>NC_086318.1:277361156-277975323 GCF_036172605.1 Pelobates fuscus | reverse complement strand
TTTCTATATAACGTTGTACTATTGAATTGTTTGAACTTTGGCTTTTGCACAAGCCCATGCATTACCTCTACACGACATTCATGTGATTGTCTGTTATGCCACTTGAAAAATAAAGAATTACAAAAAAAAAAGTTATTTAAATACCTCATTATATAGAAAATAATTAAATGAAATAGTGGACAAACTAAACAATATTATTGAACGTGGAAAATTACGTTTCAAATTGTATAGTTATAATACAAGCTATTAAGGGTGTCACTATCCCCAAGGCAAAAGATAGGTGGACAAGAGATCTCAAAAAATAAATTAATATCTGTGACGGAAAGCTGGCACTCTGACCGAGTACATCTGCCAATTGATGCTCCTAGTGCTTGCCGAGGACTCCAAGCACTCCATTAGACACCATAAGCACTGCAGACACTACTTCCAGCGATGCAGCTGTGCTAGGTTCTCGCCGTCCTCCACCCACCCTGGACCCAAGACCAGGATCCAGCTTCCAGTGGGTAGACCTCTCCTAATCCAGAGAGCGTAGCAGGAACAAGCTCTTACAAGAGCTTATACTCAGGGGAGTATTGTGATTATAGCAATCACCAAGAGTGTAGTTATCCCATCCCCCAAACATGAGCCAAGGCTTCAAGAAGGGGTCAAGGAGATCTTTTTAATGGAAGCCAGCACTTACAATTTATACACACATTTTAAACCCCCAACAGCCTCATTTACATACAATAGGTTATTTAGATTACGATAGTACAAGGAAGGGTGGGGTCAGACTATAGCAAGGGCTGATGGGAGATTGAGGAGGGACAAAGCAGCTAGTTTAACGCCTTAAGGACACATGACATGTGTGACATGTCATGATTCCCTTTTATTCCAGATGTTTGGTCCTTAAGGGGTTAAACTGGTCTGGCAGTGTCCCTGGGACAACGCCCTGCTGGGGAAACAATAAGACAGGACCAAGGGGTAGGGGAAGAGGCACAGACGAGCAATACATTCAACATACTCCTCCTCTGTGTCTGAGAGATAATTTATTATCTCCAGGTACAGGAAAACACACAATTTACAAACACCCCAAAAGTACCCCCAAGATCCATGGAAACCCCACAAGAGTCACATCCTCTGATAGCCCTGATCTGTGTGACCAACATATCCAAAAATCACCCAGATTGGTTCAGTTGTTTGGTTTTTCCATGGAAGTCACTTTTTAACATGTCTTTTGCAGGGCCCATAATCCTGGGGCAAGAGGCTGGCCCCTCCAAGTACCAGTGGCGAGGTTACTTTCGCCACAATATCCCAGAGTGGTATGCTGCATTACAAACAGTATACTCATCAATACATTGCCTTAATATAATGGAAACCCATTGCAAGACCCTAAATATCAGCTAATTTTAATTTAAATTAAAGAAAATGTACTCCCAGGATAGATATTTCTGCTGGAGATGGGGCGCTGGCATAGCCGATGAACTACAAATATGATGGGAATGTCCTCTACTTAAATCTGCGTGGGAAACCGTTTTGGAATATATCAAATTCCTAGGATTGAACTGGGTATGGACGTAAGAGATAGCAATATTACATCTGAATTTACCATCTCTACCGAAAAGCAAAAGATGGGTTTTGATCCATATTTTCATGGCCTTTAAAAGCTCTACTGCCATAAATTGGAAAACTTCTTAGGTTGAATTGTGGCAACAAATTAAAGAGTGTGTCAAATTCCAATGTAAAATGGAATGAGAAATCGCCTCTAATTTTTTGTATTAATCAAAAGAAATACTGTATTTTGGACAACTGGTTAAAGATCTTAGGAGCGACGTGATAAAGGGCAGTTGAGACCCTGAGATGAGTTGAGTATATAATATTCTCCTGTCCTTTATATGGCCCTGCCCTCCTACACTGCATTTAGGTAATTCAAGTGATGTAGTTATCTTCACTCTGTATGTCCATATATGTAACCTTGATATAATATATGATAATGAATAATGTATGTATTTATATTTTGAAAATCAATAATAGATGAACATGCGGTTTACGACATCTTGTGTGGGTTGTAATTATCTGCAGCGTGAATGGCTCAGATCCGCTTGTCTGCAATCCCTGGACTGCCACCCAGGATTGCAGGGTTCTCGCCGGGCAAGTTGTGTATATATATATATATATATATATATATATGTTGAATTTTTTGCAATATTCATACAATAGTTACAATAACACAACTTTCCAGAAGTGCATCACTTTCCAAGCCTCTATTTCATCATCCTATGAGTCTGTGATGATTATTCGTAATGGGAGAAATTTTAATAGATACATAAATATGTATCAATAAAAATTTCTACCATTGCTAATAATGCATAACTATGGAAACAAATACACAACGGAAGAACTCTCATAATACCTTACAGAACTTCCAGAAGTGACGCGATGGAGGAATAGTGACTACAACCTCCATATCACAAAATAATCCGGAAAAAGGGAAGATAGAGGCTTGGAACGTAACGCTGTCCCTGTTCTGTGGGATTCTGCATGCACCCAGTCTCGGAACAACACTAAGAAGATAGGATGATGAAATAGAGGATTGGAAAGCGATGCACTTCTGGAAAGGTAGGAGATTGCTCGCATCTGAGCCCAATTATTCCCCTATTAAGGAAACCGGAACAGAGTGTTTATGAATCCAGCTGATGAAGCCATGGGTCAAACGTGTTCTGGACTACATTACTACATACAAAGCATTTTAAACGTATTTTTAATAATTGATGTTTAAATAAAAAAAAAAATTGCACATTGGGCAGCAACTATACTTTTCGATTCCTGATTTACCCAAAGAAGGTAGTGTGACCCTCAGTCACATAACATGCATAAAGTGAGCCCTATCTAGAGGCTCCACACTTGTGAGTACCCTGTTTTATATTTTAAAAGTTAACATCATATTACAGTACTACACTATGTATATACCCTTTTAAATTACCCCATAGAACTGACTGGGAAGATAACAAGAAGGGAAATGGTTGCCTGAACGGACCCTGCAGCAAACTGAACCAGAGCTAGGTATATTAGTTCTTGAATGTGTGTGTTCCTTTGTGATTATTTACACACAATTAATAATATAAAAGGTTTATACTTTAGAGTTTTTATCATCTCTCCCACCCTAAGGAATTGGGAGATCTGAACAACCACCACAGTATAATAATAACGTATCAAAGGAAAATAACTTTTCTTGTTCTAAGAACACGGAAGTCCCTCTAGTGGCTTTAGTCTGATAGAAAGCCACTAGAGGAGGACTTATAAAAACTGCAATAATTACACTTGCAGGGTTAAGGGTTGTGGGAGTTGGCACCCAGACCACTCCAATGGGCAGAGGTGGTCTGGGTGCCTGGAGTGTCCCTTTAAATCTTATCCTAACCCTAATCTTTATCCCACCTCCACTCCTAACCATATAAATAGTATTATGATTAGGATCACGGTTAGGATTCTGATTAGAATTAACAAGGGATTTTATGTCAGCAGAAGAAATAATTCAATGCATTTGCATCTTTTTTCCTGTATTACTTACTTGCTATATTTATCATCATATTTACAGATATAACTGAGATGTGCAGCAAATGCTTCCACTGCTAAAGGACAAGGAATCTCTCCTCTCTTTCTTTTAATGATGACACCTGAAGGAGGAACCAAATAAGGTGGGAAAACAATTAATAGTATTTATCAAGAAAAACATATTTATATGAGAACAATGAGCATGTAACTAAGAAAATTATATATGTACCAGAACTATTTCAGTTACAGTGAAGTATATAATACTTTACACCAGAATTTCTGTAAGTTTTCATTGATTGTTCAAACCAAGCATTTCTAATTGCACTGTTTCGGTCAACTATCCCTTTTAATAAAACATATTCAATCAAATACCATTAACATCCCATGTTAGACAGGTATTGAAGTACTACAATGTGTTCGTTGAATGGAGTAGCTCTGTTGTAATATATAATGAGTTTGTGATGTTAAAAGTGAAATACACTAAATATATATGTATATATATTTTTTAATTCTTTATTTATTTCATTTTTTGTGAAACAAGGGATGGGGTTACAGAAAGGAAGGGAGGTATCAAACAGTAAATTTCTTCATTTTTTTTCGTAGCTATGTTGAGCCTATTGTACACATTACAGTGAAATTCTATACAGGTTAACCTTTGTTAGGGTGCACATGCCGTGTAGAGGTCTTGACCTCTAGCCCTTATGCCATCCTGGTGTATGTGACCTTACTGTTTGTTTGTGGTGGGTTTGATCTGTTGGGTGCGATGCAGGAGGTTCGTTGCTATGGATTTTTGTGTGCAGGGTTTTTAGGTGCCTGTACTTGGGCTTCCAATCGTCGTGTGTGTCAGAGGGGGGTATTGGGTGAGGTGTAGCTTGGGGTTGATATGTAACTTGGAATTTGGGTTCCGTGTACAGGGTGAAACTGTTGGGTGTATGTGTTGTGGGTTGTGTGATAGTGTGTGTCTTCCTTTGTGTGGGGTAGTGTCGCTGGTACGAGGTTCTTTCCTCGTGAGTTTTAGTCGTGAGGTTCTGCTGGGATCTGGTGGGTTGGGAGGTAGGTTGTGGGGTTTTTCTGGGAGGTCTGCAGTGCGGTTTTCGGTTCTTGAGCAGTGGGGTCTCTTTGCGGAGGGGTGGTGTGTCCGTTACCTCGGGTAGGGCGCATGCGACTCCCTCTGTTCTGTGTATCTGGCGGAGGGGCCTGCCCCCGGAGGTCCGGGTACGCAAGTCTATTTGTTTAGTGGGGCAGTCTCTGTAGGTGCGTGTTGGTTCTGGTCGGAGAGGGGGGGGGACAAGAGGGAGAAAAGAGAGAGCAAAGAAATTTGTAGAGAAAGACGAAAGAGAGAGAGAAAAGAAAAAAAAGGGGGAGGGGGGATCCATATTGGGATATGGGTTCTGGTGGGTGGGGGCATCAGGGTCTCTGGGGGACCTAGGGTGCCAGTGTGGTCCCAATGATCCAGGGGTCCCATATTTTGTGGTAAGATTGTGAGGTGTCGTGCGCAAGGGCTGATAGTTTGTCCATTTCCATCGTTTCGCTGTTTTTTTTTAATACTTTCGGGGGTGGTTGGGAGCGAGTACACTAAATATATTGCAATGTTTAGTAATAAAAATGTATGCATGTCAAGAAAAGATGTGCAAAACCATGGACAGCATTACACAGTAATAAATAATCTAGCAGAAACATAGAAACATAGAATGTGATGGCAGATAAGAACCATTCAGACAATCTAGTCTGCCCAATTTTCTAAATACTCTCATTAGACCCTGGCATTATCTTATAGCTAGGATAGCCTTATGCCTATCCCACGCATGCTTAAACTCCTTCACGGTGTTAACCTCTACCACTTCAGCTGGAAGGCTATTCCATGCATCCACTACCCTCTCAGTAAAGTAATACTTCCGGATATTATTTTTAAACTTTTGTCCCTCTAATTTAAGACTATGTCCTATTGCTTTGGTGGGTTTTCTTCTTTTAAATATAGTCTCCCCCTTTACTGTGTTGATTCCCTTTATGTATTTAAATGTTTCTATCATATCCCCCCTGTCTCGTCTTTCCTCCAAGCTATACATGTTAAGATTCTTTAACCTTTCCTTGTAAGTTTTATCCTGCAATCCATGAACCAGTTTAGTAGCCCTTCTCTGAACTCTCTCCAAATATCAATATCCTTCTGGAGATACGGTCTCCAGTACTGCGTGCAATAGTCAATGAGGTCTCACCAGTCTTCTGTACAATGGCATGAGCACTTCCCGCTTTCTACTGCTCCCTATACAACCAAGCATTCTGCTAGCATTTCCTGCTACTCCATTACATTGTCTGCCTACCTTTAAGTCACCTGAAATAACTATCCCTAAATCCCTTTAATCAGATGTTGAGGTTAGGACTGTATCAAGTATTCTATACTTTGCAATTTGGTTTTTACACCCAAGATGCACTTGCACTTATCCACATCAAATGTCAGTTGTCACAGTTCTGACCATTTTTCTAGTTTACCTAAACCCAGGACATACTTGAAATTGAGAGAAATCTAAATGTACCCTCCATGGTAAAATAATTTATAAATCAATACAACAAATAATTTGGCTTATCAATCATGTTACATACAGTTGCAAGAAAAAGTATGTGAACCCTTTGGAATGATATAGATTTCTGCACAAATTGGTCATAAAATGTAATCCGATCATCATCTAAGTCACAACAATAGACAATCACAGTCTGCTTAAACGAATAACACACAAAAAATTAAATGTTGCCATGTTTTTTTTATTTTATTTATTTTTTAAAATTCTTTATTTTTGTTTTGACACTGAGTGCGGCTTGGTAACGTTTAGTGGCCCATGCAGGGGCCGATCATCAACATGTATTACATTTCTTTTTACAGAAGATAAGTGGAGTTGTACAATGTATATCAGTTCTAATGTGCCGCTCGGTGTAGTTTTTAATTTCTTAGGGCATTTCGAGCCCATGTGTCAAACATAAACAAAAACATGACTGCGTGGCATATAAAACAGTTAACTTTGTGCGGTTCTAGATTCCGCCAGACAGGTTCACAGTCGTTGTGGTCGTCTGTTTAACACTCAAAGCAGTTTGTGCTATTGTGCTCCTTATGTGTTCGCTATTGCGTCTGGACTGATTTCGTATTATAGTGGCCGCGGACGTCGTGTAGGTCCGTCCCTTAGGGTAATGTTCATCTATGTCCGTGTTGTGTACTCCCCAGTTGGGAACATTCTCCATGAAGTTGTTGGTGGCCCTTATGATGCGTTCATCCCCCCTTTGGGGTCATTCCCTAAGGGACTTCTAGCCGGGTCGTGTGTGTGTGGTGGTCATTCTACCATTGTGAGCGTTCACAACATTAGCTTTCCTACGTGTTTTTCATCCTGTTTTCGCTGCCTAACTGGGTTACCCTGTGTGTTTCACCTGTGGTTCTAGGTAGGCGTAGGAGCCGGTTTTGTTGTCCAGTACTGTGCACCGTATGTTTGGCAATATGGGAGGTGGGGGGGGGGATTGGATGGGGTTGTGGGATGGAGTGAGGGGGGGGCGTGCTGTTCGTCAGGGCGCCTGGCGGGTCTAGGTCTCCGTACGGACCACTCACCCTGTCTAGTCTATGTGGTGTCAATCGTTAGCATATACTTTCCAGGGTTGCCAGATTTTTTGGAATGACCGTGTTTCTAATTTATAGAAACATAGAAACATAGAAACATAGAATGTGACGGCAGATAAGAACCATTCGGCCCATCTAGTCTGCCCAGTTTTCTAAATACTTTCATTAGTCCCTGACCTTATCTTATAGTTAGGATAGCCTTATGCCTATCCCACGCATGCTTAAACTCCTTTACTGTGTTAACCTCTACCACTTCAGCTGGAATTTGGGCTGTGAGTTTGTCCATCAGATATGTGTCTTTGATTTTTACTATTACGTCGTTATCGGTGGGAACCGTGGGTTTCAGCCACATATGTGCAAGAGCTCTTCTTGCTGCCAGTGTGAGTTTATTTAGAAGTTGTTGTTCCTTCCTAGGGAGGCCGTCTGTTGGTCGGGACAATAGGATCGCCCAGAGGTCTAAATCAATGTGTCGTGTTAGTACATCTGTCAGTAGTGACTGGATACTCTTCCAGTATTTGGTTACTTCAGGGCATTCCCACCACATGTGGACGAAGGTGCCTTTGCCACCGCATCCCTTCCAACATGTGTCTGTCGAGGTTTTCCCCATTTTATGGAGTTGAACAGGTGTGGTGTACCATCTCATAAGCATTTTATAGGATTGTTCCTGGTGTAGTACACAGATCAACGTCTTAGTCGTCGCTTCCCATATATCTACCCAGTCCTCGCCTTTTAAGGCCCCCCCCCCCCCAGGTCCGCCTCCCACTGGTGTATGTATCTTGGATCTTTAGCTCCCTTTTCCGGGGCGCTGAGCTGCGAGTAAATGGCCGTAATTAACCCCTTTTGAATTGTTTCTGCGTTACATAGCTGTTCATAGAATGTCATTGGGGTCTGGGCTGCTTTTTTATCTCAGGGTTTTTGGCGAAGTCTCGTAGTTGTACATATCGAAAGACGTCTTTGGTTGTTAGGGGTGCCATTGTTGTTAGGGAGTCAAAGGTTCTGAAGGAGTCGCCATCATACATGTGTCCGTATCTTTGCATTCCTGTGTTTTCTATCCCCCTAAAGTCGCGTGCGCTCAGCCCGGGTTCAAATGCTTTATTCCGTAGGTACGGACTCAGCGGTGAGGGTGTGTGTTTTAGTGCATATTTGGTGGCTGTCAAATCCCATATCCGTATAGAGTTAAGGATCGCCGGGCAAGTGGTGCGCAGGGATGGTCTGTCTTGTTTGGGTACCCATATCCAAAATTGTGGTAGATCCGTGTTCATTAGTTTTGTCTCTAGGTCCACCCACCTGTGTGAGCCCTTCGGTGTATGCCATGCTATTATTTGGGCCAATTGAGCCGCCAAGTAATATTGATACAGGTTTGGGAGACCCAACCCGCCCCTCGTTTTCGGTCGATACAGTACCTGTCTAGCTATCCTATGTCTCTTCTGTGCCCAGATAAAGTTATCTATGTGTTTCTGTAGTGTCATTAGGTCTTGTTTGGTCACTTTAATCGGCAGAGCCTGGAACAGGAACAGTAGGCGTGGAAGCAATGTCATTTTGATTGCATGCAATCTGCCAATCCAGGATATTGGCTTTTCGTGCCATTTTTCTAGATCACGACAGAGCGCTTGGATAGTGGGCATGTAATTGGCGTTGTACAATTTCTCCGGGTCCGCAGTGAGTTTGATACCGAGGTATTTAATGTCAGTTCTTGTGAGTTTGAGGGAGTGGGTGTTTTTGATGTTGTTAATCCCCTCCGCGTCCATTTCTATTGGCATGGCCACCGATTTTTCTAAGTTGATTGTATAGCCCGAAACATGTCTGTATTCCTCTAGGAGAGTCACCAGTCGGGGTAGGGACTCCTTTGGGTTGGTGAGTGTGACCAGAACATCATCCGCATATGCGGAGACTTTGTATTCTTCTCCCCCTGCTTGTATACCTGATATGTTCCAGTCTTCCCTTATCCTCTGCAGGAGTGGCTCCAGCGAGAGGACAAACAGCAGGGGGGAAAGGGGGCAGCCTTGTCTAATACCGTTAGCGGGCGTGAATGGGGTCGGGGCCGTTCCCGGCACGGTGGTCTGTGCCCACGGTTCAGTGTATAGGGCCTTTATGCCTTTAATGAATGTGTCTGGCATGTGTAGTTGGTCAAGCAGTGCGAAGAGGTAGTGCCATTGCACCCTGTCGAACGCCTTCTCCGCGTCCAGAGATAGGATCAGAGAAGGCGTCCGGGTCCTCACCGCCCACCATATGACATCCGCTCCTCTCCTGGTGTTTTCATACAGTTGCCGTGATGGCACAAAGCCAACCTGGTCCGGATGGACCAGAGTTCCAAGGAGGGGGTTTAACCGTGTCACCAGTATTTTTGCAAAAACTTTTACATCAAAGTTAATTAGGGAAATGGGTCTATAATTTGCCGCTTCTATTGGGTCTCTTCCTGGTTTGGGTATGAGTGCGATATCGGCTGTAAGCATATCTGGGTTAGGGTGTCCACCGTTCATCCATTCGGTGTATAACTTCGCCAGTCTTGGTGTCAACGCGTCTCTAAATATTTTATAGTAGGAACTGTTGAAACCATCCGGTCCCAGGGCTTTGTTACCTTTAAGGGCCGTGATCGCCCTGTCTATCTCCTCCTCCCCAAAAGGTACCCCCAAGGTTTGCAGAACCTCCGGGTTCAATCCTGGCATGTTTGTCTTTGCTACGTAGTCAGCCACAGCTTGTGTGTAATCCCTGTTGTTACTGCCTAGTTCCGGGGAGTGGTTGTAGATGTGTGCGAGGAACTCCGTGAAGATCTGGTTGATCTCCGTAGGATTTTGGGTTATCTGACCACGTTTGTCTCAGATCGCCGATATAGCTTGGAAGTGGGGTTTGGGGTTTAATGCCCTAGCTAGTAGGGTGTCCATCTTATTGGAGCATTCGTAGTAGAGGCGTTTTTTACGGACTAGGTCTCGCCCTCGTTCCTCTACTGCCGTGGCTCTTATTTTATGTCGGAGGTCTCTAAGGTCTTGGAGTCCCTGTGTCGTAGGGTTATGTTTATGTCTGGCTTCAGCCCTCCTCAGCGCCTTTTGGAGCTCGAAGAGGGTTTCAGCCCTTTGCTTTTTCCGTCGGGTTGCGAGTTTAATGAGGGTGCCCCTAAGTACCGCTTTGTGAGCGGCCCATATCGTGGATTGTGTTAAGTCCGGTTTGTCGTTGTCGTCAAAATAGGCCGAGATTTCGCCTTGGATAAGTTTCTCCATCTCTGGGTCTTTTATGAGTGTGCTGTTCAGCCTCCATTTCCATGGTGGTTTGGGTCCTGGGAGTCTAAGAGTGATTTCTACGTCAGCATGGTCCGACCATGTAATAAGGTTGACACGTGCAGATTGAACCCATGGGATCCCGGTCTGGTTGCGGGAGTATGTGGAGTGCGCTGCCGAGAAGAACGTATAGTCCTTCTGTCCTGGGTTTCGCAACCTCCAGGAGTCCAGTAATTTCATCTTCTGTATCAATTGGGTTAGGAGTTTGTCTTGACCCCTCGTGCTCTGCGCCCTCTGGCCGCCCGTCGGGGCACTACGGTCTACTGTGGGGCAGGGTGTAGCATTTAGGTCGCCCCCCAGTATTATAATTCCATACGATAGAGTGTAGATTAAGTTGTGTAGTTGCTCCCAAAAGCCCGGATCTGGCTGGTTAGGTGCATAGATGTTAATCAGATGGTATGTGGTGGCGTGTATCATCCCCGTGAGGATAACGTACCTGCCCATAGTGTCTGTGCGTGTCGTTTGGGTGACAAAGGGGCATTTTTTATGTAGGAGTACTTCTACCCCGCTTTTCTTTACTAGTGCCCTGGAGGAGTATGCCCTGGTGTATGGATGATCTGTTGAATCCGGGCTGAGCGCAGGAGGTGTGTTTCCTGTACGAAAGCTATGTCTGTTTTTTTTTTTTTTAATTCTTTATTTTTGTAGTGCATGGATTAGTTAAGAAGTACACAGTGACATTTTCAAGTGAGAAGTTTTTCCAATACAATGAGGTTAAGTTGGTTGTGGAATGTCAGCAGTACAGCACTTTTTTTTTAAACGTGAAAGAACAATGATGGAAACTATACAGTGCACATGAGTAATTAGAAAACTAGTTTCGTTATAGTGAGTACATATCGTAGGCACTGATACGGATTGCCCCCATTAATAGCAAGCTTAATCAAAGACATATAGTGAAATAAAGGGGAAGTAAAGGTGAAGTGACCCCTAGGTCTCGACGTTACCAGTAAGTACATGAGTTAACTATGTTAGGCTTATATCCTAGTTTAGCAGTACATTGCGAAAAAGATAAGCTTGACTACGTGGTTAGAGCATCAATGTAAAAGTAAAGATAAAAAATAAAAAAACGACGCTTAGCAAAAAGGGTATAAAAAGCATTTGTCAGTAGACAATAATCAACAATATCTTTACAGGCTAAACTAACTGATAGCATGTGTGTGACTAGCCGAGGTGAGTAATCGGGGTATGGCGTCCGGATACCTGTTAGCTTAAGCTAAGGTGGCTAAATACCGATAGCAAATATTGAGCAATGCAATAATAAGACAAATGATCAGTGAACACAGTACAGGCTGGCCATGTATATACTGTAAGACTGCAGTGTTGAAACAGTAGTAGGGAAAAGCAAATCAGTAAATGAAAAATGAATATAATGAATATATTAAATGCAAACTGAGTTCAGCTGCACTTAAGAGTCCTTGCTGCTGCCCATCGTCACCCGATGCCGTTAGTATGCTTGAACAGATAGTCCATTCTTTGGCCCGGTTCCTCCTGCCGAGGTGAGGGTTGGCTGTTCGGTGGTGGGTTGAGGCCCATGGGCATGCTGTTTAGGCCTGTGGGGTGTCGCGGTACTTTCTCCCGTGTGGTCTCTTGGTTCGTCGCTGCTGTTTGGGAGCGTGGTGCAGAGCTGTTCAGGGCTGGAGTGTGCAGGTCAGATGGGTTGCTCATTTGTAGTGATGTATGTTTGGTTGGAGTGCTTGGGGTCTGCCCGGCTGTCTCGCATTCCTGAGGATAATAGCGGGTGTGTGGGCCCAGGTCATGGGGCTTTATTGCTCGCAAAGCCGGCTTTCGGTTTCTGTGTGGTCGGGTTGCCGCCTGGAATGCCCGGGATGGGAGATCGTAGTAGCAGCGGCGGGTTATAGGTCGAAGCCATGCGGCCACCTGTAGAGCTGCTTGCCGGTAAGGTACCCCCTTGCTCCGCAGTGTCATGCAGAGGCTCAGGCATAGCCGGTCTAGGGCCTCCAGGGAGCGGGAGAGCCGTCTGTGCTCTTTGTCCTTCTCCCTTGCTGGGAGGCCATCTTTCGTGTAGCTGGGTCGTTCTGCGCCGCCATCTTGGAGGCCATCGCCGCCACTGTACATGAGGGGCTTGTAGGGGCCATCGCTTGGTGTGGCGTGCGAGATCTCCCTTCTGGCGGGGACCGGGATATCCCCCACCGGTCCACGGGGGGGGGGGAAGCTTTTGCCATACGCTTGTGGGTTGCTGAGTCGGGCGGGAAGGCGGCCGTCCGTCCCCCTCACCTCCTCCGGTAGGCCCGAGCCGGCCACGGTGGTTTTCGGACATGCCGGGTCCCGATTTGGGTGTCTCCGGGTGCACCGACGCTGCAGCTTTCCAGTGGGCTTGGTTTCGGGTAAGTTTCATCTTCGTGTCCTGAGTTATTGGCTCAGTTAAGCCCCCACGGCCGGAGCTCATGGCGTGTGCGACTTGTTGGTTCGCCTGCTCGGCTCCGCCCCCCGGCTATGTCTGTTTTTTGTCTCTTTAGTTTCCTCATTAACAGTCGTCGTTTAGTCGGAGTGTTAAGGCCATTGACATTTAGGGAGGTGATTTTCAATGTCGCCATATTGTATTTCTCTTTTGGGTCCTAACGGTCCCTGATACTTCGGGTCGGAAACCGACCCGCCGCGCGCCCCTTCGAGCTAAGGTGGCCCCGTGGAAGCCCTTGGGTATCTCGGGCCCTGAGCCTTGTGCCGGGTCGGGGCGATGAGGCGGGGGGGGAAGGTTGGGTGAAAAATAGGAGGGGGTGTTGGGAAGGGGTAGTCGAGGGGGGAGGTAGTTAGGGGAACTACCCTAGTCGGGGACTATAGGGGAAGTGCCCCGGTCTTATCTAGTTGTGCCGGGTATCTCGGGGGTGACCACCCTCTCCGCGGCAAAGTGTGTATGCACGGAGGGGGCAATCAGTCGCCGAGCACCCTGACACCAATCCATAAAGCAGAGTTATCCATTACCCGTGCTTCAGATCCCTGTAAAGTCTGTGGGTCAGGTCGTCTGTGTGTGTCACGTCACATACATTATTAAGCAACAACATTATTTACAACAAATAGCTAAACATGAACATAAGTGAAATAATAACATTTCTGTCCCCTTTTTCGTGTCTACATAGTCTGCAATTCCTAGGTTATCATCACTGTAGAAGTTACATGGAGGGGTTGGTTTCTTATCCTAGCATTCTTTCCAATTACCTGATAAGCCCACAGTTCCAGGTGATCCCGGACTCCCCTAGGGAGTGAGGGGGTGAGTCTTCTAGTCCCTGTTTTGTCTGCTTATTCTTGAGTCTGCTGTCTCACTCTCTATGAGGCGGTGGTGTCATGTAGCCAAGAGTGTATGGTGGTGTTTGAGTCCCTATGTGAGGTGGTTGTAAGGTAGAAGATGTATGCCTGCATTCTCCCTTCTCTGGGGCTTCTCACTCTATCGCTAACCTGATCTATCCCCTTTACCCCACATCAATATGAGCTTTTAAACTTGCGTGTCTGGCCGGATACGGGATGGGGACCGCAATCTGTCCCATGCCCTGTCAGCGAAGGTGTATGCAAAGGGACACAGGCTCTCTTAGTTCTTATAGCAGGTGCTGTCTTTGCGCACATGGCAGTTGGCGAAGTCCGTTTAAATATATTGTTTTTTCATCAGTTCTACTGTCTTCCTGGCATCGTATCACCGCTGGTTCGTCGTCCCGTCTCCTCTATCCGTCACCGTCAATTCATTTGATGATCTCATTTTTGGTTTGTTTTATCCCCCGTGATGGCTGTCGAGTATCCGTGCGTCCATTGTCACCTGTTACTTTTTTCTTTTTTTTGTGCATCAGTTTATATTGACATTGTTCGCTTTATTTCCTCTTCAGTGGTTCTTCACTTTTTATTATTTAGCTTTTTTTGTCGGACTTCATTTTCTTTGTCTATCTTTTCACTTTTGTTTCCTAGTTTGGTAGTCTTGAATGCCATTGTCAGTTGGTGTGTCGTTTGTCATTGTTGGTTGTTTCTTATAGTTTGTGTGTACTGGGACTTGTAGTTTTCCGTTGTTTGTAGAGTGGTTGCCGTGCATTGGGAAGAGGGTCAGTACGCGTCTTTTAAGGTGCGTTACCGTCCAGCGCTGCGCCATCTCTGGGTATTAGACCTAATGCTGGGGTGCCCCTTTGGGGGAGGTGGAAGTCTACCGGGACCTCGATGCCTATGTCTCGAAGGAAGGCCTTGGGGTCCGCTGTGGGCAGTAGCACGGCCGGCCTTGGACCATTAAACACTAGCATTTTAAAAGGATGTCCCCAGGCGAAATTAAGGCCTTTGGCTCTAACGAGACCTGCAATGGGTTTCCATTCCCTTCGTCTGGCTAGCGTGGTTGGCGCTATATCTTGGTATAAGTGTAATGTGGAGCCTTCGAAAGAATAGGTGTGGTGATGTTGCCATGTTTTTATTGCACTCACCATGTAAACATTCACAGTGCAGGCGGGAAAAGTATGTGAACCCCTAGACTAATGACATCTCCAAGAGCTAATTGGAGTGAGATGTCAGCCAACTGGAATCCAATCAATGATATGAGATTGGAGGTGTTGGTTACAGCTGCCCTGCCCTATAAAAAACACACACCAGTTCTGGGTTTGCTTTTCACAAGAAGCATTGCCTGATGTGAATGATGCCTCGCACAAAAGAGTTCTCAGAAGACCTACGATTAAGAATTGTTTGCTTGCATGAAGCTGGAAAGGGTTATAAAAGTATCTCCAAAAGCCTTGCAGTCCACGGTAAGTAAAATTGTCTATAAATAGAGAAGGTTCAGCGCTGCTGCTACTCTCCCTAGGAGTGGCCGTCCTGTAAAGATGACTGCAAGAGCACAGCGCAGACTGCTCAAATAAAGGTGAAGAAGAATCCTAGAGTGTCAGCTAAAGACTTACAAAAGTCACTGGCAAATGCCACATCCCTGTTAGCGAATCTACAATACGTAAAACACTAAACAAGAATGGATTTCATGGGAGGATACCACAGAGGAAACCACTGCTGCCCAAACAAAACATTGCTGCACGTTTACAGTTTGCACAAGAGCACCTGGATGTTCCACAGCAGTACTGGCAAAATATTCTGTGGACAGATGAAACCAAAGTTGAGTTGTTTGGAAGAAACACACAACACTATGTGTGGCGAAAAAGAGGCACAGCACACCAACATCAAAACCTCATCCCAACTGTGAAGTATGGTGGTGGGGGCATCATGGTTTGGGACTGCTTTGCTGCGTCAGGGCCTGGACAGATTGCTATCATGGAAGGAAAAATGAATCCAAGGGTTCACATACTTTTTCCACCTGCATTGTGAATGTTTACATGGTGTGTGCAATAACAACATGGCAACATTTCATTCTTTGTGGGTTTAAGCAGACTGTGATTGTCTATTGTTGTGACTTAGATGATGATCAGATCACATTTTATGACCAATTTGTGCAGAAATCCATATCATTCCAAAGGGTTCACATACTTTTTCTTCCAACTGTGTGCATATATATATATATATATATATATATACACACATATACACACACACACACACAAAATAGTTAATACATTGCTAAACACCTTTCCTACAGAAATCGCACTTTCACAGTGCTCTTAATACTGCAAGGGATTCTGGGTAGGCATATGCAAATTAGCTCAACAAAGAACCACATTTATGCCTCATAATTCCACTTTATACATGGATTCCTTGGAGTATGTGTCTGCTGTATACAACAGCTTTGAAACACAACTCATAAAGAGGAGCAAAGCCAGTGAACCATGCACAAAATATATAGATATATGGTGTCAAAAGGAAAAAAGGTATGTATATATAGATATATACACACATACACATCTACTGTATCTACTGTGATCCTTGTTTGCAGTTAGCACGTTCCTCTAGGCTAAACAACATGTGCAGCCTTTTGGTTTTAACATAATCCAGGTACTTTATTGGTAAATCTGCTCAGGAGACAGGAATACAACTAAAGAATAATGTAACAGGTTTTGTGGTGGAATCTCGGTAAAAATAAATTTAGTAGGCCGAGATTACCACGTGGCATGCGTACGTGCATATGCTGACGTATCGGTCGGTTGGTTGCACGTGGCAAGATACGATCAGTAGTGTACGGAGCATGTGCAAGAATACCGGATGTAGTATTCCCCTCCTCCATTGTGCTGGACAGGCCATGCGGTCAAGCAGGAAGTTAATTCTTATTTGTTTTGATTGGTCAAGAGAATGTGCGGGTGGAGCTTAATATGGGAGGAGTTATGTGCCTATATAAGGAGCCTGCACTATTGTCCGGGGCTCAGAACTTGTTGTATTTTGGTGACATTAGTCCCTCTGAGTCCCGATCGGTGAACCGAATAAAGAATCTCTTCCTTCCTGAAGAAACCTGTGTCCATCTCTCTGTGCTTGGCTTCCGTCAGTTTCTCCGGTATCATTTGGTGCATTGGCCGGGAAGCTCATTGTTCAACGGTAGCTGAGAAGCAGAGGCGTGAGACGGTCTATCTTTGCCCACGTTCTCTACGGCTGCACCCCTGAACTTCTGCGTGGACCTCCCTTCGTCTTGGCGCCACTGGTCTGTTGTCCAGGAGATCATCGGCCTCTACGTAGTAAGTGCTGGGGTGTCCCCGTCGATGAGTGTGAACTCAGGTTCAGGAACGAGGAGGTAAGACGACCGCTGTTTTAGACGGCGGACCCACTAGGGGTATACCGATTGTGCGGTAGGCCCATAAGGGGTTAATCTGTGTATGGAATCTGCCCCCTCTGTCGGAGGGAAGGAGCGAAGGCACACCGCTCAATCGAACGCTCTTTAGTAAGACCGTTTGATTTGGTTTGGAGTCAGGCGGGGTTCTGTGTAAATAGCCCTAGCCGGACACCGGTGTCTTGTCTAGACTAGCGTTCTAGGGTGTACAATTTGTTGTACACCTGAAGGAGGAACACCTGAAGGAGGAACCAAATAAGGTGGGAAAACAATTAATAGTATTTATCAAGAAAAACATATTTATATGAGAACAATGAGCATGTAACTAAGAAAATTATATATGTACCAGAACTATTTCAGTTACAGTGAAGTATATAATACTTTACACCAGAATTTCTGTAAGTTTTCATTGATTGTTCAAACCAAGCATTTCTAATTGCACTGTTTCGGTCAACTATCCCTTTTAATAAAACATATTCAATCAAATACCATTAACATCCCATGTTAGACAGGTATTGAAGTACTACAATGTGTTCGTTGAATGGAGTAGCTCTGTTGTAATATATAATGAGTTTGTGATGTTAAAAGTGAAATACACTAAATATATATGTATATATATTTTTTAATTCTTTATTTATTTCATTTTTTGTGAAACAAGGGATGGGGTTACAGAAAGGAAGGGAGGTATCAAAAAGTAAATTTCTTCATTTTTTTTCGTAGCTATGTTGAGCCTATTGTACACATTACAGTGAAATTCTATACAGGTTAACCTTTGTTAGGGTGCACATGCCGTGTAGAGGTCTTGACCTCTAGCCCTTATGCCATCCTGGTGTATGTGACCTTACTGTTTGTTTGTGGTGGGTTTGATCTGTTGGGTGCGATGCAGGAGGTTCGTTGCTATGGATTTTTGTGTGCAGGGTTTTTAGGTGCCTGTACTTGGGCTTCCAATCGTCGTGTGTGTCAGAGGGGGGTATTGGGTGAGGTGTAGCTTGGGGTTGATATGTAACTTGGAATTTGGGTTCCGTGTACAGGGTGAAACTGTTGGGTGTATGTGTTGTGGGTTGTGTGATAGTGTGTGTCTTCCTTTGTGTGGGGTAGTGTCGCTGGTACGAGGTTCTTTCCTCGTGAGTTTTAGTCGTGAGGTTCTGCTGGGATCTGGTGGGTTGGGAGGTAGGTTGTGGGGTTTTTCTGGGAGGTCTGCAGTGCGGTTTTCGGTTCTTGAGCAGTGGGGTCTCTTTGCGGAGGGGTGGTGTGTCCGTTACCTCGGGTAGGGCGCATGCGACTCCCTCTGTTCTGTGTATCTGGCGGAGGGGCCTGCCCCCGGAGGTCCGGGTACGCAAGTCTATTTGTTTAGTGGGGCAGTCTCTGTAGGTGCGTGTTGGTTCTGGTCGGAGAGGGGGGGGGACAAGAGGGAGAAAAGAGAGAGCAAAGAAATTTGTAGAGAAAGACGAAAGAGAGAGAGAAAAGAAAAAAAAGGGGGAGGGGGGATCCATATTGGGGTATGGGTTCTGGTGGGTGGGGGCATCAGGGTCTCTGGGGGACCTAGGGTGCCAGTGTGGTCCCAATGATCCAGGGGTCCCATATTTTGTGGTAAGATTGTGAGGTGTCGTGCGCAAGGGCTGATAGTTTGTCCATTTCCATCGTTTCGCTGTTTTTTTTTAATACTTTCGGGGGTGGTTGGGAGCGAGTACACTAAATATATTGCAATGTTTAGTAATAAAAATGTATGCATGTCAAGAAAAGATGTGCAAAACCATGGACAGCATTACACAGTAATAAATAATCTAGCAGAAACATAGAAACATAGAATGTGATGGCAGATAAGAACCATTCAGACAATCTAGTCTGCCCAATTTTCTAAATACTCTCATTAGACCCTGGCATTATCTTATAGCTAGGATAGCCTTATGCCTATCCCACGCATGCTTAAACTCCTTCACGGTGTTAACCTCTACCACTTCAGCTGGAAGGCTATTCCATGCATCCACTACCCTCTCAGTAAAGTAATACTTCCGGATATTATTTTTAAACTTTTGTCCCTCTAATTTAAGACTATGTCCTATTGCTTTGGTGGGTTTTCTTCTTTTAAATATAGTCTCCCCCTTTACTGTGTTGATTCCCTTTATGTATTTAAATGTTTCTATCATATCCCCCCTGTCTCGTCTTTCCTCCAAGCTATACATGTTAAGATTCTTTAACCTTTCCTTGTAAGTTTTATCCTGCAATCCATGAACCAGTTTAGTAGCCCTTCTCTGAACTCTCTCCAAATATCAATATCCTTCTGGAGATACGGTCTCCAGTACTGCGTGCAATAGTCAATGAGGTCTCACCAGTCTTCTGTACAATGGCATGAGCACTTCCCGCTTTCTACTGCTCCCTATACAACCAAGCATTCTGCTAGCATTTCCTGCTACTCCATTACATTGTCTGCCTACCTTTAAGTCACCTGAAATAACTATCCCTAAATCCCTTTAATCAGATGTTGAGGTTAGGACTGTATCAAGTATTCTATACTTTGCAATTTGGTTTTTACACCCAAGATGCACTTGCACTTATCCACATCAAATGTCAGTTGTCACAGTTCTGACCATTTTTCTAGTTTACCTAAACCCAGGACATACTTGAAATTGAGAGAAATCTAAATGTACCCTCCATGGTAAAATAATTTATAAATCAATACAACAAATAATTTGGCTTATCAATCATGTTACATACAGTTGCAAGAAAAAGTATGTGAACCCTTTGGAATGATATAGATTTCTGCACAAATTGGTCATAAAATGTAATCCGATCATCATCTAAGTCACAACAATAGACAATCACAGTCTGCTTAAACGAATAACACACAAAAAATTAAATGTTGCCATGTTTTTTTTATTTTATTTATTTTTTAAAATTCTTTATTTTTGTTTTGACACTGAGTGCGGCTTGGTAACGTTTAGTGGCCCATGCAGGGGCCGATCATCAACATGTATTACATTTCTTTTTACAGAAGATAAGTGGAGTTGTACAATGTATATCAGTTCTAATGTGCCGCTCGGTGTAGTTTTTAATTTCTTAGGGCATTTCGAGCCCATGTGTCAAACATAAACAAAAACATGACTGCGTGGCATATAAAACAGTTAACTTTGTGCGGTTCTAGATTCCGCCAGACAGGTTCACAGTCGTTGTGGTCGTCTGTTTAACACTCAAAGCAGTTTGTGCTATTGTGCTCCTTATGTGTTCGCTATTGCGTCTGGACTGATTTCGTATTATAGTGGCCGCGGACGTCGTGTAGGTCCGTCCCTTAGGGTAATGTTCATCTATGTCCGTGTTGTGTACTCCCCAGTTGGGAACATTCTCCATGAAGTTGTTGGTGGCCCTTATGATGCGTTCATCCCCCCTTTGGGGTCATTCCCTAAGGGACTTCTAGCCGGGTCGTGTGTGTGTGGTGGTCATTCTACCATTGTGAGCGTTCACAACATTAGCTTTCCTACGTGTTTTTCATCCTGTTTTCGCTGCCTAACTGGGTTACCCTGTGTGTTTCACCTGTGGTTCTAGGTAGGCGTAGGAGCCGGTTTTGTTGTCCAGTACTGTGCACCGTATGTTTGGCAATATGGGAGGTGGGGGGGGGGATTGGATGGGGTTGTGGGATGGAGTGAGGGGGGGGCGTGCTGTTCGTCAGGGCGCCTGGCGGGTCTAGGTCTCCGTACGGACCACTCACCCTGTCTAGTCTATGTGGTGTCAATCGTTAGCATATACTTTCCAGGGTTGCCAGATTTTTTGGAATGACCGTGTTTCTAATTTATAGAAACATAGAAACATAGAAACATAGAATGTGACGGCAGATAAGAACCATTCGGCCCATCTAGTCTGCCCAGTTTTCTAAATACTTTCATTAGTCCCTGACCTTATCTTATAGTTAGGATAGCCTTATGCCTATCCCACGCATGCTTAAACTCCTTTACTGTGTTAACCTCTACCACTTCAGCTGGAATTTGGGCTGTGAGTTTGTCCATCAGATATGTGTCTTTGATTTTTACTATTACGTCGTTATCGGTGGGAACCGTGGGTTTCAGCCACATATGTGCAAGAGCTCTTCTTGCTGCCAGTGTGAGTTTATTTAGAAGTTGTTGTTCCTTCCTAGGGAGGCCGTCTGTTGGTCGGGACAATAGGATCGCCCAGAGGTCTAAATCAATGTGTCGTGTTAGTACATCTGTCAGTAGTGACTGGATACTCTTCCAGTATTTGGTTACTTCAGGGCATTCCCACCACATGTGGACGAAGGTGCCTTTGCCACCGCATCCCTTCCAACATGTGTCTGTCGAGGTTTTCCCCATTTTATGGAGTTGAACAGGTGTGGTGTACCATCTCATAAGCATTTTATAGGATTGTTCCTGGTGTAGTACACAGATCAACGTCTTAGTCGTCGCTTCCCATATATCTACCCAGTCCTCGCCTTTTAAGGCCCCCCCCCCCCAGGTCCGCCTCCCACTGGTGTATGTATCTTGGATCTTTAGCTCCCTTTTCCGGGGCGCTGAGCTGCGAGTAAATGGCCGTAATTAACCCCTTTTGAATTGTTTCTGCGTTACATAGCTGTTCATAGAATGTCATTGGGGTCTGGGCTGCTTTTTTATCTCAGGGTTTTTGGCGAAGTCTCGTAGTTGTACATATCGAAAGACGTCTTTGGTTGTTAGGGGTGCCATTGTTGTTAGGGAGTCAAAGGTTCTGAAGGAGTCGCCATCATACATGTGTCCGTATCTTTGCATTCCTGTGTTTTCTATCCCCCTAAAGTCGCGTGCGCTCAGCCCGGGTTCAAATGCTTTATTCCGTAGGTACGGACTCAGCGGTGAGGGTGTGTGTTTTAGTGCATATTTGGTGGCTGTCAAATCCCATATCCGTATAGAGTTAAGGATCGCCGGGCAAGTGGTGCGCAGGGATGGTCTGTCTTGTTTGGGTACCCATATCCAAAATTGTGGTAGATCCGTGTTCATTAGTTTTGTCTCTAGGTCCACCCACCTGTGTGAGCCCTTCGGTGTATGCCATGCTATTATTTGGGCCAATTGAGCCGCCAAGTAATATTGATACAGGTTTGGGAGACCCAACCCGCCCCTCGTTTTCGGTCGATACAGTACCTGTCTAGCTATCCTATGTCTCTTCTGTGCCCAGATAAAGTTATCTATGTGTTTCTGTAGTGTCATTAGGTCTTGTTTGGTCACTTTAATCGGCAGAGCCTGGAACAGGAACAGTAGGCGTGGAAGCAATGTCATTTTGATTGCATGCAATCTGCCAATCCAGGATATTGGCTTTTTGTGCCATTTTTCTAGATCACGACAGAGCGCTTGGATAGTGGGCATGTAATTGGCGTTGTACAATTTCTCCGGGTCCGCAGTGAGTTTGATACCGAGGTATTTAATGTCAGTTCTTGTGAGTTTGAGGGAGTGGGTGTTTTTGATGTTGTTAATCCCCTCCGCGTCCATTTCTATTGGCATGGCCACCGATTTTTCTAAGTTGATTGTATAGCCCGAAACATGTCTGTATTCCTCTAGGAGAGTCACCAGTCGGGGTAGGGACTCCTTTGGGTTGGTGAGTGTGACCAGAACATCATCCGCATATGCGGAGACTTTGTATTCTTCTCCCCCTGCTTGTATACCTGATATGTTCCAGTCTTCCCTTATCCTCTGCAGGAGTGGCTCCAGCGAGAGGACAAACAGCAGGGGGGAAAGGGGGCAGCCTTGTCTAATACCGTTAGCGGGCGTGAATGGGGTCGGGGCCGTTCCCGGCACGGTGGTCTGTGCCCACGGTTCAGTGTATAGGGCCTTTATGCCTTTAATGAATGTGTCTGGCATGTGTAGTTGGTCAAGCAGTGCGAAGAGGTAGTGCCATTGCACCCTGTCGAACGCCTTCTCCGCGTCCAGAGATAGGATCAGAGAAGGCGTCCGGGTCCTCACCGCCCACCATATGACATCCGCTCCTCTCCTGGTGTTTTCATACAGTTGCCGTGATGGCACAAAGCCAACCTGGTCCGGATGGACCAGAGTTCCAAGGAGGGGGTTTAACCGTGTCACCAGTATTTTTGCAAAAACTTTTACATCAAAGTTAATTAGGGAAATGGGTCTATAATTTGCCGCTTCTATTGGGTCTCTTCCTGGTTTGGGTATGAGTGCGATATCGGCTGTAAGCATATCTGGGTTAGGGTGTCCACCGTTCATCCATTCGGTGTATAACTTCGCCAGTCTTGGTGTCAACGCGTCTCTAAATATTTTATAGTAGGAACTGTTGAAACCATCCGGTCCCAGGGCTTTGTTACCTTTAAGGGCCGTGATCGCCCTGTCTATCTCCTCCTCCCCAAAAGGTACCCCCAAGGTTTGCAGAACCTCCGGGTTCAATCCTGGCATGTTTGTCTTTGCTACGTAGTCAGCCACAGCTTGTGTGTAATCCCTGTTGTTACTGCCTAGTTCCGGGGAGTGGTTGTAGATGTGTGCGAGGAACTCCGTGAAGATCTGGTTGATCTCCGTAGGATTTTGGGTTATCTGACCACGTTTGTCTCAGATCGCCGATATAGCTTGGAAGTGGGGTTTGGGGTTTAATGCCCTAGCTAGTAGGGTGTCCATCTTATTGGAGCATTCGTAGTAGAGGCGTTTTTTACGGACTAGGTCTCGCCCTCGTTCCTCTACTGCCGTGGCTCTTATTTTATGTCGGAGGTCTCTAAGGTCTTGGAGTCCCTGTGTCGTAGGGTTATGTTTATGTCTGGCTTCAGCCCTCCTCAGCGCCTTTTGGAGCTCGAAGAGGGTTTCAGCCCTTTGCTTTTTCCGTCGGGTTGCGAGTTTAATGAGGGTGCCCCTAAGTACCGCTTTGTGAGCGGCCCATATCGTGGATTGTGTTAAGTCCGGTTTGTCGTTGTCGTCAAAATAGGCCGAGATTTCGCCTTGGATAAGTTTCTCCATCTCTGGGTCTTTTATGAGTGTGCTGTTCAGCCTCCATTTCCATGGTGGTTTGGGTCCTGGGAGTCTAAGAGTGATTTCTACGTCAGCATGGTCCGACCATGTAATAAGGTTGACACGTGCAGATTGAACCCATGGGATCCCGGTCTGGTTGCGGGAGTATGTGGAGTGCGCTGCCGAGAAGAACGTATAGTCCTTCTGTCCTGGGTTTCGCAACCTCCAGGAGTCCAGTAATTTCATCTTCTGTATGAATTGGGTTAGGAGTTTGTCTTGACCCCTCGTGCTCTGCGCCCTCTGGCCGCCCGTCGGGGCACTACGGTCTACTGTGGGGCAGGGTGTAGCATTTAGGTCGCCCCCCAGTATTATAATTCCATACGATAGAGTGTAGATTAAGTTGTGTAGTTGCTCCCAAAAGCCCGGATCTGGCTGGTTAGGTGCATAGATGTTAATCAGATGGTATGTGGTGGCGTGTATCATCCCCGTGAGGATAACGTACCTGCCCATAGTGTCTGTGCGTGTCGTTTGGGTGACAAAGGGGCATTTTTTATGTAGGAGTACTTCTACCCCGCTTTTCTTTACTAGTGCCCTGGAGGAGTATGCCCTGGTGTATGGATGATCTGTTGAATCCGGGCTGAGCGCAGGAGGTGTGTTTCCTGTACGAAAGCTATGTCTGTTTTTTTTTTTTTTTAATTCTTTATTTTTGTAGTGCATGGATTAGTTAAGAAGTACACAGTGACATTTTCAAGTGAGAAGTTTTTCCAATACAATGAGGTTAAGTTGGTTGTGGAATGTCAGCAGTACAGCACTTTTTTTTTAAACGTGAAAGAACAATGATGGAAACTATACAGTGCACATGAGTAATTAGAAAACTAGTTTCGTTATAGTGAGTACATATCGTAGGCACTGATACGGATTGCCCCCATTAATAGCAAGCTTAATCAAAGACATATAGTGAAATAAAGGGGAAGTAAAGGTGAAGTGACCCCTAGGTCTCGACGTTACCAGTAAGTACATGAGTTAACTATGTTAGGCTTATATCCTAGTTTAGCAGTACATTGCGAAAAAGATAAGCTTGACTACGTGGTTAGAGCATCAATGTAAAAGTAAAGATAAAAAATAAAAAAACGACGCTTAGCAAAAAGGGTATAAAAAGCATTTGTCAGTAGACAATAATCAACAATATCTTTACAGGCTAAACTAACTGATAGCATGTGTGTGACTAGCCGAGGTGAGTAATCGGGGTATGGCGTCCGGATACCTGTTAGCTTAAGCTAAGGTGGCTAAATACCGATAGCAAATATTGAGCAATGCAATAATAAGACAAATGATCAGTGAACACAGTACAGGCTGGCCATGTATATACTGTAAGACTGCAGTGTTGAAACAGTAGTAGGGAAAAGCAAATCAGTAAATGAAAAATGAATATAATGAATATATTAAATGCAAACTGAGTTCAGCTGCACTTAAGAGTCCTTGCTGCTGCCCATCGTCACCCGATGCCGTTAGTATGCTTGAACAGATAGTCCATTCTTTGGCCCGGTTCCTCCTGCCGAGGTGAGGGTTGGCTGTTCGGTGGTGGGTTGAGGCCCATGGGCATGCTGTTTAGGCCTGTGGGGTGTCGCGGTACTTTCTCCCGTGTGGTCTCTTGGTTCGTCGCTGCTGTTTGGGAGCGTGGTGCAGAGCTGTTCAGGGCTGGAGTGTGCAGGTCAGATGGGTTGCTCATTTGTAGTGATGTATGTTTGGTTGGAGTGCTTGGGGTCTGCCCGGCTGTCTCGCATTCCTGAGGATAATAGCGGGTGTGTGGGCCCAGGTCATGGGGCTTTATTGCTCGCAAAGCCGGCTTTCGGTTTCTGTGTGGTCGGGTTGCCGCCTGGAATGCCCGGGATGGGAGATCGTAGTAGCGGCGGCGGGTTATAGGTCGAAGCCATGCGGCCACCTGTAGAGCTGCTTGCCGGTAAGGTACCCCCTTGCTCCGCAGTGTCATGCAGAGGCTCAGGCATAGCCGGTCTAGGGCCTCCAGGGAGCGGGAGAGCCGTCTGTGCTCTTTGTCCTTCTCCCTTGCTGGGAGGCCATCTTTCGTGTAGCTGGGTCGTTCTGCGCCGCCATCTTGGAGGCCATCGCCGCCACTGTACATGAGGGGCTTGTAGGGGCCATCGCTTGGTGTGGCGTGCGAGATCTCCCTTCTGGCGGGGACCGGGATATCCCCCACCGGTCCACGGGGGGGGGGGGAAGCTTTTGCCATACGCTTGTGGGTCGCTGAGTCGGGCGGGAAGGCGGCCGTCCGTCCCCCTCACCTCCTCCGGTAGGCCCGAGCCGGCCACGGTGGTTTTCGGACATGCCGGGTCCCGATTTGGGTGTCTCCGGGTGCACCGACGCTGCAGCTTTCCAGTGGGCTTGGTTTCGGGTAAGTTTCATCTTCGTGTCCTGAGTTATTGGCTCAGTTAAGCCCCCACGGCCGGAGCTCATGGCGTGTGCGACTTGTTGGTTCGCCTGCTCGGCTCCGCCCCCCGGCTATGTCTGTTTTTTGTCTCTTTAGTTTCCTCATTAACAGTCGTCGTTTAGTCGGAGTGTTAAGGCCATTGACATTTAGGGAGGTGATTTTCAATGTCGCCATATTGTATTTCTCTTTTGGGTCCTAACGGTCCCTGATACTTCGGGTCGGAAACCGACCCGCCGCGCGCCCCTTCGAGCTAAGGTGGCCCCGTGGAAGCCCTTGGGTATCTCGGGCCCTGAGCCTTGTGCCGGGTCGGGGCGATGAGGCGGGGGGGGAAGGTTGGGTGAAAAATAGGAGGGGGTGTTGGGAAGGGGTAGTCGAGGGGGGAGGTAGTTAGGGGAACTACCCTAGTCGGGGACTATAGGGGAAGTGCCCCGGTCTTATCTAGTTGTGCCGGGTATCTCGGGGGTGACCACCCTCTCCGCGGCAAAGTGTGTATGCACGGAGGGGGCAATCAGTCGCCGAGCACCCTGACACCAATCCATAAAGCAGAGTTATCCATTACCCGTGCTTCAGATCCCTGTAAAGTCTGTGGGTCAGGTCGTCTGTGTGTGTCACGTCACATACATTATTAAGCAACAACATTATTTACAACAAATAGCTAAACATGAACATAAGTGAAATAATAACATTTCTGTCCCCTTTTTCGTGTCTACATAGTCTGCAATTCCTAGGTTATCATCACTGTAGAAGTTACATGGAGGGGTTGGTTTCTTATCCTAGCATTCTTTCCAATTACCTGATAAGCCCACAGTTCCAGGTGATCCCGGACTCCCCTAGGGAGTGAGGGGGTGAGTCTTCTAGTCCCTGTTTTGTCTGCTTATTCTTGAGTCTGCTGTCTCACTCTCTATGAGGCGGTGGTGTCATGTAGCCAAGAGTGTATGGTGGTGTTTGAGTCCCTATGTGAGGTGGTTGTAAGGTAGAAGATGTATGCCTGCATTCTCCCTTCTCTGGGGCTTCTCACTCTATCGCTAACCTGATCTATCCCCTTTACCCCACATCAATATGAGCTTTTAAACTTGCGTGTCTGGCCGGATACGGGATGGGGACCGCAATCTGTCCCATGCCCTGTCAGCGAAGGTGTATGCAAAGGGACACAGGCTCTCTTAGTTCTTATAGCAGGTGCTGTCTTTGCGCACATGGCAGTTGGCGAAGTCCGTTTAAATATATTGTTTTTTCATCAGTTCTACTGTCTTCCTGGCATCGTATCACCGCTGGTTCGTCGTCCCGTCTCCTCTATCCGTCACCGTCAATTCATTTGATGATCTCATTTTTGGTTTGTTTTATCCCCCGTGATGGCTGTCGAGTATCCGTGCGTCCATTGTCACCTGTTACTTTTTTCTTTTTTTTGTGCATCAGTTTATATTGACATTGTTCGCTTTATTTCCTCTTCAGTGGTTCTTCACTTTTTATTATTTAGCTTTTTTTGTCGGACTTCATTTTCTTTGTCTATCTTTTCACTTTTGTTTCCTAGTTTGGTAGTCTTGAATGCCATTGTCAGTTGGTGTGTCGTTTGTCATTGTTGGTTGTTTCTTATAGTTTGTGTGTACTGGGACTTGTAGTTTTCCGTTGTTTGTAGAGTGGTTGCCGTGCATTGGGAAGAGGGTCAGTACGCGTCTTTTAAGGTGCGTTACCGTCCAGCGCTGCGCCATCTCTGGGTATTAGACCTAATGCTGGGGTGCCCCTTTGGGGGAGGTGGAAGTCTACCGGGACCTCGATGCCTATGTCTCGAAGGAAGGCCTTGGGGTCCGCTGTGGGCAGTAGCACGGCCGGCCTTGGACCATTAAACACTAGCATTTTAAAAGGATGTCCCCAGGCGAAATTAAGGCCTTTGGCTCTAACGAGACCTGCAATGGGTTTCCATTCCCTTCGTCTGGCTAGCGTGGTTGGCGCTATATCTTGGTATAAGTGTAATGTGGAGCCTTCGAAAGAATAGGTGTGGTGATGTTGCCATGTTTTTATTGCACTCACCATGTAAACATTCACAGTGCAGGCGGGAAAAGTATGTGAACCCCTAGACTAATGACATCTCCAAGAGCTAATTGGAGTGAGATGTCAGCCAACTGGAATCCAATCAATGATATGAGATTGGAGGTGTTGGTTACAGCTGCCCTGCCCTATAAAAAACACACACCAGTTCTGGGTTTGCTTTTCACAAGAAGCATTGCCTGATGTGAATGATGCCTCGCACAAAAGAGTTCTCAGAAGACCTACGATTAAGAATTGTTTGCTTGCATGAAGCTGGAAAGGGTTATAAAAGTATCTCCAAAAGCCTTGCAGTCCACGGTAAGTAAAATTGTCTATAAATAGAGAAGGTTCAGCGCTGCTGCTACTCTCCCTAGGAGTGGCCGTCCTGTAAAGATGACTGCAAGAGCACAGCGCAGACTGCTCAAATAAAGGTGAAGAAGAATCCTAGAGTGTCAGCTAAAGACTTACAAAAGTCACTGGCAAATGCCACATCCCTGTTAGCGAATCTACAATACGTAAAACACTAAACAAGAATGGATTTCATGGGAGGATACCACAGAGGAAACCACTGCTGCCCAAACAAAACATTGCTGCACGTTTACAGTTTGCACAAGAGCACCTGGATGTTCCACAGCAGTACTGGCAAAATATTCTGTGGACAGATGAAACCAAAGTTGAGTTGTTTGGAAGAAACACACAACACTATGTGTGGCGAAAAAGAGGCACAGCACACCAACATCAAAACCTCATCCCAACTGTGAAGTATGGTGGTGGGGGCATCATGGTTTGGGACTGCTTTGCTGCGTCAGGGCCTGGACAGATTGCTATCATGGAAGGAAAAATGAATCCAAGGGTTCACATACTTTTTCCACCTGCATTGTGAATGTTTACATGGTGTGTGCAATAACAACATGGCAACATTTCATTCTTTGTGGGTTTAAGCAGACTGTGATTGTCTATTGTTGTGACTTAGATGATGATCAGATCACATTTTATGACCAATTTGTGCAGAAATCCATATCATTCCAAAGGGTTCACATACTTTTTCTTCCAACTGTGTGCATATATATATATATATATATATATATACACACATATACACACACACACACACAAAATAGTTAATACATTGCTAAACACCTTTCCTACAGAAATCGCACTTTCACAGTGCTCTTAATACTGCAAGGGATTCTGGGTAGGCATATGCAAATTAGCTCAACAAAGAACCACATTTATGCCTCATAATTCCACTTTATACATGGATTCCTTGGAGTATGTGTCTGCTGTATACAACAGCTTTGAAACACAACTCATAAAGAGGAGCAAAGCCAGTGAACCATGCACAAAATATATAGATATATGGTGTCAAAAGGAAAAAAGGTATGTATATATAGATATATACACACATACACATCTACTGTATCTACTGTGATCCTTGTTTGCAGTTAGCACGTTCCTCTAGGCTAAACAACATGTGCAGCCTTTTGGTTTTAACATAATCCAGGTACTTTATTGGTAAATCTGCTCAGGAGACAGGAATACAACTAAAGAATAATGTAACAGGTTTTGTGGTGGAATCTCGGTAAAAATAAATTTAGTAGGCCGAGATTACCACGTGGCATGCGTACGTGCATATGCTGACGTATCGGTCGGTTGGTTGCACGTGGCAAGATACGATCAGTAGTGTACGGAGCATGTGCAAGAATACCGGATGTAGTATTCCCCTCCTCCATTGTGCTGGACAGGCCATGCGGTCAAGCAGGAAGTTAATTCTTATTTGTTTTGATTGGTCAAGAGAATGTGCGGGTGGAGCTTAATATGGGAGGAGTTATGTGCCTATATAAGGAGCCTGCACTATTGTCCGGGGCTCAGAACTTGTTGTATTTTGGTGACATTAGTCCCTCTGAGTCCCGATCGGTGAACCGAATAAAGAATCTCTTCCTTCCTGAAGAAACCTGTGTCCATCTCTCTGTGCTTGGCTTCCGTCAGTTTCTCCGGTATCATTTGGTGCATTGGCCGGGAAGCTCATTGTTCAACGGTAGCTGAGAAGCAGAGGCGTGAGACGGTCTATCTTTGCCCACGTTCTCTACGGCTGCACCCCTGAACTTCTGCGTGGACCTCCCTTCGTCTTGGCGCCACTGGTCTGTTGTCCAGGAGATCATCGGCCTCTACGTAGTAAGTGCTGGGGTGTCCCCGTCGATGAGTGTGAACTCAGGTTCAGGAACGAGGAGGTAAGACGACCGCTGTTTTAGACGGCGGACCCACTAGGGGTATACCGATTGTGCGGTAGGCCCATAAGGGGTTAATCTGTGTATGGAATCTGCCCCCTCTGTCGGAGGGAAGGAGCGAAGGCACACCGCTCAATCGAACGCTCTTTAGTAAGACCGTTTGATTTGGTTTGGAGTCAGGCGGGGTTCTGTGTAAATAGCCCTAGCCGGACACCGGTGTCTTGTCTAGACTAGCGTTCTAGGGTGTACAATTTGTTCGCTAGGTCGGAGGGACCGGGAGACTAAGCGGCGTCTGTGTAAATTCGGTCCGCTAGCTCTCAACCTATCTTGGCTAAGTGGGAAGGCGTGTAAATTTGGAACCCACTAGACTATTGATAGAGTAGAAAGACTAAAAGGGTTCTGTTGTAAATTCCGCCCTCTAGTTCGCTATATGTGGTGCTTGGGCAGTGTGGCTAACCAAAACGGATGTAGATAGTTTTAGGTAGTCCATCAAGGTACTGGCCAATAGATTAGTTGGGATTGTATATGTGATAAAGATTGTTTAGTAACGTGTATATCTTGTTAGATAGCGTGAGCTCTGCCGTCTAGCGAGAGTGTTAATAGTGTGTTGCTGTATTATAGTGCACGGTACCATAACCCTGTATATTTACTGATATTGTATATAAGTACTAATAATTGTCGTCTATTGCATGTCTAACACCATAACCACTAATAATTGTATTGTGACCTTAAATTGTACTTTGACCTATGCTAACCGTACTGTAACTGCTGTTTGTAAAAGATGATGTTACTGGGGTGTGTTATAGACGGGTAATTCATATATAGGGAATTATAGCGTGGGTGACTGTATAGTTTCGCCAAAGGGCATAATATCGATTACTTAGTGACTGGTGTAACAGCTGTGTGTGTACGGGAATTCCCTGAGTGTTTTTATTGTGTTACTGTGTACGTTTCACTTGGTAACTGTACCACGTGGTGCTGTTGCCGAAGGAACGGGTGTGACTGTTGCATAGAGTGTGTGTATAGCATTCGTTGTCAACGACGCTCCATTGATAAGTATGGGCGCGTCGGAGTCGACGATTTTGGATCCCTTAGGATGTATGGTAAAGAATTTTAAAAAGGGATTCACAGTATGTGATTTTGGGGTTAAAATGTCTCCTGCACATTTGATCACTTTGTGCACTAGGGAATGTCCTACTTTGGTTGCGGCATGGCCGCCACGTGGCAGTTTGGATCCAAATCTGGTACAGCGTGTACACGTGGCTGTATCAGGTAGGCCTGAACTTTACGGACAGTTTCCATACATCGATTGTTGGAGACAGGCTCGCCAAGATGGATCCAAATATGCCACGACTCGCCAAGATGGATCCAAATATGCCACAAGGAGCAATGTCGCCTCATGGTGGCCAGGACTTGTTTGTCCACTAGGACCACGGTTAAGCCCATTTTGGACACGCCCCCTGAGTCCGAGATCCCTATGCCGCCCCTTATTTCCCTGTAGGGGGAGGTGATATAAGTACAGGAAGTTCCACACCCCCTCACCCGTTGTCCCCATCTACTTCCACCTCCTCCTCCAGATCAGAATCCACCCCACGTCATAATAAACCTCCCCTTCCGACACCAGCCCCCGTTAAGTCCCGATGTGGCGCCACTTCAAGCTTCCGGTCCGGCTTCCTCTAGCCCGGCTCGGAATATTTTATTCACTGGCCTTCCCCATGATAAAGCTTCCCTATCCGCACGTCTTATTACCCCCCGACCGGAACCTCTAACCGACGCCCCTCCACGAAGCCCTATACTAACCCGACAACTGACCGGAACCCAAAAACCCAAACATTACCAGATGCCTCTTCGTTTGAATCCTGGGTCAGCCTACCTTAATGATTTAGGTCAAATGGTGTATGCTGACCCAGTCTTCGTATATGTCCCGTTCACGACTACCGATCTCTTGAATTGGAAGACCCACAATTCCTCGTATACTGAAAAGCCACAAGCCATGACCGACCTGTTCACCTCGATAGTCCAGACGCATAATCCAACTTGGGCTGATTGCCAGCAATTATTAATGACATTGTTTAACAACGAGGAGAGGACTAGGATAAACCAAGCGGCTATTAAAGCGCTGGAGGAAGAAGCCCGTACTTTAAACCAAGCAAATCCAGCAGCATGGGCCGCAACTTATTATCCTAATGCTGATCCCTATTGGGATGTTAATGGCGCAGATATGGTTCATCTAAAAGCCTATAGAGACGCTATAATTGCTGGCATGAAAACTGGAGGGAAGAAAGCCATAAATATGTCGAAGACGGTTGAGGTGATTCAGAAAAGTGATGAAGCGCCTAGTGTCTTTTATGACCGATTATTGGAGGCATACCGCTTGTATACCCCCTTTAATCCGGAAGACACTGAGAATTCCCGAATGGTAAACTCGGCCTTTGTCAGCCAAGCTTACGGAGATATTAAGCGCAAGCTACAGAAGTTAGAAGGGTTTGCAGGAATGTCCATCACCCAACTAATGGAGGTAGCAAATAAGGTGTACATGAATAGGGAATCAGAAAGTAAGAAAGAGGAAGAGCGCAAGATGCGTAAAAAGGCGGATATGCTAGCGGTAGCGATCGCAGGCGTAGATAGACGGGGCCCAGATAGAAGCGATAGTAGGTGGAATAGGGAACCCCTGAGTAGGAATCAGTGCACGTATTGTAGAGAAGAAGGGCATTGGAGAAGCGAGTGTCCAAAAAGAGAGCAATACGAGAGAGACCCACCCAGGGCAGGTTATGGAAACTTTAGAGGCAGAGCGAGAGGTAGAGGAGGTCCCAGAGGGAGTAATAGTAATAACAGAGGAAGTGTAAGAGAAGACAGATACTATCCCGCAGCGCAAAGGTCCCGCGATAGAGAAAATAGGGACTTTGTAGGATTGGCTGACACGGTTATGGAGAACTATTGATACCGACCGGGCTCCATCCCCCTTGGTCGAGCGGAGCCTATGGTCGATGTGTCAATAGGGGGAAAAAGGAGTGCATTCATGATCGACACTGGTGCTGAACATTCGGTGGTGACTGACCTAGTTGCTCCTCCATCTGGAAGAACTATTACCGTAATAGGAGCAACTGGAAGAAGTGCTGCAAAACCGGTTCTTAAAAGTCGACTCTGTACATTGGGAGGCCACGTAGTAAAACATCAATTACTTTACATGCCTGAATGTCCAGTCCAATTGCTGGGACGTGATATGCTATCCAAATTACAAGCGCAGATTACGTTTGTAACGGAGCTCCGTGTACTCCGACCGAGTACCCTCCGTTGATGGATGCTCCTAGCGCTTACAGAGGACTCCACGCACTGCAGACAACACCACAACCACCGCAGGCTCCACAACCGCCGTAGCTTAACTGGAGCCTCGCCGTCTTCCTTCCACCCTGGATCGGATTCTGTCCTCCAGGACCGTGTGGGGAAGACCTCTCCTCCAGGAGAGCGTATCCGGAACAAGCTCTTAGAAGAGCTAAGTGATTAAGCTCAGGGGAATATGCAGAGCATAGCAATCCCCAGTGTGATACAGCAATTCCCTCCAATAACGAGACGAGGCTACGTTTTGAAGGGTCAAGAAGAACTGAGGACTGGGACACCCAGCCTGCTTTTTATTACAAAAAGGTACACACAGGACACTCCCAGGGGGAGGTTGAAATTAACCAATCACATACATGGTACCACCCCCACATCTCCTCCCCTCAGATAAGCATATAACATAATTATAGCATACAGTAAAAATACAGTTTTCACACATACACTGTAGCTTTAAAACTATACATTCAATCATAAATACTTCCAAAAATCAGCCAAATCCCTCCAGTGGATCAAAAGTTAGCTGGAGGTCCCTTTATGACCGACCGCAAGCACAATTTCCTGCCCAAAACAGTTCCATAGATTTGGGCTGTGCGGTCGGTCAATTTCATGCGAAAAAATGACTAAGTCCCATTTCGAACGGGACTTAGTCTCTGGAGCTGAAAAACGAAGTGTAGGAGAAGGTAAGGGTCAGCGGTGTTCGGTAAAATGTGTAGCCGATTTCAGTTCCACAGAATCTTTAGCATACACCGCTGACCGCATTCGAATGAACCAAGATGGCCGCCGCCACGTGCAATTAACCTGCAGTAACCTCACAGCCTGGGAGGTAAATTGCCTGCACACTTTAACTTCTGGGTGGTCCGCCTGTGTGGTACTTGGTTCAGTAAGCCCTATTTACTGAACCAAGTGGGAGAGAGCCAGGGGCAAGTTATTTTACAGGTCTGGGGACATAGTCTTAAAGGGGTATTGTTCAGCAAAGTCACAATATGTCCCCCAGACGGTTCTTAAAGGGCCATACACACCCAATAAAAGTTAATAAGTTTTCAGGGGCACAATCTTCCAGGGGCCATAGTCACGAGGAAGGAGGCTGGCAGATAGGCTTCTCCACAATCCAAGGAAGCAGGGCAATTTTCCATTTAAAGGGCCAGTTACAAATAGCGATTTGTAACAACGTTCCTACCAAACGGAACAACATCCTTAAAGTTTAATGGACCTTCAGATATTATGACATTATCTGTACCAAAGGAAGAAGAGTGGCGACTTTATACAGCGTTGACTAGCCAAAACCCTAAGAGTGATGAATCCTTATTCAACATACCAGGAGTTTGGGCAGAGAACAACCCACCAGGACTGGCCCGCAATATTCCACCTATTCGAATCGAACTAAAGCATGGGGTTTATCCAGTGAGCCTACGGCAATATCATATCCCGCAGAAGGCTAAGAAGAATATTCAATCTTATCTGGATAAATTCATACGGTATGGTATCCTAAAATTCTGTACTTCCCCCTGGAACCCCATTGCTGCCTGTTCAAAAGCCCGGTACAGATGAGTATCGCCCTGTGCAGGACTTGAGAGCAGTCAATGATGCGGTTGTCAGTATACATCCAGTTGTGCCCAATCCGTATAACCTGCTTGCTTTAATTCCGGGCGGGGCTACCTATTTTACAGTCCTAGACCTCAAAGATGCCTTCTTTTGCCTTCGAATTGCCGCAGAAAGCCAATGTATCTTCGCTTTCCAATGGGAAAATGCTGTAACGGGCTCGAAACGCCAGATGACTTGGACAAGACTACCCCAAGGGTTCAAAAATTCACCTACCCTATTTGGTTCAGCTCTGAGTCAAGATCTACTGGATTTCAAGTCCATCCCAGGAGAGTGTGTATTATTACAATATGTAGACGACTTGTTGATAGCAGCAGTTACAAGAGAAATATGTCAGCAAGCAACACACGATCTACTACACATTCTCTGGAAAGCAGGATACAAGGTGTCTAGGAAGAAGGCTCAGTTGTGTCTGCCAACTGTCAAATATCTGGGATTCCATATCTCTGAAGGTCAAAGAATAATGGGGCCAGAGAGAAAAGAAGCTGTGTGCCAAATACCAATACCCAAGAATAGAAGACAAGTGCGAGAGTTCTTGGGGGCAGCAGGCTTCTGTAGGATATGGATTCCCAGTTATGCGATATTGGCGAAACCTCTGTATGCAGCTATCAAGGGTACAGAACACGACCCCTTCCTATGGACTCAAGAACAGCAAACGGCATTTGAAGATGTGAAGAGGGCTTTGATGAGTGCCCCAGCATTAGGTCTACCTGATCACACACGACCATTCTATCTGTATGTACACGAGCAAAGAAGAATGGCTGTGGGAGTACTGACACAGTACTTGGGATCATGGCAAAGACCTGTTGCCTATATGTCTAAGCAACTGGACGCAGTGGCCAGCGGTCTTCCACCTTGTCTAAGAGCCGTAGCTGCCGCCGCCCTGCTGGTAGCTGAAGCCGATAAACTCACTCTGGGTCAAGAACTTTATGTACGAGTTCCACATGCAGTACAGACGTTGTTGGATTACAAAGGAAATCGTTGGTTCAGTAATAGCCGTATGACCAAGTATCAAGCAATGTTGTGTGAAAACCCAAGAGTGCATTTAGAGACTGTAAATACTTTAAATCCAGCTACCCTTTTGCCGCAACCTACTGAAAATCAACATGATTGTGTGGAAGTGATGGATGAAGTATTTTCAAGTAGACCAGATCTTCATGATTTTCCCATCCAGAACCCTGATGTCCAATATTATACAGACGGCAGTAGTTATGTTGTGGGGATATTTATGGGATAATAGTTTGTAAACAGATGAGAATTGCCCACGATTTTCAATTCTCAGATCCTTAATCGTTATCGTGTTAAATGAAATGTATAACCATATACCGGTAATTAAAAATCACAAATTGTTAAAAAAATAGATATTTATTTCTTAACAATTTAAATAATAATGATGAGTAACATGCATGATAATAATCAATGGAATTCGAGTATAACATGAATATGTAATACAATATGGCAATAATAATTAATATGCAGTATAAAAACAATATGCAATACAGAGTGGCAGTTTACTTCCTGGTTAGTACAGCATAGAGTCTACAAACTGTCAAGATAATTTACGACCCTTTCTTTACAGCTAAGGAATCAAAGTTTTAAGGAGAAAGAGCATTCCTTAGAGCTGCAGTAAAACTTTATGGCAGAAGTAACTCTTTCAATGCTGGTTAGACCTCCTAAGTAGTTAAGATCTACTCCTATGTAATTTTAATAAATAACATTTAACCAGTCATCAACCATTTCCTTGATTTTATCCAATGAGAGAAATCTACTATGTTATATTAGCTGATATTTTAATTAATTTGTCTAAATAGATATTTTATCTTATTTTAGAGCCAATCAATACAGCTGGATAAATGGTCATGATATGCTAACGTGATATTAATCACACAAATACATTAATGATTATATTGATCCCAGCTGCAGATAGGATGCTATAACCATATATATATTCTTTAATAATTAAGATTTCGAAATATGAAATCAAACATGATTTATCCAGTCATATATCATGCTATTAATTTTAATTAATTTTAATTAATTAATTAAATGTCTGTATATTTACCAGTTAAGTAGATATTTTCTCATCAGATATCCTCAGGTAGCTAAATGTCATAGATCTCTTTCTCTGCATGGAGTGTGAGAGTTTCTTGGTTACTCTGGTCGCCCGATTCTGCCTGGATCTCTCTGAATCCCCAGAGTGTCGTAATGTCTCTCTCTTCAATCTTTGAATCTTTTCTCAATCCTCCTCTCTTCCCTTGTCTTAACTTTTAAAGGGAAAAATTCCTTAGGTGATAGCCAATCACAAATGTGGGGTGTGGTTGCCTTCTAGGTAATCATTTTAATATTCGAACTCAAGAGGGCAGCCTTGTTCCACTAGACATACCTATCCAGGAAAGAGTTAACTTTTCCTGGTGGCTATTTTTGACGTCATTTACGTTATCTTTATGTATCCAATAACTTATTTTATCTGTCAGATCACAGGGTCTTTCTCAGTTTTGTCCAGACCATGCGTCTGCAAGTTCTGCTATAATTCCTAAAATTGATAGTTTGTGAACTAAGTTTCACCTTAAACTATAATGGGACGTTGTACAATATCGAAAGTAAAATTTACTTATTTAATCTCCTCTGTCACCTAAGTCTGGGAATAGAATTTATACAGTCTGTCCATCCCCCGTTCTCAATGTCTTATCTATTTGGTTTGGTTATATACACATTCCATTCAGCTTGGGCAAATCAGTCAGTCAAAGAGAAAGGATAGAAATTTTGTGTCTTTGTTAACTTGAGAATAACAAAATGGAGTCTGGTCTGTTTAGCAATGACTTCAGAATATACACTTTGTATTTCTATCATAGCACAAATGTCTGCCGATATAAATACCCTGACAATGTGAAAGAAGGGATTCACTATGCAGGATATGCAGTAACGACGATAGATAAGGTGATAGAAGCTCGGCCACTGTCAAAAGGAACATCAGCACAAAAGGCAGAATTGATAGCACTGACACGAGCGTTACAATTGGCTGAAGGTTTGAGAGTAAACATCTACACGGACTCCAAGTATGCGTTTTTAACCACTCATGCCCACGGAGCTTTGTATAAAGAAAGAGGACTATTGAATTCAGAGGGTAAAGAAATCAAGTACGCAGCTGAAATACTACAACTATTGGAAGCAGTATGGGAACCGAAAGAAGTCGGTATTATACATTGTCGAGCGCATCTGAGAGGAGATGGTGATGTAACCAAAGGAAATCGGATGGCAGATAGTGCAGCTAAGCGTGCCGCTGAATCAGGAAGACAGGAATATGTGGAACATATAGCTGCTCTTATTCCAACTCCACTGTCTCAATGGAGTCCAGTGTATACAGCTCAAGAAGAGGAGTGGTTAAAGACTGAACCTGGAAAGTATTTGGAGAACAAATGGTATCAGTTAGAAGATGGGAGAATAGTTATTCCAGCATCACTAGCGGTAGAAATTGTTCAAAACTATCATAATGGGACGCATTCTGGAAGAGATAGTACAGAAGAATCTCTCAGAAAACATTTCTACATACCAAGATTGTCCAACTTAACTCAAGCCATTGTACGAAGATGTGTAACGTGTGCTAAAAATAATGCAAGGCAAGGACCAGTAAAGCCACCAGGAGTTCAGTATATGGGGGGACTCCCTATGTCCGATCTACAAATTGACTATACAGTAATGCCTAAATCTGGTGGACATCGCTACCTACTAGTAGTTGTGTGCACCTATTCAGGCTGGGTAGAAGCATGTCCTACTCGTACAGAGAAAGCAGGAGAAGTTGTGAGATTCCTGCTACAAGAAATAATACCTCAATATGGACTACCCTGCTCTATAGGATCGGACAATGGTCCAGCTTTTGTTCATCAGTGCCTACAACAACTGACTCATATGCTTGGTATAAAGTGGAGACTTCATACGGCATATAGACCTCAGAGTTCTGGTAAAGTAGAGAGAATGAATAGAACTATTAAGAACCAGTTGGCAAAGATGTGTCAGGAAACCCAACTTAAGTGGAACATTCTTTTGCCCATAGCTCTGTAACGAATTCGCAGTACACCTACCAGAAGGATGGGTCTCTCTCCTTTTGAGATCATGTATGGGCGTCCACCTCCCTTACTTGGTAACTTAAGGGGGGATTTGAGTCAGTTGGGAGAAGGAATTACCCGGCAGCAGGTTGTAGAGTTGGGTTAGACTATGGAGGAGGTACAGAAATACAGAGGTACAGAGATAGATTACCTGTGAATATTTATCCCCCTGTTCATAGTTACCACCCAGGAGATCAAGTGTGGATTAAAGAGTGGAATAATGTACCGCTAGGGCCCAAGTGGAGAGGTCCTTATGTTGTTCTTTTGTCTACCCCTACAGCTATAAAAGTGGCTGAAGTGACTCCGTGGATTCATCACTCCAGGATTAAACCAGCAGCGGTAGATTCTTGGCAAGCTACAACAGATCCAGAGAATCCCTGCAAGATCCGGTTAAAGCGCACGACTCAGTCGGAGTGACGAGGAACCTTGTGGATTACAAATTTTATTGTTTCAGAGATTGGTAAGTGATTGTTTTAGACGGCCATAATAAAGCCTGTCCGCTCACCAACGTGTAATTTAAAAGTCAGGAAAGTCTCGAAGGGACCCCTGTGAAGACGAGCAGAACTCCATTCCCTGCAGCCCTTACATCCTGGAAGCTGAGGTGCCATCGCACGGACGAAGACTGAGGATGCAGCCGACGAAAGATGTATTTGTGATAATGTTTATTTATATGTATTTTTATATTCAGGAAGGTAGAGGTACCGACACTCCCAGCTGTGAGGTATGCATTAAGAATACAAGAACAGGTAACCATATTTCCCAGACCCTAATTTGGCATTCGCAATATGAGTGTAAAGGTGATGTGTCTAGGTGTAGATACTTAAATGTAGAGTATAGTGTATGCCATTTAGGGATAGGAGAACCTGAGTGCTTCAATCCAGAGTATCAACCCCGTACAATTTGGTTGACTCTCAGGAATGGAGATCCTCAGGGGACCCTAATAAATAAAACAGTGTTATAATCCGTACATTCTTCGGGTGTTCTGCTATTTGATGCATGTAAAGTGATATCAAGTGGTAGGAAGCCGTGGAATGTATGTGGGGATCTTAGATGGGAGAGAACGTATGGGTCTAATGATAAATATATATGTCCCAGTAGTAAAAATAAGTATGTGAGTCCTAGATGCCCAAATAGAGAATATAACTTTTGCCCATATTGGTCTTGTGTGGGGTGGGCAACTTGGGGACAGACAGCAGATAAGGATATGATTGTTACTAAGTTGCCTACCAATCCATACTGTAAGTCTATGGAATGCAATCCAGTCCATATTCTTATAAATAATCCTGACCAATTCTTAGATAGATATGGTAACTTATTTGGGTTTCAAATATACGGGACGGGTTTAGACCCTGGGACAGTATTGTTTATAGGGATAGAGACCGATACGGTAACCTCCCAAACTCATCAGGTATTCCATTCGTTTTATGAAGAGATGAGTATAGATAATAAGATCCCCCATAATGCTAAAAACCTGTTCATAGATTTAGCTGAGAGTATTGCTGGTAGTCTTAATGTAACCAACTGCTATGTGTGTGGAGGTACTAACATGGGAGACCAATGGCCTTGGGAAGCAAAGGAGGTAATGTCCGGTTCTGAGGCAGTTGAACAATTAATATCCTCACAAGCCGATTATCAGATGAGTGTTAGAGGTAAATCTGAGTGGAGATTAAAGACCTCCATCATAGGTTATGTTTGCATAGCAAGGAAAGGAATGATGTTTAATACTTCTGTAGGAGAATTAACTTGTCTAGGGCAAAAAGCTTATGATGATGATACAAAGAATACAACTTGGTGGTCGGCTTCAAATGTCTCAGAACCATCTAACCCGTTTGCAAGATATGCCAATTTAAAGGACATATGGTTTGATTTATGCATCACATCTAGTTGGAAAGCCCCAGCAAATTTGTACTGGATCTGTGGTAAGAAGGCCTATTCGGAGTTGCCACAGGACTGGGAAGGGGCATGTGTGTTTGGTATGCTCAAACCATCCTTCTTCTTGTTACCTATTGAAACAGGTGAGACTTTGGGTGTTAAAGTGTATGATGTGAATCATAGGAAGAAAAGGGGACCCATAGAGATAGGCGCCTGGGAAGATGATGAATGGCCTCCCCAGCGTATTATAGATTATTATGGGCCAGCCACGTGGGCAGAGGATGGTACTTTTGGGTATAGGACCCCAATTTATATGCTCAACCGCATTATAAGATTACAGGCGGTGGTTGAGATAATTACTAATAAGACCTCACAAGCGCTCAATCTTCTAGCGAAGCATAATACCAGGATGAGGACAGCAGTGTACCAAAATAGACTAGCCTTGGATTACCTATTGGCAGTAGAGGGAGGTGTATGTGGGAAGTTTAACCTGAGCAATTGCTGTCTTCAAATAGATGACGAAGGGCAGGCAATAGCTGAGCTTACTAGCCATATGGTTAAACTAGCGCATGTGCCTACACAGGTATGGAAAGGGTACAATCCAAGTAGTTGGTTTGGTAACTGGTATGAGCAGTTTGGAGGGCTTAAGGCATTGGTAGGCGGAGTCATACTGATTTTAATGTTGTGTCTGCTCCTGCCTTGTCTTATTCCCTTAGTAGTTAGGTCTGTGCAAAGCCTGATAGAAAATATAGCAGAAAGAAAGGCTGCAGCACAGATAATGGCCATATATAAATATGAGGCTCTAGATCAGGGAGAACCAATGCAGGAAGAGGTGTGCTGAGAGATTCACACCATGGAAAAGTCTGGTCTGGTTCATGGTAACCTGAGGTGTATGCAAATCAAGGTTAAGTGATGCCTCAAGTAATTGTGAAATATCAGAGGCATCAAAGGGGGGAATGTGGTGGAATCTCTGTAAAAATAAATTTAGTAGGCCGAGATTACCCCGTGGCATGCGTACGTGCATATGCTGACGTATCGGTCGTTGGTTGCACGTGGCAAGATACGATCAGTAGTGTACGGAGCATGTGCAAGAATACCGGATGTAGTATTCCCCTCCTCCATTGTGCTGGACAGGTCAAGCAGGAAGTTAATTCTTATTTGTTTTGATTGGTCAAGAGAATGTGCGGGTGGAGCTTAATATGGGAGGAGTTATGTGCCTATATAAGGAGCCTACACTATTGTCCGGGGCTCAGAACTTGTTGTATTTTGGTGACATTAGTCCCTCTGAGTCCCGATCGGTGAACCGAATAAAGAATCTCTTCCTTCCTGAAGAAACCTGTGTCCATCTCTCTGTGCTTGGCTTCCGTCAGTTTCTCCGGTATCAGTTTCCCTTTAAACAAAATCCTAGCTCGTCTGAGCACTGACTGACTTTTCATTCCCTGTCTGTCAAGGGTTTAAACCAGGCTTCGCCAAAATTCGGCCCTCCAGATGTTGCTGAATTATAACTCCCATGATTCTATGAATGAAATAGATAGGCTGAGAATCACGGGAGTTGTAGTTCAGCAACATCTGGGGGGCTGGAGTTTGGGGAAGCCTGGTTTAAACTAACACACAGGTTTCACCAACCTTATCTTCTGTCTCCTTTTTTCCGCACTCCAATGATTAGTGGCATAGTTGCTTCCAACCTTCCCAAGAAAAACAAAAATGTATCTTTACCTGCCTAGCAGGGAGGGGTTTATTCCCACTCAGGGCCGCCATCAGGGGGTGACAACCGTGACAGTTGTCACGGGCCCGGCGGCCCTGGGGGGCCCGGACTGCTCTGGCAGTCCTGGGCCCCACTTTCCCTCTCTGCACACATAGATAGCGAATATCGCTATCTATGTGTGCAGCCCCGGGCCCCCGGCTTCCCAGTTACCGCAGAGGGGGCCCAGGCAGCACACAGCTTCTCTTCTTCTCGTTTCTGCTAATAACTCTCGCGAGACCCGGTTGCCATGGCAACGCTCCGCGGGTCTCGCGAGAGTTATTGGAGGAGAGAGGAGGCTGTGTGCTGCCTGGGCCCCCTCTGCGGTAACTGGGAAGCCGGGGGGCCCCACCATGCCACCGGACCACCAGGGATGGAATCTCCCCCCTCCCTAGACACAGGTAAGCAGGGAGGGGGGAGAAACAATTTAATTTTTTTTTTTTTTATTATGTTAAAATGCCCCCCCCCCTCCCCCACACCCCAGCACATTTACACACACACACACTGCATACACTGACACAACACACACACACACACACACTGCATACACTGACACAACACACACACACACTGCATACACTGACACAACACACACACACTGCATACACTGACACAACACACACACACACACACTGTGCATACACTGACACAACACACACACACACACACTGCATACACTGACACAACACACACACACACACTGCATACACTGACAACACACACACACACTACATACACTGACACAGCACACACACTGCATACACTGACACAACACACACACACACACTACATACACTGACACAGCACACACACACTACATACACTGACACAACACACACACATTGCATACACTGACACAACACACACACACACATTGCATACACTGACACAACACACACACACACTGCATACACTGACACAACACACACACACACACACTACATACACTGACACAGCACACACACTGCATACACTGACACAACACACACACACACACTATATACAATAACACAACACACACACACTACATACACTAGCACAACACACACACTCTGCATACACTGACACAACACATTCTGCATAGACTAACACAACACACACTGCATGCACTAACACAACACACACTCTGCATACACTGACACAAAACACTATGCATACACCAACACAACACACTATGCATACACCAACACACTATGCATACACCAACACACTCTGCATACACCAACACAACACACTCTGCATACACTGACACAACACACTCTGCATACACTGACACAACACACACTGCATACACTAATACAACACACACTGCATACACTAACACACACTGCATACACTAACACAACATACATACTGCATACACTAACACAACATACATACTGCATACACCAACACAACAAACACACTGCATACACTAATACAATACACACACTGCATTCACTAATACAACATGCACTCTGCATACACTACACACTAACACACTCACTGCATCCACTATACTGACACACACTCTGCATTCGCTACACATTAACACACTCTGTATTCACTACACTAACACACACTCTGCATCCGCTACACACTAACACACTCTCTGCATTCACTACACATTAACACTCTGCATTCACTACACTAACACACACTCTGCATCCGCTACACACTAACACACTCTCTGCATTCACTACACTAACACAAACTCTGCATCCGCTACACACTAACACACTCTCTGCATTCACTACACATTAACACACTCTCTGCATTCACTACACTAACACACTTTCTGCATTCACTACACTAACACACTCTCTGCATTCGCTACACATTAACACACTCTGCATTCACTACACTAACACACACTCTGCATCCGCTACACACTAACACACTCTCTGTATTCACTACACATTAACACACTCTCTGCATTCACTACACTAACACACTTTCTGCATTCACTACACTAACACACTCTCTGCATTCACTACGCATTAACACACTCTCTGCATTCACTACACATTAACACACTCTCTGCATTCACTACACATTAACACACACTCTGCATTCACTACAAATTTACACAACCACTACATTCATTACAATGACACACTCTGCATTCACTACACCCTAACACACACTCTGCTTTTATTACACACTAACACACACTCTGCATTCACTAAACTATGCACACACTCTGCATTCACTACACTAACATACACTCTGCATCAACTGTGCACACAGCATCCACTACACAAACATCCTGTATTCACAGTACACACACTACATCCACCACAAATTGAAACACTCTGCATTCACTATACACAGACACTGTGTCTAATACACACACTACATCCACTACAGACACTGCATCCACTAAACACATTTCATCTAGTACATACAAACACTACATTCACTACACAAACACACACTACATCACTGTACACACACTACATCCACTACTCAAACACTCTCTGCATTCACTACACATTAACACTCTGCATTCACTACACTAACACACACTCTGCATCCGCTACACACTAACACACCCTCTGCATTCACTACACATTAACACACACTCTGCATTCCCTACACATTAACACACACGCTGCATTCCCTACACATTAACACACACTCTGCATTCCCTTCACATTAACACACACTCTGCATTCCCTACACATTAACACACACTCTGCATTCCCTACACATTAACACACACTCTGCATTCCCTACACATTAACACACACTCTGCATTCACTACACATTAACACACACTCTGCATTCACTACACATTAACACACACTCTGCATTCACTACACATTAACACACTCTGCATTCACTACACATTTACACACACTCTGCATTCACTGCACTAACACACACACTACATTCATTACACTGACACACTGCATTCACTACACACTAACACACACTCTGCATTCATTACACACTAACACACACTCTGCATTCACTAAACTATGCACACACTCTGGATTCACTATACTGACACACACTCTGCATTAACTGTACACACAGCATCCACTACACAAACATCCTGTATTCACAGTACACACACTACATCCACCACAAATTGAAACACTCTGCATTCACTATACACAGACACTGCGTCTAATACACACACTACATCCACTACAGACACTGCATCCACTAAACAAATTTCATCTAGTACATACAAACACTACATCCACTACACAAACACACACTACATCACTGTACACACACTACATCCACTACTCAAACACACTCTGCGTTCACTATACACACTGCATCCGCTACACAAACACACACTCTGCATTCACTGCACAAACAGTATCTAATACACACAAACACTACATCCATTACACACATTCTAATTCACTTCCACTATACACACCACATTCAGTCCCGCATCATTGTCAGCAGACTAGGTAGGGCGTGGGCGGGCCCGGGAGGGAGGGGGCGGGGGAGGGGGGCCCAGACCTTGTGCTTTGTCAGGGGCCCCAAAATTTCTGATGGCAGCCCTGTTCCCACTGCTGCAGCCAATTACCTTTAGCTGAACAGTGGGAGTCAGCACAGCTAAACGGACAAGGGCACATGTATGAGTGTGGGGATGGTGCTAGTGATTGGCTATATGTGTTAAGGGGAGTGGTTATGGGTTTGTAGTGGGGGCAGGGATCATCTTACCTCAGTGCCTTTTGGGATTCTGGCCAGCAAACAACTTCCCTGCCTCTGCGGTCCTGTTAGTCCTGGGCCTGGTGATTTTACCTGTTTGAGGGATGGATATTGAAGGCATTCTTTCTGCCCTCAGAGCTGCTGTTGCCCTGGATGATGACAGGCACCTTCAGGAGCAATGTGCTCCCCTCCAGCCTGGCCGCCGGTGTGGGTTCATCCCCCCCGCGGTCAGGCCTCTCCTGGGGCCTCCCATGCAGCTACAGCCCCTGTAGGCCACAATAGCACGGGCCTGCACTCCCGCCCGCCTGCTCGGCTGAGCCCTGACACTTCACCTCAGGCCCGGTATAGGAGCCGGAGCACGGGCCCGGGCCCAAGGCACCACCAGGCCCGCGTGTCAGCTCCATCTGACATGCGGCCTGCTTCATCTGCCATTTCCCGCGCACCCCCCGGCCGTGGACAGCGGGCCAGGGGTGCTGGAAGATCTACTCTGCATCCTGGGGGGTCTGGGAGGCCTTCCCAGCCCCCACGTGGTCAGCGGATCCAGACTGGGGCCGGTGGTGGTGATTGGGCCCCCCCAATTTCAATCCGCAATTCCCCTCTCACCTCCCTCCCATCCCTTGTCTCCTCTCCCTCTGTGGTTCCCTCCTCCTCCCCTGTTTCTGCTGTGCTGTGTCCCCTTCCTCTCTCTGTGCCCCCTCCTGGCTCTCTCTCTGTCTCCCTCCCTCCTCCCCTGTTTCTGCTGTGCTGTGTCCCCTTCCTCTCTCTGTGCCCCCTCCTGGCTCTCTCTCTCTCTGTCTCCCTCCCTCCTCTCCTGTTCCTGTAGTGCCGTGTCCCCTTCCTCTCTCTGTGCCCCCTCCTGGCTCTCTCTGTCTCCCTCCCTCCTACCCCCCCTGTGGTGCCATCCCTTGTCTCCTCTGCCTCTGGGGTCCCCTCTCCCTCTGTGTTCCCCTCCTCCTCCCCTGTTACTGCTGGTCTGTATCCCCTTCCTCTCACTGTGCCCTCTCTCTATCTCCCACCCTCCCTCCTCCCCCCTCTCTCTTGTCCCAATTCCTAGTCCCTATGCCCCCCCTGGGTACTTACCTTGGCTGCTTCCTCTGCAAGTTGTGAGCTTACCTCATCTCTACTGCTCTGCTCACAGGATCTGGCTGCCGTGGCTGCTGTTCCTGGGACGGTCCAGCAGATGGTGCTGGTACTGCTGCAAGGCTGAGCAGTGTGAAAATGAAGTTAACTCTGTCCTACCTGGTTCGTCTTTATTTCCTTTGCCGCAGGAGGTTCCTTGGGCATCGGCTGGTGAGTTCACTAATGTTTTTTCTTCTTTTCAGTCTGGGGGTTCCTCGCTGGGGGGTTTCTGTCAGGGCTTAGTGGTTTTCTTGATCAGTGGGAGCAGGGTTTGCAAGCAGGTAGGGTCCCCCCATTAGTTGGTCAGCTTCGGTTAGTGTGGTCCTCGGCGCTGCAGACACAGGTGGGTTTTGACTGTTCCTGGGGTCACGGGGTCCCCATCTAACGGGGTTGGTGGGCATGCTGTCACCCCTGCAATAGCGTTGGGTGCCACAGCGCCTGCTGTTGCTGGGGGATCCCTAGCATTAGGTGACCCCCAGGGTGTTGCTGACGTTGCGCATTTTTGTCCGCCAACATTTGTTAGTCAGGGCCCTTGGGCTTGCACCTAAATCAGAAGGTTCGGGAAAACATTTGGAGGGGAGACTTTGTTGAGATGTTTTCCCTCCTTCCATGGAGGAGGCTCCTCCTTTCATGGAAAAGGACAGGAAGGAATCCGAAAAAGACAAGGAGAAATACCGGTACCGGAAGATCCCTAAGACTTTCGGTAATTTGATTTGCGGGTTTGCAATCCTGGCCAGTGTAATTGGGGAAAGGGCTCCACAGAAGTGCTCCGCATTGTTCTGCTACCAGGATACCATTTGGAATGCTTGTCGTACCTATGGCGGTCTGGGGTGGTTGAAGTATGGCGAGCAGTTAAGTCAACGGTTGGCGGTGCGCCCCTCAATTTCTTGGGACCAGATGGACATTGGCCTCTGGCTCTCCATTATGACCCGCCCGGCCCCCCAGCAGGGTGGGTTCTCGTCCTCTCTCGGGGGGGCGGTGGGGGGAGGTCCTCTTCCTCACCGGCCACGCATCAGAGGCCAGGCTGTTGTTGGAAATTCAACGACAGTCACTGCGAATGTGGGGCATCTTGCCGTTTCAAGCAGGAATGTTCCACTTGTGGGGGAGCCCATCCCGCCTCCCGCTGCTTCAAGCGGGGTAAAGTTGTCGAGAAAGGGGATTTGGGTTCAAAGGGTGACGACGCTGGTGGTCGTGAGCGCGATGCGCCCTTGGCTCACCAGTTATAGGAATCGTCAGACAGCTGGCATCCTACTGGATGGGTTGAGCATGGGTTTCGGAAAAATACAGTCTGATTCACCATTTATGGTCCCCCGGGGGGGTTCGGTGAATGATGACATCTCTTTTGAACTCTGCTGAGTATCTTATGCATCCTTTGATGTGGTGGTTGACGTGGTCAGGGCCGCGGGCCTTGTTGGCCGAGGCTGATGTGGAATTGGCCTTCCGTCTAATGCCGGTGCACCTGGAATGTCACCATCTTCTGGGCTGTGGTTTTGAAGACATGTATTACGTGGATATGTGCCTCCCTGTGGGTTGTTCCATATCCTGTTTTTAGGCTGGAACGGTCTCCTTGATACACTACCTCGATGATTTCCTTTGTGTGGGTCCCGCCAATTTGGCAGCCTGTGCGCTGCTGCTACGGGTTCTGGGTGTGGTGTTCCACCAGTTTGGGGTCCCGTTGGCACACAACAAAACAGTGGGCCCGGTCACTTGTCTCAGCTTTCTGGGCATTGAGATTGCAAAGACAAAAGTTGTATACCGCACTGTGGTGGAATCTCTGTAAAAATAAATTTAGTAGGCTGAGATTACCACGTGGTATGTGTACGTGCATATACTGGTGTATCGGTCGGTTGGTTGCACGTGGCAAAGATACAATCAGTAGTGTACGGAGCATGTGCGAGAATACAGGATGTAGTATTCCCCTCCTCCATTGTGCTGGGCAAGCCATGTGGTCAAACAGGAAGTTAGTTCTTGTTCGATTGATTGGGTAAGAGTATGTGTGGGTGGAGCTAATTATGGGTGGAGTTACATGGCATATGGAGAGAGGCTAATGGATGTTGTCATATGGAGAGAGGCTAATGGATGTTGAATGGTAGAAAGACTTGGTTGACTTTTGTATGTTTATTTGAATTGTAACACAATTAATGAAATTAACAACAGGGAATGATTCTAATTTCCCTGAAGCTCAGTTAATTAATGAATTGTAATTGCTCGAGAAAAAAGTACTTTGATGGAAGTTGTTTTATTCTTAGATATCCAGAAATGAAGGGGTTACACTAACTTGTGTGAGGCAGAGAGAGGAGTGCAGATTTGACCCCCTCCTTTTTTTTCCTTTAGGACTCAGTGTGAAAGAGCGATACAGAAACCTGAGCCACTCCCAATTGCCTCAACTATAAACTGCAGAGTTAACACTCGAAGGCAGACTATAACTACTACAGTTATTTGTGTTTGGTGCAATAACCAACATTATTTAAGATCTTGCAGATATTTGTTTCCAGAGTTAAAAACCAGCACAAGAATAGTGATCTATGTTTGTTTGTTTGTTTGTTTGACTACGTTGTTAGTCTGTACTGTTTTTTTTTTTCATTGTTCATGTTATTTTGTGTGTATGCAATTATACAGTAAACTCCATTCCTTTTTATAGAAGGAAAACCTTGTTACTTCTGGGGTTGGATTAAAATCTTTGATTTAATTCATGAGAATGAGATTTTAATATCAGACCTATAATGGATTACTGTATATTGCAACGCCTGGACATACACGTGTTTTGGATATACAAAAGACAAAGGAATAATATATGAGAATGGATAAGGCAGATTTACTACTATCCACAGCCACGCCTACACCTAACGTAACATCACTTCCACTCTTACTATGCCCTTTTACTGTAGAATTGCCCGAATCCTAATGACCCATTCCACTACATGGAGTGACTTGTTTAAGCCTAAGATAAATTGGCTGATTAGGCTACCTGTATTACCAATGTCATCCACGATAAGTTAGCATCTGTGGAAAGTATCACTTCAGGTTGTCCCAAATTTTCCTCTGACTCAGATTTTAGTACATAATAAGGCCCATACCCAACGGCTATATGCGGCCTTGTATAGCAGGCCACATGGAATCTATTTGCAGCAAGCAAGGCCTGCCTGACTCCTCATTCCTGTCTAATATTGTTCTCTCCTGCATACATGTAGATGGCTCTCCTTGGAGTAGCCTGTTAACTAAGTCTTGCTTTGTAGTTACCTCTACCTGTCCAATCAATCTGCTAGGTGCAGATGTCCTTCCCCCATTTGCAGGTCTCTATCACCTTTCTGCATGATGGCCAAATTCATATGTCTGAACCAATCTCTGCTGCTGACAGAACAGCCCTCTGCTTATTATTTCTTCTGCTCCACATAGTCAAACCTTTACTTGAATTATACAGGCACTGAAGATTTTGTACACCTCAATGTTTCCCCCCACCCCCAGTTCCTGTGAAGTTGCCAGCCTGTCCCTTAAGCTATACTACCCTCTCCCCCCCCCCCCCCCCCCCCGAAGTCTGTCCAAGCTCTTGCTATTCCCCAACAGGTTAAGGCTCTGGTGTCAAATGGTGCCCTGGTTCCCTGAGACTCTCCCTGCAATTTACCACTTCTCCCTGTAATAGACTAATTCTGTGCAGGACACTGTCACCCTGCAGAGATGATACTCTATTACCTGGCCACTCTTCTGCCACTTCCCAGGGGGGGGAAATGATAAGACACTGACTCTATTATTTTCAGCCTTTTCCTCATTACATCTTGTGGTTCAGAAATATACAAGGACCTGAACTTCATTATGAAGAAGACCTGTTCCAGTTGGTGGAGATGCAACTCACCATAACAGATCTGTTCCAGATTTGCTGTCACTACAGTGGACCAAGTATCTCACCTCAACAATGTCTGCATAAGAAGCTGAGCTATAGGCTCTCACCACAACATGCAAGACCTCTGAAGGAAGACACGCCAATATCTACTCTGCCACAAGGTATGCACTAGGTGTGGCACATGACTCCGGATTGAATCTGGAAGTAAGAAGATTTCTTACAGCAACTGGCACACCAGTTAAGTACAGCACGGCTAAAAAAGAGCTGATGAATGCCCTACACCTTCCTGAAGAAGTGGCCATACTGAAGATAAAGGCTCACGGAAGACTGAACTCAGAGGAAGCATGTGGCAACTATTTGGCTGACCAAGTTGTCCAATAAGTTGTAAGTGCACTAAAGGAAGTGGACAGAAGAGTGTCTGCTGAATAAACTCACATATTCACCATGTAAGATCCTACCCACAGACCTCAAGCTCCTGAAAAAATAACAAGCAGCTACTGACCCTGAAGAAACACAAGCTGGAAACAGAAAAGGGCAGCCCTTGCAGATGGGCTGTACCCCAACAATTTCAAGTTCTGCTTACCCAAGAACATATACTCAGCAGTGGTCCAGTGGGCCTACGGAGCATCATATCTGTCCAGAACCCTCATGAAGTCTTTTGATCAACAAATACTCTGAAGTACCAGGAATTGCCTCTCTGACCAACAGTTACTGTAGATATTGTGCCATTTGTACCAACAGTTACTGTAGATCTTGTGCCATTTGTGCCAAGGGCAACAAATATGCACTAGTTATAGTAGACATGTTTCCAGGATGGCCAGAGGCCTACCCAGCCACCAAAGTGATAACCAAGACCACATGCTGAGTAGTGCACCTTGGAAGTTACAGAGATCACCCCGTGGATTCATCATTCCAGAATAAAGCCTGCCTCTGCTTCATGGGAAGTAGCATTTGTTGATCTTGAAAACCCTTTTTGAAACTCCATTCTTAGAGAGCAAAGATACTTGCTGAAGAAAATATCAACAAGTGGGTGTTTTGATGGCCATAATAATGCCTGACCACCTGCCATCGATGGAAAGCCGAATACCCCAAAAGGGGACATCGTGAAACTAAAGAGAAACAGACGTACTCCTTACTCTGCAGCCCTCACGTCTGAGGTGCCTACGCACAGTCTAAGCTTCTTCAGAATGATCTGCTTATCTTGAGTTTGTGGTGATATTAATATTGAATTTTTAAATGATCTGAGTCTGCTAGTATTAGGGTAGCATGAGACAATATTTATAAGATTAAGAATAAGTAAATGTGCCTTAGCCAAGGTTATTATGTCCATACACATAGTACATGACAATCATCAAGGTACTCTTGACACACCACATTCATGCTCCAGGACAAAAAGGAGCACCCCTATAAAAGGCGGTGTTACCCACACATATATATTAATGCCATAGGGGTGTCAAGGGGGGGTACCAATGATTTTAAGGTAATAAACTAAGTTTGAATCTATTCTCCCAAGCATTACAGCTAATAAAATCTGAATTGGAAGGGATGGGGTTCATACAATAAACAGGAGACCTTTTATTTATGGGACATGTAGGACTCACCTGAATGGGTAGGTGCCACGTACATGACTGTTAATCCCATAAAACCACACATTAGGACTTTAAAAGACATGGTAGTCATCCCATATTTGAGGATACTATGGCTGTAGAGACATATTTCTCTGACGCTAACTTGTGACTTGAATGGATGAAATACAATGCTACTAAACATAACAAGTCTAACTGCTATGTCTGCGGAGGTACTGTACCTTGAACCTTCCTCCGGATATGAGGTATGCTTTTTAAGTCTCTACACTATATTTAAACCTAAGCGGTCAGCATGCGAGTCATGGAAAATGAATACCCAATCATTACTAAAAACATTAACCCAGACGAAGGCACCCAGGGAACTATAATGGTTATGGGATATATGGTGGGATAGGACGGTTACAAGCTACCTCTCAGATGACCTTCTAGAATAGAATGGCCTTAGAGATGATTTTGGCGGAGAAAGGGGGAGTATGCAAAATACTCCCAGACACCATGACATGCTGTACCTATATCCCAGATAATACAGGCCCTAATGGTAAGGTAACGTTGGCAATAGAAAAGTTAAAGAGTTTGTCCGAAGAACTGAAAAGGAATTCTGGGGCCACAGATCCATGGGAAAGATGGTTTGGATGGATGTCTAGATGGCAAGGTGTTCTGGCCCAAATAGGTGTTGCCATTTTAATAACGATAATCATCCTCGCTCTTCTTGTTTGTTGTGTGTTACCTTGTCTTAAGAAATGCCTACAAAAGACAGTTGATCAGACAATCGACCAGACCACCCCGACCTTCCTGCACCAAGAGATTGACGACATAGACCGTGATACACCACATACACCCTTACAGTCCCACCGCACTAAATCAACAGCTACTTCCTCTTAAGGACATTCAGGGATAGCGTCTGTCTCTATGGGCAGAAGTCTGTCGCGGGAGAAGTAGTGGACAAGCTGCTATGGGTCACCCGCGCAGTGAAGCATTCGAGGCCTGTTCAGACAGATGTGCAAGATAGCCTTTTTGTTATTTCTCTATAGGGACAGTATTAGAGTTAGAGATAGTAGTTATTGGTAAAATAGTCATTTTAAGGGGGGACTGTTATGGATAGAATACTAAAATGTCTTTTTACTATTAGACATTTGTGTCACACATTCCCTAATATCCTTGTAAGAGGGTCATAATGTCTTACACATGTGTGCTCAGTAACTCTTTCCTCTGTAACAAATTCCTGTGTTAAAAGAACAAGCTACCTTTACTAACTCCTCCCCTCCCCCACTTCCTTTGTGCCAGTTAACAGCTATATGCCACGTGTAACAAAATGGAGAATCACTGAAAGAAACTTCACACTCCCCCTCCCATCGTGTATCCATCCAAGATGGAGCTGGAATATGGGTGGGAGAACTCTGTAATGATGACATCACATCCTGTAGGTTGGGTTTAGACAAGACCCCTTAGACTGTTAACCAATTGTTGAATGTATACTGTATGTTTAAACTGTGACGTATTTTTGCTTTAAGAAGGAGCCCCCACTCCAGGGAATAAAGCATTCCTTGGTTTTTCACTGATAAAAAACTTTGTCTCCGGTGTGAATTACTTCTAGGGAAAGCGTGCACGCATTAATCAATCAATTTGGAAGGTGTAGATAGACAAATAATCAAAGTTTTCTTTGATCTAAAACACCCCAGCAGCACCCCTACCCCCCATCAGCACCCCTTCCCCCCCAGCAGTACCTCTACTCCCCCACAGCAGTACCCCTACCCCCCAACAACAGTACCCCTACCCCCCAGGAGTACCCCTACCCCCAGCAGTACCCCTACCCCCCACAGAACCCCTACCCCCCACACACAGTACCCCAACCCCCCACAGCAGTACCCCTACCCCCCACACAGTACCCCTACCCCCGCAGTACCCCTACCCCCCGCAGTATCCCTACCCCCCAGCAGTGCCCCTACCCCCCAGCAGTACCCCTACCCCCCAGCAGTACCCCTACCCCCTACACACAGCACCCCTACCCCCCACACAGTACTCCTACCCCCCCCAGCAGTACCCCCCCCAGCAGTACCCCCCCAGCAGTACCCCTACCCCCCAGCAGTACCCCTACCCACCACAGCACCTTTACCCCCCACAGCACCCTTAACCCCGCCCAGCACCCCTACCCCCCACACAGCACCCCTCTCTCACACACACACATTACACCTCATACACACACATACAGCACCCCTCTCACACACACAAACACACAGCACCCCCCCACACACACACAGCACCCCCCCACACACAGCACCCCCCACACACACAGCACCCCCCCCCACACACTTACACAGCACCCCCCACACACTGGAGGGAGGGGGTTGCATGCTTGCAATTCAGATTTGTTTCTTCGGTGAGAATTATTCATAAGCTACCGATAAGAATTAGAAATGGAATGAGTGATGGGGGAGATTGATTGCATTCCGTGAGTTTATTTTGCATCATGTTATCTTGAAGTACATGTTTTGTAGAGACAGCTTTACGGGCTGTTAAATGTATAATATTCACAACTGTCTCTTTTAATCCGTCAAGTCTGTCCATAGTTTGGTATTTCATTTTGCTGAACAGAATGTTGCTCCTCTGATTTATTTTATTAGGCTATAATTTAGTGTAATGTTGAAATGCCCTAAAGGAAAATGGCCCCTAGAACAAAAGGAGGTTGGCACAGACAGTCCATAACATCCACCTAATTACCATACCAGTGACATCACTTCTGCCCTTACCTTCAGTCAGTCTCTTCCTCTCTCATCATTTCCTGCCCTACCTCTGTCATGGCTGACGAGACCTACTCCTTTAATGCTCATCCTATCTTAAGACATGCTGTTTTCCTTAAATACCAGATATTATGAACAGGAAAGTTAAAATTACCAAAGGGAAAACTAGAGAGTTTGAATAATTTATTTTAACGGTAATACAATTAAGGATTGGTTCCAAAATGTTTTGATCTAATTGAAAAGGAACCAGTAAACATTATAAGCTTAACTATTAACAAAGGGATAAGGGGGGAGTGTGTTCCAATCTGTCTTTATTGGATAATGTTTGCCCCCAAGATTAAAGACTGACTAACATTATTTTTGTTGTAAGCCCAGATATTTTATTATTGCATATGCATATAAGTCGAGACTTTGGGCATTATAATGTATTGATTCCAGATCTGTTACTAGCAGCAAGTGCATTACATAGAAACATGGAATGTGACGGCAGATAAAAAACCATTCGGCCCATCTAGTCTGCCCCGTATTATAAATACTTTCATTAGTCCCTGGCATTATCTTATAGTTAGGATAGCCTTATGCCTATCCCACGCATGCTTAAACTCTTTTACTGTGTTAACCTCTACCACTTCAGTAGGAAGGCTATTCCATGCATCCACTACCCTCTCAGTAATGTAATACTTCCTGATATTATTTTTAAACCTTTGTCCCTCTATTTTAAGACTATGTCCTCTTGTTGTGGCAGTTTTCCTTCTTTTAAATATAGTCTCCACTTTTACTGTGTTGTTTCCTTTTATGTATTTAATTGCCTTTATCATATTTCCCCTGTCTCGTCTTTCCACCAAGCTATACATGTTAAGATCCTTTAACCTTTCCTGGTAAGTTTTATCCTACAATCCATGAACCAGTTTAGTAGCCCTTCTTTGAACTCTCTCTAAGGTATCCATATCCTTCTGAGGATATGGTCTCCAGTACTGTATACAGTACTCCAAGTGAGGTCTCACCAGTGTTCTGTACAATGGCATGAGCATTTCCCTCTTCCTACTGCTAATACCTCTCCCTATGCAACCAAGCACTCTGCTAGCATTTCCTGCTGCTCTATTACATTGTACATTGTCATTAACAGCCAGAAACTGGAAAACAAGAAAGGTGAATTAATGTATAGCTATTTATAAAGCTTAACAAAATCTCCATTATCTTTTCCATTTATTTCGCAGAAGACAATGTTATTTGTCTATTTTGTTTGTTTAAAAAAAATAAAAAAAAAATACATTATCAGTGAAGAGTAGAATAAGTTTTATCCCATTTGCGAGACATAAAATTGTGATAATGTATATTTGTGATATAAGTAAGAATTACATTTTGAGATGTTAGAAATAAATAAATAAAATAAAGAACCAAGAGTCAGGGATAGCGTCTGTCTCCACGGGCACAAGTCTGGTGTGGGAGATGTAGTGGGTTAGCCACTGCGGGACACCCACGGAGTGAAGCGTTCGAGGCCTGTGCAGACAAGATGAGCATGTTAGCCTTTTATTATTTTTCTCTAGGGAAAGCATAGGGCCAGTTAATAGTTATTGTACATGGGCTATTTGCAGCCTCCATAGCGGAAGAGAATCCTACCTGCCTCCTAATTTCTACCTAGTCTTGATTTCTGATGTATCCTCCACTGCTACATCACCTGTCTGCTCCCTTACCTGCCCACCCCCGCTTACTCCTTCCACCGATCCCTCCCCTTCATCTACAGTCCCCTCTACTCCACTTTCTCCTCCTACTCCTCCCTCTACTCCACCTTCTCCTCCTCCTACTCCTCCCTCCTCCCTCCTCCTCTTACTCCTCCCTCCTCCTCCTCCTACTCCCTCCTACTCCACCTTCTCCTCCTCCCTCCTCCTCCTACTCCTCCCTCTACTCCACCTTCTCCTCCTCCTACTCCTCTCTCTACTCCACCTTGTCCTCTTCCCCTCCTCCTACTCCTCCCTCCTCCTCCTGCTCCTCCCTCAACTCCACCTTCTCCTCGTCCTACTCCTCCCTCTACTCCACCTTCTCCTCCTCCTACTCCACCTTCTCCTCTTCCTACTTCTCCTGTCCTTCCTACTCCACCTTCTCCCCCTCTTGCTCCATCCACTACTCATTCCTCCATCTCCCCACCATCATATCTATATCCTTTATATGCTTCCTCCCTTCTTATTCCTTACCAATTTCCTCCGCCCATAGACAACTCTACCTCTACCTGACAACATTATATTTTGAAGAAAAGTTGCTCTGGCCACTCTTCCGCCACTTCCCAGGGGGGAATACCACACTAACGAAAAATTATTCAGACTGGTGGAGGTGCACTTCATCATGAAAGACCTGTTTTGGGCGCTCTCAAGGAAATAGTGCGGTCCTGACCCAGATACCCATGGAAGTAAGACACCTGTATCATCACTGGGAGGTGGCTGTCCCTCATGTTTTCTTCACTAAGTCCCCAGAAATCTCATGAAAGGAATCTGACTCATTAGAACAAAAACATGAAACACTAAAAATCAATATCAGCCCTCTACAGAGGGGGGTCAGCAAGAGAACTGTAAATAGAAAGACAAATACCCCCAATCTCACACAGAAATAGGTGAGGAAACCTCTTCTACTGCTCCTCATGGTTGCTTTGAACAGATGAAAGAAGAAATAAGACACCTCTCAACAGGGCATGCAGTAACTTTACCAGATCCTGACTCCACTCTGTTTGCGGATAAAGAGGAAAGGTACCATACTGGATTTGCTATTGCTACAGAAGATCAGGTACGTCAAGCATCTTCACTTTCCTCACCCACATCTGCTCAAGACGCTGAATTGACAGCCTTCTCAGTGGCATACAAAATGCCTGAAGAAAGACATGTCAATACCTACACTGACTCAAGATATGCCCTGGGTGCGGCACATGATTTTGGATCAATCTGGAAGACAAGAAGCACCACTCAGCTGACCAACCTGCCAACCAAGCCACAAGTACACCAAGGGAAGTGGACAGAAGGGTGTCCGCTGAAGAAACTTCTATACTCACCATGTAGATCCTATCCACAGATCTCAAGCTTCTGAAAGAATGACAAGCAGCTGCTGACCCTGAAGAAATACAAAGCTGGAAAACAGAAAGGGGCAACCCTTGAAGACGGGTACTCCAACACTCTCAAGTTCTGTTTACCCAAAAACATGTATTGGGCAGTGGGCCCATGGATTTTTATACCTAACCAAGACCCTCATGAACTCTTTGATCTCTAAATACTCTGAAGCACCTAGAATTACTCCTCTAATCATCAGTTACTGCCGATCCTGTGTCATTTGTGCCAAGGACATCTCAGGCAGAAAAGGAGGAAAGTCCTAAGCATCTAGCTAACTCTCACTATCCCTTTCAAGAATCCAAGTGACTATATCCAGGTGCCAAAGAGCTGCCGGGTCAAATATGCACTAGTTATAATAGACATTTTGTCAGGATGGCCAGAAGCCTAGCCAGTCATCAATGTGACAACCAAGACCATATACCTAATAGTGCATTGTGAAAGTTGCAGAGATCACTCAGTGGATTCACTGTTCCAGATTCAAGACTCTCTCTGCAACATGGGAAGTAACATTTGTTGATTTTGACAAACCTTTGACTCTAAAGGAAAAATGACTTGCTAGAAAACAAAAAGATACCAACAAGTAGGTGTTTGATGGCCATAATAATGCCTGACCACCTGCCATCGATGGAAAGCCGAGGACCCCAAAAGGAGACCTCGTGAAGCTAAAGAGATTCAAACGCCAAGCTTCCTCAGGATTATCTGCCCATCCTGAGTTTGTGGTGATATTAATATTGACTAAATGATCCGAGTCCACCTACACTAATGTAGCGTGGGACAGGTTCAATTCTATGATGCATAAGTAAATGTGCCCTAGCCAAGGTTATTATGTCCATACACATAGTACATGACAAGGTACTCTTGACACACCACATTCATGCTTCAGAACACAAAGAGGACCCCTCTAAAGGGAAGTTTGACACATATATTGGTGCCATAGGTGTGCCAAGGGAGGTACCAGATGATTTTGCAGTTAAAGAAAAGTTTGAGTCCATTTTCCCAACCGTCACTGCTAATAATAATATTTTGATTTGCATTTATTATATCTATTGCAACCAACAACGTTTTGTCAACTACACCAGAGATGCCCTCCAGGGCTTGGCCGAACAATTGCAGGCCACACCCCAGATGACCTTCCATAACAGAATGGCCTTAAACATGATTCTAGCTGAGAAGGGAGGTGTATGTAAAATACTACCTGTCACCATGACTTGTTGTGCCTATACTCCAGATAACACAGGTCCATATGGTAATGTAAGCTTGTCTATTTTATGATGTCCCTCTGAAGAACTAAGAAGACTTTAGGAACCGTTACTTCATAGGGTTTTGTGCCTCTGGGCTAACATGTCTTCTGGAACTAACAAATAAAGTTTATCTTTTTAGAATCTAACATTTCATAGGGGGGACTGATGTAGAATTATTAAAAAACCTTTATTAAACCTGTATTAAATTTCTCCATTAACTCCATCTAACTTCATTATATGACAGATTTTCCTAACAGCATTTAGAATATTAGAAAGAGAATGTATTTTCTAGAAGAATATGACTAACACCGGAATTATCAAGTTCCTGTAATATGTAACAATGTATGCCATAGCAAGGTCAAAAGAAACTGCTCTAATGAAATGTTCATTTACTAAAAAGCCTTGGAACTAACCTCGAGGCTAAACGGTGCCAAGTACTCAAAATGGCTGGCTGCCAGATTCCCCCTCCCATCGAGTGAGCCTCGTGCTAAAGAACAATGGCGCCTGAATCTCATGTCCCATCCTTGTCAGAAATGACGACATCCCATGATGGGAGGATGCCCCACTAGCCACTTAAACCCCTAAGCCAATTACTAATATAGATGGGAGGGCATTTAATTTACCACTTAGCACATAGACCAATTAATGATGTTTATTTGTTGTTATCTTGATATTCTATGATGATGTAATATTGCCTTTAAAAGGGTCTGCATACCCGCTTTTAAACCAGATGCCATTAAATTTTCTGAAGTTCGTTTTAACCTGAACTCCATGTGTCAGTGTGAATTTACTTCTGCGTATACGCAATTTAATCATCTCAGATTTGGACAGGAACAGATAGTCATTCAAACATATTTGTTTGCTTAAAATAATCTATGTCAATAGAGGGATATTACATTCACTATTAAAACACAGCGCAGAGTGGATTTCTCTCAAAAGGATACCAATTGGAAGTATTGGTGGTGAGAGAAGGATTATACAACACACATGAGTGATGCTAGACAAAATAAAATTATTATATTGATGAACCTTTATTAATAAATGAGAGGTAGTATACTTACTGGCCTTATACGATATATAACAATCTAAATAGAACATATATGCATATATAATGTATTATGAAAGGTCATGTAAGCTGGTGACAAATAAAGTTGTAAATAAATCCTTAAATTCCAATAGTAGCATATGATTCTGACAATTTTATATTCCAATAGCAGGATATGATTCAGACATTTTTGAACAGACTATAGTAATATGTGGCAGCTGATTGTTGTTGTTTTTTTTATATATAGATTTTAACTATTTGTGTATAAATAAAGATATAGCTTTTTCCTACTAATCTCTATTTGTTCCTGGTGCACAATTGAATCCTGCTTATATCTTTTGGCGGGGATCATACCACCATACGCTCTCATCACCATAGCAAGTTTTTGCTCTGGAAATCGTAAGTAGGATACCTACTCTTTTATTTTATTATATCGGATTGTACATACAATGCCATTGGAATTAGTTTTTTTGCTCTTGTTTTTATACATATACGGCGGTGGAGAATTGGACGCCATATTCCAGTATATATATATATCCTAAGATGGGGACAGCTCTGCAAAGTGTGAGTTAGCACTTTTACTGGTTCTCCTCTTACTGTATAGACTATACTATTTAATGACAATCTGCACAATCATTGTTTTGTATTTGGTTTCTTTTAAGGGTGAACCACCATAGTACCAGAAAACCTTGTATGTATGTATATACGTTTATTGCACTCTGTACACTTTAAATACGTTTGTGGCGCGGTATACAACTTTTGTCTTTGCACTTTCTGGTTATAATTAGCATGTATTGGGAAGTCCTGCTGGTTTACTGCTGCCTGTTATTTAGTTATTTTAGTGAGCACCTATACCTGCACTTGTTTGGTCATTGAAATTGACTCTTTGGCAGGGGAATGCCGCTTGCCTTTGGATAAGATACAAGGCTGGCGGCGCAAGGTGACATTGGCCATGGGGCAGCGCAAGATTAAGCTGCGCTGCCTGCAGTCGTTCCTGGGTTAGCTGAATTTTGCCTGTCGGATCCATCCCATTAACCGGCGTCTGGCCGCGGCGACGGCCGGGGTATCTGGGCCTCGCCATTTCATTTGGCTCACTCGGACGCTGTGGGAGGTTTTGGTGGTTTGGGACTCCTTCTTGGCTGCATATAATGGCCGGTCTTACTGGCAAAGGCCGGAGGTTTCTAACTCTGACCTCCACCTGTTTACGGATGTGGCTAGCGCGGTGGGGTTTGGGGCCATTCTGGGCTCTAGTTGATGTGCTCCCGTGTGGACGGACAGTTGGCATGTCTCTGGCCTCGCAAAGAATCTGGCCTTTTTGGAGCTTTTCACCTTTTTGGTGGCGGTGGAGGTCTGGGGGTCACGTTTTCTGGATCTAAGGGTAGGGTTTCACTGCGAGAATTTGGACATTAATTGGCTGATAGCCTCCTCCCCTCCGGTGGTTGCTTGCTTAGGGGTCGGTCGCTCCGCAGGCGGATCTGGAGGGGACGCCTTTCCCGGGCGGACATCTGGTCGCTCGTTCTGGCAGAGTGATGGAATGGGTCCGTGGATTGGTTTCCAAGGCCACCTGGGCCCAACATGTGGGGGCCGTACATGTTGGGGTATTGGTGATTCCTGGTAGGCCATGCGGTGGTGGGGTATTGTTTGCCAGCATTCAGCACCCTGCGGATCATATCACTATAAGTATTTCACAATCCAGGTCGGATGTTTTTCAGGAAGGGTATGGGGGTTTGGCTGTTGCACTTTTCCTTTGTGGGAACTGTGAACCTCGCCCAGTATGCATGGGCCCTCTTTTGAGTTATGCGGATGGGATCTTTTCTTTCCCATTCCCAATTCTTTGGGTCTTTCGCTCGAGTCTGATAGCTCTGGGGATTGACAGCAAGGAATATTGTGGCATTCCTTTCAGTTTAGTGCTGCCTTGGAGGCTTTTAGGATGGGTATGTCAGCGCACATAGTGCAGAGAACCGGGAGGGGGTATGGTGAGATGGCTCAGTGAAGTAATGCTGGTTTCGTAGAATTTGTTCAATACTTGGGGGGGTTGCGGGTTCAATTCTCGGCGGCGGTGGCTCAACCATTCATTCCTTTGAGGTAGATAAATTAATACCAGTTCTTTAGGTACAAGTAACAATTCCCAGGATGCATTTGGAAAACAGGAAATATCTGGATGTCTTTTTCCTGGTTATACTCCCAGGTGGCATGCGGGTGTCCATCCGGGAGGTGAGCCATTGGGTTGTGCACCTTCTGAAGCAGAGGTTTGTTGGTTTGGTGCCGGAGGTATGAAATGGGTTCGGCTCCTCCCGGAGCAGGTTTAGCTGTCCCACCTGTTCCTAATGTTCCGGTTATCCACCTGGCGGGCATTGAGCTTGGGACGGTCCAAGGTGGTGTTTGGCGTCTGCCCTTAAGAGGGTATTGGTGCTTGTTTTAGTTGTTTCGTGATGCATGGTGTTGGGTTCACTGTATGACCCTGTGCGTTAAGTTATATATGTTAAGTTATGGTTATTTATGTTTAACGTTTTGGTTTCAGAAAAGAAGAGAGATTATTATAATAAGTTATGGATGTGTTATACAGTACTTGTCGTATGTTATAACAAAGGCAGTTCAAAAATAAATAAATTAATGAAAAAATAATGATAATAATAATAATAATAAATAAAATTTAAATAAATAAATGAACTCGATTGGTTGAAGGTCATTCCCCGGGTCTTTTGGCAGCAGGCCCATAATCAGTGCATGGTGCGCTGCCGTGTGAAGCAAAATTGGAGGGCCTCTAGGTGTGTTTGAGGGTAAGGGGATTTTGGTTTGCCACAGGGTGTTTTTGCATGTGTCGCAGTTACTGTGTTTCTGGGTGATGGAGGTCAGGCTAGACCTTTTTTCGTCTTGCCATGCAGGAAGTGGTGGAACAGGCCTGGTTGGTTTTGGTGGGGCTCCCCGCTGATTTTAGGTTTAAAACAGCGGGGTTTGTGGCGGGGAGCGTGTCCTTGCCAACAGGGTTGGAGAGCAGATGGAATGTCAGGAGATGGACAAGGTGGGTCTCAACCTCCCCTGCTCTGTAAGGTAAACTTTTAAGTTACCAAATAGGACGTGCCCACCGAGCAAAAACCCAGCTAGTGAGCTAGTGGTAGAGCATTTAAGATGGGAATGTTTGGTTTGGCCGAGGGGGGAGGTGAGACACCAGTGGGTAAAGTTTTTGGTGCATAGACACCTGGTTAAGTTCGTTGGCAAGGACGGTTATTTAAGTTGGAGGCTGTAGGGCAATAAGTGTAATTTATATTTTAATTATGGTATGTATATATATATTTATGTGTTTATTTATATTTGAATTAAAGGAAAAAAAAGTTTGGATGAGTCCTACAGTTGTAAGTTTAATAAATGCTGTGGCCTGTTTCATCCAATATTCGTTGTTTGTCGTTATTGGGGGGAGAATTGGGGTAGTCTCCTTACTCTTAGTCGCACCACATTCCCCGCTACATACATACAGTAGACAGTCCAAAACCCTGGCCTGGATTTTATTTCTCTCAGGGCCCATAACTAAACATTAAGTTGTGTTGCATGCAACACATACAACTGATACTCCCCCTGGGGTTAAATGTCATATGCCTCTCTGAGGAAATTAGCAGAAATATAAACATCCTCACATACCACACCATTCACTGTATCACATTATCTATACACACACAATACACTGGGCTTCAATTTCAAACATCCAGTGCCCCTCCTTGGATACTGGATATAATGGGATCTGCTACAACCCGTTCATGACAGTAGAAAAGCTATATTAGTTATAATATCACTGTATTTGCCTAACATCCTGAATGGTTGACTTGAATGCTTGGGAAGATATCAAAACTCCAGTAATTTTGAAATGAAGTTTCATATTCAACTGACATAACAAGTACACATAATTTATAAAAATGCATTTTAACAAAAATAATTCACAACATGTTTTGCTCCCACCTTGCTGAACAGGAGAATAGGCATTAGTGAGAAAACGAAAATATCCTCTGTTGTACCAGCATATGAGAGACATATTTTTCTTCATCTTAATTCCATATTGCCCTCGACACTGGGGTACTTCAGTATTCTTCAGCATTGACTTAGGAAGCCCAGTACAGTCACTTTTCCTGGCGCTTAGCAATCCACAGCAATAAATATCTAAAAAATGACATGAAAACTGTGAGACAAGACTTATTAAATTAAAGATATGCTAGTCCAGATCAATATTTTAAACACCAAGAATCCAAAAATACCAAATGCATGTACAGTCTTTTTCTGGTGCATGCTATATTTGGTCTCAAAAATATATCAGATCAGGAACAGATGTCATATGCTTGAAAGCCATAATAGTTGTCTTTATATTCAAGGATGAAATAATGCTTGCCACAAGCACTTGAAGATAAAAATTGAGAAGATACAGTAAAAAGGCCTTGTGGTAGAATTTCAGGATTCAGTGGATTACACAATGTGAATCTATAATTTCCAAAATTCAGTAGAAGCCAAAGACAAATATAAACATATGCATCACAGGACAATAAGCAGTAAAATGCAAAGCTCTCTGCTAACCTGAAGGATTAAACCCTTGCATCAGTAATATCTCTATCACTCCTAGGGTGCACAAGCATGCTCTGGATTTTGATAATTAATCATTTTGATGATGAATCACTTGTGCACATTGTGCAATAAAAACCCCCCAAAAAATATTTTTGTAGATGGCTGTGATCAACTGGAGTAGTGGATTCAGTCAAACAGGTAAGTGGGTGTGAAAAGAAGAAGATCAACAAGCCTACAATTATAAGGCATTTGATTGGATTAGGTAGCTACTTGCTATTGATTGCTATTTAAATTAGCTATTGTTTGCTAATAAGCAGAGGCCTACCCAGGTGTTAAACATTCCTAGTGGGAGGTAATTTTAGGAGTATATAAGGGTAGTTGTCATTACCTTGGCTAATAGAGCTTGGTTGCTTCATCTAAGTGCTGCTTCTAAGTGTGTGTGTGGTTGGAGATATTCTGGAGAGTGTTGCTTCTAAGTGTGTGTGTGGTTGGAGATATTCTGGAGAGTGTTGCTTCTAAGTGTGTGTGTGGTTGGAGATATTCTGGAGATAACCTGGAGGTAATCCGAGGTATTCAGGAGGATAAATAAAAAGTTAAGGTTTGTTTGATTTAAATTATTCACCTCATTGGAATGGCAGACTTAGTTCAGTGTAATAGTTGCTTTGCATTTGTTTCACGTTCCACTTTTTGGAGGTTTGGTTGTTGTCTAATCTGTAGACAGTTCTCTATTTTGCGGCAGGAGATTGTATTTTTGAAGTCTGAGATTTGTAAATTATCTGGTAAACAAACTCAGGCTGGAACTGCTGCAAAGCCACTGCCGCAGAGACATACTAGGAATGGCAGATGGATTACTGTAGGATCTGGTAGACTTGGAGTTGTGGCTAAAAGGCATATTGCACAGTCTGTCGCTCTACATAATTCATTTTCTGCACTTTCAGAGTGTAGTGGTGTCGTGGAGAGAGGCACTGAGGCTAGTGGTGTTGTGCAGAGAGGCACTGAGGCTAGTGGTGTTGTGCAGAGAGGCACTGAGGCTAGTGGTGTTGTGCAGAGAGGCACTGAGGCTAGTGGTGTTGTGCAGAGAGGCACTGAGGCTAGTGGTGTTGTGCAGAGAGGCACTGAGGCTAGTGGTGTTGTGCAGAGAGGCACTGAGGCTAGTGGTGTTGTGCAGAGAGGCACTGAGGCTAGTGGTGTTGTGCAGAGAGGCACTGAGGTTAGTGGTTTTGTGCAGAGAGGCACTGAGGCTAGTGGTGTTGTGCAGAGAGGCACTGAGGCTAGTGGTGTTGTGCAGAGAGGCACTGAGGCTAGTGGTGTTGTGCAGAGAGGCACTGAGGCTAGTGGTGTTGTGCAGAGAGGCACTGAGGCTAGTGGTGTTGTGCAGAGAGGCACTGAGGCTAGTGGTGTTGTGCAGAGAGGCACTGAGGCTAGTGGTGTTGTGCAGAGAGGCACTGAGGCTAGTGGTGTTGTGCAGAGAGGCACTGAGGCTAGTGGTGTTGTGCAGAGAGGCACTGAGGCTAGTGGTGTTGTGAAGAGAGGCACTGAGGCAAGTGGTGTTGTGAAGAGAGGCATTGAGGCTAGTGGTGTTGTGAAGAGAGGCATTGAGGCTAGTGGTGTTGTGCAGAGAGGCACTGAGGCTAGTGGTGTTGTGCAGAGAGGCTTGAAGACTACGGTGAGGCCTAATAGAAAGCAGTTGTTGGTGGGGGATTCCATCATAAGAGGTGTGGAGATGGACAATGGTGGTCTTGTGAGGTGTCTTCCCGGAGCTACTGCTCACAGAGACAGGAGACATATCGGTAATATTGTTAAGCAAGCAAAGCAGGAAGGGGAATTGGATGTACTTGTCCATTTAGGGACAAATGACTTGGCTTGCAATGAGGTTTCAGAGGTTAAGGAAGTTTTTAGTGTTTTTGCCAATGATATACGGCAGGTTGCTTCCACATTGTCATTCTCTGAAGTTCTGCCTGTGCATAACACTCAGAATGACAGGCGGATGCGTATTAGGGACTTTAACTTGTGGCTTGGTGAATGGTGTCGGGAGCAAGGATTTGGCTTTATTGCTCATGGTAGCTCTGTTTGGAATGGAAATAAACTGTACAAAAAAGATGGTTTGCATCTTTCTCAAAAGGGAACAAATGTTCTCAGTGAGCAGTTCAGAGGTTTTGCTAGGATGTATTTAAACTAGGAGGGGGGGGGGGCAAAAGGGTGATAAAACATCAATCCAATTGTCCCCCAAAACAAGGACAGAAGGTGCCTGTAGCAAGTGTGTTAAAAAATGATAAGCTTAGAGTCATGTCTACAAATGCTCGCAGTTTAGGGAATAAGATCCATGAACTTGTGGCAATAATGGCAACTGATAGTGTAGATTTAGTCGCTGTTACTGAGACATGGTATAATGAGAAAAATGACTGGGACATAGCAATACCAGGGTACTCTTTATATAGAAAAGACAGGGAAGGCAAGAAAGGGGGAGGGGTGGCCCTGTGTGTAAAGAATAGCATAAAATCTAGTCTAGTTTGGGCTACATTAGAATTTGGTAATCACACAGTAACTCGTGTAGGTGTGATTTATAGGCCCCCAGGACAAATTGAAGAGTTAGATAATCTACTAGTTGAAGAAATAGCTAAAATGACAATGAAGGGGGAAGTTATCATCATGGGTGACTTTAATCTTCCTGATATAAATTGGAAAACAAAAATAGCTACTTGTGGCAGGAGCACACATATTCTAAACTCCCTACTGGGATTGTCTCTAAAACAAGTCGTTGAGGAGCCAACTCGTAAAGAGGCCATACTAGATTTAGTGTTAACAAATGGAGATTTGGTATCAGATATTACTGTAGGTGAAAGTTTAGGATCCAGTGATCATCAGTCAGTCACACCACACAAAAACAAAAGTTTTAGACTTTAGAAAAACAGACTTTTCCAAAATTAGAATATGTGTAAAGGAGTCATTATCAGACTGGAGCAATTTAAATGGAGTCCAAAAGAAATGGGATTATTTAAAAGTTGCACTACTGAAGGCAACAGAAAATTGCATTAGGCTTGTCAGTAAAAGCAAAAAATTCAAGAAACCACTGTGGTACTCCACAGATGTAGCCAAAATAGTAAAAAACAAAAAGTTAGCATTTAGTAATTATAAAAAAAACCAGAGTGAGGAAGACAGAATGACCTATAAGATTAGGCAGAAAGAGGCTAAGCAATAGCACAGTCAGTAAAAAAGGGGGACAAAACCTTTTTTAGATACATAAATGAGAAAAGAAAAGTAAAACAAGGATTAGTTAGATTAAAAACAAAAGAAGGAAGGTATGTAGATGAGGATAAAGGTCTAGCTGACTGCCTCAATGAATATTTTTGTTCGGTATTTACAGATGAAAATGAAGGAAAGGGACCTCAGTTAAGAAAAAGGATAAATGAGTCATTTATTACACGTGAGTTTACAGAGGAAGAGGTTCTATTTCAACTGTCAAAAGTAAAGACAAATAAGTCAATGGGACCTGATGGAATACACCCAAAGCTATTAAAAGAGCTTAGTGGTGTACTAGCAAAACCATTAACAGATTTATTTAACCAATCATTGATAACAGGAGTAGTCCCAGAAGATTGGAAGTTAGGGAATGTTGTGCCCATTCACAAGAAAGGTAATAGGGAGGAGTCGGGCAACTATAGGCCAGTAAGCCTAACTTCAGTAGTGGGGAAAGTGATGGAAACCATGTTAAAGGATAGGCTTGTTGAACATCTAAAAACACATGGATTTCAAGATCAGAGACAACATGGGTTTACTTCAGGGAGATCATGCCAAACTAATCTTATTGATTTTTTTGATTGGGTAACTAAAATTATAGATCAGGGTGGTGCAGTAGACATTGCTTACCTCGATTTCAGTAAGGCTTTTGACACTGTTGCACATAGAAGGCTTATCAACAAACTACAATCTTTGAGTTTGGATTCCAATATTGTTGAATGGGTAAGGCAGTGGCTGAGTGACAGGCAACAGAGGGTTGTAGTCAATGGAGTATATTCGAAGCTTGGGCTTGTCACCAGTGGGGTACCTCAGGGATCTGTACTTGGACCCATTCTCTTTAATATTTTTATTAGTGATATTGCAGAAGGTCTTGATGGTAAGGTGTGTCTTTTTGCGGATGATACTAAGATATGTAACAGGGTTGATGTTCCAGGAGGGATAAGCCAAATGGAAAATGATTTAGGTAAACTAGAAAAATGGTCAGAGTTGTGGCAACTGACATTTAATGTGGATAAGTGCAAGATAATGCATCTTGAACGTAAAAACCCAAGGGCAGAGTACAGAATATTTGATAGAGTCCTAACCTCAACATCTGAGGAAAGGGATTTAGGGTTGATTATTTCTGATGACTTAAAGGTAGGCAGACAATGTAATAGAGCAGCAGGAAATGCTAGCAGAATGCTTGGTTGTATAGGGAGAGGTATTAGCAGTAGAAAGAGGGAAGTGCTCATGCCATTGTACAGAACACTGGTGAGACCTCACTTGGAGTACTGTACACAGTACTGGAGACCCTATCTTCAGAAGGATATTGATACCTTAGAGAGAGTTCAAAGAAGGGCTACTAAACTGGTTCATGGATTGCAGGATAAAACTTACCAGGAAAGGTTAAAGGATCTTAACATGTATAGCATGGAGGAAAGACGAGACAGGGGGGATATGATCGAAACATTTAAATACATAAAGGGAATCAACACAGTAAAGGAGGAGACTATATTTAAAAGAAGAAAAACTACCACAACAAGAGGACATAGTCTTAAATTAGAGGGACAAAGGTTTAAAAATAATATCAGGAAGTATTACTTTACTGAGAGGGTAGTGGATGCATGGAATAGCCTTCCAGCTGAAGTGGTAGAGGTTAACACAGTAAAGGAGTTTAAGCATGCGTGGGATAGGCATAAGGCTATCCTAACTATAAGATAAGGCCAGGGACTAATGAAAGTATTTAGAAAACTGGGCAGACTAGATGGGCCGAATGGTTCTTATCTGCCGTCACATTCTATGTTTCTATGTTTCTACAGGGCCCATAGTCATATCCTTACAGAGAAAACTGACACTATGAGAAAAGGCTTAGGTGTCCAAAAATACTGTCAGTTAAAAATGGTCTGGATCACAAATGACTAAGATGGAAAAATCAAAAATAGCAAGGTTTTAAAATATATATTTTCAGGGCTTTTGTGCTAGTCTACAGACATCAGTTTTAGAAAAACTAAGAATATTATTTACAGAATTAGTTTATTCAAGCTGTACTCATGGAAGGACTGCATATAAGAAAGAAAAACAAGTAGCAATAAAGCAATATAGGGAAAGAATAACAAGTAGCAAGAGAGGTGAGAACGGAAAACAGCTCAATTAGCCTGCCCTTCGGTGCCCGCTCAGAGAGAACATATTATTATTATTATTGACATTTATATAGTGCCAACAGATTCCGTAGCGCTTTACAATATTATGAGAGGGGGATTTAACTATAAATAGGACAATTACAAAAAAACTTGCGGGAACAATAGGTTGAAGAGGACCCTGCTCAATCGAGCTTACATTCTATAGGAGGTAAAACACATTAGGACAGGAATTTGCAGTCAAATAAGGTGGGCTGCCCTTTAGGAGAGGGCAAGAGACAGGTATGTGAGGTAGGGGTTAGTCTTGGAGGCCATAAGCTTTCCTAAAGAGATGGGTTTTAAGGCACTTCTTGAAAGATGCAAGACTAGGGGAGAGTCTGATGGCGGTAGGCAGGCTATTCCATAGGAAGGGAGCCGCCCGCGAGAAGTCCTGCAAGCGTGAGTTGGCCGTACGGGTGCGGACAACGGACAGGAGGTGGTCATGGGCAGAGCGGAGAGACCAAGAAGGGACATACCTATGGATCTGTGAGGAGATATAAGGGGGGCTTAGAGTTGTTCAGTGCTTTATAGGTGTGAATTAGTACCTTGAATAGCATACAAGAAGCCAATGTAAGGACTGGCAGAGGGGTGAGGTGTGAGATAAATGACTAGAGAGGAAAATCAGTCTGGCAGCAGCGTTCATTATGGACTGTAGTGGTGCAGTACGGCTTTTTGGAAGACCAATTAGGAGAGGGTTACAATAATCCATGTGGGAAATTACTAGAGCATGGACAAGCTCCTTGGTAGCATCTTCTGTAAGAAAGGGGCGGATGCGGGCTATGTTTTTAAGATTGACTCTACAGGATTTGGCAACATGCTGGATGTGAGGCTCAAAGGTGAGGCTAGAATCAAGTATGACGCCAAGACCGCGCGCTTGCAAGGATGGACTGATGTGGGTACCACAAACTTAAAGGGAGAGCGAAAGAGGAGGATCAGTATTAGGAGGAGGAAAGACAAGGAGCTCAGTTTTAGAGATATTGAGTTTCAGAAAGCGGGAGGACATCCAGTCAGAGATGGAAGAAAGGTAAGCAGTGACACGTTGCAGGATGGCAGGGGAGAGGTCCAGGGAGGAGAGATATAACTGGGTGTCATCAGCGTACAGGTGGTAGTGGAATCCAAAAGAGGTAATAAGTTTGCCAAGAGAGGCAGTATAAAGAGAAAATAGAAGGGGACCAAGGACAGAGCCTTTGGGGATTCCAACAGAGACAGGACGAGGAGAGGAGGTATCATTAGAAAAGGAGACACTCAATGAGCGTTGGGAGAGATACGAGGAAAACCACAAGAGGACAGAGTCACAGAGACTGATGATTGAAGAGTTTGAAGAAGGAGAGAATGATCAACGTTGTCAAAGGCCGAAGAGAGGTCAAGAAGAATTAGTATGGAGTAGTGGCCTTTGGATTTAGCTGTGATTAGGTTGTTAGTAACTTTGATAAGCACAGTCTCAGTAGAGTGGAGAGGGTGGAAGCCAGATTGAAGAAGGTCAAGGAGAGAGTTGGAATTGAGGAAATGAGACACATGGGTAAAGACAAGTCTGTCCAGAAGCTTTGAGGAAAAAGGGAGCAGGGATATGGGATGATAGTTAGAGGGGGTGGACGGGTCGAGGGATGTTTTTTTAGTATGCAACACATACAACGGATACTCCCCCTGGGGTTAAATGCTGAACAATGTTAAAAGAGAGAGAGCAGTTGAAGATGTGCATTAAGGAAGGCACAAGACAAGTGGAGAGAGATCTAATAAGGTGAGATGGGATAGGATCGAGCGGGCAAGTGGTGGGGCGAGAGGAAAACAGAAGAGCAGCCACCTCTTGGTCAGTAGCCAGGGAGAATGTCTGAAGGGTAGGAAAGGCATGATCTATGTGTGGTTGAGAAACAGAATGGCAAGGAGGGGAGAATTCTTTCCTTAGCTGTTCAATCTTGTCAGTAAAGTAACATGCAAAGTTATCAGCAGTAAGGTTAGTTTGGGGGGTGGCCACAGCAGGGCGAAGAAGAGAATTAAAGGTGTCAAAGAGAGCATCAAATAATAAGAGAGGAAAAGTAGGACTGTTTGGCAAGGGCAAAGGCTGTGCTGTATGAACACAATATGAATCTATAATGGAGAAAGTCTGACTGGGTGCGAGACTTCCTCCAGGAGCGTTCAGCACAACAGGAGCATCTTTGCAGGTAGCGTATTGATTGGGGGCGGGTCCTCCTTGAGGTGCTTGTTTGGAGTGGTGCTGCAGCGTTCAACGCAGAGGTGAGGGTAGTGTTATATGCGGAGATGGCCAGTGAAGGACAGGAGAGGGTAGGGATAGACAGCAGTTGTGAATCAATATCAGCTGACAACTGCTGGAGATCAAGAGAATTAAGGTCCCTCCTGAGATGAGGGGGGTTAGGCTGAGGTTGTTGGGTGAGGGGGTACACGAGAGCAAATGATAAGAGGTGGTGATCAGAGGAAATAGGAGTGTTGCAGATATTAGATACTGTACATGCATAAGAGAAGATTAGGTCAAGGGTTTTGCTAGCTACATGGGTTGGAGAATTAACCCACTGTGATAGCCCGAGGGAGGAAGTAATTGAAAGTAGTTTAGAGGCTGCAGAGGTCAAAGGTGGGTTAATAGGAATATTGAAGTCCCCGAGAATTATGGATGGAATGTTAGAAGAGAGGAAATAGGGTAGCCAGGAAGCAAAGTGGTCACGGAAGAGAACAGGGGAACCAGGGGGACGATAAATAACAGCAATGTTAGCAGAGAAGGGTTTGAAAAGGCAAATTGAATGTATTTCAAATGATGGGAAAGAGAGGGAAGGGGGGGTGGGTAGAGGTTTAAAGGAACAGTGAGGGGAGAGGAGAAACCCTACACCACCTTTACATTCAGAGTTTCTTGGGTTGTGGGTAAGTTGAAGACCACCGAAGGACCAAGATGCAGGGGTAGCAGTGTCAGAGGGGGAGAGCCAGGTTTCTGTTAAGGCTAGTAAATCTATTGAACGAGAGATGAAGAAGTCATGGACAGCAGTGGATTTAGTAATATTGCAAACAGAGCGTGCGTTCCAGAGGGCAGTATTGAAGGAAGCATATCAGACTGGTCCCACCCGTACAGGCAGTCCAGATCTGAAATGCCAGCAAGTTTCCTCTGCACAAGAGATACAGCAACCACAGACGATCGTTTCAACCTTGTAAGGTATTATCAGTGAGTTATAACCAATATCCCTTTAGGCACCGTGAGCAAGGGGTCCACGTCTGGATTGCCCTTTAAACTAAAGGAGAGAGAAACAAGTAGCAAGAGAGGTGAGACTGCCGTTTGGTGGGTCCCTGCTCAGATCTCACCTGGTTTTAGCTCATCTTGTGCCATTACAGAGAGAACATATCTGAAGCATATCTGAAGCAAAGAGAACATATCTGAAGTTCCCTCTGCACCTGATATGGGTGGGACCAGTCTGATATGCTTCAGATATGTTCACTCTGTAATGGCACAAGATGAGCTAATACCAGCTTGAGATCTGAGCGGGGAGTAGTCAGAAGATAGATTATGGAGTGGTCAAAAGATAGATTATGGAGGGGGCGGGGCCAAGCCAGCAAGCGGAGCAGACGCATGAAGGCTGAGCTCCTGCTGGATTCCTCGACTAGCACCGTTAACTCGCTAAAAACCGAGACATAAAACTTCCGGGATACCCTATCTATATAGAGAAGGTCCCGCTGATACGCCTGACGCTTTCCACGAGCGATTCGGTGATCGGGAACCCACGATGGCTGGCTGGGGCCTACACGCGACGGAGACAGGGAGAGACGGCCGCTCTCCCAGTCCACGAACCGGAGGAACTGACCTGCCAGCAACCTGTCCCCCCTCCCCGACCGGCGGGGGTTATCCCGGTCCAATCGGACACACACCTACCCGGAGAGAAGGGGAGGTGAAACCAAGCAAGCCAACGACTGTCTCAGCAGCCGACGCGCCAAACATGGCGGAAACCACGTGCCTCCCCCTCCATCAGTCCGAGCTTCAGACTAAGCTGGAGGCTACCTTCAATGCCTTTTGGCTTAAACTGGCAAACCGGGCACTCCAACAAGCCTCCCCGCAAACAAGCAGGCACTCACCTGATCGGCTCCCATCTCACGCTGAGCACCGAACCTGGGATCGCACAGCGAAGATGGTCACAAGGGGAAACCGGAAAAGGCCACACACTCCAACCAAGCTCAAGAGACTAAACAGAAAGCAGCCGGCGGGACGCAACGTGGAACCCTGCCAAAGGCCCACAGCATTCCTGGGACTTCCCACCCTAGGGACTAAATTGGCTTACATAACCACATCGGCACCCAGAGGCCCGAAACCATTCCGGCGCCAAAGAACCCGCCCGGCAAAGTTCCGCAGCCGACCTGACACAAGGCCCCAGCTGAGAAAATCACCTGGACACAACTCTTTACCTCGAAAGACCCACACTACCCGGGCACACAAGCAGCCCCTCACAGGGCTAGCCACTGCTTGGCGTCCTGCAGCCGCCCAGGAGGTAATGGCACAAAGCTACACACAAGCTCACACAGCCGGGGGGTTCACAAACGAGATGGCTAATGGCAGCGGAAAAAACGACCTACCGCCCCTGGGCATAGGCTGACTGGACAGTATAGGTTGCAATCGGGCAGACTACCTCCTGATCGCTGCCTGTGATGCCTCCACTGCTATAACTGTTCATGACTCCCCAAATGCCCTCTTATGATAGTTAAAATTGTGATCTCTCTTCTCCTGTTGTGCGTATTAGTACCTCACCAGGTATTTACTCTATTGTTATAAAGCCTTATGATTATAAAAAAAACTAAAAAAAAAAAAAACGTAATACCTAACAAAAAGTACCACGTATAGCGTGGAAATGTTCTGCATTGTACTTTCAGTTACACTCTGTTTAGGATATTCCTTTCTGTCAATTTTGTCATTTATTATGCTGAGTTCTCATCTTTATATCTGCAACAGAAACCTTTAGTGTTCCATGGGTGTCCAAGCCTAATGCAACTAATCTTAATTTCTTGTTGTATTGGAATTACACAGAGCTGGACTCACTGTTGTGTTTATCCTACCAGCGGCAGCTTACAGCATGCCTTTAAATCCCATGACCCAGTTTTGTGTCCCACTATATTTTGGTGAAGGGGACTTTCTGAATTAACGGAAGTCACACACTGCCTTCCTCTTATTATTTAGTTCTAGTTAGAAATAAAACGTTAACTGCCTGTAAAATGGAATGATGAGACCACTAACCTTATAGACAAATTGCATCTAAACTGTGTAAAACTAGGCGACTGGTGACTATAATTATAATTGATTCAAATCCAATGCACTATACAACTGATAAGTCCGTAGGCTTACAATGATCTGAAATAATCCTACAGTATTCAGTATTTTTTTTTTTGTCTTACATCTAATAGAGTTATGTTGTTTAATTACTCAACTCATGTCTTGAATGGCAGTCAGACCTGTCCAGATAGCACCCAACTCTCATAATGATATAATCTTTGTCGATCATAAGCATTATCTAGTTTAATATAGAAAAGTGTAACCTTATATGTCACGTAATGTCTTATCTACACTGTTATCCATTAAGTGTTCTCACTTGTTTTATATACTTTTACTCTAACAATATAATTGTCTAAGCTAGTTAAAATTATAAAAAATGTAAATTATAAAAAAAATGTAACGTATGTCAATACTGTAACACGCTGTTGTGGCGTCTGTTAATATCTTGTACCCACCTGCACAACACAAAATAAAGAATAATAAAAAAAAAAAGATAGATTATGGAATGTTCTCTGCTGTTGCAAAATGCTTTCCAGCATATCTAGCAAGCCTGAAAAGATGGTGAGCCCACTCACTACTATGGAATTGCTTAGCAAACCTCCTGGAACAATCAAATATGGTTTGCACCTTTGTGTTGCACTACAAGATGTAGTATGTTTGCGGCACAGCACACACCTACAATTTAACCATCTTGCAGAGGTTTGACAATGTTGGAAGTTCTGTTGGTCTCCATGAGTCAAATGGTGTCTGCCATTTGGTGTCTGCCTGCTCTCCCAACCAATTGCCCACTATTCTATTCTAACCATTCTAACTACCTGCAGGAAGTTTGCTGAAGTGTACTTTCCATCCATTAACCCATCACGTAGTTGGATAGATTGATTGGCTTGCTATCTTACCATTTGTAGTTTAAGCCTGACATGCTGGTAAGGTTGGATCTCCTTCACTACCACTCCCATGCACTTCCACCAGTGAGGCATCATGGAAAGGAAGGCATAGTGTGACTTCATTAATCTTTGATGAAGTGCAATGGCAATGGAAGCTGTCATAACTCTAGCCTCTACACTAGCACTTTGTTGACGAATGCTAATGGGACAGAAGGTGATGGGTTTCACTGACCCATTTCTTCAACCACCATAAGCCACAGGAGCTGTAAAACGTGAACTAGCTGTGGTAGAAGGAGCAGCAGTGCAACGGGGTAGCAGCAGAGCATAGCTGACTAGAGATTCTTCTGCTATTTTTGAGTCAGTGGTGGTGGTGGTTTTAATAATGGCTTCAGATGTGTCAGCACTCCTCATGGCTGAGGAAGAGGTGCCAAGACTATGAGAGGCCATGAAACTATTGCTGATGGTGGATTGAGGAACACAACCACTTTCCCTCCCATCCCTGATTTTCTTTGTAGGATTAGGATAAAGTAGTAATGATGATAGTGGGGTTGTTTTATTATTAATAAAATAAATTTGGAATATGAACATGTGTTAAGCAAAAATAGATGTTTGTGTTGAAACATGGGTTGCTGCTTTAAAAAAATGGATTTGACTTTCAGAAATACTACACTGCACACAGAAAAAAATTGCACTGCACAGTGCTTGCGGACTTGAATAGCATACACTAAAATGAACACATAATAAAAAATATTTTTTGAAAACAAAATAAATAAATTATAAATCAGTTAACTAAACTTAGTGTAAGTGACAGTGGCTAACCACCAGTCTCTCACTAGGATTAATTAAACTGCTCTTAGACAGGGTACATCTATCTCTAAAATCAGAGTTTGTTCACGTGACATTGTGCCACTGGCAGGAGTTAGGATTCGCATTAACCTAACATAACCATTCTCACACTAGGTTCAATGACTATCTCCCACTTCCACACTGTAATAGCAAGGGTAAAACATTCCCTGCCTGCTTGACTGTCTCTCTCAATAGCTGAAGTCACAATTTTTTAGTTTTTCCCTTAGCCTTCAATCATCCTTTTTTTCCCCACCATGTGACTGGAAGGAGATGCACCCACACCACTATGCAGACCTCTTATATATCATGTCAAACTAAGATGCTCATTTGCCTTCCCTTAAGAAAAGAAGAAAAAAAAAGTTTCAGCTTCCTCTTCCTTCCATCTCTCTTTTCTGGTACCAGAAATGCAACCTAGAATCCCAAACCATCAGAACATGTTTGGTCATCATGCTAGTAGTTTGCTAGGTTTTATGTCCGTCAAGTGTTTTGGAGATACGAAATTCAGCTGATCAGCGAGTCTACTTTTATGTAAGTTCCTTATGCTTTGGCTGCCATTGTTTGAATACTGATTTTTTTTTTTTTATGCTTATATTTTAATTAGTGGTTAATTTATGTATACTCTGCTTTTATTCTTAATAGCCAATTTCCGTATGCCTCTTACTGTTGCTGTAAATTGCCTACTATTTTGATGATTTCTGACATAATTACATCAATATATCTATTTTAATTGTTACATAGGTGAATCATTCTTCTAATGTTGAAGATAAATGCTCAATATCTTATCTATGACTGGTATAGTGTTGTTGGATCTGTGAGATATTATTCTATATTTTCCTTTCTGCAACAGAACAGTTTTGATTTGTTATCCTTAGGTAACCAATTATTAATAATAAAACTTGTGTTTTATATTTTGAGTTTTTTTTGGTCACAAGTGTTTTTTTTTTTAATTTTATAACCCCAATGTGTTCATTTGTGACTGAGGGTGTTGTGTGACGGTGCTATTGATTTAAAAGTTAAGATGTGTGTTCCCATTATTGTGTGCTTTAAAAACAGATGAAACTTTGTTGTCTATTCCCCTTTTGTCTGTTTTTAAAAACATGTAGTACAATACTTGTTTTCATGGACATTCAGTGCAGTTGCTTCATTTAGATGTAGGATACCTGTACCGGCACATTACTTTAAACTTGCTTGAATATACCGGTGAGCTGTTTGAAGTAATGGTAGACCCAACAGGAAATACCAAAACGTTGAGTTTTGCTGTAAGTAAGGGCCATCTGGATATGTGAGTGTCCCTTTCTTAGTTTGTTATCAATGTTTAGGTAACCTTATTCATCAAATGTCACTTTATTTCAAAGGATAAAAAAATACATCATACATTTTATTTTTTGTGGAAGAGACTATCTTGCACTTTTTTATGTTTGGTGTTGGCTGTGCTATTTCCATGTACTCCCATGGAAATCGAGAATTGAAAACATGCCACTTTATATATTAGGGTCTGGTGTTGTGAATGTTTCAGTAGCTTTTTTCTTTTCTTTTTTTTATACAAACCTTGTTTTTCAAATTCTTCAAAGAGAGTCAAGCTTGTGATGCTTGGCCCTGTAAAAATAATGTGTTTTTTCCCAGCTGAATTTTGACACAGGTTTTTGGCTACCATGCTATGTAGCTGTGGTTTATTCTTCAAGGTATCAAGGCCATCCATGCCACCTCCTTCCTTTAAATGGACGTAAATCTTAAAGAGATCAGATTAGACTCATATTATAATCATATTAACAGCCTGGTATTATACATGTAAACAAATACGTAATTTACATAGCTGAATGTGTATAAGATTACAAAGTGTAAGGAATCATCTTCACCGCAAGCTTTATTTCTCTGAGAACAGATGAAAACTGGTTTCACTACATAATTTATGGCTCCTCTAAGTGTCTCCACTTCAATATGCATACATACATAACACATAACACATTTCCCACTCCTCGTATTTTTTTCTTATATTTGTCATTCTCTTCCTGGGAGTATAAGGGTTCTGTATTGCTTGGCTGTTCCTAGAAATGTACTCTCTTGGACAGAGATCTCAGATGTCCCGCCTAGAATCTATCAAAGCAATTCTCCAAATGTGGAGCCCTGAGTGCTCCTGTCACCACTCGGACTACTGCTGCCTTCACATTCCACATACTTTCTAGCTCATCTTTTACCTCTTGGCATTTGTCCACATTCTTATTCACTAGTTATTATCATGTTTGCCAATTGATAAAAATAAACTATTACATAGTTGCATAGCTGAAAAGAGACTTGCGTCCATCAAATTCAGCCTTCCTCACATGTTTTTGCTGTTGATCCAAAAGAAGGCAAAACCTAGTCTGTAGCACCTCCAAATATGCAACAAACAAGTAAAAAAATCCTTCTTGACCCCAAAATAGCAGTCAGATTTCTCCTTGGATCAAGCAGCTATTACCCCACTAATTAGAAATTATATCCCTGTATGTTATGTTTTTGCAAGTATTTATCCAATTTCAGTTAAAACATCTGTATGGACTCAAATAAAACCACCTCTTCAGGCAGAGAATTCCATATCCTTATTACTCTTACTGTAAAAAAACCTTTTCTTTGCCTTAGATGAAATCTCCTTTCTTCCAGCCTAAATGTGTGACCTTGTGTCCAATGTATAGCACTGTTTATGAATAGATTTCCAGATAATGGTTTCTACTGGCCCCTAATATATTTGTATAATGTTATCATATCCTCTCTGAGGCGCCATTTTTCCAAACTAAAGAGATTTACATTTTTTAACCTTTCTTCGTAACTAAAATGCTCCATTCCATTTATCAATTTTTGTAGCTCGTCTCTGCATTTTTTCTAGTGCCATGATATCCTTCTTAAAAACAGGTGCCCACAATTGCACAGCATATTCAAGGTGTGGTCTTACCAGCAATTTATAAACAGGTAAAATTATATTTTCATCCCGAGAATTTATGACACTAGTCATGCATGACTAGTCATGCACCTTACTGGCCTTAGCAACTGCAGATTGACATTGCATATTGCTGCCTAATTTGTTGTCTATAACAATTCCCAAATCCTTCTTGTATGTGGTTATCCCTAATTCACTACCATTTAGGGTGTAAGTTGCTTGTGCATGCTTGACCCTGAAGTGCAAACTTTGCATTTCTCTACGTTAAACTATCATCTGCCATTTTAGTGCCCAATCTATCTAAATCCCTCTGCAGCAAAGCAATATCCTGCTCACATTTTACTACTTTACAGAGTTTTGTGTCATCTGCAACACCGAAACATGGCTTTCAATGAGCATTTCAAGATCATTTATACATATGTTAAAAAGAAGCAGTCCCAAATTGTGAGGAATCGTATCAAATGCCTTGGCAAAATCCAAGTAGATCACATCCACTGCAACACCCTGTGTTACAAACTGCCGTTTGTAACTGGGATTTTATGTGACAAATTGCCCTGTGTCCTTGGCTTATGGAGAAGCCCAATTGCCAGCCTCCTTCCTCATGACTATGGTCCCTGGGAGATTGTACCCATTTAAACCAGCATTTGGGCTTAGGGAGTTTTATTATACGGTGCTGGCCCTTTAAAAACAGTGTATGAACATATTGAAACTTTTTGGACACTTTTTCTTCCCCTTTGAAATACTGGGAAGGTGTGGCTCTTCCCCTCCCTCAGCTCCATTGTTCTCCAGCAGGGCGTTGTCCCTGGGACACTTCCAGACCAGTGGGAACTGGTTTGGGCAGGAAAAGCATTGCTTGCAAGTGATAAAGTACTTCAACCTAACTTTTAAACCCCTGAACCTATTCAAGTGAATTTTGGATATGTTTGTCCCCAAGTTATACTGGTTAAAATAATATAAGTAATATATACTTATATATAATATTGTATGTATAATTGACTAGAGACAGTAATTGACTCAATTATCTCCTAAGCAGAGGGGAGGAATATGATGGGTGTGTTTCTTTTGTCCCATTGTGTCTGATTGGCTGCTGTACTTGCATTGTATGTGTTGTAATGTGTTTATTGGTTGTTCTGAAAAACCCTGTGGGTGGTACTATGTGTGGAAAACCTTTGGTGCCAAGTAATACAGTTCTTCTTCACCCTCAATCTAGTGTTCTGTCTCTTATTGGGGGAATTGCTATATCACTACAAGGGATTGCTATGCTCTGCATGCTCCCTTGGATAATCACTTCTAAGCTCTTGTAAGAGCTTGTTCCTGCTTCCCTCTCTTGGTAGAGAGGTTTACCCACTGGAACCTGGAGCCTTGTCAGAGGTCCAGGGTGGGAAGGAGACGGCGAGACCCCAACCAAGCTGCGGCGGTTTGTGGGGTCTGCGGTGGTTATGGTGTCTGCTGGAGTGCTTGGAGCCCTCAGGAAGCGCTAGGAGCATCCTTCAACAGAGGTACCCAGTCGGGGTGCCAGGTGATCCGTTACACCCTGATCTATACTTCTACTTACTTCTTCATAGAATGCAATTAGGTTAGTTTGACATGACCTATGTTTCATAAAACCATGCTGATTATTGCTAATAACAAAGTTCTTCCAAATGATTTCCTGAATATTATCCATTAATAGCCCTTCAAATATTTCCCCAGTCACAGAAGTTAAGCTCACAGGTCTATAATTTCCAGGCAAGGATTTTTAAACCTTTTTTGAAATATAGGAACAACATCTGCCTTCCTCCAATCCTCTGGTACAATACCTGAAACAAAAGAATCTTGAAAAATTAAATACAGTGCTTCACTTATTTCCCTACTTAGCTCCTTAAGTACTCGTGGGTGAATACCGTCAGGCCCCGGAGCTTTATTTACATTAATTTTCTATAACAGCTGTAGCACCTTGTCTCGAATTATCCAATCACAAGTTATCTGCAAGTTTTTTGCAGCAATCATTTGCATATCGCTTGCCATAGGATCCTCATTAATATATACTGAAGAAAAATAGTTATTTAACATTTGCCTTTTCCTGGTCTTCATTAACTAACAGACCCATCTCTGTTACCAGTGTACCTACACTTTCATTTTTATTTTATTTTTAGAATTGATGTACTTGAAAAAAAATTTCGGGTTGGTTTTGCATTCTTTGGCTATCAATTTCTTATTTTCTAGTTTAGCCACATTAATTGCCTTTTTGCAAGCATTATTGGCTTCCTTATATCTTATATAGGATGCCTCTGATTTGTCTGATTTAAATGTTTTAAATGCCTGTAACAGAACTATGCTTTATGCCTGGACTTATAATGTGTGGATTTATCCGAATACCTATTTCATGAGAAATGCCATTACCGGAGAATGCAGCCTAAACTACTGAACATCGGACCACCCAGGGGAACAGTTAAGTGATATTTTACCTCCCAGCATTGTTGCAGCCGTTCGTGTGATTTCACACGAATTCTTTGTGCTCTGAATAGATGGCCTTCATTTTGGGCCTTTACACGTGTTCGCGGCCATCTTACGCACGAACAGCGGTGTTTGCCCGTGAACGCATGGAACTAAGAACGGATACGCAAACAGGCGAACACCGCTGAGACCTCCATGAGTCCATAACTTCGTGCTGGAACTACCGAACAACCGGCCATTCGGTAGTTATACTTAAGCTTACATAGAGATTCCAGCGAACACCAGGAATACTATGGATGGCAAAGAGTTTGTGGGGTTTTAATGCACGAACAGGGACCGACCGCAGGGCCAAACTTATGGAACTCTTTTCGGCTAGAGAATCTGTGCGGTCAGTCAAAACTTCAAAGACCCATAACTCCCGAACCCCTCAACCGAATGAGCTGGAATTTCAATATGTTGTTCCCCTGAATGAGAGCTATCAAGCGGTGCTGGATTTAAAGGTGTACCCGCTGTTTTCGGGGTACATCCAGAACTTGAGTAAAATTGTGTATGTTTTTAATTGTGTTACATGTTTATCTGAGGGGAGGAGACGTGGGGGTTGTACCATGTATGTACCCCTGGGTGTGTTCTGTTTGTACTCAACTGTAATAAAAACCAGTCTGGGTGTTCCAGCACTCAGTTTTTCTTGACCCTTCTCGTTCTTGGAAGGGGATTGTATTGGATTATTACCTTGCCTTTTTCTACAGCTGAACCTGACTCTACCCTGGATCTTGTGGGTGGGATTTTACCAGCTCTACTTTTATACAGCACTTTGTCAGGGAAAAGGATGTCTCCAACGGCTGATACCCTCTCACTACCAGGGTAGCTGTCACAATGCCCGTTTCTTATTTTTAATCTTCTCTACTAAGTCACATTGGCTACAATGTGTTTCTTTTATACTTATCACCCAATGGTACATACTGAGAAAGGTACCATTCTTATATTTGTTTGAATAGATTCCATTTATCCTCAGTGTTTTTTTCACTAAGGAGTTTATGCCAGTCGATATGTTGTAGAGCTGCCCTAATCTTATTGAAATTAGCTTTTTTTTAAATTATATGTTTTAGGATACCCCACGTGCTTTTGCTTTTTTGAGTTTATTTAAAAAATTACCATATGGTGACAACTGTTTCCCAAATGCTCCCCTACTTGAATGTTGGTCAAAAGGTTAACATTCTTTGTTATAACGAGATCCATACAAGCATCCATTCTAGTTGGTGCTTGTACCAGTTGTGAAATAAAGGTGTCATTTAGCACATTCAAAAACCTGATTCCCCTGGCTAAAGTACTGGTCACTGTATCCCAATTTATGTCCGGGCAATTAAAATCTCCAATAATTAACGTGTTACGCCGATTTGCGGCTTTCCCAATTTGCTCTAACAGCTGTTCTTCCTCATTAATTAGGTGGTTTAAACATATCCCAACCAATAATTAATTTCCCTTTGTTTGCCCCAAGCAGATATCTACCCATAAAGCTTCCACATTTTCCTCGTCACACTCCACATGCCTAAGATTTGACTTTAACTCATAGATGACATACAAACATACCCCACCACCCTCCTTGTTTTTCCTATCCTTCCTAAATAACATGTACCCATTTAAGTTAACTGCCCAGTCATGTGTCTCATCCCACCATGTTTCTGTTATGCCTAATATATCATATTGTTTAGTGTATGCTATTGCCTCTAGTTCCCCCATTTTGTTATATAAGCTCTGTGCATTAGTAGGCATACATTTAATATTGTCATGAGTCATTAGTCATTTGTACTTTTGGTGAATTTTCATCAATATCACATACCTCCTCTGTTCTGAGCTTTGCCCTCCCCCCCATATCCCCCCTTTATTATGAGCTAAAGCCCATCTCCTTTCTATTCTATCTCCATTTTCTAGATTGCTTTGACCCTCCCCCCCTACTACTAGTTTAAAATTTCCTCCAAACTTCTAACCATCCTATCCCCAGCACAGCAGACCCTCTTCCGTTTAGGTGCAATCCATCATGACTATACAGGTTGTACCCAAGCGCAAAATTGGCCCAGTGCTCAAAAAAAAAAACAAAAAAAAAAAAACACCCTCTTTCCTGCACCAAGACTTTGAGCTCTCACTGCCTTTCTGATGTAGCGTGCGGCACAGGTAATATTTCTGAAAATATTACCTTGGAGGTCATTTTCTATAGCTTACTTCCTAGATCCCTGAATTCATTATTTAGGACCTTTCATTTTCCTGACTTTGTCATTGGTACCAATACGGACCATGACAGCTGGGTCATCCCCAGCCCCTCCCAATATTCCCACCACTCTGTCAGCAACATGCCAGACCCGAGTGTGATGAAATCACAAAGTTATTTTGTTTCTTTTACTTTATTTCATTCGGTAGCTGTAACTACCGAACATAGGCCACACCCCTGGCTCGTTAACTTCAAGGCCAACCATCATTTAAGCCCTCTCCCTGTGTGGTCATCTTGTTTGCGCGAACAAAGGCAGCGGGACTTGGTAGTCGAGTGTCTGGAACGAAAATCAGTCACTCGACTTCCCGAACACCGGTCCCAACGTACGAACGCTTGCTTCTTCGTTTCCTGAACAGCTAGGAGAGCGCTGTTCGGTACTTTTGTTCATTAGAATGAGGGGAACAATCGCTGCTAGGAGCCAGGGGGAACCGTTCGTGGATTTATTCACTTTTTTAGACTTTTTGAACTTGACCAGCAAAACCACCAAAACTTGTGGAACTGTTTTGGGAAGGAGCCTTGTGGAGAGTAGGTTACCTAAGACCTCCATGGAATTCAAAAACCCCTGAACTGATCTGGGTGATTTTTGGATATGTTAGTCACCCAGATAGGGGCTATCAGGGGATATCTTATGTTTTAGGGTGCATTTCAAAGTATGGGTAAAATTGTGATTTTTCTGCCTGGAGATAATTAAGTTATTACTTTATCAGCCTTAATTTTCTCCACTTAGAGAGGAGGGGGTTATATGTTTGTACTGGGAGTGTTTCTCTGTATGATTTATGTTCCTGCGGGAGGTCCCATTGCATGGAGACTTGCATAAAAGCCAGCATAGCATCATTAAACTTCAGTTCTGTTACCCTTCATCTAGACTTCGCTGATGTTTGGGTACCGGTCTGCTTTACTGAGAGAATCTACTTGGGAAGCTGTTATTTCGTATGGGAATTTGCTTTCTTTATCTACTGAACGGCCAGTTATAATCACTCCAACTCTGGTCGTTTCCTTGCACCGAGCACCCGGAGGACAGCAAACTGTCCAGTTGAGACAATCAGAGCGGCAGATTACCCTATCTACTCTCTTAATAATAGAGTCCCCTACCACCACAACCTGTCTAGCCTTCCTTACCCTCTCAACCCCACCCGTACTAGAGGGGCTGTTCCCACTGCTGTTAGAAGGAACAGCTTCCTGCAGTACAGCTACTCCTGAGCTGATGCTCCCAACATCTTCACTCAAACGGGCAAATCTGTTAGGCTACATAAGATCAGGACTAGCTAAACCTTTCCTCTTCCCTCCCCCCTGCTTCCTCGCCCCACTGTCACCCAGCTACGTGCCTGTTCCTCATCTGTATTATCTCCTCCCTCTCCACTACCTGTCCCCACTAAACTCTGCTCAGTGAGCAGCAGACTCCTCTCAAGATTGTCAATCTCCCTCGGTGTTACAATTTGCCTCTCCAGATCTCTAATCTGAGCTTCCAGAAAAGCCACTCACTCCCACCACAGAGGTATGGACCCTGGACAGATTCATTCAATCATGCATACATGCAGTATGATGTGCACTGAGTAAAACTCACAATCTTTCTAGCACTCATACCCAGTTATGAAAAACACAAGTGGGCAAAACAATATTTACCCTCTTGGTTTAACCCCTTAACCCCTTAAGGACACATGACATGTGTGACATGTCATGATTCCCTTTTATTCCAGAAGTTTGGTCCTTAAGGGGTTAAGGACTGAGCCAAATGTACACGTTGTGAACAAAACAAAACGTAAACAAAACCTGGCATTTGCGCTACAGGTCTGTCCAACCGTAATTCACCTCTTTCATATTAAATGCACCCACCCTTATTATATATCATTTTATTGAGGGGGAACAGGGCTTCCATTTAATATCAAATATTTAGCTATGAGAATGGGAGAAATACGTTTTTTTTATTTTTTTAGTTCTACATGACATTTTAACTGTCAATGTCATAATACTGTTTGCTTTTGCTGCAATAAAATACACATATTTGTATTCAGCAAAGTCTCACGTGTAAAACAGTACCCCCTATGTACAGGTTTTATGGTGTTTTGGGAATAATAAATAATTGTGTTTCAAAACAGTAAAAAGTATCACAGCAATAATATCGTCCGTGTAATTGCTGTTTGTGCGTGAAAAAAAAAACACATCACTTTTACTGGTGATATCATTGTGGTAATACATTTTACTGTTTTGAAACATATGTGTGTTCAGCGAAGTCTCCCCCCATGTACAGGTTTTATGGTGTCTTGGAGAGTTATAGGGTTACATATAGTGCTAGCAAATTAAATTCCCTATACTTTCGGCATGGGTTGTCAGGCAGGTCCCACTAATTGTAATTAATTAAGATACCTAATTATGTAAAAATATTACATAAATATATATGTAGAATTAATATATATATATTTTTAAAAATATTTATATATATATATATATACATATATATATATATATATAGTGATATATATGTATATAGATGTTATTTTGTTCTACGTGTATTTTGATATAAATATATATATTAATATAACAATACAGTTAGAACAAAATAACACACATCTATATATTTTATTATTTATTATTTTATTTTTTTTACGTATTTTTTTACGTATTTACATTTTTTTATATTATATATAAATATATCTAACAATAATTATATATATTTAATCAGTATCAGTCTACGTGTAATTTGATATTAATATATATTAATAGTAAAATACACCTAGACAGTGCATGTGTATATATATATATATATTTTAACTGAAGGACAAGGTTGACGGAAAATTTCCGTCACCGGTCGGGAAGGGGTTAAATAAAAACAGCAAATAAATAAATATATATATATATATATATATATAAAAAAGAAAAAGGGAAAAACGTTTTTACATTAAAAACAGCAAAGACAAATATAAATCAAAAAAGGGACAAGTTATAAATAAAACCCACAAAGATTAAAAATATCTATAAAAAGATGGGGAAAAGTTTTAGTTTATTTTTTAATTTTTTTAAATAAGTAAAAATTAAACCTGCTTTTTCACTTGGTATTAACCAATACCAACCACAGACCCAGTGGTGTATTTTGGATTTCTGCTGCCCTAGGCATGACTAAATTCGGGCACCCCCAAAATCTAAATTTGCTCCCCAATTCGTGTCAAGGCCATTTTTTTTGACTGACAGACACATGCCCTCATTGATACATGCACAGATATACACTCACTGAAAGATACAGTCATTGGCACACAAATATAGTATTGGCACACACTGTTTAACCAACACACATTTTCATTGACAGACACACACTGACACATCCACTCACTGACAGGCACACACTCTCAGATACACATAAAATGACATACACACACAGACACACACTCACAGGCACACCCATTCTCACTCACAGACACACACTGACAGCTACACTCACTCACTCACAGTAAGGTGGACAGCCCCAGAACACGAGGCAAACAAGGCATTTGTCTGGGAGCTTGGGTAGCATTTTTTGGCGCCCCCCCTGAAAGTGCCGCCCTAGGCAAATGCCTTGTGGTAAATACATCCCTGCACAGACCACCAGTTCTCCAACAAACTCCTGTTGTTTTAATTCCTACTTAAAAGAGACTACTTTAAATAGCCTAGTTTCAAGCAAACTCCAGTGAGTCATTAACATTTATATTTTTTAAATGATTAATAACTTACTTTACTATGCAAACATTTTAATGAGGTGTTACCAAATGCTGTAGTGTGCGTGTGTGATATGTATATATATATATATATATATATATATATATATATATATACACACATACACATATATAATTTTCTATTGGATTGAGGTCTGCACATTGATTAGGCCATTCCAACACATTTACATGTTTCCCCTTAAACCACTCAAGTGCTGCTTTAGCAGTGTGTTTGGGGTCATTGCCTTGCTGGAAGGTGAACCTCTGTTCTAGCCTCAAATCATGCACAGAGTGGTACAGGTTTTGCTCAAGAATATCCCTGTATTGAGCACCATCCATCTTTCCCTCAACTCTGACCAGTTTACCAGTCCTGGCTGCTGAAAAACATCCCCACAGCATGATGCTGCCACCACCATGTTTCACTGTGGGGATGGTGTTCTTTGGGCCATGTGATGTGTTGGGTGTGCGCCAGACATAGCGTTTTCTTTGATGGCCGGAAAATTCTATTTTAGTCTCATCATACCAGAGCACCTTCCTCCATACATTTTGGAAGCCTCCCACATGCCTTTTCGCAAACTCAAAACGTGCCATTTTGTTTTTTTGCTGAAAGTATTGGCTTTCTTCTGGCCACTCTGCCATAAAGCCCAACGCTATGGAGAGTACAGCTTATTGATACTCCAGTCTCTGCTGTGGAACTCTGCAGCTCCTCCAGAGTTACCTTAAGTCTCTGTGCTGCCTCTCAGATTAATGCCCTCCTTGCCCGGTTCGTGAGTTTTGGTGGGCGGCTGTCTCTTGACAGGTTTGCTGTTGTGCCATGTTCTTTCCATTTGGTTATGATAGATTTGATGGTGCTCCTGGGGATCATTACATATTTGGATATTTTTTTATATCCTAACCCTGACTTGTACTTCTCAACAACATTGTCCCTTACTTGTTTGGAGAGTTCCTTGGTCTTCATGGCAGTGTTTGGTTAGTGGTGCCTCTTGCTTAGGTGTTGCAGCCTCTGGGGCCTTTCAAAAAAGGTGTGTATATGTAATGACAGATCATGTGACACTTAGATTGCACACAGGTGAACATCATTTCACTAATTAAGTGACTTCTGAAGGTAACTGGTTGCACCAGAGCTTTTTATGGGCTTCATAACAAAGGTGGTGAATACATACGTACATGCAAATTTTCTGTTTTCTATTTATAAAAAATAGTTTTATGTATATATTTTTCTCATTTCACTTCACCAACTTAGACTATTTTGTTCTGATCCATCTCATAAAATTCAGATTAATAAAACATTAAGGATGAAATGTAATAAAATAGGTAAAAAGTCAAGGGAGCTGAATACTTTTGCAAGGCAATATATATATATATATATATATATATATATATATATACAGAAAGACAGGCAGATATATAGAACTAAAATTTTCTCAATGTTCAACGTTCCAGATTACCGTAAAATCTTTCATCCAATCTGAAACATTGAACATGTTTTATTTTTGTAAGAAAACAGAGAGTGATATCCTCTTTTGGTATTATATATTGTGACCTGAGACCACATAACCACACAGTCTTAGAGGGACACTATAGGCACCCAGACTACTTCAGCTTATCGAAGTGGTCTGGGTTCATTGTCCTAGGTCCATTAATCCTGCAATGGTAATTATTGCAGTTTTTGTTAAACAGCAATAATAACCTGCCAGGCTTAACTCCACTTCTAGTGGCTGCCTAGCAGACAGCCAGACGACCGGGTGTTCAGGCAACTTTTGGTGGGGACATCCAGCGTCACCCAAAACCCCACAGGAAAGCATTATACAATGCTTTCTTATGAGGGAGCTCCTAATGCTAATGCAGCACTCGCCGCACATGCGCATTAGGTGCCCCCTGTCAGCTGAAGTCGGAAGGGTGGTGCGGAGGCAGAGACTGAGTCAGCACCGAGAGACAATGGCGCTGGAGACATGTAACTGACAGATGTGTTTTTAACCACTTGTGTACCACTGGGGAGTGTGATATTTCTTCACAAAAAAACTAAAAGCTTTGCTCTTCTGAGCACTAACACTTGCTACTAACTATAGTTGAGCAGCTTACTTGTTGCCAACAAAACAAAACACAGAAAATTAAGCACAGACCTTTGTCAAACTTAAATGTTTCTTTTTTTTCTCTTCCGTATACAATATTCTCAGCAAGCTCTTGTGGAGCGAAATGCAGTCTCACTCACTCACCTTCTGAAGCCCTGACAAGGACATTTTATAGCAGCCTTGTGCTAACAGGTGGACTCAGAGTCGGCTCTCTAATTAGGTGGTTTTGGCTTCGCGGCCGCCTAAACCGGCTAAGGACAGACTGTGTCAGGTCGACACCAGGAGGGGGCCGGGCGGCTTGCTCAGTATGCTGCCGGGTGCAAGGCCCCTCCTGTCTGCCCGTCCAGCCATCAAAGACTCCAGTCTGGAGCTCCGCAGAGCTGCAGACCATGTGTCTCACTGAGAACTGGCCAATCAGAGCGTTGCCGCGGGTTACCTTGGCAACACTCTGACGGGACTCGCGATATAAGTGGTCTGCAGCTCTGCAGAACGGATGTAATGGCCACCGGACCACCAGGGAGCCCACCGGACCACCAGGCAGCCCACTGGACCACCAGGGAATAAAGGTATTTAGTACCCTCTAACCATCACCCCCCTCCCTCTCACCATCCCCTCCCTCTCAATATCACTCCCTTTCAATATCACCCCCCCTCACATCAGCCCCATCCCTCTCACATCACCCCCTCTCCCTTTCACCATCACCCCCCTCACCATCACCCCCTCTGAATATTACCCCCTCCTTCTCACCATCACCCCCTCTCACCATCAGACCCCCCTCCCTCTCACTATCACCCTACCCTCCCTCTCACCATCACCTTCCCCTCCCTCTCACCATCACCTTCCCCTCCCTCTCACCATCACCTTCCCCTCCCTCTCACCATCACCTTCCCCTCCCTCTCACCATCACCTTCCCCTATCTCTCACCATCACCTTCCCCTATCTCTCACCATCACCTTCCCCTATCTCTCACCATCACCTAATCCCACCATCACCCTCCCCCATCTCTCACCATCACCCTCCCCCATCTCTCACCATCACCCTCCCCCATCTCTCACCATCACCCTCCCTTCCCTCTCACCATCACCCTTCCCTCCCTCACACCATCACCTAATCCCACCATCACTTACTCACATACAGTATCACCCCCCACACACACAGTATCACCCCCCTTACACACACAGCGTTACACACACTATTAGCATCCCCTCACACCACTGGCGTACAAATAGGGGTCGCAGCTGTGACTGGGCCCGTTACTCCAGGGGGCTGCCCTGTGGACCCCTGCGACTGGGAACCCGTCGCCATGTTTTGTGGCATACAGCCGGGCCGCCGTTCAAGGGGTCCATCGAGTGGCCCATGCTGTTAGGGCCACCCGATTGAGATGGATTTTCAGGGGACCCGGTCATCGCTGAGCGCTTTAACAGCGTGACTGGGCCCCCTGTGATGACATCACAGCTAGGAGGAAGTGACTGCCCCGGTCACTCCTCCAAGCAATCACACAGAGCCCGCGCAGGAGGAAGGACAGGGAGTCAGAGTTCCCACCAGTTCCCACCAGCCTGAGCCACCTCTGAACCCCAGGGAGAGTCAACCTCCTGCACCTAAAAGGTAGGAAACAGGAGGGTGACTAAAATATTTTGTATGTGTGTGTGTCTGTCTGTCTGTATGTTTGTGTGCCTGTCTGTCTGTATGTATGTGTGCCTGTCTGTATGTATGTATGTGTCTTTGTTTGCATGTGTGTCTTGTGTGTATGTAGGAGATATATATATATATAAGATGGCGCATATAACTCAATAGTTCATGCAGTTCTTAATACAATTGCAGCAACCAACATACAACCCTGGTAATAAGGTTACAAAATGTTATACAAAGATTAAAAAAAGTGCTGGTGCGCAGACTGCATAAAAAAAAAAAAAAAAAAAAAAAAATAATCACCCCTGGTTGATCAACCACAATCTATAAAAGTGATATCGTTATTCTACCACTCCAGTGTATATAGGGTGTCTGAGCAAACAATTAGAGTGTGATGTACCACAAACTGCAATGTGATTAGAATATATCGTATATACTCGAGTATAAGCCGAGTTTTTCAGCACATTTTTTGTGCTGAAAAACTCCAACTCGGCTTATACTCGAGTCAATGTCTTATTATGGCAATTTACATTGCCATAATACAGACTGGGGGCTGGCAGCGAGCGCATACCTCTCCTGCAGCTCCTGTCAGCTCTCTCCTCCTCCGCGCTGGTCCGTTCAGCACCTCTGTCAGCTCCCAGTGTAAATCTCGCGAGAGCCGCGGGGTCATAGTGCGGCACTCGCGAGACTTACAGTGTGAGCTAACAGAGGAGCTGCACGGACCGGCACGGAGGAGAAGGGAGCTGACAGGAGCTGCAGGAGAGGTAAGTGCTTTCGGGTCGGCTTATACTCGAGTATATACGGTAAAAAGAAATCAATACAAGCCCATACAGAGTATCTAAAGGGGAGACAAAAAAGGTATACACTGCACTCCTAGTGCAATATCATTAAAAAGTAAAATAAGTACGAATAAATATAAAATAATTCTTCTGGATGTAACACTCACAAGTCAGCAGTGGTAAAAGCCGCACTCCAAGCCAAAGTGCCCTGGCAGGATCAGCCCCTGGAGCTTGTGGGATCCAAATCACACTCACCCGGACAGCAGGTAAGTAAGACAACTTTATTTCAAATCCATAAAACCCGCTCACCAGTCCTCTGAGTTTGCAGGGTGTTCAGTCAATAGATCACCTCTTTCACTCTGTAGCTGACTAGTCTTGCCAATCTGGATGCTGCCAAGTACCCCCGCGTTCCTGGGTCACGTGATGCATTTCGCCCCTCCTCTTGGGGCTTCCTCAAACGTGCATGATTTTTCCCACTCCTATGTGTCCTTATGTATGTCGTGGTACAGCCGTGATCCAATCGGCTAGTATTAATTTTATTAATCAGTCCATACGAAAATATTATAGGCATTTCTCCTACCATTATGCTTAAAACATGTTTTTATAATAAACCACAGCAGTCCAGACAATAATATGTCTCATATTAAAAGTATTTCAAAACATCCAAAAGAGATTGAACAAAACCATAACTATAGATAATGACAATAAGACTTCATTTCTATATAACATGTAAACATATATATATATATATGTATATATATATATATATATATATATATGTATATATATATATCTATCAGAGATGGGTAAATTACTGTAGAAATTCCAAAATCTATAAAAAGGGGTAGATCGTCTAAATCAAATTTTCTAAAATCTGTATAAAGGGGTAGATCATCTAAATCAAATTGTCACCATAAAGATTCCTATATTTTCACCAATGTAACATAAGAAGAAATACTAAAAACAAGGTGGGGGAAAATAAAATTATACAAAATGAATGACTCCATGCATATATAGAGACCAATAAAAAAAAAAAAAAATGAACAGAGTTAAAAACTCTCCAATTAGATACATATATCACACTATATGGGTCTATAATTAAAACAGGTGTCTATAAGGTTGGATTGGAGGCATAAAAAGATGAATAAAAAATATATAAAATATATAAAATGTTCAAGCTATAGAAGAATGCATACTTATTTAGAGAAAACTAAAAAGTTCAAAATCTTTGTTAAGGCCGGACGGGGCTAAATTATCGAATAAAAAAATCCATCTCATTTCCTCCTGTCCGATCTTACGAATAAAATCACCTCCTCTCCAATCCCTAGACACATGTTTAATACCTAAAAATTCTAACCCACTAGGATCCTGTCCATTAACTTTTTTAAAGTGTTCCGAAACACTATGGTTCTCAACCCCCCCCCCCAAAATTTTTAAGCATAATGGTAGGAGAAATGCCTATAAGATTTTGTATGGACTGATTAATATTAAGACTAGCCGATTGGATCACGGCTGTACCACGGCATACATAAGGACACATAGGAGTGGGAAACATCATGCACATTTAAGGAAGCCCAAAGAATAGGGGCAAAACTCGTCACGTGACCCAGGAACGCTGAAGTACTTGGCAGCATCCAGATCGGCGAGACCAGCCAGCTACAAAGTGAAAGAGGTGATTGTAATGGACCGTTTTGCACACAAGAGGTTAAAAAACGTTTAGGCGATATTCCCCTGGTGCCAGCGCTATAACGGCAGTAGCCTGGTTGGAGCCCCGCTGAGGAGAGGGGGTAGAAGGCTGCCCTCTCTTGATCTGGTGCTGCTGCTGGAGGGGGAGACCGACTGTCTCCCCTTTGGGCATCCAGCCCTGCTGCTGGGGGACAGGACCGACCCTCCCTACCCCCTGTGGTTTGGGAACAGAGACTACGGTCCCATCTGCACCGGTGTGGGGCTTATCATCTCCCCTTGGTGGGCTAGGCTGCCGCTGGGGAGAGGGGATAACAAGCTCCTCTCCCTGACACTCTTTCTGCTGGTGGAGAGGGGAAACGACGGTCTCCCCTTTCGATAAGGTAAAAGTGGATAAGGGCTGCGCTAGAAACTAAAATACAGAAGTTTATGACAGTAAAGGCCAGACCAAATGGCCTCAATGAATAGATAACACCAAAATAGGCCTATATAACTAATAAAAAGTCTCTATTAAAATTGGATAAAAGAGTCCTTCCAATATTAAGGAGTTCATAAGTTGCAATACTAAAAATTTAATTTATCTGCTTGAATGCCCATGTGGCTTCCAGTATGTTGAAATGACCACAAGGTGCTTAAAAATTAGATTAAGTGAACACTGCAGAAACAACAAAAATGGATATTTAAATCACTCAGTATCCAAACATTTTATTAACCACAACAAAGACCCCAACATTTTAAAATGTATGGGGATAAAAAAATGCACCTTACCCGGGGCGATATAAAAAATGTCCGAGGAAAAACTGAAATGGAATATGTCTACAAGTTACAAACTCTTATACCTCATGGTTTAAATGCAGACTTTGATCTGTATAACTTTTTATGATTATGCATACCATCAATACTATATGTCACAATTTATGTACCGTAAATACTCGAGTATAAGCCACACACTGCACTCATACACACACTGCACTCATACACACACACTGCATTCATACACACACACTGCACACATACACACACACCGCACACATACACACACTGTACTCATACACACACACTGCACTCATTCACACACTGCATTCATACACACACACTGCATTCATTATATACACACACACTGCACTCACACACACACACTGCACTCATACACACACACTGCACTCATACACACACACACACACACACACACACTGCACTCATACACATACACACACACACACACACTGCACTCATACACACGCACACACACACACTGCACTCATACACACACACTGCACCCATACACACTGCACTCATACACACACACTGCATTCAGACACACACACTGCACACATACACACACACTGCATTCATTATATACACACACACTGCACTCATACACACACACTGCACACATACACACACACTGCACACATACACACACACTGCACACATACACACACACTGCATCCATACACACACACTGCACACATACACACACACTGCACTAATACACACACTGCACTCATACACACACTGCACTCAAACACACACTGCACTCATACACACACTGCACTCATACACACACACTGCACACATACACACACTGCATCCATACACACACTGCACACATACACACACATTGCACTCATACACACACTGCACTCATACACGCACTGCATTCATACACACACACTGCATTCATACACACACACTGCACTCATATATACACACTGCACTCATACACACACTGCATTCATACACACACACACACTGCACTCACCCACACACTGCATCCATACACACACTGCACACATATACACACACACTGTACTCATACACAGATTGCAATCATACACAGACTGCACTCATACACACTGCACTCATACACACACTGCACTCATATACACACTGCACACATATACACACACACTGCACTCATACACACACACTGCACTCATACACTGCACTCATACACACACACTGCACCCCCACCAAGGCTCGGCAACACACACACACACTGCATCACACACATTGCACTCATACACACACACTGCATTCATACACACACTGCACTCATACACACACTGCACTCATACACACACTGCATCACACACTGCATCCTGCACACACACTGCACTTATACACACACACTGCACACATAACCACACACTGCACTCATACACACACACACTGCACTCATACACACACTGCATTCATTATATACACACACGCTACACTCATACACACACTGCACTCATACACACACTGCACTCATACACACACACTGCATTCATACACACACACACTGCACTCATACACACACTGCACTCATACACACACTGCACTCATACACACACACTGCATTCATACACACACACTGCATTAATTATATATACACACACTGCACTCATACACACACTGCATCACATACACTGCACTCATACACACACACACTGCATCACATACACTGCACTCACACACACACTGCACACATACACACACACTACACTCATATACACACTGCACACATATACACACACACTGCACTCATACACACACACACTGCACTCATACACTGCACTCATACACACAGACTGCACTCATACACACACACTGCACCCCACCAAGGCTCGGCAACACACACACACACTGCATCACACACATTGCACTCATACACACACACTGCATTCATACACACACTGCACTCATACACACACTGCACTCATACACACACTGCATCACACACTGCATCCCGCACACACACTGCACTTATACACACACACTGCACACATAACCACACACTGCACTCATACACACACACACTGCACACATACACACACTGCATTCATTATATACACACACGCTACACTCATACACACACTGCACTCATACACACACTGCACTCATACACACACACACACTGCATTCATACACACACACACTGCACTCATACACACACTGCACTCATACACACACTGCACTCATACACACACACTGCATTCATACACACACACTGCATTCATTATATATACACACACTGCACTCATACACACACTGCATCACATACACTGCACTCATACACACACTGCATCACATACACTGCACTCACACACACACTGCACACATACACACACACTACACTCATATACACACTGCACACATATACACACACACTGCACTCATACACACACACACTGCACTCATACACACAGACTGCACTCATACACACACACTGCACCCCCACCAAGGCTCGGCAACACACACACACACTGCATCACACACATTGCACTCATACACACACACTGCATTCATACACACACTGCACTCATACACACACTGCATCACACACTGCATCCCGCACACACACTGCACTTATACACACACACACTGCACACATACACACACACTGCACTCATACACACACACACTGCACTCATACACACACTGCATTCATACACACACGCTACACTCATACACACACTGCACTCATACACACTGCATTCATACACGCACACTGCATTCATACACACACTGCATTCATTATATACACACACGTTACACTCATACACACACTGCACTCATACACACACTGCACTCATACACACACACACTGCATTCATACACACACACACTGCACTCATACACACACTGCACTCATACACACACTGCACTCATACACACACTGCACTCATACACACACACTGCATTCATACACACACACTGCATTCATTATATATACACACACTGCACTCATACACACACTGCATCACATACACTGCACTCATACACACACACACTGCATCACATACACTGCACTCACACACACACTGCACACATACACACACACTGCACTCATACACACACACTGCACTCATACACACATACACACACACACTGCACTCATACACACACACTGCATTCATACACACACACTGCACTCATATACACACACACACACTGCACTCATACACACACACTGCACTCATACACACACACTGCACTCATACACACTGCACTCATACACACACACTGCACCCCCACCAAGGCTCTGCAACACACACACACACACACGGCATCACACACATTGCACTCATACACACACACTGCATTCATACACACACTGCACTCACACACACACTGCACTCACACACTGAACTCATACACACTGAACTCATACACACTGCATTCATACACACTGCACTCATACACACACTGCACTCATACACACACACTGCACTCATACACACACTGCACTCATATAAACACTGCACTCACACACACACACACACACACACTGCACTCATACACACACACTGCACTCATACACACTGCACTCATACACACACACTGCACTCATGCACACTGCACTCATACACACACACTGCACCCCCACCAAGGCTCTGCAACACACACACACACACACACACTGCATCACACACATAGCACTCATACACACACACTGCATTCATACACACTGCACACATAAACACACTGCACTCATACACACTAACACTGCATCCCACACACACACACACACACACACTGCATCACACACACACTGCACTCATACACACACTGCACTCATGCACACATACACACACACTGCACTCATACACACACTGCACTCATGCACACATACACACACACACACACACACTGCACTCATACACACACTGCACTCATACATACACACACACTGCACTCATACATACACACACACTGCACTCATTATATACACACATGCTGCACTCATACACACACTGCACTCATACACACACTGCACACATACACACACACTGCACTCATGCAGTGTATGTGATGCAGTGTGTGTGTATGAATGCAGTGTGTGTATGTGTGCAGTTTGTGTGTATGAGTGCAGTGTATGTGATGCAGTGTGTGTCTGTGTATGAGTGCAGTGTGTGTATGAGTGCAGTGTGTGTATATAAAATGAATGCAGTGTGTGTGTATGAATGCAGCGTGTGTGTATGAATGCAGTGTGTGTGTATGAGTGCAGTGTGTGTGTATGAGTGCAGTGTGTGTATGAGTGCAGTGTGTGTGTATGTGTGCAGTGTGTGTGTATACATACACACACACTGCACTCATACACACACACTGCACACATACACACACACTGCACTCATACACACACACTGCATTCATACACACACACTGCATTCATACACACACACACTGCATTCATTTTATATACACACACTGCACTCATACACACACTGCACTCATACACACACACACACACTGCATCGCACACACTGCACTCATACACACACACTGCACTCATACACACACACACTGCATCACATACACTGCACTCATACACACACACTGCACACATACACACACACTGCACTCATATGCACACTGCACTCATACGCACACTGCACTCATACACACACACTGCATTCATACACAAACACACACTGCATTCATCATATATACACACACTGCATTCATTATATACACACACACACTGCACTCATACACACACTGCATTCATACACACACACTGCACACATACACACACACTGCACTCATATACACACACTGCACTCATACACACACACTGCACTCATACACACACTGCACTCATACACACACTGCATTCATATACACACACACTGCACTCATACACACACTGCACTCATACACACACTGCATTCATACACACACACTGCACTCATACACAATTGCACTCATACACAGACTGCACTCATACACATACTGCACTCATACACACACACTGCATTCATTATATACACACACACTGCACTCATACACACACTGCACTCATACACACACACTGCACTTATACACACACACTGCATTCATACACACACACACTTCACACATACACACACACTGCACTCATATACACACACTGCACTCATTATATATACACACACTGCACTCATACACACTGCACTCATACACTGCACTCATACACACACACTGCACTCATACACACACACTGCATTCATTATATACACACACTGTAAATAAATATTCAATTAATATAATTTTTTTAGGATCTAATTTTATTTAGAAATTTACCAGTAGCTGCTGCATTTCCCACCCTAGTCTTATACTCGAGTCAATACGTTTTCCCAGTTTTTTGGGGTAAAATTAGGGGCCTCGGCTTATATTCTCTCAGTTTGTTTTAAGATTTTAATTGTTATATGTGCATTTTATGATATCTATTTAAAAACAGCACCCAATGCTTCATATTCACATCAATATGTTTTATGTATAAGCTTTTTATGTTTTTATTTACTGACAATATTTTTCCCCTCTGTTTATAGTAGTTAACTATATATACTATTATATACATTTTTCATATATATTTTATTTTTTAAGGAATTTTTATACATCATAATGGGTCAATAACCAGAGCCCTTAGTTTTATATTTATTCACTTATTCATTTGTATCGACGGCACAAATTTCCATATTGCCGTTAGGTATTTTGGCTTCCTATGCCATCCCTACATAGTCCCCTCCCTTGTGGGAGCGGCTCACTACTATTACTAAGAGTGAGCCTGTGACGAAACCAATCTCGCCACATTGTATTGGAGGAGCCTGGTTGCCCGCCTGCTGCCTTTGGATTATGGACCGGCAGCTAAAGGGTTAATTTTACTGTGCAGAAGGATTTATTTCTCCCTTTCCGCACAGCAGTTCGGTAGATTTCATCTACCGATTTCATCTACCGAACAAACAGCCGTTCACCAACCTCCCCAGAGCCGTGGGAAGCCGGCCGGCGTTGTTAATTGGCCACCCAGAAGCTGGAGTGTGCTGCCAATTTACCTCCCTGAAGCTGCGGTTAATTGCCTGTTAACTGTGTGGCCGCTGTTACACTTAGCGGCAGCTAGGTGGCGCTGTTCTGGAGCTCCCCGGGCAGCCAACACTTTTCTGCCCGGCTTTCATGCACCAAAATCGGACACTTTTACGTGCAGGCACCGCTGAACCTCCAGCCCCTGGTTCTAATTCGTATGGATTTGGTGAATGCAGGGAAATTCGGTAGTTTATGTTTTATGTGAACTGTAGTAACCCAGATAGCCTGCCATGGAGCTTGTTCGTATAATTAAAGACTTTGGCTCCATGGCAATTAAAATGTATTTGTGTGATCTGGGTGCCATTCACCTAATAATGTGCACCCAGACCTGAGCTATCTGGGGATATGTTACATGTCTGTGTTTTGTGTATAAAATGTGTCTGTAGGTATTTTAAAGTGATAGTCTGTTTCTGTGTCACCATGTGCATAATGGAGTCTGGCCTTTGTCTTAGGAGATAATTGAATTACTTCATTAATTATCTCCAGGGCAGGGAGGAGGAAACCAAGATGCATGGTGGGAAAGTATTGTGGCTGTGTGTACGAAAATGATACATGTCTGTCTGCTGTTTCAGTCTTCCATCTGGTCCCCTAGGGGAGTGTCCACCAGGTGGGAGACCTGCATAAATACAGGGGCAGGTAGCCCTGAATAAACAGACCACTGCTTGACCTTCAACACGGAGCCTTGTCTCGTTCTTGGGGGGATTCACTGTATACTGTTGGAGATTTGACTGCTAGGAGTGTAAGCTGATGTCTGCTTTTCCTATTCATCTGCTAGCAGCTATTTGTGAGGTTCCAGCTGGAGTGCTACCTTATTCACCTATATCCAGTTCGTGAGTTCTGATGTTCTGCAGTAGCTGTGCCTTTCTGAGAAAAGGGGATTATCGCCTAAACCGATTTATTCCCTTTTATGCTGAAACGGTCCGTTACAGAGCCGCTCACCACCCCCTCTTCCACGCGCACGATGACCGGCATGACTACACTTCCCATGGAGCTTTGCTCCAAATCTTGCCGGTTACGTGCTGCTTCGTGGGGAGTGGCGTGATATCATTGGGTAGAGCGAGCTGCTTGCCGCGCGCCGCCCTCCCTAAAGTAACTACACTTCCCATGGAGCCTAGCTCCGGTCATGTGATTTTATAAAAATATTTATACATAAGCCTCGTTTTCCACATATAACTATATTACATAGTCCATACTAGTCTACTCTATATAAATGTATATACATTACTTTGTTTTAATTATGTTTTAAATATGTTTTTTAATATGTGTTTGCAATTGGTTAATCCGTTTTTTGGCGCCAATTTTAATTATTACATACTCTTATAAATACTGTTTCATGTCAGGTACAATGCTATACTACAATTTTGATAAAGCCTTAAAGGTGAAACGCGTTAATGGTTTTAAATTGTGTATTTTAACAATAAAAGTTTTTTCTTGGTTCCCTTTTTTATAGGACCAATCCTCATTCTATTGTATTTTTTATGCACTTTTTATTTACTTTTCCTGCCATTTTTATTGTATCCTGATTCAAGAAATCCTAGGTGGGGATCATTCCACCAGCGCTGTGTTAATAGAGTAGTATCCTCTGCTCTATACTTGTGAGTATATTTTATTTATTATTATTTTATTTTAATTTATTTTAATTATTTTTTCAAACAGAGCACTATTGCCATTTTTTATATATTGTGGAGTACGACATAACCAAGGCCGGATTGACGGACGCACCTCTCCAGTATATCCCTTAGCGGGGATTCTACCGCTAAACGCCCTTATCCTAGAGCTGGCCGAAGCTCCTCCAAATGTGAGTATATTATCTTCCTTTTATTTATTTTATTCTTGGAATATATTACAACCCGGACGGATCAACTCCAGAGGACTGTATACATATCCCATCCAGCTATATCAGTGAGACGTTTCATTTATTTTTATCGAACATTTTACCACTTGGAAGGACTCTTTTATCCGATTTTAATAGAGACTTTGTATTAGTTATATAGGCCTATTTTGGTGTTGTCTATTTATTGAGACCATTTGGTCTGGCCTTTACTTTCATAGACTACTGTATTTTAGTTTCTAGCGCAGCCCTTAACCACTTTTACAATTTTTAGTCTGTTTTATAAAGGGTCTTGAGGGATTCCCTTTTTAGGGTTGCTGCTTATATTTCTGTTATCTAGCGCAGACTCTTCCCCCCTGATTTTCCCCTTTCGATATATTGTCCCGCTGCTGGGGAGCGAGACAGACTGTCTCTGCTCACTGCAGGACTCAGTGCCGCTGGGGAAGGGAGACAGGACTCTCCTCTCCCTGCAAGGGATTCTGCCGCTGGGGAGGAAGAACGGCACCTTCGGCTCCCTGTAACTCACTTGGCTGCTGGGGAAAGGGACCGACTGTCTCCTCTCCTAAAGACACACACTGCCGCTGGTGAGGAAGGACGGCACCTTCAGCTCCCTGTAACACACTGCCGCTGAGGAGGAAGGTCGGCACCTTCAGCTCCCTGGGACCCACACTGCCGCTGGGGAGGAAGGACGGCACCTTCGGCTCCCTGGGAACCACACTGCCGCTGGGGATCCTCCCAGGACCAGTCTAGGAGGTCCGCTACCTCGGCTACCGCTGGTTGCTGTTAGGGAAGAGGACCGGTTGTCTCTTCCCAGGCCTCATTGATGAGTCGCAGGTAATCCCACTCCAGGTCACATTCCTTGGCGACCAGGTACCGTAGGTCTGCCTCGAGGTCAACAGCGCTAGGGAGACCCAACATGTCTTCTCGGTCATAACAGTTCCCAAAAACGAGAGTCTGTGGCTTTTCCGAAGTCCTCATCATCAATTTTATCCCAAAATAGGCCAGGGCCAGCGCAATCTCCCCCCTCTGGGAACACTCCACCATCTCGGGGGGACACTGAGCTGCGTACCACTGTATCGCCTGGTATGCGTCGTCGAGCGCCAGTTCTGCATATACTAGAATCTCGAGTCTAATCACCCATGCTTCTTCGGTCTGTTTTCTCAGGAGGGGCATCCGCTCTGCCATTTGAGCCAGGATTCGCTGCCTTCTGCTGCGGCGCCGATCCCCTCGCCAATACTGTACTTTCTATAGGGCTTCGTCCCACAGCCCGGTTCTGGCAATCTCTCTGTACCTCAACATGTCCTCCTCTGTTACTGCTCCCGACCCCAGGAATACGTAACAGTACAGTCAATCTTGAAACTTCTCCATTTTCCAAGTTCCTTTGTAGATAGGGGCACTGTATGGATACTAGCGTTACCCTCAATTTGTAAATCCAGGGAATGGTGTTACCTTGCAGCTGTCCTTCTGGGCTGTGGGAATGATCCCGCCGCTTGCCACAAATTGTAACGGACCGTTTTGCACACAAGAGGTTAAAAACCGTTTAGGCAATATTCCCCTTTCAGATGCACAGGCAGCTATTGCAATCACCAATCTTCCGAACTGCAAACACACAAATTCTCCAACTCCCGAACTGGAACCATACGAATCCTCCAACTCCCGAACTGGAACCATACGAATCCTCCAACTCCCGAACTGGAACCATACGAATCCTCCAACTCCCGAACAGGAAACACACAAATGCTGTTAAACAGCCGAACAGGAAAAACCTTACGAACAGTTTACACTCCTGGCAGTCGCACTGTAACAGAGTACAATCCAATTCCCCCCAAGAACGAGACGACCACTTTGTTTGAGGATCAAGCAGAACTGATTTACTGGGGCTACCTGCCCGGCTTTTATGCAGGTCTCTCACCTGGTAGACACTCCCCTAGGGGACCAGATGGAAGACTGGGATACAGGACAGACACAGACCAATTACAGACATACAGTATAAAAACATTCCCACAATACATTGTAATCCCTCCTCTCTATCCTGGAGATAATTGAGAAGTAATCCAATTATCTCCAAGGACAGAGGCAAGACTCCATTAACCACATGGCAGACCAAGGATGGTAAAAATACATTAAAATATACCATGTTACATTTATTACATAAAATACCCACATGTAACATATCCCCAGATAGCTTAGATCTGAGCGCACATTATTACAGATTGGCGCTCAGATCTCACACATACAGTTCAATTGCCATGGAGCCAAAGTCTCTTATTACCCGAATAGGCTCCATGGCATAGCTATCTGGGTTAAAGCCTTCACATAGTTAAAGTCCTGATTTATCCGGCGTTCAGCTAAATGACCGGAGCTAGAAGCAGGGAAGGCTGGCGGCTCAGCGGTGTTCACGAGTATAAGTGTCCATTTTTAGTTCCATGAATTTGGGACTGAACACCGCTGGACGCACAGAATGCTGCCACCGTGTTAGTTATGCGCAACCATGACCACCCGGTAGCAATCAATTAAGCTGCGGTTAACCGCAGCTACTGAGTGGTCAATTAACGTCACATGCCGCTTCTGGGAGGCCAATTGAAGACATCCGAAAGTCCGTGGTGGTCGCCCATTCGTTAGTTTTTTGGTAGATTGAATAAGCCGTTCTGCAGGGAAAATAGTGTTTTTAAATGCCGGTCCATAGTCTAAGGGGAGCAGGCGGGCAACCAGGCTCCTCCAATGCACAGTGGAGAGGTTGGTTCCGCCACAGTGATCTATTGACTGAACACCCTGCAAACTCAGAGGATCGGTGAGCGGATTTTGGACGTTGAAATATTTCTGCATATGGTTTTATGGATTTGAAATAACGTAGTCTTACTTACCTGCTGTCCCGGTCGCAAGAGTGTGATTTGGATCCCACAAGCTCCAGGGGCTGATCCTCCCAGGGCGCTTTGGCTTGGAGTTGGGCTTTTACCATTCCTGACTTGTTAGAGTTACATCCAGAAGAATTAATTTATTTTCCTGTGACTGCTCCTCTCCATCTCAGTCCACCTGAAGCATATGCCTAATCAGCCAGGTATAAAACACTGCCTCTCTCTGAGGGCAGTGTCAGTTCATTGACTCTGGTTCCTGTATTTGTGTTCTTGATCCAGTGTTCTCCAGATGGCTCCTTACCTTGGCTTTCCTTAATTTATTCTGACCTCTGGCATCCTCTGACCTTGTCTTACCCTCGTTTATCCTGACCTCTGGCATCCTCTGACTTTGGCTTCTCCTCAATGATCCTCCTGCTTGTGTCCCTGCCTGTACTGCGACTTGGAGCTATATCCTGCAAAGACTCACAGGCCAGGTGACTTCTTACAAGGTCACCTTGGTCTTTGTTTATTTGCAAGGGTGATTGTATATCTCTGCATACCGGACTCCACATCAGGTAAGATTCCTGACAGGAACACATAACTGCATATTAGATTTAAAGGGTCTCATCATCAAGACCATACAGAAACCTTCCTACAGTGAAGTTGAGGTGGACGAGGGAGAGTGCGAGAGAGAAAAGACAAGTGATGAGGGTAAATATCTTAATCTGCTGGAAGGTGCATAACACCCCAATACATAACACTCCCCCCTAGACCTCAAATTCTTTGAGATAAGTGGGAGGGTGAATATTTCTTCTTGGGCGCCCCAAAACCAAGTTTGGAGCTGCTTCATCTGGACCTTCAGTTGCACCCATCCCTTCTTCCTGTGCAAGTACTTTTGCAGGTATCCATTTAGGCCCAGAAACATAGTTTATGACATAGACAGCACTGTCAGGTGCAAATACTCTAACAGTAGAAGCATTATGCTTCTTATTGAATTGCAATCTTGCTTCTCTTGTAACTCAGATGTCAAATCAGGATGTAAACGATCCAGACATGTTTTAAGATGCCAGTTCATAAGGAGCTCTGCTGGACTACTACCAGTGCTTGAGCATGGTGTCAAATGTTGTTGCAGAAGTAAATTTGCAAGTCTCTGATTCCAATCTCCTTCAATAATTCTCTTTAATGGGTCTTTGGTGCTCTGAACCATACGCTCAATTTGACCATTTGATGATGGTGAAATGGTGCAATCGTAAGATGTCGAATAAGATTACTTGCCATGGAAAATTTGAATTCTGAAAAGTAGTCAACAATTAAAAAAAAAAATCTGTCCATGAAAAACATCTGTCCAAGTGCCAGCATAATCTATATGTAAACTGGACCAAGGTGACCTAGTCACTTTCCAACGATGTACTGAGGCTTTAGGTGTAGCATGACAATTGGATTGAGAAGGCAAAGGTAACCGGCTTAATCCATCAGCATGTGTGATATCCTTGCCAGGATGATACTTTAACTCACAAATTGAACTCATTCAGCATACTCCATGGTTGAATAATATCCCCAAAGGTCAACTAAGACAGATAAGGAGGAATTGTACTGACACATACATTTTTAAACAGGCACAACTTTTGAAGGGGCGTTTTTAGAGAAAAAATATTCTGAAGATTTAGTTACTAATGCATATGAAGAAATAGTAAATTTAAATCAAGATGATCTTATTAAAAGGAAAGAGGTTCACAGTGTTGAAAGTAAAAACTGTGATAATGTACCCTTCGTATTTGATTTTAATATTGCACATATGATGTCAAAAATATAATAAGTAGACATTGGCACCTATTAAAAGAGCATACAGAGTTGGTTGAAATTATACCACATAAACCTTTTATAACTTTTAGGAGAGCCTCTAATTTTAATCTAATTTTAACTCATAAACAACCTGGAAAGACTGCACATAAATTTTTTTTAAACTATAGAAAGGGTTTTTATTCCTGTGGCAAATGTACAGGCTGTAAGTATAGCAAAAATAAGACCTTAAAGGGTATTAATAAATTTAAGAGCAAACAAAAAGAGCTTAGTATTAATGATTTTATTACTTGTTTTACTAGAAATTGAATTTATCTTTTAATTTTCCCATGTGGACAACAATATGTGGGCCGCACAATACGCCCACTCCACAAGAGAATAGGAGAACATGTAAATAATATCTGGCATGCAGCAAAGCATCTCTGCTCATTTAAAAGCAAAACTTAGTATGGACCCCAGAGGTACATTCAGATTACTCTGGTTTCCAAGTACCAGTGGCGTCTCTAGGATTCATTTTTAGGGGGGGCACATGGTGGGCCAGGGACACAAGTAGGGGGGCACATTTAACCCCGCCCTCGCCACAGTTTGACCCCGACCCTGCAACATGTTAAGCCTCGCCCCCGACATAATGTTTTTTTTTTTTTTTTTTTAATAATCCCTGGTGGAGGATTAATTATTTTTCACCAGGGATTATTAAAAAAACAAACATTTCCCTTGATATAGTGCCATAGTTGCCAACATTTGAGACATTGGGACATTCAGCGCTCCCTATACAGTGCTGCTCTCTGTATAATACACGGCTGTGTGTATAATATCCTGGGACAGTCAGTGCTCCCTGTATAGTGTTGCTCTCTGTATAATACATGACTGTGTGTATAATATCCTGGGACAGTCAGTGCTCCCTGAATAGTGCTGCCCTCCGTAAATACAGATCTGTTTGTGTATAATATCCCAAGACAGAGTCCCAGGATATTATACAGACACAGACCTGTATTATACAGAGAACAGCACTATAGTAGTATACAGATAGCTGAGCATATACCCCATGTCCCAATCTCTAGACTACAAGTACCTGCCAACAGCAGCTCCCAGATGCGTGTAACAGGGCTAAAGTGTGCGGCAGCTCACACAGATGATTCAGCGGTAAAGCGCACTCGCTGGCAGAGCCAAACTGGAAAGCAGCCCTAGAAAAAAATGTATGCCATTCCTACAGGTCAATATCTATATATATATATATATATATATATATATATATATATATACAGGGCCGGCCTTAGGCGCTTAGACGCCCTGTGCGAAAAATCTTCACAGCGCCCCCCCGTCATCCATGTATGCTGTAATGTTTGTGTTGTCTGTGTATGTGATAGTAGGTGTGATGACTGTGTGTGATATGTATGCTATGTGTGATATTTGTAATCGGTGTATTAACAGTGTGTGATATGCGTGTATTGGTTGTATGTGACACACACACACAAAGAGTCAGACGGCCATACACACACACAGGGAGACATATACACACACACACACAGGCAGACAGTCATACACACACACACACACAAAGGCAGACAGTCTCACACACACACACACACAGACACACACACACAGGCAGACAGTCAGTCATACACACAGACAGTAACACACACAGACACACACAGAGGCAGACAGTAATACACACAGACACACACACAGTCATACACACAGACACACACAGAGGCAGACAGTCATACACACACACACACGCAGACAGTCATACACACAGACACACACAGGCAGACAGTCATACACACAGACACACAGAGGCAGACAGTCATACACACACACACAGACAGTAATACACACACAGAGGCAGACAGTCATACACACACACACAGACAGTAATACACACACAGAGGCAGACAGTCATACACACACACACAGACAGTAATACACACACAGAAGCAGACAGTCATACACACAGACACACACAGGCAGACAGTCAGTCATACACACAGACAGTAATACACACAGACACACACAGAGGCAGTCAGTCATACAGACAGTAATACACACAGACACACACAGAGGCAGACAGTAATACACACAGACACACACACAGTCATACACACAGACACACACAGAGGCAGACAGTCATACACACACACACGCAGACAGTCATACACACAGACACACACAGGCAGACAGTCATACACACAGACACACAGAGGCAGACAGTCATACACACACACACAGACAGTAATACACACACAGAGGCAGACAGTCATACACACACACACACACAGACAGTAATACACACACAGAGGCAGACAGTCATACACACAGACACACACAGGCAGACAGTCATACACACAGACACACACAGGCAGACAGTCATACACACACACACACAGACAGTAATACACACACAGAGGCAGACAGTCATACACACACACACAGACAGTAATACACACAGGCAGAGAGTCACACTCACCTGACAATCACAGTTACCTGTGGAGTTCATTGTGGAGGCAGTGCAGCTCCTGGTGACTGTTTGTGGGGAAGCAGGGACTCCTTCCTGCTTCCCCTGCATCAGTTTTCCGGCGCTTTTAGCTCCGCCCCCGCCGCACGGTAAGCTCCGCCCCCGCTGCAAATTTAAAAAAAAAAAAAAACATTTTTTTTTTTTAAATCCCGTCCGGCTGTGCGGCCGCACGGCGCCCCCTGCTCCATGGCGCCCTGTGCGGCCGCACGGCTCGCACACCCCTAAGGCCGGCCCTGTATATATATATATATATATATATATATATATATATATATAGTACAGTGAGCACACAATCTCACTGACATGCGCAAATAGGCTCACTGACAGACAAAAAACTCTCTGACTCGCACACAGGCTTACTACAGACAAACTCACTTGTATAAAAACAAGGCTCACAAAGAAGTTCAGGGACACACACATGCTCAATAAATAGAAGCTCACTGACACACACAAGCAGTACCATCTTAACAGTGTTAAGGGCCCCCGGGCAAAGCAGTGCACTGGGGCCCTTCCTACACAACAACTCACAGGAATACAATTTGTAATTATTAATAGACTGCTGAGTACATGCACGCAGTACACAGATACGAACACCGAGAGACTTCTGAATACACACACAGATTTCTGAATGCACAGACGTTGCTGAATGCACACAGGCTGATTTATACACTTACACACAGACTGCTGAGTCCATACACACACACACAGACATACAGACTGCTGAGTCCATACACACACAGACTGCTGAGTCCATATACACAAAGACAGACACACAGACTGCTGAGTCCATACACACACACATACACAGAGAGTGTGGAGTCCATACACACACAGACTGCTGAGTCCTAGACACAGACACACACAGACTGCTGAGTCCATACACACACACAGACTGCTGAGTCCATACACACACAGACTGCTGAGTCCATACACACACAAAGACTGCTGAGTCCACACACACACACAGGCTGCTGAGTCCATACACACATACAGATTGCTGAGTCCATACACACATACAGATTGCTGAGTCCATACACACATACAGACTGCTGAGTCCATACACACAGACACACACACAGACTGATGAGTCCATACACAGACTGCTAAGTCCATACACACACACAGATACACAGACTGCTAAGTCCATACACACACGCATACACAGACTGCTGAGTCCATACACACACACAGACACACAGACTGCTGAGTCCATACACACACAGACTGCTGAGTCCATACGCACATGTACTGCTGAGTACACACACACACACACACACACACAGAGTGCTGAATCCATACACACACACAGACTGCTGAGTCCATACACACATACAGACTGCTGAGTCCATACATACACACACACACACACAGACACAAATACATACACACACACGCAGACTGCTGAGTCCATACACACACACACACACAGACTGCTGAATCCATACACACACACACACACACACACATACAGACTGCTGAGTCCATACACACAGCCACACACACAGACTGCTGAGTCCATACACACACACATACACAGACTGCTAAGTCCATACACATACACAGACTGCTGAGTCCATACACACATACAGATTGCTGAGGTCATACACACAGACACGCACACAGACTGATGAGTCCATACACACACACACACTGCTGAGTCCATACACACACAGAGATACACAGACTGCTAAGTCAATACACACACACATACACAGACTGCTGAGTCCATACACACACACACACACACACACACACACACAGACACACAGACTGCTGAGTCCATACACACACACATTTACTGCTGAGTACACACACACACAGAGTGCTGAGTCCACACACACACACAGAGACTGCTGAATCCATACACACACACACACACAGACTGCTGAGTCCATACACACATACAGACTGCTGAGTCCATGCACACAGACACACAGACACAAAGACACAAACACACACACAGACTGCAGAGTCCATACACACACCCCCACAGACTGCTGAGTCCATACACCCACCCACATACTGCTGAGTCCATACACACACACAGATACACAGACTGCTAAGTCCATACACACACACACATACACAGACTGCTGAGTGCATACACCCACACAGACACACAGACTGCTGAGTCCATACACACAGACACAAAGACACAGACACACACAGAGACTGCAGACTGCAGTACATACACACACCCCCACAGACTAATGAGTCCATACACCCACCCACACACAGAGTGCTGAGTCCACACACACACACACACACAGACTGCTGAATCCATACACACACACACACATACAGACTGCTGAGTCCATACACACAGACACACACACAGACTGCTGAGTCCATACACACACACACACACACACACTGCTGAGTCCATACACACACAGACACGCAGACTGCTGAGTCCATACACACACACATACACAGACTGCTAAGTCCATACACATACACACATACTGCTGAGTCCATACACACATACAGATTGCTGAGTTCATACACACAGGCACACACACAGACTGATGAGTCCATACACACACACACACACTGCTGAGTCCATACACACACACAGATACACAGACTGCTAAGTCCATGCACACACACACATACACAGACTGCTGAGTCCATACACCCACACAGACACACAGACTGCTGCGTCCATACACACACACAGACTGCTGAGTCCATACACACACATTTACTGCTGAGTACACACACACAGACTGCTGAGTCCATACACACAGACACACACACAGACTGCTGAGTCCATACATACACACACACAGACACAAAGACACACACACACACACAAAGACTGCAGAGTCCATACGCACACCCCCACAGACTGCTGAGTCCATACACCCACCCACACACACAGAGTGCTGAGTCCATACACCCACCCACACACACAGAGTGCTGAGTCCATACACACACACACACAGACTGCTGAATCCATACACACACACACATACAGACTGCTGAGTCCATACACACAGACTGCTGATTCCATACACACACACATACTGCTGAATCCATACATACACAGACACACAGACTGCTGAGTCCATACACACACAGACTGCTGAGCAAGGCTGCCATCAGAAATTTTAGGGCCCCTGACACAGCTCAAGATCTGGGCCCCCAGGGCCAGCCCCGAGTCTGCTCACAAGGATGAAGTGTGTGTGTGTGTGTATAGTGGATGTAGAATGTGTGTCATGGATGCAGTGTGTATAGTGGATGTAGAATGTGTGTAGTGGATGCGGTATGTGTGTCATGGATGCAGTGTGTATAGTGGATGCAGTATGTGTGTCATGGATGCAGTGTGTATAGTGGATGCAGATTGTACCTTTGTGTAATGTATGTAATGTTTGTATGCATGCATTAGATGCAGAGTGTGTGTGTAGTGAATGTAGGTGTGTATAGTGAATGCAGAGTGTGTGTTTTTGTAGTGGATGTAGTGTGCATAGTAAATGTAGTGTGTATAGATCATGTAGTGTGTTTGTAGTGAATGTAGTGTGTTTGTAGTGAGTGCAACGTGTGTAAAGTAAATGCAGTGTGTGTGTGTGGTGCAAAGTGTGTTTAGTGAATGTAGTATATGTGTGTGTGTGTGTAGTGCAGAGTGTGTTTAGTAAATGTAGTGTGTAGTAAGTTCAAAGTGTGTATAGTGAATGTAGTGTGTGTGTGTGTGTGTAGTGCAAAGTGTGTATAGTGAATGTAGTGTGTGTGTGTGTGTAGTGCAAAGTGTGTTTAGTGAATGTAGTGTGTGTGTGTGTAGTTCAGAGTGTGTTTAGTGAATGTAGTGTTTGTAGTGAGTGCAGAGAGTGTATAGTGAATGTAGTGTTACATGACTGGGTCTGACACACATAAAAGGAAGCTGCCTTGGGGCGTGCAGTGTCAGAAACACTGTCAGTTTGGGAAGCGGCGGCAGGGACAGCCACAAGCCGTGGCAGAAACCGGAAGACGCTGCTCGCGGTGATGGGGTAAGCAAGGACCCCACGAGCAGGGGACCGGACAGTGGCTTTATCAGGCAGGAAAGAATGGGAAAAATTAAGCAACCCTAGGAAAGCTTGTAATTATTGTTTGTTGGAACCGGAGCTCTATGGATAGCTTCAACCTTAGAATCAGTTGGATGACTCTGTACCCAAGGAAATCCACGCTGCTTACACCAAAAACACACTTTTCTTTTTTAAGTTTTAGACCAGCATCAAGAAAACATTGCAAAACAAATTGTAGCTGTGTGTCACGTATCCTTCGTATCCATGTGGCAAAAACAGAGATAATTACCTTCTGATTGAAGGGAGTGTCGCTCGGCGGTCTTCTGCCATGATGCCTGGCTTGTGCGGCATGTCGGTGCACGCCGGCCCCTGCGCACCCACGCAATAATCTAGCTCCACATCCGTTCATGGCAAAGACAACATCGACATTCATGTAACATCATGCAAAAGATGCACGTTTTGGGGTCAAAGGCTAGGTACAGCCAATCGGATCTGCAAGAGGGCTATTTAAACTCACTTATTCCTTAGCTCAGGGCTTCCCAAACTTTTATGGGCCGAGACCCACTTTTCAAAATGGTAATTTTTCGAGACCCACTTGCTTTTAATGCATATTTTAAAAAGTGAACACCATAGCAATCAGCTTTAGAGGCATACAATTGGCACACCATAGCAATCCGCTTTAGAGGCATACAATTGGCACACCATAGCAATCCGCTTTAGAGGCATACAATTGGCACACCATAGCAATCAGCTTTAGAGGCATACAATTGGCACACCATAGCAATCCGCTTTAGAGGCATACAATTGGCACACCATAGCAATCCGCTTTAGAGGCATACAATTGGCACACCATAGCAATCAGCTTTAGAGGCATACAATTGGCACACCATAGCAATCCGCTTTAGAGGCATACAATTGGCACACCATAGCAATCCGCTTTAGAGGCATACAATTGGCACACCATAGCAATCCGCTTTAGAGGCATACAATTGGCACACCATAGCAATCCACTTTAGATGCATACAATTGGCACACTATCCGCTTTAGATGCATACAATTGGCACACTATCCGCTTTAGATGCATACAATTGGCACACTATCCGCTTTAGATGCATACAATTGGCACATCGTGGCAATCAGCTTTACAGGCATACAATTGGAACATTATGTCAGCTTTAGATGCATAAAATTGGCACACTATAGCAATCCGCTTTAGATGCATACAACTGGCATACCATGGCAATCAGTTTAGATGCATAAAATTGGTACATCAGTTGTAGATGTATAAACTTATAACATCATGGCAACTTTAAGTGCAGACAATTGGCGCACCATGCCAATCAGTTTTAGAGGCTTACAATTGGCACACCTTGGCAACCAGCTTTAGAGGCATAAATTCAGAACATCGTGGCAATCAGTTTTAGATGCATAAAATTGGAACATCATGGCAGCTTTAAATACATAAACTTGGCACAGCATGGCAATAAGCTTTAGATGCATAAACTTGGCATATCGAGGATGATACTTTAACTCACAAATTGAACTCATTCAGCATACTCCATGGTTGAATAATATCCCCAAAGGTCAACTAAGACAGATAAGGAGGAATTGTACTGACACATACATTTTTAAACAGGCACAACTTTTGAAGGGGCGTTTTTAGAGAAAAAATATTCTGAAGATTTAGTTACTAATGCATATGAAGAAATAGTAAATTTAAATCAAGATGATCTTATTAAAAGGAAAGAGGTTCACAGTGTTGAAAGTAAAAACTGTGATAATGTACCCTTCGTATTTGATTTTAATATTGCACATATGATGTCAAAAATATAATAAGTAGACATTGGCACCTATTAAAAGAGCATACAGAGTTGGTTGAAATTATACCACATAAACCTTTTATAACTTTTAGGAGAGCCTCTAATTTTAATCTAATTTTAACTCATAAACAACCTGGAAAGACTGCACATAAATTTTTTTTAAACTATAGAAAGGGTTTTTATTCCTGTGGCAAATGTACAGGCTGTAAGTATAGCAAAAATAAGACCTTAAAGGGTATTAATAAATTTAAGAGCAAACAAAAAGAGCTTAGTATTAATGATTTTATTACTTGTTTTACTAGAAATTGAATTTATCTTTTAATTTGCCCATGTGGACAACAATATGTGGGCCGCACAATACGCCCACTCCACAAGAGAATAGGAGAACATGTAAATAATATCTGGCATGCAGCAAAGCATCTCTGCTCATTTAAAAGCAAAACTTAGTATGGACCCCAGAGGTACATTCAGATTACTCTGGTTTCCAAGTACCAGTGGCGTCTCTAGGATTCATTTTTAGGGGGGGGCACATGGTGGGCCAGGGACACAAGTAGGGGGGCACATTTAACCCCGCCCTCGCCACAGTTTGACCCCGACCCTGCAACATGTTAAGCCTCGCCCCCGACATAATGTTTTTTTTTTTTTTTTTAATAATCCCTGGTGGAGGATTAATTATTTTTCACCAGGGATTATTAAAAAAACAAACATTTCCCTTGATATAGTGCCATAGTTGCCAACATTTGAGACATTGGGACATTCAGCGCTCCCTATACAGTGCTGCTCTCTGTATAATACACGGCTGTGTGTATAATATCCTGGGACAGTCAGTGCTCCCTGTATAGTGTTGCTCTCTGTATAATACATGACTGTGTGTATAATATCCTGGGACAGTCAGTGCTCCCTGAATAGTGCTGCCCTCCGTAAATACAGATCTGTTTGTGTATAATATCCCAAGACAGAGTCCCAGGATATTATACAGACACAGACCTGTATTATACAGAGAACAGCACTATAGTAGTATACAGATAGCTGAGCATATACCCCATGTCCCAATCTCTAGACTACAAGTACCTGCCAACAGCAGCTCCCAGATGCGTGTAACAGGGCTAAAGTGTGCGGCAGCTCACACAGATGATTCAGCGGTAAAGCGCACTCGCTGGCAGAGCCAAACTGGAAAGCAGCCCTAGAAAAAAATGTATGCCATTCCTACAGGTCAATATATATATATATATATATATATATATATATATATATATATATATATATATATATATATATATATATATACAGGGCCGGCCTTAGGCGCTTAGACGCCCTGTGCGAAAAATCTTCACAGCGCCCCCCCGTCATCCATGTATGCTGTAATGTTTGTGTTGTCTGTGTATGTGATAGTAGGTGTGATGACTGTGTGTGATATGTATGCTATGTGTGATATTTGTAATCGGTGTATTAACAGTGTGTGATATGCGTGTATTGGTTGTATGTGACACACACACACACAGAGTCAGACGTCCATACACACACACAGGGAGACATATACACACACACACACAGGCAGACAGTCATACACACACACACACACAAAAAGGCAGACAGTCTCACACACACACACACACACACAGACACACACACACAGGCAGACAGTCAGTCATACACACAGACAGTAACACACACAGACACACACAGAGGCAGACAGTAATACACACAGACACACACACAGTCATACACACAGACACACACAGAGGCAGACAGCCATACACACACACACACGCAGACAGTCATACACACAGACACACACAGGCAGACAGTCATACACACAGACACACAGAGGCAGACAGTCATACACACACACACAGACAGTAATACACACACAGAGGCAGACAGTCATACACACACACACAGACAGTAATACACACACAGAAGCAGACAGTCATACACACAGACACACACAGGCAGACAGTCAGTCATACACACAGACAGTAATACACACAGACACACACAGAGGCAGTCAGTCATACAGACAGTAATACACACAGACACACACAGAGGCAGACAGTAATACACACAGACACACACACAGTCATACACACAGACACACACAGAGGCAGACAGTCATACACACACACACACGCAGACAGTCATACACACAGACACACAAAGGCAGACAGTCATACACACAGACACACAGAGGCAGACAGTCATACACACACACACACACACACACAGACAGTAATACACACACAGAGGCAGACAGTCATAAACACACACACAGACAGTAATACACACACAGAAGCAGACAGTCATACACACAGACACACAGAGGCAGACAGTCATACACACACACACAGACAGTAATACACACACAGAGGCAGACAGTCATACACACACACACACACACACACAGACAGTAATACACACACAGAGGCAGACAGTCATACACACAGACACACACAGGCAGACAGTCATACACACAGACACACACAGGCAGACAGTCATACACACACACACACAGACAGTAATACACACACAGAGGCAGACAGTCATACACACACAGAGGCAGACAGTCATACACACACACACAGACAGTAATACACACAGGCAGAGAGTCACACTCACCTGACAATCACAGTTACCTGTGGAGTTCATTGTGGAGGCAGTGCAGCTCCTGGTGACTGTTTGTGGGGAAGCAGGGACTCCTTCCTGCTTCCCCTGCATCAGTTTTCCGGCGCTTTTAGCTCCGCCCCCGCCGCACGGTAAGCTCCGCCCCCGCTGCAAATTTAAAAAAAAAAAAAAACATTTTTTTTTTTTAAATCCCGTCCGGCTGTGCGGCCGCACGGCGCCCCCTGCTCCATGGCGCCCTGTGCGGCCGCACGGCTCGCACACCCCTAAGGCCGGCCCTGTATATATATATATATATATATATATATATATATATATATATAGTACAGTGAGCACACAATCTCACTGACATGCGCAAATAGGCTCACTGACAGACAAAAAACTCTCTGACTCGCACACAGGCTTACTACAGACAAACTCACTTGTATAAAAACAAGGCTCACAAAGAAGTTCAGGGACACACACATGCTCAATAAATAGAAGCTCACTGACACACACAAGCAGTACCATCTTAACAGTGTTAAGGGCCCCCGGGCAAAGCAGTGCACTGGGGCCCTTCCTACACAACAACTCACAGGAATACAATTTGTAATTATTAATAGACTGCTGAGTACATGCACGCAGTACACAGATACGAACACCGAGAGACTTCTGAATACACACACAGATTTCTGAATGCACAGACGTTGCTGAATGCAGACAGGCTGATTTATACACTTACACACAGACTGCTGAGTCCATACACACACACACAGACATACAGACTGCTGAGTCCATACACACACAGACTGCTGAGTCCATATACACAAAGACAGACACACAGACTGCTGAGTCCATACACACACACATACACAGAGAGTGTGGAGTCCATACACACACAGACTGCTGAGTCCTAGACACAGACACACACAGACTGCTGAGTCCATACACACACACAGACTGCTGAGTCCATACACACACAGACTGCTGAGTCCATACACACACAAAGACTGCTGAGTCCATACACACACACAGGCTGCTGAGTCCATACACACATACAGATTGCTGAGTCCATACACACATACAGATTGCTGAGTCCATACACACATACAGACTGCTGAGTCCATACACACAGACACACACACAGACTGATGAGTCCATACACAGACTGCTAAGTCCATACACACACACAGATACACAGACTGCTAAGTCCATACACACACGCATACACAGACTGCTGAGTCCATACACACACACAGACACACAGACTGCTGAGTCCATACACACACAGACTGCTGAGTCCATACGCACATGTACTGCTGAGTACACACACACACACACACACACAGAGTGCTGAATCCATACACACACACAGACTGCTGAGTCCATACACACATACAGACTGCTGAGTCCATACATACACACACACACACACAGACACAAATACATACACACACACGCAGACTGCTGAGTCCATACACACACACACAGACTGCTGAATCCATACACACACACACACACACACATACAGACTGCTGAGTCCATACACACAGCCACACACACAGACTGCTGAGTCCATACACACACACATACACAGACTGCTAAGTCCATACACATACACAGACTGCTGAGTCCATACACACATACAGATTGCTGAGGTCATACACACAGACACGCACACAGACTGATGAGTCCATACACACACACACACTGCTGAGTCCATACACACACAGAGATACACAGACTGCTAAGTCAATACACACACACATACACAGACTGCTGAGTCCATACACACACACACACACACACACACACACACACACAGACACACAGACTGCTGAGTCCATACACACACACATTTACTGCTGAGTACACACACACACAGAGTGCTGAGTCCACACACACACACAGAGACTGCTGAATCCATACACACACACACACACACACAGACTGCTGAGTCCATACACACATACAGACTGCTGAGTCCATGCACACAGACACACAGACACAAAGACACAAACACACACACAGACTGCAGAGTCCATACACACACCCCCACAGACTGCTGAGTCCATACACCCACCCACATACTGCTGAGTCCATACACACACACAGATACACAGACTGCTAAGTCCATACACACACACACATACACAGACTGCTGAGTGCATACACCCACACAGACACACAGACTGCTGAGTCCATACACACAGACGCAAAGACACAGACACACACAGAGACTGCAGACTGCAGTACATACACACCCCCCCACAGACTAATGAGTCCATACACCCACCCACACACAGAGTGCTGAGTCCACACACACACACACACACAGACTGCTGAATCCATACACACACACACACATACAGACTGCTGAGTCCATACACACAGACACACACACAGACTGCTGAGTCCATACACACACACACACACACACTGCTGAGTCCATACACACACACAGACACGCAGACTGCTGAGTCCATACACACACATACACAGACTGCTAAGTCCATACACATACACACATACTGCTGAGTCCATACACACATACAGATTGCTGAGTTCATACACACAGGCACACACACAGACTGATGAGTCCATACACACACACACACACACACACTGCTGAGTCCATACACACACACAGATACACAGACTGCTAAGTCCATGCACACACACACACATACACAGACTGCTGAGTCCATACACCCACACAGACACACAGACTGCTGCGTCCATACACACACACAGACTGCTGAGTCCATACACACACATTTACTGCTGAGTACACACACACAGACTGCTGAGTCCATACACACAGACACACACACAGACTGCTGAGTCCATACATACACACACACAGACACAAAGACACACACACACACACACACACAAAGACTGCAGAGTCCATACGCACACCCCCACAGACTGCTGAGTCCATACACCCACCCACACACACAGAGTGCTGAGTCCATACACACACACACACAGACTGCTGAATCCATACACACACACACATACAGACTGCTGAGTCCATACACACAGACTGCTGATTCCATACACACACACATACTGCTGAATCCATACATACACAGACACACAGACTGCTGAGTCCATACACACACAGACTGCTGAGCAAGGCTGCCATCAGAAATTTTAGGGCCCCTGACACAGCTCAAGATCTGGGCCCCCAGGGCCAGCCCCGAGTCTGCTCACAAGGATGAAGTGTGTGTGTGTGTGTATAGTGGATGTAGAATGTGTGTCATGGATGCAGTGTGTATAGTGGATGTAGAATGTGTGTAGTGGATGCGGTATGTGTGTCATGGATGCAGTGTGTATAGTGAATGCAGTATGTGTGTCATGGATGCAGTGTGTATAGTGGATGCAGATTGTACCTTTGTGTAATGTATGTAATGTTTGTATGCATGCATTAGATGCAGAGTGTGTGTGTAGTGAATGTAGGTGTGTATAGTGAATGCAGAGTGTGTGTTTTTGTAGTGGATGTAGTGTGCATAGTAAATGTAGTGTGTATAGATCATGTAGTGTGTTTGTAGTGAATGTAGTGTGTTTGTAGTGAGTGCAACGTGTGTAAAGTAAATGCAGTGTGTGTGTGTGGTGCAAAGTGTGTTTAGTGAATGTAGTATATGTGTGTGTGTGTGTAGTGCAGAGTGTGTTTAGTAAATGTAGTGTGTAGTAAGTTCAAAGTGTGTATAGTGAATGTAGTGTGTGTGTGTGTGTGTGTAGTGCAAAGTGTGTATAGTGAATGTAGTGTGTGTGTGTGTGTAGTGCAAAGTGTGTTTAGTGAATGTAGTGTGTGTGTGTGTAGTTCAGAGTGTGTTTAGTGAATGTAGTGTTTGTAGTGAGTGCAGAGAGTGTATAGTGAATGTAGTGTTACATGACTGGGTCTGACACACATAAAAGGAAGCTGCCTTGGGGCGTGCAGTGTCAGAAACACTGTCAGTTTGGGAAGCGGCGGCAGGGACAGCCACAAGCCGTGGCATAAACCGGAAGACGCTGCTCGCGGTGATGGGGTAAGCAAGGACCCCACGAGCAGGGGACCGGACAGTGGCTTTATCAGGCAGGAAAGAATGGGAAAAATTAAGCAACCCTAGGAAAGCTTGTAATTATTGTTTGTTGGAACCGGAGCTCTATGGATAGCTTCAACCTTAGAATCAGTTGGATGACTCTGTACCCAAGGAAATCCACGCTGCTTACACCAAAAACACACTTTTCTTTTTTAAGTTTTAGACCAGCATCAAGAAAACATTGCAAAACAAATTGTAGCTGTGTGTCACGTATCCTTCGTATCCATGTGGCAAAAACAGAGATAATTACCTTCTGATTGAAGGGAGTGTCGCTCGGCGGTCTTCTGCCATGATGCCTGGCTTGTGCGGCATGTCGGTGCACGCCGGCCCCTGCGCACCCACGCAATAATCTAGCTCCACATCCGTTCATGGCAAAGACAACATCGACATTCATGTAACATCATGCAAAAGATGCACGTTTTGGGGTCAAAGGCTAGGTACAGCCAATCGGATCTGCAAGAGGGCTATTTAAACTCACTTATTCCTTAGCTCAGGGCTTCCCAAACTTTTATGGGCCGAGACCCACTTTTCAAAATGGTAATTTTTCGAGACCCACTTGCTTTTAATGCATATTTTAAAAAGTGAACACCATAGCAATCAGCTTTAGAGGCATACAATTGGCACACCATAGCAATCCGCTTTAGAGGCATACAATTGGCACACCATAGCAATCCGCTTTAGAGGCATACAATTGGCACACCATAGCAATCAGCTTTAGAGGCATACAATTGGCACACCATAGCAATCCGCTTTAGAGGCATACAATTGGCACACCATAGCAATCCGCTTTAGAGGCATACAATTGGCACACCATAGCAATCAGCTTTAGAGGCATACAATTGGCACACCATAGCAATCCGCTTTAGAGGCATACAATTGGCACACCATAGCAATCCGCTTTAGAGGCATACAATTGGCACACCATAGCAATCCGCTTTAGAGGCATACAATTGGCACACCATAGCAATCCACTTTAGATGCATACAATTGGCACACTATCCGCTTTAGATGCATACAATTGGCACACTATCCGCTTTAGATGCATACAATTGGCACACTATCCGCTTTAGATGCATACAATTGGCACATCGTGGCAATCAGCTTTACAGGCATACAATTGGAACATTATGTCAGCTTTAGATGCATAAAATTGGCACACTATAGCAATCCGCTTTAGATGCATACAACTGGCATACCATGGCAATCAGTTTAGATGCATAAAATTGGTACATCAGTTGTAGATGTATAAACTTATCACATCATGGCAACTTTAAGTGCAGACAATTGGCGCACCATGCCAATCAGTTTTAGAGGCTTACAATTGGCACACCTTGGCAACCAGCTTTAGAGGCATAAATTCAGAACATCGTGGCAATCAGTTTTAGATGCATAAAATTGGAACATCATGGCAGCTTTAAATACATAAACTTGGCACAGCACGGCAATAAGCTTTAGATGCATAAACTTGGCATATCGTGGTAATCACTTTTAGATGCATAAACTTGGCACAGCATGGCAATAAGCTTTAAATACATAAACTTGGCATATCATGGCAATCAGCTTCAGAGGCATATGATTGGCATACCATGGCAAACAGTCAGATGCATAAAATTGGCACAACATGGCAATAAGTTTTAAAAGCATAAAATTGGCACACCATGGCAATCAGTTTTAGATGCATAAAATTGGCACACCATGGCAGTTTTAGAGGCATATTTCTGGGATATTATGGCAGTTTTAGAGGCAGAAACTTTGTGTGCATGTATGGGTGTATTTGTATGTACTGTTGCCATTGGAATGTAGTGGTGTACGTGTTTGTAATGTTTGCGTCTGAATGCAAGGGTGTTTGTGTGTAGTGTCGGACTTGAAATGCAGGTGTGCTTTTTGAGTGTTGGTGTTTGAATGAAGGGGTGTTTGTAGATAATTTGCCGGGGTGTGTTTGTATGTAATGTTTGCGTTTGCAGTACGTGTGTAGTAGATGCAGTGTGTGTGTGTGTGTGTGTGTGTGTAGTGGATGCAGTGTGTGTATTGTGTTTATAAAATATACATATACACAATGTGTGTTTGAATGTAAGCATGTTTTTTGTATGTAGTATGTGTGAAGTGTATACACATATACACACACATACAGAGACACACACAGACACACAAATACACACCCTGACAGCAATACACACAATGACACCTAGTTTCCCACACATAGATAAACAGACACTCATGTACACAGATACACACAATACACACACAATGACACAAAAGGACACCCAGATACATATACACGCAGAGACAGGAGGTGAGTGTGACCGTGTGTGGGAGAGGTGAGGGTGACAGTGCGGGAGGGAGTGTGTGTGCTGGTAACAGTGTGGGGGGCAGTGTGAGGGCAAAGTGAGAAAGGATTACAGTGGGCGGGCAGGGGGAGAAGGCGTTGGCAGGCAGGGGGAGAAGGGATGGCACAGGCGGGGGGAAAGGGTTACAGTGTGGGGGCAGGGGGAGAAAAGGCTACAGTGGCGGGGGCAGGGGGAGAAAAGGTTACGGGGGGTGGGGGTGAAGGGGGTGACATGGGGGAGGGCAGGGAGTGAAGGGGTGACAAATAGGGGAAGGCAGGGAGTGAAGGGGTTACATGGGGAGGGCAGGGAGTGAAAGGGTTACAGGGGGAGGGCAGGGGGTGAAAGGGTTACATGGGGAGGGCAGGGGGTGAAGGGGTTACATGGGGAGGGCAGGGGGTGAAGGGGTTACATGGGGAGGGCAGGGGGTGAAGGGGTTACATGGGGAAGGCAGGGGGTGAAGGGGTTACATGGGGGGAGGGAGGACATGGTCTGGGGCTGTGTCCTACCTGTAATAAATTCCCTGGTGGTCCAGTGTCTCCCTGGTGGTCCGGTGGGTTACCTCTCCGGCCTGCAGCTCCGCCGGGTGCTGAGCTGCAGACAGTGTAATTAAAATCTCACGAGCTCCCTGAGTGTTGCCATGGTAACTCTCTGGGAGCTCGCGAGATTTCTATCACGCTGTCTGCAGCTCTGCACCCGGCGGAGCTGCAGACCGGAGAGGTAACCCACCGGACCACCAGGGAGACACTGGACCACCAGGGAATTTATTACAGGTAGGACACAGCCCCAGACCATGTCCTCCCTCCCCTCATGTAACCCCTTCACCCCCTGGGCAGACTGACTGGAGGGAGCCCAGCGGCATACAGGGCAAGCCGCCGGGCTCTCTCTTGGTGTCAGTCTGCCTGACTCCCCGGCGGCCCTGGATGTGTGGGTCAGCGCGACCCACTGGGAATCGCCCTGCGACCCACCAGTGGGTCGCGACCCACACTTTGGGAACCGCTGCCTTAGCTCATTGCCCTGTCATGGTTTCCCTTAGATGGTTATCCAAGAGTTTGTTCCTGATCATGATTTTCTGTTTTTTGACTTTGGCTTCGTTTTGACTTCCCTGATTTCTGGTACTCTTGACTTTTGGCTTTTCCTTATCGCTGTGTCTCGTTCTGTGTCCCTGACCTCGGCTAGTTTTCTGACTATTCTCGGGGATGTCCGGCTATTCACAGGTCCGGTAACACGTTACCCTTAGTTCTAGGGTATGATACTATTCTGCATGCTGAATCAATGTCTGTCCTGACATTACAACATGGCCATAGATCCTGCAGATATGTGTCAGCACATAGTAGCTTGTGAGAGAAAGCTAGAGGAGAATGATCACCATATGGATCAATTTGCCCAAGCTTTCAATATGCTACTAATGCATATGGCTCATTTGCAGCCTGAGGTCCCTTCAGCAGGTACACCCCCACCTACTGTACCTACACCTATTGTATATAGGGCACCTACTATCACCCTATCTTCACCCTCGCATTTTGAAGGTAATATTCATGAATGTCAGGGATTCGTTAATCAAATTGAGTACCATTTTGAAGCCTCACCTGGGTCTTTCCCCATGGAGAGAGCAAAATTTGGGTACTTAATGAACCAACTACAAGGTAAAGCCTTGGCATGGGACAATCCATTATGGGAGAGTAATAAGACTGTTGCCCATAATTACCAGGAATTCCTTGCGGAATTTAAATTAACATTTGACCCATTGGGAAGGGTGAGCAACCCCTCCACTGCCCTAATGCGTATCAAGCAAGGGAACCGGTCTGTCTGCCATAGAATTCCGCACCCTGGCTTTTGAGGTAGACCGGACCAATGATGGATTAATCACCGCATTCTCAGAGGGATAATCCGAAGCTATCCTTGATGAGATTGCAGCCAAAGAACTACCAGGGAGATTAAATGAATACATCACTTACATGATGCAAATAGCTAATCAACTTAGGAACAGGGAGGTAACTAGAGATAGAACCAGATGTATGAATATGTCATTGGTGCCTCGCTTCTCTATTCCTGTTGTTTCTGGCCCTCCTGTGCAGTATGAAACTGAACCTATGCAGTTAGGGGTTATGAGACTGCCAGAGGCAGAAAGACAGTTTAGGAGGAGAGTGGGCCTTTGCTTTTACAATGGCAAGAAAGGACATATGGGAAATGCTTGTCCCATGCGTCTGGAAAACTTGTGCACCTAATAACCATAAGGGGACCGGTCTTAGGTGTGATGGATATGTCCCCCTGTACCACCCAAAGTAGATTTCTCCTTAATATTACTGCTCTATGCAAGAAAAGTTTTTCATGTGTTTCCAAAGGATATTATGGCACTAGAAAAAGTGCAGAGGCGGGCTACAAAATTAATAAAAGGAATGGAACATATCAGCTATGAAGAAAGGTTAACAAATTTAAACCTATTTAGTTTAGAAAAACATCGCCTGAGAGGGGATATGATAACATTATACAAATATATTTGGGGCCAATACAAACCATTGTGTGGAAATCTATTCACAAACCGGAAAAAAAGGTTTTTTTACTGTAAGAACAATCAGGATGTGGAATTCTCTGCCTGAAGAAGTGGTTTTATCAGAGTCCATACAGATGTTCAAACAGCTACTAGATGCATACTTGCAAAAACAGAATATTCAAGGATATAATCTTTCAATGTAGGGTAATAACTGCTTGATCCAAGGATAAATCTGACATTTCTGACATTCTGGGGTCAAGAAGGAATTTTTTTACTAGCTTGTTGCAAAATTGTGCTTTAAACTGGGTTTTTTTGCCTTCTTTTGGATCAACAGCAAAAAAACAAATGTGAGGAAGGCTGACCTTGATGGACGCAAGTCTCTTTTCAGCTATGTAACTATGTAAAGCCCTGATGGACTCAGGTGCTGCAGGAAACTTTATCGACATACAATTTGTCAGCAAACACCTCCTACCCATGAAGGAGAGATCATCACCCTTGGCCGTCGAGGCCATTGATGGGGGACCTCTCCCTCAACCTCTAATTACCCACAAAACTCTTGTTACTATAGGAGTGTTACATAAAGAAATCATTACATTTCAGATAATTGCTTCCCCTTCTTGTCCCATTATTAGTATTCCCATGGCTTGTATTGCATAATCCTCATATTGACTGGGCTAAGGGGGAAATACTGGAATGGGGGTAATTACCCCCATGATGGCATACCATTTGCAAAAGTAGACAACCCAAGGTATTGCAAATCGGGTATGTCCAGTTTTTAGTAGCCACTTAGTCACAAACACTGGCCAAAGTTAGCGATAATATTTGTTTGTGTGTGAAAAATGCAAAAACCTAATTTGAACGCCAATTTTGGCCAGTGTTTGTGACATTCCTGGGCTACCATATAGTATCAAAGGCAACATAAACAATCTGGCAAATTTCCATGTGAAAAAATTGAAATGCAAGCCTTATATTTGACTGTAACTTGATATCATCATTGTAATACATTTTACTGTTTGGAAACACTAAAATTGGTGTTATATTATCAGGCAGGTCCCGCAAATTGTAATTAATAAAATGACTAAAAGGAACAATATAGTCACCAGAACAACTACAGCTTATTGAATTTGCTCTGGTGAGTAGAATCATTACCTTCAGGCTTTTTGCTGTAAACACTGTCTTTTCAGACAGTGGCCAGTGATAACTTCACTGGCCACTCCTCAGATAGCTGTTAGAGATCCTTCCTGGGTCATGGCTGCCTAAAATGCATCCAAACATTCAGTATCTCCTCCCTCTGCATGCAGGCACTGAACTTTCCTCATAGAGATCCATTGGTTCCAGGGTGGCTAGATGGTGGTTTTAACCCTATAGGGTCAGGAATACATGTTTGTGCTCCTTTAATTGTGTAAAAATATTACATAAATATATACGTAGAATTAAAATATATATTATTATTTGTATTTATATATAGGTGTGTGTGCATATATATATATATATATATATATATATATAAATGAATGAAAAAGAGATGCACTCACAGGTCTTGATAAGTAAAAAATCGGTATTTTATTCTCCAAACAGGGTACACATTGTCCGATCGACATTTCGACCCCTTAGGGTCTTCCTCAGGATCAATGTACCCCCACAAATATGACAAATATATACAAAAAGTAAATAATGTACTCAGCAATCGTGATACAGTTCCCCCACCTCCATCGTGTATACCCGGAAGTGTCCTCGAAGTCATCATGTGACCTGACGTGATGCGTGCGTACTGACGTGTCAAATTGTTGCTAAGCAACCAGTGTAACAATGGGTGAAACAGCGAGTCCATCACTCGTAGGGTATAAAGGAGAAATATACATATGTGTATATAGTGTATGTGATAGAGGATCTAAATAACAATCCCCAAGGCTATACGAAGCTATGTAAAATCGTCCATAAAGTGATCAGTGCATGCTATATATACGTGTTAAACAGTGTGTGAACACAAAATAAGTTGATAAAAACTGCACCCAGTGGATAAGTGAAAAAATAATAGTACTGATCTCCTCTAAAAATATGTGAAAAAAATCCTGTGTGTATAGTATACATTATAAATAGTGCAAAACATATATATATATATATTGCTTTCCAAACATACACATACAATATTTCTAAAAATACACTGAAAGACAAGAATGGTTCTGGCATATGCAAAGACAACCAAGAATGGCATATCTATGTGGCAAAAAATTTTTTGAGACTTTAAACATAGTCAAATAGCCAATATAAGTTCAAATTAAGTCAAAATATAAAGGTAAAGGTAGTCCAATGATCACCCCTACCATCAGCAACTGTTAACCCTAATGGATCTGTACGGGCTGTCTCTATAACGTAGACTAGGAATAAATATACTTAAACTAAAGGTTACACTGTTTAACTGGATCTAATGTCCCCTCTGTCCAGACATACGGAAACATAAGAGACAGATCAGGATCTTCAGGTTAGATGGAAAAAAGTACGTAAAAAACAATAGCCAAAAAAGAGGAAGAAGAAAGAAAGAGAGAAAGAAAACGACAGCAGAGCCCAAACCGAAACCAAACGGAGGCATCAGGGATAGCTGTCCGTCCGCAACCAGACATCTATAATCTAGAGAGATATATACCCATGACAATGTAAGGTAGGAGCTATCCATCCAAAAAAGGGGGTAGTATCTATAGTGGGAATACCTCTGATATAGGTATAAACTAACAGAGACGGAGCCCTGTGCAGAAGGGATCGGCCCCTGACGGGTCCAAGGCTACATCTATAAATAAGTACTAAAGAGAACAGCTACTATGTACTTCAAAAAAACCAATAAATATACAAATTTACAAGAACATGGACAGCACTATATTCTCGTTGAGTCCCTTAGGGGCCACAGTGTCCAATCGGTGTATCCATTGAGCTTCCCGTTGTAACAACATCTTCGATCGGTCACCCCCTCTCAACATTGGGGGGATGTGATCTATGGCCACAAATCTTAAAGTCGGTAGTCTGTGTTCCATGCTTAAGAAATGCTTTGCAACAGGTTTGTCGCTATGTCGATCCCTGAATGCCGTCATAATCGTGGATCTATGTCCTCGTATACGATCCCGTAGTGTCAAATCCGTTTTGCCCACGTATGATAGGCCACATGGACAAGTGATCATATATATAACATGATCAGTGGTACATGTGATGTAGTGAGGTATTTTGATCTTTAAGCCACTATGAGGGTGGGCAAATGTTGTACCACTGATCATGTGACCGCAGGTGACACAGCCAGTGCATTTATAGCACCCCTTCTTAGAAATCTGTTTGGTTTTGCGATAACTTGCTACTGGGTCATTCTTTACCAGCAGATCCTTCAAGTTTCTGTTTCTTTTGTAGCTTATAGTCGGGGTATCTTGAAACGTCTTGGGTAGTGTCTTATCCGATCGCAGCATTCCCCAATGTTTACGAATGGATTCTCTGATTTTCGCGGTCCCTGTATGAAAAGTGATGGGCAGATAGATCTTGGGTGTTTTCACTGTTTTAGTGGTTCTGGTTGTCGATTTCTCCTGTTTCCAGATATCAAGTGCTCTGGTGTGGGCCACCCTCAATATATGTGGTGAGTACCCCCGCTCTCTAAATCTCTCCCACATCTCTTTAATCTGATAGTCACACTTTTCCATTTCTGTGTTGTACCTTAAGACTCTAAGAAACTGTGATACAGGTAAGGACCGTTTAAACTGTTTGGGATGGAAACTGGACGCCATCAGTAAAGTGTTGCGGTCGGTCTTTTTCCGATGTAGAGTGAATTGTAGTTTGTCATTTTTCTTATATATTGTGACATCCAAAAATTGGATTGCCAAGCTATCATGTTCAACACTTAACCTGACTGGCGTAGGTAGTGAGCATTTCTTAAGCATGGAACACAGACTACCGACTTTAAGATTTGTGGCCATAGATCACATCCCCCCAATGTTGAGAGGGGGTGACCGATCGAAGATGTTGTTACAACGGGAAGCTCAATGGATACACCGATTGGACACTGTGGCCCCTAAGGGACTCAACGAGAATATAGTGCTGTCCATGTTCTTGTAAATTTGTATATTTATTGGTTTTTTTGAAGTACATAGTAGCTGTTCTCTTTAGTACTTATTTATAGATGTAGCCTTGGACCCGTCAGGGGCCGATCCCTTCTGCACAGGGCTCCAGTTCCGTCTCTGTTAGTTTATACCTATATCAGAGGTATTCCCACTATAGATACTACCCCCTTTTTTGGATGGATAGCTCCTACCTTACATTGTCATGGGTATATATCTCTCTAGATTATAGATGTCTGGTTGGGGACGGACAGCTATCCCTGATGCCTCCGTTTGGTTTCGGTTTGGGCTCTGCTGTCGTTTTCTTTCTCTCTTTCTTTCTTCTTCCTCTTTTTTGGCTATTGTTTTTTACGTACTTTTTTCCATCTAACCTGAAGATCCTGATCTGTCTCTTATGTTTCCGTATGTCTGGACAGAGGGGACATTAGATCCAGTTAAACAGTGTAACCTTTAGTTTAAGTATATTTATTCCTAGTCTTCGTTATAGAGACAGCCCGTACAGATCCATTAGGGTTAACAGTTGCTGATGGTAGGGGTGATCATTGGACTACCTTTACCTTTATATTTTGACTTAATTTGAACTTATATTGGCTATTTGACTATGTTTAAAGTCTCAAAAAAATTTTTGCCACATAGATATGCCATTCTTGGTTGTCTTTGCATATGCCAGAACCATTCTTGTCTTTCAGTGTATTTTTAGAAATATTGTATGTGTATGTTTGGAAAGCAATATATATATATATATATATGTTTTGCACTATTTATAATGTATACTATACACACAGGATTTTTTTCACATATTTTTAGAGGAGATCAGTACTATTATTTTTTCACTTATCCACTGGGTGCAGTTTTTATCAACTTATTTTGTGTTCACACACTGTCTAACACGTATATATAGCATGCACTGATCACTTTATGGACGATTTTACATAGCTTCGTATAGCCTTGGGGATTGTTATTTAGATCCTCTATCACATACACTATATACACATATGTATATTTCTCCTTTATATCCTACGAGTGATGGACTCGCTGTTTCACCCATTGTTACACTGGTTGCTTAGCAACAATTTGACACGTCAGTACGCACGCATCACGTCAGGTCACATGATGACTTCGAGGACACTTCCGGGTATACACGATGGAGGTGGGGGAACTGTATCACGATTGCTGAGTACATTATTTACTTTTTGTATATATTTGTCATATTTGTGGGGGTACATTGATCCTGAGGAAGACCCTAAGGGGTCGAAACGTCGATCGGACAATGTGTACCCTGTTTGGAGAATAAAATACCGATTTTTTACTTATCAAGACCTGTGAGTGCATCTCTTTTTCATTCATTTATATACTACAACGTGGGATAGCACCTAGGCATCTTTACTAATCAAATTATTTGTTTTGGAAAGGGTGAGTGCCAAGATACATACTTTTTATATATTAACTGGTGTTTGTTGCACCTACTTGAGCACCCCCTCACGGCAAGTCTGCTAACTAGTGATTCAGAATTACCCCTCAGACTTCCTCCTTGTTTGTACAATGGAAGACTTTTTGGCTAAGGCTGGGGCTTTATTGGAATCTGCTGAAACCCTGTCCATCTCGGATGAGCAAGCTAACGCTATCCTATGGCCACAGACCTCACAGGAATTATTGCACACCAATACGGTACAGGACCTATATAATGATTTATTAAAACTAAAGAAACGTGAAATCGATTTGGACCTTCACGGAGTATTCATTTCGGACTATTACCGTGCTAAGAGAATACCTAGAGGTTTCAGGGTGAGGAATGCCCCCACTATAGGGAGGCAGAATCCGGAATTCTGTAAGAAATGGATGCACATTTCCAATAAATGTTCCCTTGATTGGATGGTGATTGTGGTTGAGGAGGTTGGCAAGGAACTCATCTTTGTTAAACAGTCTATACAGAACATGGAGACGACCAATGTTATAACTTTACAAGCCTCAACCGCCACCGTCCAAATGTTAAAATTGCAGGACGAAATTAACAAGTACAAGAATGACCTGATTCGCTTTAAGAAACTGAAATTGGAAAAGGTAAACAACGATTACAAATACCATCAGGTTTACCGGTGGTTGGGAGGAGCACAAGACTATCACAGACCAAATACTAGATTTAGAACTAAAATATACAAACCAGCATTCAACACTATAGATGCCAGCTCAGGAGACTCCACCTCAGACCCCGATACCAGAGAGGATTTAAAGAGACACACCTCAGAACCTTTTTTAGCAAGAGGCAGTTATCCAGACGAACCACCAGAGGCATCACGGGTCAATACCAGAGGCGCAAAAAGAGTCGACCTACACGGCGGGGGCAGAGGAACTGCTACAAGTACAAATCCCACGACCAAACCACCCAGAATGAGGAGATGACCAAAATATTTAATCTATCTAATAAGACTCTTGATTTGGAACACTATTCATTATTAAATAAAGGTCTCTCTTTCGTACCGGTGTCTAAACCTGACCCTTTTATGATGGAGGTTGAAATGTACAAAATTCAAAGAACACTATATAGCCAAGAACTAAAAAGACTACAAAAACAAGAAACACAGACTACTACACATCGTTTTTATACGAAAAATCGAAAAGACATTCGGACGGCAAATCCGTCAATTAAGACATTTATTCAAACAGTCAAGACTGACATTGAGAAAACCATTAAAAATCCACCTAAGTATCATCAAAATTTGACACCAGGTGAAAAATTGGCTTTGAAAGATCTTAGACAAGACTCCAATATCGTAATACGACCAGCGGATAAAGGGGGTGCAACCGTTATCCAATCATATCATAACTATCAAGCTGAAATCTACAGACAACTAAATGACACTCGAACATATGCCAAACTTACATTTGACCCGACTAAGAAATTCCAGAAGAGAATACAAAATCATATTGATCTTGGAATACAGTGTGAATATCTGGATATGAAAACAGCTCAATTTTTGCACGTAGAACATCCTAAACACCCAATATTATACACTTTACCCAAGATCCATAAGGATCCGATACAACCACCAGGGAGACCGATAGTATCGGCCAAGGATAGTCTTCTGGAACCTATCGCTAAGTACATCGACATTTTCATTATGAACAGTGTACTAGCCTTAGCTACATGCATACGAGACACACAAGACCTTATGACCAGAATCAACCAGGATCCTTCTGTGGAGATTACAGCACTTTTGGTAACAATGGACGTACAAAGTCTATATACCATTATCCCCCATGGGGAAGGTATACAGGCTCTCAGAGAAATTTTGATCACATCTACAGTATATGAGGGACCGCCCATTGAATACCTCATGGGATTTTTGTCTATAGCACTCACATGTAATTACTTCAAAATTGAGAACCAATTTTTCCTTCAGCTAGCGGGAAATGCGATGGGGGCGGCCATGGCACCGTCATATGCCAATGCATATATGTTTATGTTTGAACAGACATATATTCTACAAAAATATGGTCAACATATTAAGCACTATTATCGTTTTGTGGACGACCTGTTTTTTGTCTGGACTGGAACTCTGATGGATTTGGAAACTATGATCGCAGATATCAACTCACTACCTACGCCAGTCAGGTTAAGTGTTGAACATGATAGCTTGGCAATCCAATTTTTGGATGTCACAATATATAAGAAAAATGACAAACTACAATTCACTCTACATCGGAAAAAGACCGACCGCAACACTTTACTGATGGCGTCCAGTTTCCATCCCAAACAGTTTAAACGGTCCTTACCTGTATCACAGTTTCTTAGAGTCTTAAGGTACAACACAGAAATGGAAAAGTGTGACTATCAGATTAAAGAGATGTGGGAGAGATTTAGAGAGCGGGGGTACTCACCACATATATTGAGGGTGGCCCACACCAGAGCACTTGATATCTGGAAACAGGAGAAATCGACAACCAGAACCACTAAAACAGTGAAAACACCCAAGATCTATCTGCCCATCACTTTTCATACAGGGACCGCGAAAATCAGAGAATCCATTCATAAACATTGGGGAATGCTGCGATCGGATAAGACACTACCCAAGACGTTTCAAGATACCCCGACTATAAGCTACAAAAGAAACAGAAACTTGAAGGATCTGCTGGTAAAGAATGACCCAGTAGCAAGTTATCGCAAAACCAAACAGATTTCTAAGAAGGGGTGCTATAAATGCACTGGCTGTGTCACCTGCGGTCACATGATCAGTGGTACAACATTTGCCCACCCTCATAGTGGCTTAAAGATCAAAATACCTCACTACATCACATGTACCACTGATCATGTTATATATATGATCACTTGTCCATGTGGCCTATCATACGTGGGCAAAACGGATTTGACACTATGGGATCGTATACGAGGACATAGATCCACGATTATGACGGCATTCAGGGATCGACATAGCGACAAACCTGTAGCAAAGCATTTCTTAAGCATGGAACACAGACTACCGACTTTAAGATTTGTGGCCATAGATCACATCCCCCCAATGTTGAGAGGGGGTGACTGATCGAAGATGTTGTTACAACGGGAAGCTCAATGGATACACCGATTGGACACTGTGGCCCCTAAGGGACTCAACGAGAATATAGTGCTGTCCATGTTCTTGTAAATTTGTATATTTATTGGTTTTTTTGAAGTACATAGTAGCTGTTCTCTTTAGTACTTATTTATAGATGTAGCCTTGGACCCGTCAGGGGCCGATCCCTTCTGCACAGGGCTCCAGTTCCGTCTCTGTTAGTTTATACCTATATCAGAGGTATTCCCACTATAGATACTACCCCCTTTTTTGGATGGATAGCTCTCTCTAGATTATAGATGTCTGGTTGGGGACGGACAGCTATCCCTGATGCCTCCGTTTGGTTTCGGTTTGGGCTCTGCTGTCGTTTTCTTTCTCTCTTTCTTTCTTCTTCCTCTTTTTTGGCTATTGTTTTTTACGTACTTTTTTCCATTTAACCTGGAGATCCTGATCTGTCTCTTATGTTTCCGTACGTCTGGACAGAGGGGACATTAGATCCAGTTAAACAGTGTAACCTTTAGTTTAAGTATATTTATTCCTAGTCTACGTTATAGAGACAGCCCGTACAGATCCATTAGGGTTAACAGTTGCTGATGGTAGGGGTGATCATTGGACTACCTTTACCTTTATATTTTGACTTAATTTGAACTTATATTGGCTATTTGACTATGTTTAAAGTCTCAAAAAAATTTTTGCCACATAGATATGCCATTCTTGGTTGTCTTTGCATATGCCAGAACCATTCTTGTCTTTCAGTGTATTTTTAGAAATATTGTATGTATGTGTACCCTGTTTGGAGAATAAAATACCGATTTTTTACTTATCAAGACCTGTGAGTGCATCTCTTTTTCATTCATTTATATACTACAACGTGGGATAGCACCTAGGCATCTTTACTAATCAAATTAGTACATGCCAAGATACATACTTTTTATATATATATATATATATATATATATACACACATACATACATAAAGTAAGGGGTGCACTCACAGGTCTTCAGTAAAGTGGAAACTGGTTTATTTTGGTGAACCAGCTTCCACTTTACTGAAGACCTGTGAGTGCACCCCTTACTTTATATTTCTATATTTTGAACGCGGGTAGCACCTAGGTAAGATGTTTTTCTAGTTTTTTCGAGTGCCAAGCTGTTCTATTTTGTATATACATATATATATATATATATATAATTTTGTTCTAAGTGTATATTGATATCAAAATACAGTTAGAACGGGGGCGTGGCTATCCTCCGAACGGAGTAGTCGCATGCTGTGAACGCTCCGTGCTCCACCAGCTCCAAAGCGACAATTAAGCAGACTGCATGAAGCTGGCCCAAGATAGTGACGCCCACATGGCGCAATCACCATCCCCAGAGGGCCCCACAGAACCTGACAACGACCCGCTGGCACCCAACGACATACCGGTTATCAACAAAAGCCTGCACTCAATGCTCCAAGACCTGAAGGTGTCCCTCTGAGCGGATTTCCGCCAAATTACCAACGAACTGCGGAAAGACATCGCAGACATTGGAGGATGCACAAGCCACTTGGAAAAGAAAGCGGAGGAGCTATGCGCTGGCCACAATGAAGTGGTAGACAAATTGCAGGGGTTGGAAGAGGAACGGGCGGCCCTGAAACATAAAATGGCGGACATGGAAGACAAGTCACGGCGCAACAACCTGCGCTTCCGCGGCATCAGCGACTCCAGATCGAAGATCCCGCCTGGGAGCTCGACCATGTACACCTCTTACCTCGACCGGCACATGTCAGGGAATATTACACCATGTTCCAAATTATTATGCAAATTATATTTTTCTCATTTACCTAAATAATTGATGTAAATAACAGTCAGCATAATTCTCATGTTATCAACTATAAAGAGTACAATTCAAATTTTATTGAACAAACCTCCTAATGATAACAATATTTTATTTAAACATAAAACTTACAATGCACTGTTCCAAATTATTACGCACAGTAAGTTTCAAAACACTTTATAGGTTGTAAAGAACTGAAAATTGTCATTTGTTGTGTTTGCAGCATATTTACTGAAATCAAAAGCTATTTCAATCAAACTTATAACAACATTTTTTTAAACATTTTAACAGGTCACGTTACATTTTAACATAGGACCCCTTAGTAGATAGCAGCTTCACAAGTGTTGCATCCATTGAGCGTGTGAGTTTTTGAACAGTTTCTGCTTGAATTTGTTTGCAAGATGTCAGAATAGCCTCCCAAAGCTGCTGTTTGGATGTAAACTGCCTCCCACCCTCATAGATCATTTGCTTGAGGATGCTCCAAAGGTTCTCAATAGGATTGAGGTCAGGGGAGGATGGAGGCCACCATGACTTTCTCTCCTTTTATCCCCATAGCAGCTATTGATGCAGAGGTATTCTTTGCAGCATGAGATGGTGCATTGTCATGCATGAAAATGATTTTATTATGGAAAGTATAGTTCTTCCTTCTGTATCAGGGTAGAAAGTGGTCGGTCAGAAACTTCACATACTTTGCAGAGGTCATCTTTACACCTTCGAGGACCCTAAAGGGGCCGACCAGCTCTCTTCCCATGATTCTGCCCCAAAACATGACTGCACCACCGCCTTGCTGACGTTGCAGCCTTGTTGGAACAGGGTGGCCGTCCACCAACCATCCATTACTCCATCCATCTGGACTATCCAGGGTTGCACAGCACTCATCAGTGAACAGGAATGTTTGAAAATTAGTCTTCATGTATTTTTCTGCCAATGCAGCCGTTTCTGCTTGTAAGCATTGGTATAAATAGTGGTGGCCGAATAGAAGGTTTATACACAGTTGCAAGACTCTGGAGGACTGTACATCTTGATGTCCGTGGGACTCCAGAGGCACCAGCAGCTTCAAATATCTGTTTGCTGCTATGTAATGGTATTTTAGTAGCTGCTCTCCTGATCCGATGCATGAATCAGCCATGTAACGGACCGTTTCAGCATAAAAGGGGAAAAATCCGTTTAGGCGATAATCCCCTTTTCACAAAAAGGCACAGCTACTGTAAAAGCACCAAAACTCACGAATTGGATATAGGCGAATGCACCAAACTCCCGAACTGCATACAAGGGAATAAGGTAGCACTCCAAACTCCCGAACTGGAACCTCACGAATTGCTGCTAGCAGACGAACAGGAAAAGCTCCCAAGCGGCTTACACTCCTGGCAGTCAGTCCCTATCAGCATACAGTGAATCCCCCCAAGAACGAGACAAGGCTCCGTGTTGAGGGTCAAGCGGTGGTCTGTTTATTCAGGGCTACCTGCCCCTGTATTTATGCAGGTCTCCCACACTCCCCTAGGGGACCAGATGGAAGACTGAAACAGCAGACAGACATGTATCATTTTCGTACACACAGCCACAATACTTTCCCACCATGCATCTTGGTTTCCTCCTCCCTGCCCTGCAGATAATTAATGAAGTAATTCAATTATCTCCTAAGACAAAGGCCAGACTCCATTATGCACATGGTGACACAGAAACAGACTATCACTTTAAAATACATACAGACACATTTTATACACAAAACACAGACATGTAACATATCCCCAGATAGCTCAGATCTGGGTGCACATTATTAGGTGAATGGCACCCAGATCACACAAATACATTTTAATTGCCATGGAGCTAAAGTCTTTAATTATACGAACAGGCTCCATGGCATTGCTATCTGGGTTACTACAGTTCACATAAAACATAAACTACCGAATTTCCCTGCATTCACCAAATTCATACGAATGAGAACCAGGGGCTGGAGGTTCAGCGGTGCCTGCACGTAAAAGTGTCCGATTTTGGTGCATGAAAGCCGGGCAGAAAAGTGTTGGCTGCCCGGGGAGCTCCAGAACAGCGCCACCTAGCGGCCGCTAAGTGTAACAGCGGCCACACCGTTAACAGGCAATTAACCGCAGCTTCAGGGAGGTAAATTGGCAGCACACTCCAGCTTCTGGGTGGCCAATTAACAACGCCGGCCGGCTTCCCACGGCTCTGGGGAGGTTGGTGAACGGCTGTTTGTTCGGTAGTGTCCGATTTTGGTGCATGAAAAAGTGTCCGATTTTGGTGCATGAAAGCCGGGCAGAAAAGTGTTGGCTGCCCGGGGAGCTCCAGAACAGCGCCACCTAGCGGCCGCTAAGTGTAACAGCGGCCACACCGTTAACAGGCAATTAACCGCAGCTTCAGGGAGGTAAATTGGCAGCACACTCCAGCTTCTGGGTGGCCAATTAACAACGCCGGCCGGCTTCCCACGGCTCTGGGGAGGTTGGTGAACGGCTGTTTGTTCGGTAGATGAAATCTACCGAACTGCTGTGCAGAAAGGGAGAAATAAATCCTTCTGCACAGTAAAATTAACCCTTTAGCTGCCGGTCCATAGTCCAGAGGCAGCAGGCGGGCAACCAGGCTCCTCCAATACAATGTGGCGAGATTGGTTTCGTCACAAGCCACAAATCTCTTAATAGTGCGATGATCACACTTAAGTTTTCATACCTCGTCCAAGGCATTGAACTATTTCACTCTTTTCGGCAGCAGAGAGATCCTTTTTCTTCCCCATATTGCATGAAAATGGTGCTCTGTTTAATAATGTGGAACACCCTTCTTTAGTAGTTTTTCCTTAAATTGGGCTCACCTGGCAATCTAATTATCACAGGTGTCCGAGATTGTTTTCAGTGCTCAAAAGAGCCCTAAGACACAATGCCATCCATGAGTTAAACTGAAAAACAAAATATTTAATCATTGTGACACTTAAATAGAATTTGCTGAATAATTTGGAACAGGGTGTATATACTCCGACACCTAGATGCTAGCCCCATATGTAAAGCAGTGTGGATATGGGGCAACGCATAAAACCCCCAAATGACCAGCACAATCGTACCATAGCCGCCACATGCACCCCAGATATCCTCCATGCAGTATAAGTCTAGGGATAACGCAGGTCCATCACAATCGGACCAATGGCTCCCTGAAACCCAATGCCAGAGGAGGTGGTGGAATATGAGATTTCTTAATGCCCAACATTCCAGTGACTCAAACATTATTGCTCCCGACAGGACCCTACAGTTTGAACAGGCAGTCTATAATTAGGTATGCACATCAAAATAGTTCCAGGTACTGGCATTGATGGGCTCCCCATAGATTAGTATGCCAGTACGTAGGAGCGTATAAGACCCATCAGGACACAGTTAATGATTACCACAAATGTTTTGGAAAGGTTTATGTTTTATGTTTAGCTATGTAAATCGCGAGCGAGGGTACTTAATCTTTGCATTGGATGATAAGTCCCGCCCAGATACCTGTGGGGCGATAGGGTAAGGGATGACTCCCCATCACCGCAGGGGGTCTCATCCAAGGGGTATCACCGAGAAGCAACACCGCCACCAGACGACACAGTTAATGATTACCACAAATGTTTTGGAAAGGTTTATGTTTTATGTTTAGCTATGTAAATCGCGAGCGAGGGTACTTAATCTTTGCATTGGATGATAAGTCCCGCCCAGATACCTGTGGGGCGATAGGGTAAGGGATGACTCCCCATCACCGCAGGGGGTCTCATCCAAGGGGTATCACCGAGAAGCAACACCACCACCAGACAACCTCAGGGCCCTAGACAAAGCATGCTGGCTACCTACTCGACTACACAGGGCATGCATGCTGAAGGGGTTGATGGGGGGCTTAAACCTAGCATACAAACACTCTGGCTGGGTACTCTACCTCACCACTCCCACCTGACAGCCCAAATGCATACCAGGTTGTCTGAGATATACAAACCCGTTAAGGTTAAACCCACAATGCCAAGGGATGCCCTATAATATAGCCGCTGCCCTTGCACGCAACAACAACAACAAAAAATAACATTAAAAAATATTAAAAAGAAAAAAAGACTAAAAGAATAAAATGAACAAAAAAACATTCAAATGTCAGAAGACAACCTTAAGGCTGTATATAACGTTATCACACGGGAGACTCCCTCTATACCCACTGAAGTGCGGAGGCGAAGGCACACCTCGGGTGCACTGTCATACCACTAGGGCACACAAACTTCTCTGGCCCCGTGCAGAGACATGACGATGGGAAGAACTATACAAAGAGTGCCCTGGGCACTGACTAATGGGGGAACAGTTACCCCCAAGTAGCCCTCAAAAGAGGAGATATTCTCCCATACCCACTAACGACTGATAAGCTCAGTACCAAAAACTAATAGGCTACACACCCTAGACAGACAAATGAGTGGGGAGACACCCCACCATCATCTTGGTCTTTTTCTCTGTCTGAGGGGCAGAGGCTGTATGTATATACCTATTTTTATGTAGATCCCAGTTATTGCCCCTTCTCCATCCACCTCCCATGCATCTACAGTGGTCTCCGGTTAACGAGCGAGTAAGGGCCATTGACCTAGAATACTTACACCACTTCTACAGATAACACAAGCAGACTCACAGACCAACCTGCAGCTGATCTCCTTTGAAAGGAAGGACAGCCAAGACCTCACATGGTCTAAACCACATTCTGCCTCATACATACGCAGGCACACCCTGACCAGAGCTGTCATGCCTAAAGCATGAGTTGGTGTTGATGTGTGAGATATGTTAAGAGTTGTTTTTTTTGTAAACCTTGGGATGACATTTATTGTGGTCTTTGATCTTGCACCAGGCCTAATCCATAAAACATCTAGATAGCCATCACCAGAGCTGGACACAAGTAATGACAGAGTGGGCAATAAACTGCCAGACCAACCCCCTTTGATTCCCCCCCCCCCCGGGAAACAACTAGTTTAGATATATAATGAGGGTGCTGGACTATCCAGGGAGTTCAGTTATTCATTTTTTTTCTTTGTTCAGAAAATTCTAGGAGACCTATACCATCTAAGACTCCCACAAGAATTATATATGGGGTAAATACATGTAAGGAATTTCTTGTGTTTTCTCCTATTTTATTTTATGTACTGTTTTGCAATTTGTTATCTGTATGTCATTTATTTCTGTATTTTGTACTCAGCACTGTGAATCTTTTTTGTCAGATTAAATGTTTACTTTATCAGCTTGTATCTCTGTTCTCTATGAGCTTCACTTTCCAGAGGAAAGCTCAGGTAAACACATTACCAAAAAGGGTTCATTATATGTGCTTGATTAGTAAAAGTAGAACTGTGATCCTATAATTCTCCTGTGTGTGGGGTAACCTAAGACGTCCGGGTTTAAAGTCTTGGTGGTGGCAGTAAAGTGTGTACTAGGGAATTAGTGTAGAAGGGATTGCAGGGGTTAATTGAGTGGTTGCTGGGACTAGCAACAGTTAACCAGGGGTCTGGTGTCATGAACCCTGTCACTTCCACTCTCCCCACTGTCTCGGCTGGGCCTATCGCTGGTGACAAGAGCGCGCCCTAGCAGATTGGGATCCCCTTACATCCATGGTTCATCCTACATTTAATATATACTCCTTAAATGTCAAAGGTCTAAACAGCCCACACAAATGCAGCTTAGCAATCAGAGATATGCACAAATCCCAGGCTGCAGTAATCTGATTCCAAGAGACCCACCTATGCACCCACAAACCACCAAACATCCACACTAAAAGATATCCCCAAGCCTTCCATGCTTACTCTCTGAACAAATCAAATGTTCCCATTCAGACTGGGTATTTCAAGCAAGTTCATAATACGTGGACAAGGCAGGGCATCTCCTAGTACTGGTGGGTACACTGAATGGTATACAAGTCACTATCGCGACCTTATACGCACTCAATGAGGCACAGATGCCTTTCCTTTGTAAAGCACTCAAAAAGATAGATGCAATGAAACAAGGTCACACCATCATATGCGGGGACTTTAACTGCACTCTGGACCCCAAACTAGATATCAGACGAGAACACAACAAATGCCCCACAGTCATAGCATGTGCAAACAGCAAAATTCTGTCTGCTCTGACATTCTAGCTCAAATTGTATGACGCTTGGCGTAACAAATACCCATCAGGAAGGGACTACACCTTTTTCTCCCCAGTCCACTCGACATACTCACGCATAGACCTTTTCATGGTGGGCAAACACACTCTTACAAATATAGCATCGGTCAACATAGGATTAAGAACATAGTCAGATCATGCCCCGGTAACCGTTACATGCCACAATCTATAACCAGCACGTGGGAGGGGGAAATGGAGACTGAATGAGGGGCTTTTAGACAACCCCACTGCCCTACAAAAGATTGCCAAGACGGCGGACACTATTTCAGGGAAAAGGCGACGGAGGATGTAACCATACAAACCCAATGAGCAGCACACAAAACAGTTGTCCGTGAAGTACTAATCCAAATAGGCTCCTGTAAAAAGATCAACACAAATAAAAAGGTAGCTTGCCTATCACTCGAACTCACAGTTAGAAAAGAGAAATAAAGCCAACCCATCTATGAAGCTAGGCAACAGTATAGCCCGCATACAAAGAGACCTACACACGCACTAGCTACAGGACACGGAGAGGAGAATGAGGGCACTCAGGCTAACGTATATATTATTTTATTTTAAACAGTTTTTTTTACTTTTATTTAACTTTTTACAGGCAGCAGGGGGGACTACCTGTCATTACAGACATTCCCCCTGCTGGTACTGCTATGGACGGCTTTTCCGTCCATGTGATCGTGAGGTCCTCGTAATCACATGGCCCAGGAGAGCTCGTTCGGCAGCAGGGGGACTCCCTGGGATGCCAGGTAAGTCCCCCCATCGCAATCACTGGAGTGGGATCGCTGGTGAGCAGGTAAGTGGACGTGCTATGCCGCTCGCCGGTGTTTACAGCCGGATCCCCAAGGACAGCATAGTACGCCCGCCATCCTTAAGGGGTTAAGGAGGGTCATGAATGGAGAACTGCTTTTAACACGAGAAGTGGTCACTATAAGTATCTTGCCATGCCCTTCGTCTTATGCAATGCTCCGGACATATTTCAGGATTTCATTAATGATATTCTCAGAGACTACATTTATACTTTTGTATTAGTATATCTCCAGACTCCTCATAGGCATGTGAAGCAAGTATTGCAAACTTTGCTTAAAAATGGGCTGCATTGCAAACTTGAGAAATGCATATTTGATCAGACAGAGGTACAGTTCTTGGGATATAATATTTCGGCCTCTGGTCTTCAGATGGACCCTCGCAAACTAGAAGCCGTTCTACACTGGCCATTAGCTAATGGGTTAAAAGCCATTCAAGGTTTATTGGGTTTGCAAATTACTGTAGGAGATTCATCAAAGGTTTCTCTACTGTGATAGCCCCCATCACCAATATGACACGTAAGGGTGTCTAAAGAAGCTAGAGAAGCATTTGAGCTTCTTTAGAAATTATTCACCTCTGCTGACATATTGGTACTTCCTGACACTAGCAAACCCTTCATACTCGAGGTAGACGCCTCTGAGACAGGGGTAGGGGCTGTTCTTTCTCAGAGGAAGAGTCAGGATACCCCTGTGCATCCTTCTAGGTTCTTTTCTAGAAAGTTGTCACCAGCGGAGCGTTACTATGATATTGGTAACAGAGAATCGTTGGCCATTATACTAGCTCTGAAAGAATGGCGACATCTTTTGGACAGTTCCAAGGATCCCCTCCTGATCATAACTGATCACAAAAACTTGGCATACATTGGAAATTATAAAAGGCTGTCTTCTGGACAAGCATTGTTCTTGTCACATTTTAACTTTATCATCACATACAGACCAGGTCCTCAGAACATTAAGGCTGACGCCCTATATAGGCAATTTGACATAGTCAGAACAAAAACAAGAGTGTACCTGAGTGTATCATTGCCTCTACTGTCCTTTCCTTGTCTTCTCCTCTTCTTTGTGCTATCATGGCAGCTCAGTCTCGGGCATCTAGTGATAAAACTCTAGATTGTTTATTCAGTTTATAGAAAGATAGGAAGTACTAAGAGTGTTCCATGATAATGTGACAGCTGGACATCTGGGTATTAATAAAACTGTATCCGCTGTCTCCAGATCATTTTGGTGGTCTTCTCTTAGAAAAGACATCAGAGAGTATGTGGAGGCTTGTACTGTTTGTGCGGTTCCTAAGGTTCCCCATAAACTACCATGTAGGTTATTACAACCGCTTCCTATACCCAGTGTTCCATGGTCTCATTTGTCTATGGAATTCATTGTGGAACTCCCGATTTTCAAATTTTCTTCCTTATGGTGGTTGATCGTTTTTCAAAAATGGCACACTTTGTTCCGCTCAAAAAGTTCCCAAGATCTTGTTCATTTATTTATACGCGAAATTCTCAGATTATATGGTATTTCACAAAATATTGTGTCAGACAGGGGTTTCAAATTTGTGTCACAATTTTGGAGAGCATTTAACAAACAGTTGGGTATAGAATTGTCATTTTCATCTTCGTACCATCCTCAAACTAATGGTGTCGCTGAGAGGGTCAACCAGTTGTTAGAACTAAATTTGCGGTATTTTTTTAATGGCACTCAGGAAAACTTGTCTGATTTGCTACCTTGGGCCGAATTTGTCAGAATTAATGCTACCCATGACTCATCTGGACATAGTCCATGTTTTTGTCAACAACGATCGTCATCCTTACTGTTCTTCCTGCGGTGTTCTCTGACACTGTTATTCCTGCTCGTGAGACTTCAACTAAGGTCCACCCAATGAGACAGCCACTAGAGGCTGGATTAACCCTCAGTGTAAACATAGCAGTTTCTCTGAAACTGCTATGTTTATAAAAAAAAAAGGGTTAACCGGGGGGGGGGGGGGGGGTGCGTGTCTGACTTCCGGTCTGAACGGTCGCATGGAGTAAGAGCTCCTCTCCACACCGAGCCGACAAGCTATAATAACAGCGCAAAAAACGCTACTTACTGGAGGGCGAGTGAAGGAAAACATACCTGCTATAAGGATGTCACCCTCGAAGCAGACAAAACTCACGGACCCGTCAAAAAACAAAAAAGGACAGGCACAAACTAACCCAAGATGGCGCTGGGTCGGAGGCCTCCGCCCAGGCCTCAGAACACTCGACTGAAGCTGATCAGACCTCAGACCCTGAGCTAGAGGGGCAAGTTACTAAACTATATATAAAAACAATGCTCCAAGACCTAAGGTCCACAATAAGGTAAGACTTTACCACCATTATCTCCGGTGTACATCAGGAAATTGCGGAGCTAGGAGACCACACCGACCATCTGGAACAAAAGACAGAGGAGCTGTGTTCAGCTCACAATGCAGTAGCAGACAAACTTCAAGCGCTGGAAGCCAATAATGCGAAGCTGTGGCAGAAGGTGGCGGACATGGAAGACAGATCACGAAGAAATAACGTGAGATTCCGGGAGATAGCAGAATCCGTCCCGCCAGAAAAGCTCTCCGAGTATGTCACCACCATGTGCGCAATCATGGCGCCGGCCATCAACAGCACAGCATGGGAGCTGGACAGAATACACCGCCTACCACGACCACCGCGCTTCACTCCAGACACCCCGCGCGATATTATCGCTCGATTCCATCACTACAAATCTAAGGATGCACTTCTCCGAGCAGCAAGAGCAACAAACAATCTACCCACTCCGTATGAAGGCGTACAACTATTTGCTGACCTATCAGCCTTAACTATGGCCCGGCGAAGAGACTTCTCCACGATCACCAAAACGCTGAGGAACCACAAGGTAGTCTATAAATGGGGCTTCCCAACAAAGCTCCTGATATGGCGAAGTGGCAAGCTACACATAGTGGATGATCCTGAACGAGGTCTTACTACCCTGAAGGAATGGGGCCTCTGGGACCCCCAGAATTCAGCAACACACCCAGAAACCTCCCCAAAACGATTCCGGCCGGAATGGAGAATGGTGGGACAACCCCAGAGCTAATCCGACATGAGGCGCCAGCTTTCCAGCAGCACACATCAAGGGAGAAGTTTACCGCTTTCGTTGTGAAACTGACTTTCCTTTTTATTGTTTCTCAATTAACGGCGAATGGCAGACTTCAGGACTGGTATTAGTATATATACAGTGGTTATTGTTCCATATTATGTAATGGTCGTGTTCCCAGGCCGTTTACATCTTGATAGGGGATTGTGCACGCCATGTTGGCGGAACTTAATGACTGGGCGCATGTCTGCTCGCTTCCCGCCTGCCCGCCGCGGCCGCGGGGACAGTTCATCCTGGTCCCGCGGCCGCCTGTGGGCTGGTGGAGCGGTGACTACACTGAGCCCCGTGCCCCCCTTGGGGCTCCGGGGGGGGGGGGGGGCTCGAGGGCGCGGGGTGGGAATGGGGTGGATGGGCGGGGTTTACCTGATGCTGCCACGATGGTATCATATAGTGCCGCCACTGGATTCCCCGGCCCCTACTACAACATGCCTGTTTAACATCACTAGGCGAGAGGTAGGGTGATCCCGACAACCCATATCCCGAGGTTTACATGCCCCACTCTCAGTAGGCTAAGGCAACCCACGAACACCACATTTAAGGAAATGACTAGACTTGGGCCAGTTGAGCACTTGAATATGTAAAATAAAAAAAATAAAAAATATATATAAAAAAAATAAAACATAAAAAAAGAAAAAAAAAAGAAAGCAATAACCAAAAAAAAAAAAAAAATACCTCCAAGAGGAAGACAGCAATATCTCCCACGCCTCCCCCCGGCCACGGGGAGACTGGCAATAAAAACCCCACCCGCGGGGCTGGTGCCATAAAACTGCTAAACTGTAAGAAATGGAAATCTAATTATAATATTGCCCTACTGTCACACCAATACGCATATTTGTGCTGACAGATTACTGACTAAATCTGCTCAGGCTCTGGAGGGAACTTGCCCCACACGTTCCCCCAATAGGATGTCCCCAGGCCCATCCACAGGTTCACTCTCAATAGAGAGAGTTATGTACATACATTATTTGTATTACTTCTGTTTATGTTTTTTTTTTCTCCCCCCTTTCTCCCCCTCAATTCTCACAAGTTCTTACCTGTCTTACAGTCCAGGTAGCTCATTATTAGCTAGACCCCTGGTAGGCGAATCGAGTAGACCTCACGCAGGTCCCATCTCTTATCAGCACAAACAAAGATACCATCACATTGCAGCCCCAGACCTAAGGTTACATCACCGATCCAATGACCTCCCATTGCCAGTAAAATGACACACCACTTTAAATGTCTTTCTATGAACGTCAACGGCCTGAATAGCCCGTTCAAACGTCACTCAGCCATGAGGGAGATACACAACTCTAAGGCAGCAATTGTTTGTCTACAGTAAACCCATCTATGCACCCGCAACACCCCAACCTTCAAACCGACCTGCTACCCACAAGCCTTTCACGCTCTCTCGCCGCACAAATCCAAGGGAGTCTCTGTCCTATTCCACCAAGACTGGGTCTTCCAACAGACAGGGATATACCAGGATAAATTAGGCAGACTACTGGTCCTAGTGGGCACACTGAATGGCATCATGATCACGGTAGCCTCGCTGTATGCCCCCAATGAAGCATACAGCTTCTCTAACTCCTTCTATATGGCGTTTGCCACGCAACTCACACCACACCTAACCAAGCTATTCAATTACATCAAAGACTCAGGGCACATTCCGGCAGAGATGCTACTAGCCCATGTCATAACACTGCCTAAACCTGGGAAAACCCCCACAGAATGCGCCAACTTGAGACCAATTTCTTTACTTAATGCTGACACCAAACTTTACGCAAAGCTACTAGCCTCATGCATCAAACCAATGCTGTTGGATCTGGTATCCCCGGAACAAGCAGGATTTGTCCCGGCTAGGCAACCAGGTGATAACTGCGCCACTTTTTAAACCTAATTCAATGGGCCCAAAAGACCCAACAACAGGGCATAATGCTCGCGCTCGACGCGGAGAAGGCGTTTGATCGCTTAAATTGGGAGTACATGTCCGCAGTCATGTCCAAAATGGAAATTCCCCCCCAATTTCAGGCCAGCATAATGGCTCTATACTCAAACCTTGCAGCTAAAGTGTACAACACCGGTTTTCTATCCAGGCCATTCTCCATATCGAATGGCACGAGGCAAGGCTGTCCCCTCTCCCCGTTGATTTTCATCCTCTGCCTTGAACCGCTTATCAAACATATCAAATCACTAGACGCGATCCAAGGACTCCACACCCCGATAGGACCCATGAAAATCGCCCTATTCATGTACGACATCCTGCTATTCATAACTGACCCTTCCCAATCCCTGCCCCACCTAATGGCAACGCTAACCAGATTTGGCAAGGTTTCATACTATAATAACAATGCAAAAAAGTCACAAGCCCTAGCGATCCGCCTGCCCCACCACATCCTGCAACACCTCAAATCCACATACCCATTTGATTGGCGTAAAACATCAATGTCATACCTAGGCATCCAGCTACCTACCTCACCTACATTAGTTACCAAGACTAACCACATACCACTCTTACACAAACTAGATCTTCAACTCAAAAGTTGGGATGAAAAGGGAACATCCTGGTTGGGCCGCATAAACACAGTTAAAATGATGATTATGCCGCACATCCTCTACCTCTTCCGTACCCTCCCTATAGCAATCCCAACCACTATACTAAAAAGATTCCAATCAACTATAAACATCTGGAAAAGGAAACCCCCCCGAGTCTCGCAAAAACTGACCTGGAGACCCGTCTCGGAAGGAGGCCTCAGTGTGCCCAACATTCAATTATATTATAAAGCCTCACTCATAGCGCAGGGACTGACAGTCCTGGACTGTAAAAACCCTCCCATATGGCTGGCATTGGAAAATGCCTGCATGACGCAAGGTACAGTGGAGGATGCCTTATGGGCATGCTCAGACCGGCCAGCAAAGGGCACCAACACATTACCTCCAACGACACTAATGCTTCATATGTGGAGCCAGGCGATACTCAAATTGGGTGTCGGCAAGGACCTCATGTATGCTGCAGTAGCACACAGAAAATAGCAGTAGCACACAGGTGGAAACAAACACAAAGCCCAAACATAGCAGAGGTTCTCACACGGCTCGACACAACGAGCAGATTCGAACAAATGGCAAGCCGCCTTAGGAACGAGGAACACACACACACTACACACTGGCAGAGATGGGTTAAGATCAAAAACCTACATGGTTGTTAACCCAAATCCCTCGACAATAACAACAATCTATAGTTACTCCGAACTCTATACCGGTCGACCTGACAGGGAACAATTGCTCTCCCATACGCACCCCACCCCCGCGCTCTCAGCGCCCTCCTAAACTAGTAGCACACATCGACAGCTGATGAAGACTGAGTCCACTGGGTCCCAAGGTATATTAGAGGGCACTAATATGACCCATGGCCAACAACAACACCAATAACCATGCCAATGAGATAAACATGACGGCACCAGCGGTGTCCCCGGAACCAGATAAGGAGTTGACTCCCCAACACAATCCAGTAAAAAAATTTAGGGAGGGATGTGCCGACGCATGATGACTTAATCCACATACAACAGTGTCACCCGACCCCAGTATACCGTGCCTTGGTTTTCCGTTGCAATGTATATTTTCCTTTAATCCAGAGTGTACATCCTTTGTATTGTTGTATCTGACTAATTGAATACTTGATCTGCGTCATCAAGAACCATATTGAGCGCTACCAGTGTCTGTACCTACACCCCCTCTTCCTTTCTGTACCCCCCCCCCCGTTTTGTTTTGTTTTTTGATTTGCTATATTTGAAAATATAAATAAAAATCAAGATATGGAAAAAAAAAAAAGGGTTAACCCTAGCTGGACCAGGCACCCAGACCACTTCATTAAGCTGAAGTGGTCTGGGTGCCTATAGTGGTCCTTTAAATTTCATGCTGATAAGTGGCGTGGTGCCAACCCTGTTTACCAGGTGGGTGATCGAGTATGGCTCTCCTTGCGAAATATCAGACTCAAGGTTCCTAGCATGCAGTTTGCACCCAGTTTGCATTGGTCCCTTTCAGAGAATCAATCCTGTTTCATATTCTCTTGCACTTCCTGCATGTGACGAGACCAATCTCGCCACTGTGCATTGGAGGAGCCTGGTTGCCCGCCTGCTGCCTTTAGACTATGTCCCCATGTTGAAACGCTTGATTTTCCCCTGCAAAGACACGAAAGCCAGGTCATTCGGTACTTGCCCTATTTGAACAGTGATACTCCAGATAGCTATGCCATGGAGCCCATTCGTATAACGAAAGACTATGTGAAAGACTTTGGCTCCATGGCAATTGAACTGTATGTATGTGATCTGAGCGCCATTCAGTAATAATGTGCGCTCAGATCTAAGCTATCTGGGGATATGTTGAATGTACCTGTTTTATGCAATAGCTGCACAGTTATATATTTTTATGTATTTTATTGTCTTTTGCTACCATGTGGCTAATGGAGTTTTGCCTCTGTCCTTGGAGATAATTGGATTACTTCCCAATTATCTCCAGGACAGAAGACTCTGTGGAACTGGTTTTGGGCAGAAAAGCCATGCTTCATTTGGTCACAATGGACTTCGATCTATCTTTTGAACCAATGGACCAATTTGGATTATTTTGACATATGTTTGTATTTGGAGTATGCTAATTCTGAAAATGTGAATGTGATGTATACTTTTAAAGTTATGAATAATGTGGAAAATCTGCCTGTGATAATTACATTAACCCATTGTGTAAGGTAATTGCACTAAACAGGCAGAGGGGAGGATTTTGTGTGGGAATGTCTGAGTGTATTGTACGTTTATTGGTTGTTTTACAAAACTCTGTGGGTGGTACTAATGTGTAAGAATGTGTATATAAGGCCAATAAAGACACAGCTCAGTCTGTTCCTGCTTGACCATCAAAACGGAGCCTTGTCTCGTTTTTTGGGTGGATTTATTGTGTGCTGTTCCATTTCGACTGCTAGGAGTGTAAACCTATTCGTATGGTTTTTCCTATTCGACTGTTTACAACATTTGTATGTTTGAGAGCATTCGTATGCTTCTTCGGTTCGGTGGATTGGTGTCTACAGTAGCTGTGCCTGTGTCTCTGGAAGGGGAAGATCTACTAAACGGCAGTTTAACCCTTTTATGCCTGGGGGCATACACTGCCTCCTTGCGTATACCTAATTTATTTCATGTATCTTTGCTTAAGCTTCTTATCTGCAATAGGTATACTGTTCCTTTTTGTCCCTCCTCCTCCTTTGGTTATTGCTGGACGGGAGGAGTACGAAGTCTCCTCCATAATTGATTCCAGATTTTCTTGTGGTTCTTTGCAGTACCTGGTTGATTGGAAGGGTTATGGGTCTGCCGATCATTCTTGGTTTCCTGCTTCTGATATACATGCAATCGCAAAAAATTTTCTTTCCATGCCAAATTTCCTCTCAAACCTGATCCTGCCCACCCAGTGGGCGGTCTTCAAGTGGGGGGTAATGTTACGTATCCTTCGTATCCATGTGGCAAAAATTTAGATAATTACCTTCCGAAAGATAGAGGGGAGTGCTGCTCGGCGGTCTTCTGCCATGATGCCTGGCTTGTGCGGCATTTCGGTGCACGTCGGCCGCTGCGGACCCACTCAATTATATAGCCCCACATCCTTCCATGGCAAAGACGAGGTTGACATGCGGGTGACATCACGCAAAAGACGCGCATGAACGTTTTGGGGTCAAAGGCTAGGTACAGCCAATCGGATCTGCAAGAGGGTATTTAAACTCACTTATTACGTAGCTCATTGCCCTGTCGTGGTTGTTATCTGAGAGTGTGTTCCTGATTGTGTTTTTCTCTTTTTTGACTTTGGCTTTGTTTTGACTTCCCTGATTTCTGGTACTCTTGACTTTTGGCTTTTCCTTATCGCTGTGTCTCATGCTGTGTCTCATTCTGTGTCCCTGACCTCAGCTAGTTTTCTGACTATTCTCGGGTATGTTAAGTCCGGCTATTCAAAGGTCCGGTAAGATGTTACCCTTAGTTCTAGGGTGTGATACTGTTGGGAATAATACACTTTGCCTATATGTTAAGATAAGGTACCGTATTTTTCGCTCCATTAGACGCACCACACCATAAGACGCACCTAGTTTTTAGAGGAGGAAACCCAGAAAAAATAATATTTTTAACATGTTTCTTACTATAGGAAAGTTTGTTCAGCATATTTTTTTTCTCCCCTGTCCCATAGTGTTCCGTACTCCCCTCTCCTGTCCCATAATGATCTTTAACCCCCCTCCCCTGTCCCATTGTGATTTTTAACCCCTCCTCCCCTGTCCCATAGTGTTCTTTAACCCCCATCCCCTTGTCAAATAGTGTTCTCATCCCATAGTGTCCCCCCTCCCCTCCCATAGTGTTCTCACCCTCCTCCTCCCATAGTGTTCTCCCCCCCTCCTCCTCCCATAGTGTTCTCCCCCTCCCCTCCCCTCCTCCCATAGTGTTGTCCCCCCTCCCCCTCCCATAGTGTTCTCCCCCCCTCCCCCTCCCATAGTGTTCCCCCCTCCCCTTGTCCCATAGTGCACTTTCCCTCCCATAGTACCCCCCCTCTCCTTGTCCCATAGTGTGCCCCCCCTCCTCTTGTCCCATAATTACTTACCTGTCTTGTAGCGTGGGCCGGCTTCACAGCACGCACCGCAGTACAGGAACTTAAATTTCAGGTTCCGGTTTCCGGCGGGACTGAAAGGAAGTGTGCACACTGAGTGCGCACTTCCTTTCAGTCCCGCCGGAAACCGGAACCTGAAATTGAAGTTCCTGAACCGCGGTGCGCGCTGTGCTGTCCCCACGCTATAAGACAGGTAAGTAAAGCTTCATATTCGCTCCATAAGACGCACAGACATTTCCCCTCACTTTTGAGGGGGAAAAAAGTGCGTCTTATGGAGCAAAAAATACGGTAGATTTTGTTAGGATTGGGTAATGCTTGTAAAGACCACCCCTGTTTCCTTTTGAATATAACCTGTTACACAGTCCATTAAACGTCAGAAGTCACCATGAACCTTACATTGTTTTGTCTCATTCATTGGGGTTCCTCGCCAACTGATTTGGGGACGATGAGAAATACAGAGAGTTGCAAATTGATACAAAAGACCATGGCAAGGGGAAATTCCTGACAGAGAAAATTTCTCCCTATCAATAGGGGCTACGTCCGGACCCAAAAGAGAATAGTTGGTGATTATATTTGATGACATTTAACTTTCTGTCCTTTGTCCTTTTGTCTTTTTTTTTTTGTAAATCTTTATTTTTGGTGTTTTTGCTATAGTACATACATGGTCAAAGACGCCACAACAGCGTATGCGTTCGGTACAATCACAGTTTAGTTGTTGTATTTGTTGGGCCATGTTTAACTTTGCACAATTTTTTTTATTTTTAAAAACCAGGGCTGTGTAGTTCTAATGAGGTGTCTTACTGTATCCAGCGGTGAGTGAGGTGGGTCTGTCTAGTGTTATCCCAATGGGACACTTAAGCAGTGTTGGGACCCTGGTACAGGGTGTGGACTCATAAAATGCCTGGCCCTGTACATGGCTTGAGTTATGTTGGGTTAAGTAGCGAGTGAAGGGCTAGGCATCTATGTTTTGTCTATGTGAAAGTATATGATACGGAGCTTATGCGTCTGTGCTTTGATAGGGTTTTAGTCCCCTTCGGTTGCTGGGCTCAATGGCTATTTTATGAGGGTGCTCCTTGGTATACCATGCCGTTTAACCTCAGGCATTAAGGGGGGGGGGGGAGGCCCAAATTTTGTTCTATAGGTAACTTTCCTTTCGCTATGTGACTGTGTAACTGTAGCCAACCGGAATGGTTGGGACAAGGTTCATTGGGGTCGTGAGTAACTTAGCGTGGCTGTAAACAAATGAAGCCAAACAAAATAAACAATGGTAATGACATTACTGTTAAGCTAGTGGTATAGTTCGTATGAGTGTCAAGGCGTGGGTCCCGGGTGGGCAGCCATTGGCACTGCGGCGTCGGTGGATATTCCCAGCGTGGTCAGTAAGGCTGGGCCTTCTTTCAGGGTGGAGATCTTGTAGTGTTGGTCATTCTTGGTCACCCTCAGTGTTCTGGGGGTTGCCCATTTGTACGTGATGCCCGCTGTTTGCAGGGTGGCAGTGAGGGGTTGCAAGCTCTTGCGTCACAGGAGAGTGTCTCTGCTCAAGTCCTGGAAAAAGTAAATTGGTGCGTTTCAAAGTCATATGGTGATTTTCCTTTGACGGCTGTCATTAGGGCAATTTTATCCATCAAGGATTGGCATCTCAAGATGGTGTCACGTAGGGCTGCCTTTGGTGCTTGCTGGGGTTTGGCAATGCGGTATACACCGTCAAATGTGAAGTATTTCGCTTGCTTGTTGGGGAGGAGTGAGGCCACTAACCGCCTTATAAAGTGAGGCAATTCGTCCAGTGGCACCGCTTCTGATATTCCCCTGATCTTAATGTTTTTTTCTCCTGCCCCTGTCGTCTAGTATGGAAATTTGTCTGCTGGTGGTAGCTTGCGCCGTTTGCATCTGAGTGACCATGTTTTTAAGGGAGGTGAGGTCTTGGCGTAGTTCTCTCACCTCCTTTTCTGCGGCTTGGGTGCGGGCCGACACCGCTTGTACCTCCGTTGCTAGCCCCTTCAGGTCAGCTTGCCACATCAGTTGTAGATTCTGTTGGAGTCCGGCCAGCATGTGCTGTATGTCCTGCTTAGTTGCCGGTTGTTATTCAGTAGTGGTTTGTGTGTGTGCGGCGTTAGTGCCTGCCGCGGCCATGCTATGTGTGGAGTCCCCTGTTTCTGACCTCTCAGGTGAGACCGCCTCAGCGGCTCGGGTCCGTGCAAGAGGGAGAGATTGAAGCATGCTGCCTATGTCCCGGTGAGGTTTGGGGCACTCGAGGTCTGTTTGAGGGATTTCCGTCCCATTTCTTCTGAGGTGTAAAAATCTTCCTCGGAGTATTGGGAGCTTGCCCGGAGCCATGACGACAGCTCCCTGGTCTTGTACTGGTCGCGTGTGCCGTAGGCCCCAGATTCTTTGGTGCGGCGTTTCGTGCCCGATGTCTGAAAGAAAGGCATCTGGGGGTGCCGCCGGGTGTCGGGGATTGGTTCCCGTGGCTCTTTTTAGCTGATGGTCTGATTGCGCGGTTATTTTCGCTTGTTTTTGTGCTAGTGTATCGGAGCGGTTGTAGATGGAGACCTCCGCGTTGCTCCGCTAGCTCCGCCCCCCCCGTCCTTTTGTCTTTTGTGACTTCCAACTACGTCTCTCTTCGGTACTGGAGTTAGAGTGGGGTGAGTGCAGAGACAACCCGGCTGTATTGTCTATTGTGGCAGTCGGCGTGCTGCGGTCAGGTGAAGTCTCTTCTGCGGTGTCAAAGGAGCGGTATCCTCAGTTTATTTTAGTAGTAATTGAGGCGTAGACCCACAATATGCGGCATCAGAAGTGGGTTAGCTAATTTGATATTCCAACATATATCTTTTAAATATGTTGATGGTTAGTTATAGTTTGGGAGGATTTAGAGTAGATAAGGGAAAAGGGAAAGCCCCCTAATCCAATTTACTATTCTATCTCTGACTATTTCATGAAGTATAAATTTGTTATTCTGTTTTATATTTATGTTTTTCAAATGGGATACGTGTGCATGGTATGATTGTTAATTCTATACCATAAGCCCACTACACTTTCTATGAGAGTGGGATAGTGTGATTGTGTTGCATTGTCTGTATGATGAGCCCAGTACTTTCATACAAAAAGTCACCTCATTAGTATTTGAAAGTTAAGTCCCCATACGGGATTAACTGTGAGAATGCATAGTAGGGGACTACTATTGTGAACAGAAAGAAGGATGAATGTGGAACCCAAAGGTCCCTAGGTGGAAGAGTTATAATTATAAAGGGAGTCCCTACCTTTAATAATCCTAAGGGTGTAAGGGAATAAAATAGACAGGAAGGAAAGATAGGGCAAGGGGACTAAATGTGTAAAAACACATTCAATACCAAACAACTACTTGACAGAGAGATTCCCAAACCTAATATGGTGAGGTCAAATACCTCCAAACTGTAAGGTTGTAAACAACATAGATAGGTAGAGGAATAAGCAGAGGCAGAGGAGGGAGGAGCACCTCCTTAGGGGGGAAAAGAAAAAATCCCCAAAACCAATGCCAAAAAGAAAAAAGACAGCCCAGTCTCTAAAAGAGAGGGTACTATTGCTGTTACCTCGGCACAGTGATAATTCACAAGTGCCTACCTAATACCATACTACCTTCCTGGCTAAGTAGCTAAAAACGAATTAAATTAAATTAAACTAATCCATAAAGTGCTACCCAAGTGAACACACTGAAAATAAATAAATAAATAAATGAAAACTCGACGCGCGTTTCAGCGTGCTAACACGCCGTCGTCAGGAGTGATAAGCCTCTACATGGCTTTGTGCTCGTTTCTATAGGGATTGTAGCAATCAACTTGAAAAATTTACCGTTGTGTGTCAATCGTGTGTACACTTCCCGCCGTTTGAGCGGTCCATTGATTGGTCCGAAAATGCCAACCAAATTGCAAACCAGTTTATGATTGGAGTCCTGCATAAACCATGTGACCGGAAGATATTGCGGTTTCAATGTGTGCACACGTGGGGGCGAACGGCTGCATATGGGGGAGTGGCTTAGTCCTGTCACTTAGTGACGCGGCTGTCAGACATAATAGCACCTCCCATGTAACACACGGCAGAATTTAACCAGTCATGATCCTCTAGCAGGGAATTTTTCCGCATAGACCAATAGTCAAAAGGTAACACGTACTCCAGACTTAATGTGCCGAGACTGATAGTCAGTCTTACTGCATCTTAGCGATATAATCGCTAAGGTATCATTAAGGGGATTCTGGGTAGTGTGCCCTGATGTGACACAAACCATGGCAGTATGTCAAGTATTGAATTGCACCCAGCACGAACAAGAATTATAAATTATAAAGAGGGACCTTGGTAAGTAGATTGGACACTTGTATATAGTCACTATTTATTTAAATGTATGTTTGATCACTGAGGACTCTGGTGTGGGATTGAGCATAGGGAACTAACAAATCTGATAGTATCTAATAAAAAAATCTGATAGTCTCTTGTACCTACCTCTACAAAATTTAAAGGGTTGTTACCTATTACTTTGTAAGGCAGGGAGACTAAAAAAGATATGTTTTTACTATTAAGATCTCTTGTAGAAAGTCCTATTACATCCCCATCACCAAGGTCCCTCTTTATAATTTATAAATCTTGTTCGTGCTGGGTGCAATTCAATACTTGACATACTGCCATGGTTTGTGTCACATCAGGGCACACTACCCAGAATCCCCTTAATGATACCATAGCGATTATATCGCTAAGATGCAGTAAGACTGACTATCAGTCTCGGCACATTAAGTCTGGAGTACGTGTTACCTTTTGACTATTGGTCTATGCAGAAAAATTCCCCGCTAGAGGATCATGACAGGTTAAATTCGGCCGTGTGTTACATGGGAGGTGCTATTATGTCTGACAGCCGCGTCACTAAGTAACAGGACTAAGCCACTCCCCCATATGCAGCCGTTCGCCCCCACGTGTGCACACATTGAAACCGCAATATCTTCCGATCACATGGTTTATGCAGGACTCCAATCATAATCTGGTTGGCAATTTGGTTGGCATTTTCGGACCAATCAATGGACCGCTCAAAAGGCGGGAAGTGTACACACGATTGACACACAACGGTAAATTGTTTCAAGTTGATTGCTACAATCCCTATATAAACGAGCACAAAGCCATGTAGAGGCTTATCACTCCTGACGACGGCGTGTTAGCACGCTGAAACGCGCGTCAAGTTTTCATTTATTTATTTATTTTCAGTGTGTTCACTTGGGTAGCACTTTATGGATTAGTTTAATTTAATGTAATTCGTTTTTAGCTACTTAGCTAGGAAGGTAGTAGGGTATTAGGTAGGCACTTGTGAATTATCACTGTGCCGAGGTAACAGCAATAGTACCCTCTGTAACGGATCGCCTGGCACCCCGACTGGGTACCTCCGTTAATGGATGCTCCTAGCGTTTCCTGAGGACTCCAAGCACTCTGGCAGACACCATAATCACCGAATCCGAGAAACATTTAAATTCTCCCAAGCGTATGAATGCTGTAGACCATTGAATAGGAACCATACGAATAGGCTTGTACTCCTAGCAGTCAACTGGAACAGCATACAATAAATCCTTCCCCCAATAATGAGACGACACATCACTTTGAGGGTAAAACAGGAACTCTCTGGCTGCTAGCTTGCAGCCCTTTTTATTAGGTGCTCCCATGAAGGGGAGGGACACACACAGTAACGTACATTAACCAATCACACAATAGTTACATCCCACACATAGCCCTCCCCTCTACCTGTAAACTAATTATCTGTACACACAGGAAAATAAAATTATCCTAGGTAGGGAAAATACAGTTTTTACACAACATTCATAACTCCCAAAAAATACATCACATTCGCATAAAAATACATATACACAATCAATCCATTCGGGGGAACAACATACTCAAAAATCATACGAATTGGACCAGGGGTTCAAAAGTTAGTACAAATGTGCATTTGACCTTCTGGAAGCATGTTTTTTAGAAGCTCCAACTAGTTCCCCAGAATCCTCTATCCTGGAGACAATGGAGAAGCTGATTTAATTATATCCAGGGACAAACACAGCCTCCATTAAGCACATGTTACCAGCAACCACCAAAAGACATAAAAATACATAACTCCTGTTATACTAAACAGAACCCCCACATTCAACCCATCCCCAGATGGCTTGGATCTGAGCGCTCAACATATCCAAACAGCGTTTAGATGCCACAAACACAGTTCAAACGCCATGGGGTTTAAGTTTCGTATGGGCTGATGAGAGGGCCCATAATCCTGGGGCAGCCCAATAACCCACAGTATGCCCAAATACCGTGCATAAAGGGCCAAATCGCCCAGGGACCGTAGTCACAGGGTAAGAGGCGGGCAAGCAGCCCCCTCCAAACCACAGTGGCGAAGTGGCTTTCGCTACAGCCTCTCTTTTAGAGACTGGGCTGTCTTTTTTCTTTTTGGCATTGGTTTTGGGGATTTTTTCTTTTCCCCCCTAAGGAGGTGCTCCTCCCTCCTCTGCCTCTGCTTATTCCTCTACCTATCTATGTTGTTTACAACCTTACAGTTTGGAGGTATTTGACCTCACCATATTAGGTTTGGGAATCTCTCTGTCAAGTAGTTGTTTGGTATTGAATGTGTTTTTACACATTTAGTCCCCTTGCCCTATCTTTCCTTCCTGTCTATTTTATTCCCTTACACCCTTAGGATTATTAAAGGTAGGGACTCCCTTTATAATTATAACTCTTCCACCTAGGGACCTTTGGGTTCCACATTCATCCTTCTTTCTGTTCATAATTCGTGGGTTATTCCCCAGTAGGGAAGAGTTATTAGGGCTTTATCAAATACTTCTTTATTTTTGACTACTATTGTGACCCTTTTGTGGATAACCTAGCTATGTACACTCAAGGAGTTGAAAATTATAATCCTTTTCCTAGGGGAGGTAGTTTTTCAGGTACCCATATATGTATGATAGAGGGCTTATGTTTAGGGCAAAATGACAAATATCCCTGGTATGGACCAGATCCTTTGTGGGATAAGGCTTACATGAAGGAGAGCGGTAAAGTATGGGTGACCCTCGCCCTCTACTGGCATAAGGAGCAAGGCACTAATTGGAGTTTCCAAATGCTCCTCCCCTTCCTACTGTCCACCCCTTACCAAGTGCTATCCGTTGTTGAAAGAAATTGAGGCGGTGATGGATACGGTATGTATTGCATCAGTTTCTGTGAGACATAGCACTAATCAGGATCAGGTTGATGAGTCCCTGAACCAGGAGTCAGATGACAGTGAAGAAGTGGTGGAGGAACAGGTCAAAGAGGAACAAAGGATGCAGGAGGGGACAGCCAGGGAACTCCGCAGGTCCTCCTTACCCTTACTCACCTACAGGCAAAGGCCCTCTACAGTCAAACGGACTGCTGGCAGGGGTTCAGAGACTTCAACTGCACGACAAAACACATATCAAACTCGTAGACATGGCGGCTTGAAGGACCCCACAATTAAAATGCTGTATATGCTAATTGGGGAACAAGTAGTCGTGACATGACTCAATGTCCAAATGGGCTAAAGGTTAAGCAACCAGTTTCATTTCATTTTTAAAGAGGGCAACTCAGGGCTACTTTTTGTTACCCACTGTCTACATAATGCTGCTGAATTTGATTGTGGATACAGACCATACAGATTGGGACAAGGCTACTGAGATTCCCTCACGGCATTCTCTACTGTGGTACGCAAAAGTTTGGATCTATGCCATCCAAGCTGCGGCTCTACCCTGCTGCGGTATGTGGATGATTTACTACCGTGCAACCCAGATGCCGACTCGTGTATGACTGACACGCTAAGCCTGCTACAACACCTTTACAAGACTGCACACACGGTCTCTCCAGCCAAAATACAACTATGCCAGCCCAAAGTCAAATGCTTTTTCTTACTCAGCCAGGGAGTGCATGTACTAGCTCCTGAAAGAATTAAGGCCATTTCTTCTCTTATGCCACGGCCACACACAAAGACAGCTTTATTTTCCTTCTTTGGAAGTTAATTTGGAAGCACTTAATTTACCAGACTATAACAAAGAGTTCCATCTCTACTGTACTAAAAAAGGGGAAACCGCTGCTAGTGTCTTAGCCATGGTACTGGATATTGTCTAGTAGCATTTTATTCTAAAATCCTGCCGCCTGTAGTACAGGGTATGCCGGCATGCTTGAGAACGGTAGCTGCCAATGCTATAATGGTTGAAGCATCCCAAACCATAGTCTTATCCCATGATTTAGTACTACACACCTCACACCAAGTGATACAGGTCCTGAACAACATTTCCACACAACACATGACATCTCAACACAGATCAGGTTATGAGACTATACTTACAGCTACACAAAATCTCTCAATCAAGTATGCAGTGCCATCTACTGGTCCAGCCTTTCTTCTAGCTAGGCTCCTCTTCACACACTCACCTGCCGTAGATGACAGACATGAGTGCATACAGAAGATTGCTTTAGACACCAGACCCAGACCTGACTTACAGGACAAACCCTTGTGCAATGGGGACGTTGTTTTTGTTGTTGGGGGGTGCACTGGACCCTTAGACGGAGTATACCTAACAGCTTAAACTACCAAACACAACGCTGAAAGGACATTCATTGTCATTTCTCCCTGCACAAGCTGCAGAATTGATTGCATTGACAGAGGCATGTAAATTGTACAAGAGCAACCCGGTCACCATTTACACTGACCCTAGGTATGCTTTTGGGGTGTGCCATGACTTCGGATGGATTTGGCAGCAGCATGGCTTTATAACAGCCGATGCGAAGAGTATTTCCCATACTGACTTGGTGGCCCAACTGTTGGATGCCATCCTTCTGCCATCCGATATTGCAATTGTTAAATGCCAGGCACACACAAATGGTAGTGACCCCGTTTCTCGAGGAAATGCTTTAGCAGACAGGGAAGCAGTAATGATTGCTACACCCTTCATATCCCAGAGACCCAGATGCCCCCCATGGACTGAGAAACATGGTCATGATTCCTTCATTTGTGGGTAATGCTAATCTACAGATGGCCCAGGAACAGGCTAATCCCTCTGATATCTTGTTTTGTGAATATAAAGGTCAGACCAAGGAGTTTATAAGACAAGGAGGGGAGGATAGGGCTACCAAAAGCAACAGCACCCCTGTTCATACTACACTTTCACGTATTTGGACATAAGGGTGAAGAAATTACATATAAGGAGTTAAAGAAAAGATTTGTGATAAGGGACTTAAGAGAATGGTTAAATCTCAAATAAGTAGATGTTTAACTTGTGCTATGAATAACCCAAATGGTACGCTGAGTCCAACACACGAACACCTTCCCCCACCTGAAGGCCCAATGCAACAACTACAAATCGACTTTACACACATGCCAAAAGCTAAATGCGGGTGCCAATATTTACTGGTCATAGTTGACCAGTTCAGTAAATGGCCCGAGGCCTTTCCTTGTAGGAAGGAAGATGTGAAACAGGTGCGGGTGCCCTCTCCAAATAAACAGTGATAATGGAACTCTGTTTACAAGTAAACTCACTCAACACATAAGCAGACTGCTCTGTGTTGATTGGAAGTTCCATATCCCCTTCCACCCACAGTCTTCAGGGCAAGTGCGAAGAACAAACAGGACTATAAAAGATAAGCTAAGAAAAGGGACTAAATAAACTTTCATAACTGGCCAGATCATCTCCCAGCAGTCTTAACAGAGATAAGGATAACCTCTAATAAGACAACAGGACTATCCCCCTTGAGATATTGAGACATGAGACATTCCTCATTCCCTGGGCTAACAAGGGGCCACAGGGGATGATAGAAAAGGTTGAGGTAGCAAGGCTTGAATATGTTGCCAATCTAATTAATAAATTGAATGGCATCTATGGTGATGTGTTTCAGTCTCTCCCTCTCCCAGGTACACAACCCACACATCCTTTTAAACCAGGAGACAAAGTACTGATAAAGAAAATAAAGAGTCAGAAAACCACAGAAACACCCTTCGAACCTCCATCCACCGTGATATCTGTTACCAGGACGGCTGTCCTAACAGCCCAACAACCAATATGGATACACCCCAGCAGAGTAAAGTTAGCCCCTGGTCCTTTGGAAAAGTCGAGTACAGAGACAAAGATGGGGCGAAGCTAACTGGCGTTTATAACTGTTTCTTTAAGTGACAAATTGTCCTGTTCCCCTGGATTATGGAGAAGCCTCATTGCCAGCCTTCTGCCCCATGACTATGGACCTAGTGTGTATGGCCCTTTAAGAACCGTCTGGGGACACATTGAAACTTTTGGGAACAATGCCCCTTTAAGACTGTGTCCCCAGTCCCCTAAAATACTTTGTTTGTGCCCTTTTCCCACTTGGTTCAGTAAATGGGGCTTACTGAACCAAGTACCACACAGGCGGACCACCAAGAAGTGGAAGTGTGCCGTCAATTTACCTCCCAGGCTGGGAGGCTGCTGTATGTAAATTACTGACTGCTTGCCATCTTTATACAGGCGAACGCGGTCAGCGATGTGTGCAGCCAAATCTATGGAACTGAAATCGGCTACACATTTGAACGAACACCGCTGACCCTTACCTACTCCTCCACTCAGTTTTCAGCCGCAGCATCTAAGTCCCGTTCGGCGGTTTGAAAATACAGTGAGACTAAGCCGTTCGTGAATGTGGACTAGGACTTAGTCGTTTTTTCGGTGTCGGTCACAAAGGACTTCCGACTAACTTTTTAACTACTGGAAGGATTTGTATGATTTTTGAGAGTGTTCATATTTGAAGTATGCTGAGTAAGAATATTTTTATGGAGATTGGATGTATAGTTTTAAAGTTACAGTACATGTGAAAAAGTATATTTTTCCTGCCAGTGATAATTAAATTAATCCATTGTGTACAGTAATTATATCACAGGCAGAGGGGAGGATTTTCTGGGAATGAATGCGAGTGTTTTACTGTATATTTGGTTGTTTTACAAAACCCTGTGGGCGGTACTGTATGTGTAAAACCTGCATAAAAGAAGGCCCTTTGGATTAAAGAGAGAACTACTTGACTAACTCGCAGCCTCGACAGCTATAATCACTACAGGGATTGCTATGGTCTGCATACTCCCTTAGCTACTGATCTCTTGTAAGAGCTCTTGTTCCTGATCCAGTTTCGCTCTACAGAAGGAAGAGGTTCACCTACTGGAACCTGGAGTCTAGTCATAGGTCCAAGGTGCATAGCAGACTGCGAGATACCGGCCCAGCAGCGGTGGTTCATGGAGTCTGCAGTGCTTGTGGTGTCTATGGTGCTGATGGTCCTTTGGTGAGCACTAGGAGCATCCTTTCTATGGCCGAACTTCCAGATAGCCTGGAGGCAACCGTGACAGCAAGGTATATTGCACAGAGCCTTGGGGGACTCCAACCGAGGCAGGACGAGGGGAGGAGGTATCATTAGGAGACACTGAATGAGCATTGGGAGAGATGAGAGTCACAGAGACCAAGTGATTGAAGAGTTTGAAGAAAGAGAGCATGATCAACGGTGTCAAAGGCAGAGAGGTCAAGAGGAATTAGTATGGATTTAGCTGCGATTAGGTCATTAGTAACTTTGATAAGAGCAGTCTCAGTAGAGTAGACAGGGCGGAAGCTAGATTGAAGAGGGTCAAGGAAAGAGTTGGAATTGAGGACATGAGACAAATCTTTCCAGAAGCTTTGAAGAAAAAGGGAGCAGGGATATGGGTTAGAGAGGGAGGATGGGTCAAGAGATGGTTTTTAGGAGAGGTACTACAGTGGCATGTTTAAGATCAGCAGGGACAGCACCAGAAGAGAGGGAGCAGTTGAAGATGTGTGTTAAGGAAGGTACAAGACAAGGGGAGAGAGATCTGATAAGGTGAGATGGGACAAGATCGAGCGGGCAAGTGGTGGGAATAAGTAGCTGGGAAAAAGTCTTAAGGGTAGGAAAGGCATGATCTACGTGTGGTTGAGAAAGAGAAAGGCAAGGTGGGGAGAATTATTTCCTTAGCTGTTCAATCTTGTCAGTAAAGTAGCATGCAAAGATATTGGCTGTAAGGTTAGTTGGGGGGATGGCCACAGCAGGGCGAAGAAGAGAGTTAAAGGTGTCAAAGAGATGTCTGGGATTGCAGGAGCATGAACTAATGAGAGAGGAAAAGTATGACTGTTTGGCGAGGGCAAGGGCTGCGCTGTATGAACACAATATGAATCTATAATGGGGAAAGTCTGACTGGGTACAAGACTTCCTCCAGGAGCGTTCAGCACAACAGGAGCATTTTTGCAGGTAGCGTGTTGAATAGGTATGCCACAGTTGGGGGCGTGTCCTGCTCAAGGTGCATATTTGGAGCGGGGCTGCAGCGTTCAAGGCAGAGGTGAGGGTAGTGTTATATGTGGAGGTGGCCAGTGAGGGACAGGAGAGGGAAGTAATGGATAGCAGTTGTGAATTAATATCAGCTGACAGCTGCTGGAGGTCAATAGAATTAAGGTTCCTCCTGAGTTGAGGGTTGTTAGGCTGAGGTTGTTGGACGAGGGGTGTAACGGCACCACCAGGCATAAAAGGGGTTAACAGCCGTTTAGTAGATCTTCCCCTTCCAGAGACACAGGCACAGCTACTGCAGAACACCAAACTCCCGAACTGGATACAAAATAGCACTCCAACTCCCGTACTGGAACCTTACGAATAGCTGCTAGCAGACAAACAGGAAAAGCAGACAATCAGCTTACACTCCTGGCAATCAGTCTCTAACAGCATACAGTAAATCCCCCCCAAAGACGAGACAGAGCTCCGTGTTGAGGGTCAAGCAGTGGTCCGTTTATTGGCACCAAAAGAACCTTCTTTTATGACAGTTTCCCTTAGGTAAGACCACCCACAGGGTGTTACAAAACAACCAATCATACACGTACATTACAGAAAACACTCCCAGCAATTACACACAAAATCCTCCCCTCTGCCTGTGATATAATTATGTTACACAATGGTTTAACATAATTATCACAGACCGTAAAAATACAGTTTTTACACATACCCTGTAACTTTAAAACCATACATCCAATCTCCATAAACATTACATATTTGAACTCAGCATACTTTAAACATAAACACTCTCAAAAATCATACCAATCCCCCTTTTATCCCAGTGGATAAAAAGATAGACGGAAGTCCTTTATTTTCCTGCAGAAAAATGGCTAAGTCCGTTCATGCAAATAGCACATTGCAACAGGATGTTCGAATTGTCGAACGTACTTTAACTTTAACCGAAGTGTCGAAATGGAGGCGACGGTAAGGGTCAGCGGTGTTCATGTATTTGCATAGCCGATTTTAGCTCCACAGATTCTTTAGCATACACCGCTGACCGCGTTCGACTAAATTAAAATGGCCGCCACCACGTGTTCCTTTGTCGAATGATGGCCACTTCGACGACTTTGACGACTTCAGCAACTTCGGCTGCATCCGAAGTGCTATATAAAAAGTGTCAATCCTTCCCCACAGTATTTAAAGAGCCAGAATGAGTGACATACACCCTGGTATGGCCGAATACTGTTTTTAAAGGGCCCAATCTCCCAGGGCCATAGTCCAGAGGCAACAGATGGGCAACCAGGCTAATCCAATGCAATGTGGCGAGATTGGTCTCATCACAAGGGGGTACTTGACAGCAAACAATAAGAGGTGGTGATCAGAGATAGGAAATGGAGTGTTGCAGATATTAGATACAGTACATGCATAAGAGAAAATGAGGTTGAGGGTATTGCCAGCTACATGGGTAGGAGAATTAGCCCACTGTGATAGCCCGAGAAAGGAAGTAATTGAGAGTAGTGTAGATGCTGCTGAGGTTTAACAAAGTAATTTGCATATGCCCACCCTGAATCCTTTGCGATAGTAACATCAGATTTGTGATTTCTGTGGGAAAAGCAAGTCTCATGGCTTGACTGGTGTACATATTTTTGTTTAACAGTGTATTAACTATCCACAGACTTCAGGTGGAAAGGGCTTTTTCCCCACCATAACCCTTTACACCAGGAGATAGAGTACTAGTTTTGGTTCCTACGGTTGAGAACAAATTGCTAGCAACTAGAGTTGAGCGAACACGGACATTTCCGTGTATGTTCGGGTTGGAGTTCAGTGTTACCCTTAACGATGGGTGACAGACCTCGTCTGTCACGCGGTAAAATTAAACCCAGATCACCGCAATCGCGGCGATCACGGGGTTAATGGTGCTCCGGTCTGCCTCTGTATTAGAGGCAGACCGGGAGCACCCGATCAGGCTGCCCCAGCACCGGTGCTCGCTCTGACAGGCTGTCAGAGCGAGCACATGTGCTCCATTTACTCACCTTCCGCCTCCCTGCACTTCCGGGTTCACTGTGAAGTGCAGGGAGACGGATCTTCACTGATCTTGTCACTGGTAGAAAAAAAAATAAAGTTAGTTTAAAATCCCAACCCCCTTTACCCCTTTGAATAAAAAATTAACCCCTTCCCTGCCAATTGATCACTGACTACAGTGATCAATTGGCAGGGATTACATTTTACTGTCATCTGATTTTTTTTTTTAACCCCTGAGGGCTAATTTTTTTTTTTTTTTTTTTTAATCCTCAGGGGTTAAATTTATTTTATTAATTAATTTAAATATTTTAAAATTCTATATTTAGCTAGCTGGGGTGGGTGGAAGTTAGTGGGGAATTTGGGGATTTGGTGTTAGGCTAACTAGGGGTTAACATAAAAAAAGTTTTAAAATAAGCTTTAAAAAGTTAAAAATTACATTTAAAAAAAGTTTTAATAACGTTTAAGTAAAAAATAAAAAAGACACCCCCCTTTACCCAGTCCAAATAAAAATGAACCCCTTCCCTGCCAGTCGATCACTGCCTACAGTGATCAAAATACAGATCACAGTATTATACTGTGATCTAATTTGTTTTAACCCCTGAGGATTAACTTTTATTTTTTTAACCCTCAGGGGTTCAATTTATTTAATTAATTTAAATATTTTATAATTATATATTTTGCTAGCTGGGGTGGGTGGGAGTTATGGGAAAATGGGGAATTTACGGTTAGTGCTGCTTATTGCTAGTTAGGGGTTAACGGTAAAAAAAAGCTTCTAAAAATATTAAATCTGTAAAAAAAAGTTTTAAGAAAGTTTAAAAAAAATAATAGGCAAAACAAAAGTTTAAAAACTCGTTTTAAAAAGTTTTAAAAAGTCAAAAAATACATAAAAAAAATGCTCATTACCACTACACCTGAAACAAACTAGAGAAAAAATTATCCCACGCTTAGGTTCAAAATACGCCTTTTGAATTACCCCTGGGTGTATTCTTTAATAAATAGTATGTGTTTGTGGGGAAGTTTCAATAACCAACCATCTAAACTACTCCAAATTGGAACATGGACACAGCGTAAAACTTCAAAGTTAGAAAAAAACTGAATGGCTGCGTCTCAAATGTGCCCTTTCAACATCCACATATACCGGGCAAAGGTACATATGGGGGTATTGCTGTACTCAGACCACATAGCTGAGCAACATATGAAGTATTATACAGTCATAGCACACATAAGGTTTGCATAATATACTGTGCAAACTCACTTTGTGTGTCAAAAAGGCAGAAAAAATGCTTATTACCACTACACTTGGTACAAGCTAGCGGAAAAATTATCCCATGCTAAGGTTCAAAATATGCCTTTTGCAATACCCTGGGATGTTATCTTTAAGAAATGGTATAGCTTTATGTGGTATTTGGTTTATATAGCCTGGTAAAATACTCTAAAATGGGACATGGGCACAGCGTCAAAATGTAAAGTTTAAAAAAAAATTGCATGGCTATGTTCCAAATGTGCCCCTCCAATTTCCACATATACCTGGCAAAGGTACATACGGGGGTATTGCTGTACTCAGCCAACATAGCTGAGCAACATATGAAGTATTATACAGTCGTAGCACACATAAGGTTTGCAAAATATACTGTGCAAACTCACTTTGTGTGTCAAAAAGGCAGATAAAACGCTTATTACCACTACACTTGGTACAAGCTAGAGGAAAAATGATCCCAAGCTAAGGTTCAAAATATGCCTTTTGAAATACCCTGGGATGTGTTCTTTAAGAAATGGTTTGCCTTTATGGTGTAGTTGTAATATGTAGCCTGCTCAAGTGCTCCAAAGTAGAACACGGACGCATTAAAACCCTCCATGAAAATTCACACTTAAAAACGTAAACTTGTCACGTCTCTTTTACAACACTGTAACTTCACAAAATACTGCCAAAGACATAAAATGGGGTTGTCATTTTACTCGGAAGACTTAGCTGAGCATAATTTGGGGGGTTTGAACTTAGTGGCACATATGAAATATACAAAATGCCCAGCAAAAATGTAATCCGTATGTAAAAAATGCCCAAAATAATTTTTTACCACATACTTTGGCATATATTGGTGAAAAAATGGAAGCATGTTAAGGCACAAAATGCACCATATGAGATACCCTGGAGTGTCTTCTTTTACAAATGGTAGGCCTTTGTGGGGTTTTTTTTGAACAGTCAAACTGTTATAATACCCCAAATGGAAGCATAGGCTCATTAAATCTGTCTCTCAAAATTCTACTGTGAATACTGAAAAGGACAGGTCTCATATATGGCACTATAGCTTCACGAAATAGTGCCAAAGACATACAATGGGGGTGTCATTTTACTCAGTAGATGTAACTGAACACAAAATAAAACTTTGTACAGGAATAGCACACACCAACTTTACAAAATACACACGAGAAGTTATTTGTTATAAGTTTGTGTGCCAAAAACCAAAAAAATAAATACAATTTTACTCAAATATTTAGCAGAGGTTGGCGGTGAAATGACTACTTAGAAAGTGTCAAAACAACCTTAGGTAAATAGCCTGTGATGTCTACTTTATATAAATATTTACTTTTGTGTGGCAATTTTGTTTTCTTTTATGGCTAAAATCGCTCCACATTAAAAGTTTATTTTACTCCTTGTGCTTTGTGACCTGTAACTACCAAAAAAAACAAAAACTTAAAATCCCAGACACATTATATATTCTGTAAATCAGAACAACTAAATTAATTTATTTTTAATGTTGTTACATCAAATTAAAGCCCTTTCTGTCCTTTAAAAACCAGTATATAATATCTGTCGGTGCAATAAACAATAGAGATGCAAATTGCAGTTGAACGCAAACAGCAAGAAAATGAAAAAATTGCTTGTGTCATTAAAGGACCACTCTAGTGCCAGGAAAACATACTTGTTTTCCTGGCACTATAGTGCCCTGAGGGTGCCCCCACCCTCAGGGTCCCCCTCCTGCCTGGCTCTGCAAAGGGGAAAAGGGGTAAAACTTACTTTTTTCCAGCACTGGTGGGGAGATCTCTGCCTCCGATCCTCCTCTGTTCCGCCTTTGGGGGAAGGCTTAACCCATTAATAAACATAAATAATAAATATAAATATAAAAAAAATGGGTTAACCCTAGCTGGACCTGGCACCCAGACCACTTCATTAAGCTGAAGTCGTCTGGGTGCCTAGAGTGGTCCTTTAAGCGTAAGACAAGCTTCTGAAGCTGTGTCCTTAAGGGGTTAAATCATACAGCATCCTTTCATGTGCTTTACAGATGTCATATTGTTAATTACCAATTTTTGTTTAACCTGATTTTTTTTTTAAGTGAAAAATAAGTGTCATTGTGATCGCTTCATATACAGAAGTATTAATATACATTTCTATATTGTGTAAAGACACAACTACAAAGTTAAAAACCAAACACCAAAAAAACAATCTAACTGTGCATGGCTAGTGTGATACAATAAGTCTGCATCTTAAAAATGCAATAACGCACAGAAGATTTGATTTGAATTTACTACATCGGTCACTTGTAATATTGTTTCACACCTACAACACTTGTTAAACAGATCTAAGTGATAGAAAACAGATTGATGTTTTCTACACTAGAAACTACCAGATAACAAGCTGCTATATTTAAACCAGTTATCAATAGCTAAGAGGTACTTAAATAATATTATAATTCTGGGTCAATACCCAGAATATTGTAATTCTGGGTCAATACCCAAGTCAAACTGAGAGGTCAGTTTATAGGGAAAACTGTTGTCTGGATACAATTCTAAAACAATTTCCATATGTCCTTTACATGCTGGAAAAACACAGGTGCCAAATGCTGTGGCTTTCTGCAATGTGCATACCGGCAAGGAGGGCAGGGTTGAGAAGTGGGTGGAAGATGATGTGGAGGATGATGAGGTCCTAGACCCCGCATGGAATGAAGGTCATGCGAATGACATGTGCAGTTTGTAGGAAGAGGCGGTGGTCGCACAGAGGCACCAGCACAGCATAAGAGGGAGCAGGGTGCAATAGCGGAGCAGCCGTCCCCTAGCGCTCGTCGGCATGTATTAGCTCTAGAATTACCACAGTTATCCAAGTAACAGATGGAGCGATCAAAGGAACCATAACCGATTTAATGAGCCAGTTTCACTGTAGCGGCTGTGCGCGCTTTCGGCGTTCTCACCCTGCTGCTGCACGCCTGTCTGCGCTGCAGCATAACTTCGTCCTTCCCGCTCACCGCCTCATATGCGACGTGCCCACAAGGTGGAACTCCACCTTGCACATGCTGGAGAGACTGTGCGAGCAGCAGCAGGCAATAGTGGAGTTTCAGCTGCAGAACGCACGTGTCAGTCGCTCTGCACCAGACTTGCCCTCCAATAGATCCTCGTTAAAGGATTTAAAGTGTACTCATTCCAATTACAGGGCCTCGAAAGAGTCCTGTATTGTTATTTTCGTCACTCCCAATCCCTGCATCGGGAGTGGGTAATTTGCGCGCCTGCTGCCTTCCTTGGATGTGGTAGCCGTTTCTCAGGCTCCCTATCCCGAATCTAACCCTGATTCCCTGTTACCCATGGTAAGCACAGAAAGTACCATAGAAAGTTGATAGGGCAGACATCCGAATGCGTCGTCGCCATTATGGGGACGTGCGATCGGCCCGAGGTTATCTAGAGTCACCAAAGTGCCTGCGCAACGACTGCCGAGTTGTCCACATTCTAACTTGTGCTGATTACTGGGTGGCCACCCTGCTGGATCCCCGTTACAAGGACAATGTGTCTGTTACAAACTGCAATTTGTAACTGGCCCTTTAAATGACAAATTGAGCTGCTTCCCTGGGTTGTTGAGAAGCCTATTTGCCAGCCTCCTTCCTCATGACTATGACCCCTGGGAGATTGTGCCCCTGAAAACTATGGACTTTTATTGGGTGTGTATGGCCCTTTAAGGACTGTCTGGGGACATATTGTGACTTTGTTGAACAATGCCCCTTAAAGACGGTGTCCCCAAACCTTTAATACACTGTGTTCCTGGCTTTCTCCCACTTGGTTCAGTAAATGGGGCTTACTGAACCAAATATTACACAGGCGGACCACCCAGAAGTGGAAGTGTGCAGGCAATTTACCTCCCAGGCTTTGAGGTTACTGCAGGTTAATTGCCGAGCGCTGGGTGGCCGCTGTTCGTGCAAACGAACACGTGGTGGCGGCCATCTTTGTTCATTCAAACGAGGTCAGCGGTGTGTGTAGCCAAATTCATGGAACTAAAATCGGCTACAAATTTCCGCGAACACCGCTGACCCTTACCTTCTCCTACACTGAACTTGCAGCTCCAGACCGACCGCACAGCCCAAATCTATGGAACTGTCATAAAGGACTTCCGTCTAACTTTTTATCCACTGGAGGGATTTGTTTTTTTTGGTTACGTTTATATTTAAATTGTGCTGATTAATAATATGTAATTTTTATGGAGATTGGATGTATGGTTTTAAAGTTACAGTGTATGTGTAAAAACTGTATTTTTCCTGTCTGTGATAATTATGTTAACCCATTGTGTGACATAATTATATCACAGGCAGAGGGGAGGATTTTGTGTGTAATTGCTGGGAGTGTTTTCTATAACGTGTGTTATTGGTTGTTTTGTAACACCCTGTGGGTGGTCCTATCTAAGGGAAACTTGCATAAAACAAAGCCCTTTGGGTGCCAATAAACAGAAGGACTTGACCCTCTAACTTGCAGCCTTGTGTTTGTAGGGGACAGCTATAATCACTACAGGGATTGCTATGCTCTTCATACTCCCTTAGCTACTGAGCTCTTGTAAGAGCTCTTGTTTCTGATCCTGCTTCGCTCTACAGAAGGAAGAGGTTCACCTACTGAAACCTGGAGCCTGGTCATAGGTCCAGGGCGCAGAGCAGACGGTGAGATACCAGCCCAGCAGCGGTGGTTCGTGGAGTCTGCAGTACTTATGGTGGCTATGCAGTAGTTATGGTGTCTACGGTGCTGATGGTCCTTTGGTGAGTGCTAGGAGCATCCTTTCTACGGTCCAACTGCCAGCCAGCCTGGAGGCAACCGTAACAGTGCCGTCCTTAATTCCCTCACTGGAGCATGATCGGAAGATCAGCTTCACGGATTGCTGTTAAACTGAACCAATAATCAATTAAAGAAAAGTAATTTCTTCACAACAGCAGTCAGAACAGTTTACTTCACTGCTGATGCTGATGTGAGCAAAATTAATAAATATGTGCAATTTTTGTTTCGTATTAATGATTTCGTACTAATTTTACATTTCATTAGTCCATTATGAATTTCGTCTGTAAACCATTAGTTTTTCGGACGAAATTAGTTAAAAAGGTATTTGTTTAGTCCATTAGGACTAAAATAGCACTGCGCGAAAAAAAAACAAAAAAACAAGGAGGGACACAGCAGCGCTACCAGCTTGTAATAAATATTAATTCCAACCCCCCTCCCCCACAATAAAACCTGTGGGGGTCACTATGATGCCCATATTAATAAAATGGAGGTTAAATTCTCCCGCATGCCACTACTTGCGGGAGCCAGTGGCTGATCACTGTCATGTAAAACTACTAGTGACTGGGACAAAAAGAAAAAATAGGAGGAATTCTGAGTATCAAAAAAAATGAATGAAACAAATAATAATAGTATGGTATATAATAGTGGTATAAAGTGAGTGAATGGAAAGATACCTAATTCAGTCAAAGACTGACTGAACAAAAAATGACTACAACTTAGCTTTCAATGAGTACTAGTATAAAAAGCAGGATAAACACAGTATAAAAGTACCCACCAATAGGAGAAAACACCATAAGAAATGATAGACCACAAAAGGAGATCTACTAAATGTGGAAAGAGCCTATCTAAATTCCCCTAAATAAAGGAAATATAGAATAGGTGTCAGGATCCCGCAGGCGACTGCAAGGTGAGGCTGCAGTCCGCTCGCGGCACTCACCCTCCAGCCGTCCGCGGGCCCCTTCTTGGTATGCGCTCGGCGGGCGGCATCCTCCCAGCCACGAATGGCGCCCGCGTCTTCCTCTCCGTCCCCCAGCGACAGCATGCATGACGCTGCACGCTGGGAGACCGCCCAGTTTTATAAACGCCGGGGTCAGCCACCTGACCCGGCGTTAAAGGCACAGTGCCTCAATCACAGTGGGAGGTATAAATATCTCCCACGTGTGATTGTTAATTCTGATTGGAAATTATTCAATCAGAATTAATCAATACGTTTAAATACTTACCTTTCCTGTCTCTCCCTGCCCTGTTGTGGTCTTTGCTTGCTAGTATTGCTACTGAACTTGTGTTTCTGGTTACGTACTCTCTGGCTTGTGTGGTGACATTCTGTCATCAAACTAATATGGTGACCAGGGGTCATGTGACCAAGCTCATGTATGCCTTTCTCACAGTGGGATAAGCTTTACCTTTGATATGGTAATTGGGTAATTCAATACCTTTACAGGTAAGAGATAACCACTTCCCCCTATCCCCATTCCTTCCTATTCCTTCTTGGCTGTGCTACTGAGCAGACATGGGCTAATTTTTATCATGGTGAACTGTGAGTGGGTGTGGCGAAACCAACCTCGCCACTGGGCCCTGGAGAAGCCTGTTTGCCCGCCTCCTACCTGCTGACTATGGCCCCTGGATTATTTGGGGCATATTGTATTTTATTGTGCGACTGCTGGCCCTTTAAGTATAGTGAATGGTATTTTATTGTACTGCTGCTGGCCCTTTAAGAACTGTCTGGGGACATATTGAGACTTTGGGTAACAATACCCTTTAAGACTATGGCCCCTGAAAACGTATGGACTTTTATTGGGTGTGTATGGCCCTTTAAGAACCGTCTGGGGACATCTTGTAACTTTGGTGAACAATGTCCCTTTAAGACTATGTCCCCAGACCTGTAAAATAACTTGCCCCTGGCTTTCCCCCACTTGATTCAGTATATAGGGCTTACTGAACCAAGTACCACACAGGCGGACCACCCAGAAGTTAAAGTGTGCAGGCAATTTACCTCCCAGGCTGTGAGGTTACTGCAGGTTAATTGCACGTGGCGGCGGCCATCTTTGTTCAGTCGAACGCGGTCAGCGGTGTATGCTAAAGATTCTGTGGAACTGAAATCGGCTACACATTTTGCCGAACACCGCTGACCCTTACCTTCTTCCATACTGAACTTGCAGCTCCAGAGACTAAGTCCCGTCGAAATGGGACTTAGTCGTTTTTCGGCATGAAATTGACCGGCCGCACAGCCCAAATCTATGGAACTGTTTTGGGCAGGAAAATGTGCTTGCGGTCGGTCATAAAGGGACCTCCAGCTAACTTTGGATCCACTGGAGGGATTTGGCTGATTTTTGGAAGGGTTTATGTTTAAAGTGTGCTGATTCTAAATATGTAGTTTTTGGGAAGATTGGATGTATGGATTTAAAGTTATAGCACATGTATAAAAACAGTAGTTTTCCTGGCTGTAATAATTATGTTAACTGGTTATCTGAGGGGAGGGGATGTGTGGGTTGTACCATGGATGTGATTGGTTATTTTATGCCTCCCCCTGGGTGTGGCCTGTAAGTGTACAAGTGTAATAAAAGCCAGGCTGGATGAGCCAGTCCAGAGTTCCTGTTTTACCCTCAAAGTGATGTGTCGTCTCATTATTGGGGGGAAGGATTTATTGCATGCTGTTCCAGTTGACTGCTAGGAGTACAAGCCTATTCGTATGGTTCCTATTCAATGGTCTACAGCATTCAAATGCTTGGGAGAATTTAAAAGGTTTCTCGTATTCGGTGATTGTGGTGTCTGCCAGAGTGCTTGGAGTCCTCAGGAAGCACTAGGAGTATCCATTAACGGAGGTACCAAGTCGGGGTGCCAGGTGATCCGTTACATTGGTGGCAGCGGTGGGATGGCGTCCTAGTGTGAGGTAAAGCAGCTCAGAGACACTGTTTGGATTTACAAATTGAGGGCAACGCTAGCAGTCGTGCAGCGCCCCTGGGAGCAGACAAGTATGGAAGGTTCTGGCTCTGGAGATGATTGGCTGGCCGAGGTGAGGCAGCGAGTGGCCGAGTATGGGGATGATATACCCATGGAGACACGCCGGGTGATCTGGAACCAGGTCATGGCTGAGCGAAACACAAGGCTGGACCGAGAATTCCGGTTGGCAAAAGAGAGGAAGTATGCTCAGCAGCAGGAGCGGTACAGCAGCCGAGTAGAGGCTGCATCCGAGGAGGTTAGCCGTCTTTCCCTGAGGCGGCGGGAGGAACCCGAAGTGGGGGTCCTCATAGACTGGTCCTGTGAGGAACCACAACAGGCAGGTAGAGATGGGACCAAGGTCTCTCCACCGGGCCCTTACTCACAAATGTTGCGGGGCCTCACGGATTGGTCCTGGGAAGACCCACAGATGGCAGGTGGAGATGGGACTGCGGTCTCTCTACCGGCCCTACAGGGATGCTGGGCAGTCGGCCCAGATCCCCAGCGGCAGTGTGCGTTACAGGGAGCTGAAGGTGCCGTTCTTGCTCCCCAGCGGCAGTCTACGGTGCAGGGAGAGGAGCCTGTTATCCCCTCTCCCCAGCGGCTGAAGGTGTGTAAGGGAGAGGAGTTTGTTATTCCCTCTCCCCAGCGGCAGCGCAGCTCACCAAGGGGAGACAGTAAGCCACTCACCAGCGCAGATGGGACCGTGCTCTCTGCGCCCTGCCTACAGGGAGTACAGAGGGTCAGCCCTGCTCCCCAGCGGCTGAAAGTGTGTAAGGGAGAGGAGTTTGTTACCCCCTCTCCCAAGCGGCAGCTTAGCACACCAAGGGGAGACAGTTAGCCCCACACCAGCGCAGATGGGACCGTGGTCTCTGCGCCCAAGTTACAGGGAGCTGAAGGGGCCGTCCTCCCTCCCCAGCGGCAGTGTGATTTGTTGGGGATTGGAAGCCCAGTCTCCATTCCCCAGTGGCAGAGTATCCAGCAGGGAATGGAGAGCCCAGCCCCCTTTTCCCCACAGCAGGACTCTGTGCTGGGAGGAGAGACAGTCGGTCTCCCTCCGCAGAGACGGGAAGTATGTATGGGAGAGGAGATTGTTACCACCTCTCCCCAGCGGCGGATCATTAATGTACAGGGAATAGAGAGCCCAGTCTCCATTCCCCAGCGGCAGAGTGTTCTAATGGGAGAGGAGCTGGTTACCACCTCTCCCCAGCGGCAGCTTAATGTACCAGGGGGAGACTGTAAGCCCCACACCTGTGCAGATGGGACAGTGGTCTCTGCACTTCCAGCACAGGGGGTAGGGACGGTCGGTCCTGCCCCCCCACGACAGGGCTGTTTAGCCAAAGGGGAGACAGTCTGTCTCCAGCAGCAGAGCTGTGTAACTAAAGGGGAGACAGTCGGTCTCCAGCAGCAGAGCTGTGTAACTAAAGGGGAGACAGTCGGTCTCCAGCAGCAGAGCTGTGTAACTCAAGGGGAGACAGTCGGTCTCCAGCAGCAGAGCGGTGTAACTCAAGGGGAGACAGTCGGTCTCCAGCAGCAGAGCGGTGTATTTAAAGGGGAGACAGTCGGTCTCCAACAACCAGGCTTCAACCCGACTACTCCCGTGGTAGTGCTGGCATCCGGGCAGAGTACCGCTGGTCTCTGCCCACTCAGCAACCCACCAAGGCAGTCTACCAGCCCCCAGCACAGCCGTGGTGAGGCACCTGGGCATGGACAAAGTTCTCCTCTACTCAGGTGTAGTAACCGTTTATTGTGGGTGGGCTGTACTGCTGTTTCTGTCTTGTGGGTGGGCTGCTGGACTAACAAGGGCACTGACCGGCAGGAGGTCAGATACCCTGTTAGTCTGTTTGGAAAAGGGGAGAAATGTGGCGAAACCAACCTCGCCACTGGGCCCTGGAGAAGCCTGTTTGCCCGCCTCCTACCTGCTGACTATGGCCCCTGGATTATTTGGGGCATATTGTATTTTATTGTGCGACTGCTGGCCCTTTAAGTATAGTGAATGGTATTTTATTGTACTGCTGCTGGCCCTTTAAGAACTGTCTGGGGACATATTGAGACTTTGGGTAACAATACCCTTTAAGACTATGGCCCCTGAAAACGTATGGACTTTTATTGGGTGTGTATGGCCCTTTAAGAACCGTCTGGGGACATCTTGTAACTTTGGTGAACAATGTCCCTTTAAGACTATGTCCCCAGACCTGTAAAATAACTTGCCCCTGGCTTTCCCCCACTTGATTCAGTATATAGGGCTTACTGAACCAAGTACCACACAGGCGGACCACCCAGAAGTTAAAGTGTGCAGGCAATTTACCTCCCAGGCTGTGAGGTTACTGCAGGTTAATTGCACGTGGCGGCGGCCATCTTTGTTCAGTCGAACGCGGTCAGCGGTGTATGCTAAAGATTCTGTGGAACTGAAATCGGCTACACATTTTGCCGAACACCGCTGACCCTTACCTTCTTCCATACTGAACTTGCAGCTCCAGAGACTAAGTCCCGTCGAAATGGGACTTAGTCGTTTTTCGGCATGAAATTGACCGGCCGCACAGCCCAAATCTATGGAACTGTTTTGGGCAGGAAAATGTGCTTGCGGTCGGTCATAAAGGGACCTCCAGCTAACTTTGGATCCACTGGAGGGATTTGGCTGATTTTTGGAAGGGTTTATGTTTAAAGTGTGCTGATTCTAAATATGTAGTTTTTGGGAAGATTGGATGTATGGATTTAAAGTTATAGCACATGTATAAAAACAGTAGTTTTCCTGGCTGTAATAATTATGTTAACTGGTTATCTGAGGGGAGGGGATGTGTGGGTTGTACCATGGATGTGATTGGTTATTTTATGCCTCCCCCTGGGTGTGGCCTGTAAGTGTACAAGTGTAATAAAAGCCAGGCTGGATGAGCCAGTCCAGAGTTCCTGTTTTACCCTCAAAGTGATGTGTCGTCTCATTATTGGAGGGAAGGATTTATTGCATGCTGTTCCAGTTGACTGCTAGGAGTACAAGCCTATTCATATGGTTCCTATTCAATGGTCTACAGCATTCAAATGCTTGGGAGAATTTACAAGGTTTCTCGGATTCGGTGATTGTGGTGTCTGCCAGAGTGCTTGGAGTCCTCAGGAAGCACTAGGAGTATCCATTAACGGAGGTACCAAGTCGGGGTGCCAGGTGATCCGTTACAGTGGGATCTGGTGATTCTATAAGATTTAGTTGTTATTGTTAGTTAGGTTGTTGTTGCTGTTGTTGTTGTTGTTGTTGGTATAGTTAGTTAGATTGTGTGTAATTATTTGTATGTTGTTGTTTTTGTCTCTGAATAAATATTTGTTAAAGTAGACGGACCAGAGTTTATATGTGTATGCGTGCATAATAATTTATAGAGTTTGGTAATACACCACATTTGGCGACCATGAATTTTAGACTTCTACAACAAATGTTTGTGAGGCGCAATAACTACCATATTGATACATAATCTAAGAGCAAGAGACTTTATAGCATAGGATTTGTTGTTGAACAAATATACATATGTGTTTTGTTGACTGTTTTGAATTTGTGTATTGTGACTGACAGAACATATTTTGTTGCAAATTGTAGCATTTATAGGTTTAACTTTGTTTCTGTACAGTTTTAAAGTATTGGTGATAAAAAGGGAAATGTTTTGGCCATTTTTAATAGCACATGTGCTGTATTGTCTCTCTCTTGTTGCAACTAACTAGAATGAAACTTTGAGGCTTCACTGCATTCTAAGTTTAAATAGCAAAATTGTTTTTGTTGTTATCTTTTGTCTGTTTGAATAATTGAATTCAGGATAGGAGCATAATGTTTGTGCATTATGACTGACAGAACGTATTTTGTTGCAAATTGTAGCATTTATAGTTTAATTTTGTTTCTGCACAGTTTTAAATTATTGGTGATTAAAGGGGGAGATTGAATAGTTGCACTGCATTGGTATTATTGATGTTTCGGCCATTTTTAACCCCTTAAGACTGCAGGACGTACTATGCCGTCCTTATTTTGGTGGCTCTAAACGCCGCAGGACAGCATAGTACGTCCTGGGCGGTCTTCAGCCCCACGTGGCCGGCGGAACATGGCCGCTGCAGATCGCGGTCGGGGGGCATGCCTGGCCCCCCAGGCAGCCCCCCTGTGCCTGGGGACCGTGGTCTGCAGCTTCCGATCGCAGTGACAGGCTGTCACTGCGATCGGTATTTACCATGTGTCAGCCGATTTTAAAATCGGCTGACACATGGAGCCGGCGGAATTCTCTGCAGCAGATCGCGGTCGGGGGACATGCCTGGCCCCCCAGGCAGTCCCCCTGCGGTCAGTGACCGCGATCTGCAGAGTATGATCGCAGGGAGAGGCTGTCTCTGCGATCTGAATGCAGAGACAGCCTCTCCCTGCGATCTGATCGCAGTGACAGTCTGTCACTGCGATCAGAGGTTACTATGTGTCAGCCTATTGGCTGACACATAGTAACTGCAGGCAGGATCCCCCTGCAGATCGCGGTGGGGGGCATGCCTGGCCACCCAGGCACTCCCCCTGTGGCCAATTACCGCGATCTGCAGGAGGTGATCACAGTGACAGCCTGTCACTGTGATCACTGATCCTGTGTGTCAGCCAGTGATGTAAAATCACTGGCTGACACTGTCTCTGCCCCTCTCCTCCCCTATTAACCCCTTAATGTAAAAAAAAAAAAAATTAAAGTTAAAAATAAAATACACTTACATCATTTATATATATATTATATATATGATCTATATATAATATATATATATATATACGCACACATTTACACATACACTAAGTGTATTTTAATATTTATATATATAATTATATATATATATATATATTAATATCAAAATACACGTAGAAGGATATTGATTAAATATATACATAATTATATATATATATATATATATTATAATAAAAAAATATGTAAATACGTAAAAAAAATTTAAATAAAAAAATAAATAATTCAAAATATATATGTGTGTAATTTCGTTCTAACTGTATTTTGATAATATATATATATATCTATCTATATATATATATATATATATATATATATATATATATATATATAGATAGATATATATATAGATATAGATATAGATATCAAAATACACGTAGAACGAAATAATATACCCAAGTATATACGTATACATCACTATATGTATACCTATATATAAATAAAAATAATAGTAAAAAAATTATATACATATATATACACACACGTGTATATATAATAATTTTACATATATATTTATGTAATAATTTTACATAATTAGGTATCCTAATTAATTACAATTAGCGGGACCTGCCTAACAACCCAGGCCGAAAGTATAGGGAATTTAATTTGCTAGCACTATATTTAACCCTATAACTTTCCAAGACACTATAAAACCTGTACATGGGGGGTACTGTTTTACTCGGGAGACATCGCTGAATACAAATATTTGTGTTTCAAAACCGTAAAATTTATTACAACAATGATATCGTCAGGGAAAGTGAAATTTATTGCCTTTTTCGCACACAAACGGCACTTACACTGACGATATTTTTGCTGTCATACTTTTTACTGTTTTGAAACACAAATATTTGTGTTCAGCAAAGTCTCCTGAGTATAACAGTACCCCTCATGTACAGGTTTTATGGTGTTTTCAAAAGTTACAGAGTCAAATATAAGGCTTCCGTTTCAGTTTTTTCACAATGAAATTCGCCAGATTGGTTACGTTGGCTTTGAGACCGTATAGTAGCCCAGAAATAAGAATTACCTCCATAATGGCATACCATTTGCAAAAGTAGACAACCCAAGGTATTGCAAATGGGGTATGTTCAGTCTTTTTTAGTAGCCACTTAGTCACAAACACTGGCCAAAATTGGCTTTCAAATTAGTTTTTTGCATTTTTCACACACAAACAAATATTAACGTTAACTTTGGCTAGTGTTTGTGACCAAGTGGCTACTAAAAAAGACTGGACATACCCCATTTGCAATACCTTGGGTTGTCTACTTTTGCAAATGGTATGCCATCATGGGGGTAATTTTCATTCCTGGGCTACCATACAGTCTCAAAGGCAACATAACCAAACTGGCAAATTTCAATGTGAAAAAACTGAAAAGTGTAACATGCTATATTTGACCCTGTAACTTCCCAAAACACCATAAAACCTGTACATAGGGGGTACTGTTTTACACGTGAGACATCGCTGAATACAAATATGTGTATTTTATTGCAGTAAAAGCAAACAGTATTATGACATTCACAGTTAGAATGTCACATAGAACTAAGAAAATTTAAAAAAAATCATATTTTCTCTCATTTTTTTATATTTTATTCATATTACGTTATGTTCCATACCTAAATATTGGATGTTAAATGAAAGCCCTGTTTCCCCTGAACAAAATGATATATAATAAGTGTGGGTGCATTTAATATGAAAGAGGTAAATTATTGTTGAACAGACATATAGTCAAAATCTGTGGTTTGTTTACATTTTTTTTGGTTCACAACTTGTACATTTGGCTGCGGTCTTAAGGGGTTAACCCCTTAAGACCGGAGGGCGTACTATTACGTCCTTTTAAAAGCGGCTCTAAACGCCGCCGGACGTAATAGTACGCCCTCCGGTTTTTAGTAACTTACCCGGTCGCTGGCGGTCCCACGCCGGCGATCGCGGTTCGGGGGACTCCCAGGGAGCCCCCCGCGGCACGTCCGCCCTCCAGGAGCCCTCCCGGCCATGTGAGAGTGAGGTCCTTGCGAGGACCTCACAATCACATGGCCGGTATAGCTGCCTGCTGCATTGCCAGCAGGGGGACCAACTGTAATGACAGTTGGTCCCCCTGCTGGCTGAAAATCAAATAAAAATTTTTTAAAACAGTGTAAAAATAAATAAATTATATACTTAGATCATATATATATATTATATATATATGATCTAAGTATATATATACACATATACACACATACACATACACCGTCTAGGTGTATTTTAATATTAATATATATATAATTATATATATATATTAATATCAAATTACACGTAGACTGATACTGATTAAATATATATATAATTATTGTTATATATATATTTATAAATAATATAAAAAAAATTAATATGTAAATACGTAAAAAAATTAAATAAAAAAAATAATTAAAAATAAAATATTAAAAAATATATAGATGTGTTTTATTTCGTTCTAACTGTATTCTGATATTAATATATATATATATTTATATCAAAATACACTTATAACGAAATAATATATATCTATATACATAAATATATACGTATATATCACTATATATATATACCTATATATAAATAAAAATATTAAACAAAAAAAATATATATATATACGTATATATACACATATGTATATATATACATATATTAATTCTACACATATATTTATGTAATAATTTTACATAATTAGGTATCCTAATTAATTACAATTAGCGGGACCTGCCTGACCACCCATGCCGAAAGTATAGGGAATTTAATTTGCTAGCACTATATTTTACCCTATAACTTTCCAAGACACCATAAAACCTGTACATGGGGGGTACTTGTTTTACTCGGGAGACTTCGCTGAACACAAATATTAGTGTTTCAAAACAGTAAAATGTATTACAACCATGATATCGCCAGTAAAAGTGACGTTTTTTGCATTTTTCACGCACAAACAGCACTTACAGGGACGATATTATTGCTGCAATACTTTTTACTGTTTTGAAACACAAATATTTGTGTTCAGCGAAGTCTCCTGAGTACAACAGTACCCCTCATGTACAGGTTTTATGGTGTTTTCAAAAATTACAGCGTCAAATATAAGGCTTGTGTTTAATTTTTTTCACATTAAAATTCGCCAGATTGCTTACGTTGCCTTTATGACCCTATGGTAGCCCAAGAATGAAAATTACCCCTATGATGGCATACCATTTGCAATAGTAGACAACCAAAGGTATTGCAAATGGGGTATGTCCAGTCTTTTTTAGTAGCCACTTAGTCACAAACACTGGCCAAAATTGGCGTTTTTTGCATTTTTCACACACAAACAAATACAAACGCTAACTTTGGCCAGTGTTTGTGACCAAATGGCTACTAAAAAAGACTGGACATCGCTTATTTGCAATACCTTGGGTCGTCTACTATTGCAAATGGTATGCCATTATGGGTGTAAATTTATTTCCTGGGCTACTATATAGTCTCAAAGGCAACGTAACCAATCTGGCGAATTTCAATTTCAAATGTAACACGCTATATTTGACCCTGTAACTTCCCAAAACACCATCAAACCTGTACATAGGGGGTACTGTTTTACACGTGAGACTTTGCTGAATACAAATATGTGTATTTTATTGCAGTAAAAGCAAACAGTATTATGACATTGACAGTTAAAATGTCATGAAGAACGAAAAAAATCAAAAAAAATCTTATTTTCTCCCATTTTTTTCATATTAAATTATGTTTCATAGCTAAATATTTGATATTAAATGAAAGCCCTGTTTCCCCTGAATAAAATGATATATAATAAGGGGGGGTGCATTTAATATGAAAGAGGTGAATTACGGTTGGACAGACATATAGCGCAAATGCCAGGTTTTGTTTACGTTTTGTTTCGTTCACAACTTGTACATTTGGCTGCGGTGTTAAGGGGTTAACCCCTTCAGGACGGAGTCAATAGTGCACATTCTGATCAAAACAAAACGTAAACAAAAACTGGAATCTGCGCTATATGTCTGTTCACCCGTAGTTCCCCTCTTTCAAATTATATGCACCCACACTTATTATATATCATTTTGTTCAGGAGAAACAGGGCTTTAATCTATCATTAACTATTCATATATGGAACATAATTTATTATGAATAAAATTTAAAAAAATGTGAGAAAATAAGATTTTTTTTTAAATTTGCATTTCCGTCTGACATTTTAACTGTGAATGTCATAACACTGTTAGGTTGTACTGCAAAAAAATGCACATATTTGTAATCAGCGATGTCTCACGAGTACAACAGTACCCCCCATTAACAGGTTTTATGTTGTTTTGGAAAGTTACAGGGTCAAATATAGAACATTCCATTTTTTAAATTGAAATTTTCCAGATTAGTAATGTTACCTTTGAGACGGTGTGGTAGCCCAGGAATGAGAATTACCCACATAATGGCATAGCATTTGAAAAAGTAGACAAGCTAAGGTATTGAAAGTGGGGTATGTGTAGTCTTTTTTAGTAGCCACTTACTCACAAACACTGGCCAAAGTTAGCGTTCATATTTGTTTTTGTGTGAAAAAAGCAAAAAATGAATATTTGGCCAGTGTTTGTGACTAAGTGGCTACTAAGAAAGACTGGACATACCCCACTTGCAATACCTTGGGTTGTCTACTTTTGCAAATGGTATGCCATCATGGGGGTAATTCTCATTCCTGGGCTACCATACGCTCTCAAAGGCAACATAACCAATCTGGCAAATTTCAATGTTAAAAAAATGAAATGCAAGCCTTATATGTGACTCTCTAACTTTCCAAAACACCATAAAACCTGTACATGGGGGGTACTGTTATTCTCGGGAGACTTCACTGAACACAAATATTAGTGTTTTAAAACCGTAAAACATATTACAACAATAATATAGACCATAAAAGTGCAGTTCGTTTGTAAAAAATGCGAAAAACGTAACTTTTACTTAAAATATCATCGTTGTAATACAATTTACCAGTTTGAAACACTAATATTTGAGTTCAGTGAAGTCTCCCGAGTAAAACAGTACCCCCTATGTACAGGTTTTATGGTATCTTGGAGAGTTACAGGGTCAAATATAGTGCTTGCAAATTAAATTATCTGCACTTTCTCCCTGTGTTGTCAGGCATGTCAATCAAATTTTAATTAATCAAATCACATAATTACGTTAAAAGATTATTTAAATATACACGTAGAATTTTAATATATATGCATTTATAGGTATTTAAATTCTACGTGTATACTAATGTAATCTTTTATGTAGTTATACGTATTTATCTATATATATATATATTTGCGGTTATTTGTATTTTATATATAGATAGATATATATAGAATGTCATTCTAAGTGTATTTTGTTACCGATATATATATATATATATATATATTAATAACAAAATACAGTTAGAATGAAATTACATATGCATATATAATTTATATTACATTTTGTTTCAATATTTTATTTATTTATTATTTTATTTATTTATTATTTTAATTATACGTATTTATATATAATATATATATATGTACATCTATTATATATATAATATATCTATACATATTATATATATGTAACGTCATTCTAAGTGAATTTTATAATTAATATATACTTATATTAGTATTAAAATACACTTTGTATGACGTTACATATATATAATATGTATATATATATTATATATATAATATATATACATATTATATATATATAGAAATAGTTTTAATTTATTTTTACACTTGTTTAATTTATTTATTTTTACTTTCCCACCAGCAGGGGGACTGTCTGATATTTCAAACAGTCCCCCTGCTGGCAGATCCATAGCCAGCTATAGCCAGCTCTTTGAGAGCGATCACATGGCCCCTTTGCCGTGATTTGCCTGACAGCCCAGGCAGCCCCCCAGAAGAGGATCGCGGCGGAGGCGAGTACAACTCATCTCCTGGGGCTCAAAGCCGTTACGGCGCTCCATGCCGCCGCAACGGCTTTAAAGCCCTTTTAATGCGGGACGGCATGGAACGCCGTAAAGGCGTTAAGGGGTTAATAGCCCATGTGCTGTATTGTCTCTCTCCTGTTGCAACTAACTAGAACTAAACTGAATATATTGTAATTGTTTTTAGATGTTACATTTTGTACATTTTGTGGCTTCACTGCATTCTAAGTTTAAATAGCAAACTGTTTGGTTTTTTTTTTGTTTCTCTTTTGTCTGTTTGAACCATTGAATTCTGGGTAGGAGCATTGTGTTAACATGATAAAGGTATTGGGGCTAATACAGTGTGGTGGCTATTGTTTTGCCAGGTTACCATTTCCATTTTTACACTGGAATGTGTTTCATAGAAAATGAACAGTTTGTATTTGAGGTAAATATTATGAAGTAAAGGTGCCAATGTTAGATTGTTATATGGTTGGGAAATATCATTGTGCTGAAGTTACAGTCAGGTATTTTCCAGTTCCCATATCTTCCTTTAAATCATTCTGTTTATTTGTAAACCCTCCCCTCTCCCCCCACTGCACTTAAAAGCGGAAGGGTGGTTTTGTGTTTTGCTATCTGTGGGCATTTGTTGTATTGAGACTGTGAAGTTTTTTTCTTAAAAGACAAGAGTTTGTTCTCAAATGGTTCAATCTCTTTGGAGACAGTTTCATTTTTTTTTTTAATTAATCCCATTGTTAAAAGCTTGTTGTTTTTTTACTTAGTCTGCTGGTCTATTTCGATTAAAGACTCGGGGAGAGCTCAGTTTTAAAATGTAATTTCTAGGTACTAAGTATTTTTCTGTAGAAGTACTAGAGTACTTCAAGAATGACATTGACAAACATAATGGACCATATGAGCTTCCAGAACCAGCAGGCCCCCATTGTGGAAAATATGAAGGTTTCATGGATGTTTTGACACAGATTGTTACTAATAAAAAGTGCCATATTAAGAAAAGGAAAAGCTTGGTGGCACAATCGGTTGTTGCTGCAATAGGGGGTTTGGCAAGCATGGTACTCGAATTGCAGCAAGCTAATTTAGTAACCACCAATAAAATGAGAGATGCTCTTGATGAAAGAGATTGTTTTAAAATAGCTGCCCTAAGAACAAACAAAATGATCGAGGGGTTGGAGAAGGAATTAAAGGAAATAGAACAACAGAGAGATGCATATAGTGCTAAGATCACTGAACTCCAAGACCTAGTCATGGAATATAAAATGAAAATTAAAGAAAACACAAATAAATGGAATAAGGAGATTCCTAGAGTATGCCCAGACCAGTCTTATTTTATATCTGAAAGTAAAGAACCAGTGCTGGGAACAAAACACAAGGGAAATGTGCCAATTGTAAATTGTGTCCCACAAGCCCCTATAATAATAACTCAACATTTTAATGTAAGAGAAATGCCTACTAGCTTCTCTAGACAGACAAGGACTATGTCAATCACAGATAAAGATAATTTCCAGAAATGGTGGGAAAGTATGCCTACTGACGACTTTAACACCTTTACACATTGATTTATGAGGGGAGCAAATAGAGCAAAAAAAGGAGTTCTTAACTTAGAAGAATGGACAGAACTGTTAGAATATGCTATGGGTCCTTTGGCTAGCAGATTATTTGGATTTAATAACAGTGTGTCTGATCAGGCAGGAAGAATTGCTGCAACAAATTTATATCTACTCAGCATAGAGAAAGAAATAGCTAATATTATGATGAGGCCAGCAGATGGTCCTAGAGCGGTAGCTCAAAGGATATTGTTCTGGTATACGCTATGCCAACCTCAACAGCCTCTGGTCTTGGGCTCACCAGAACACATTGCTAAAGTAATGGAAGCCCTTCCCTGGGAGTGTCAAGAATTTGTGAGGCTTTTTGATCCAACACCAGCAGACTTAGAAATTGTACTAACTAGAGCTGACAATTGGTGGACTAAGCATCCGTCCTCAGAGCAGGCCTTCTCTGTTTCAGCCATAAGAACATTCAAGGTTGACTCTGGTAGAGATTTAGATGGTAAATGGAGAAGCCAGAGGTGGGATGTACCCTAGAACAAGAGGGATAATGAGAACTGGAGACCAAAACAGGACTATTACAAAAGATGGAGAGATCCACAGAGGGACCATAGGAATAGGGACAGTGCTAAAAGAAGCAATGTAATGGGAGATAATTGGAAAAATAGATGGGAGGGGCCATCTGGAATAATAATAATACATGGGGGAGGCTAAAAAGGAGAGAGAATAACTGCAAAAATCACAGTTGGCAAGAAAAAACAGAGAAATAACAGGAACAGTTATTGGGAGAATAATTGGAGAAGGAACCATAGATGGGATGAGCATCAGACTAAAAGACGGAATTGGGATAATTGGAGGAATAAAGAAGGGAATAGAGACTACTGGGACCTAAAGAGACAGACTGAGAGATTGGAGGCAGACGTGAAAGCACTTAGGGAACAGATGAGGGAGGGAAATACTGATCAATTGGGGGTCCCCAGTAATGAATAACTCCCATAATGTTTGTTGTCCTCTACATCTGTATGTATGTATGTTTGTTTTTCTTTTGTTTCTATATTTTATCTGTCTCACCATTATCTCGTAACACTCCAGTTTAAAGAGGACCTTAGTATGTATTGTTATATATATATGTATATATATTTTTTTTCATATTAAGGATAAGCCTCTAAATTCATTAATTACAGTCAGGTGGGCCAAATTCCGAATATTTTTTGTTTTTATTAGTTTAGCACGCCTGCACTGCCAGCTATGTTTTATTTATTTTTTTGATGCTGGATTAATAATTAAAAAATTCATAGTTTAAGTGAATTGTGGCCAACGTGAGGCTTATATTTGATCACACTGGAGAGATGTGATAGTGTAACTTTCTGTTGGTGTACAACAGTAAAAACATTAAAAGCATTTTTTTTTTTTGGTTCCCAACAAATATAGCCTCAAGTTGATTTTTGATTTTTGAATAGCAACAGACAGTTTTCTATAGATTGCACGCTGCCAAACGGTGTCATGGTAGCATTCAGTCTATTTTTTTTCTTCTCTCTCTCCATCTTTGAAGCTTTGTTTTTGTTTTTTGTTTTTTGCTTTTTGTCATTAAGAATATAGGGAAATTAGATTGCCTTGAGTGAAGATGGCATAAATAATAAAGTGACAATGTATGCTATTTGTTCTATTTGGCTATACGCAGGGGATTAAATAGTTGTGGGTATGAGAATTTGCAACTACGTTCATTTGCGAATACATTTTTCACCCTTACATCTTTCCCACTCACATTCATGTATAATAATTTTTGGTTAAAACTATGTACATTTTGTGATTATTGCATGTATTCATCAGTAAATTATAAAATAACTAATATGGTTTTGTGTTCAACTCTCCATCAGGTGTGGAGTAAATGTCTAAATTAATCAAAATTTCAGGAGACATTTGTGGGTCTTTTACCTTCATCTAAAATGTAAACATAGCCTTAAGACACCACAACCAAATAGATTTTATTAGACAAAACTAGTTAAGCCTTTGACACAAGACAATACGCTGATTACTGTTGTACATTTTTCATTGTCTGTGTTTGATTCAAAGAACATTTTAATTGGAAGGCCCAGAGAGGTGAAGGTAACTGACATGTCCTGTCACAGTTTACTATACAGATGAAGAAGTGCTGGGATTACCAAGACAAACTATTATCCTGAAAATGATTACTATTCAGATGAAGAGGTACTGGGATTACACGTCAAACTATTATCCTGAAAATGGATACTATACAGATGAAGAAGTGCTTAGATTACCAAGTCAAACTATTAAAACAGCCCAGAATGAGGATAAAGTAACAGCAAGAAGCAGGAATTTGTGTCATTTCAAGGTGGTCACAGAATGAGTTTCCCCTAAACTCATGGACTTGCATGTGCCATTAAACAAACAAACCTCAAGCTTTGTAATGGATTGGCTAAGACAATATTCAAGGAGAGTTCATTCTAAAATCACAGCTTTCAAGCACACAGATCAGTCACAGTCTTCAGATTCCAGTCCCAGGCTAAACTAAACATCATATTGTGTCATAAACTAGTGATAATTACTGTATGGGGTTGATTGTGTCTGGATTTTACTTTACTTCACATAAACACATTACCATATAATATTAATGAACAACTACAAGGGTTCTTACCAACCCACTAGGGCAGTAGTTAATTTAAAAACGGAACAACTGAAAACAATAGAAATTGGGGGAATGTGGGGTGATGCAACCCCCGTTTGACTATATTCTTTCTCTCACTTTTAAATGTGCTCAACATAAGAGAAAAAAAAGTGAGGGAATGTGGTGACATTCTGTCATCAAACTAATATGGTGATCAGGGCCCATGTGACCAAGCTCATGTATGCCTTTCTCACAGTGGGATAAGCTTTACCTTTGATATGGTAATTGGGTAATTCAATACCATTACAGGTCAGGAAAGAGATAACCACTTCCCCCTATCCCCATTCCTTCCTGTTCCTTCTTGGCTGTGCTACTGAGCAGACATGGGCTGATTTTTATCATGGTGAACTGTGAGTGGGATCTGGTGATTTTATAAGATTTAGTTGTTATTGTTAGTTAGGTTGTTGTTGCTGCTGTTGTTGTTGTTGTTGTTGTTGGTATAGTTAGTTAGATTGTGTGTAATTATTTGTATGTTGTTGTTGTTTTTGTCTCTGAATAAATATTTGTTAAAGTAGACGGACCAGAGTTTATATGTGTATGCGTACATAATAATTTATAGAGTTTACATGATGATGACACCCGTTCGAATGGGACTTTGTCATCTTTTTCATGGGAAATAGACTGCCACTAGACTAACTACCACCGCAGACACTTTGACAGAAGTTGAAGTGCGTTCGACTATTCGAACGCCACCTTTGGATGGGACTTTGTCAATTTTCAAGGCAGAAATAGACCGACCACACAGCCTGAATCTGTGGAACTGTTTTGGGCATGCAAACAGGTGTGCGGTTGGTCCAAAGAGACTTTTCAATATCTCTGGAACCACTGAACCGATTTGTACACATTTTTATTATGTTTTTCCCCAAGTTGTGTGGTTCATGAAAATATAAGTTTTATTCCTGTGTGATACAAAATCATAAAGTTATAAAATTGTATAAACATTTATAAGTTTTAGCTTGGAGATAATTGAGGAGATACAGTAAGAAACTCAATTATCTCCCAAGCAGAGGGGAGGGAATATGTGGGATGTAACCGTTATCCGGTTGGTGAATGCCTAATTTGCTGTGGGCATCTCCCTTGCAGGGGAGAACTGCATAAAAGCAGAGTACCTGCCATTAAACATCAGTTCTACTACTGATACTGTGTGTCGTCCAGTGATTGGGAAAGGTAATGGGATACTATTGGATTTTATTGCTGACTGTGCTGGATATTCTCTGGGATTTATTACTTGTTCCGGCATCTTCTGGATATACTGGTGGAGTTAAGCTGTGAGAAATCAGCTCTCCGCTACAGAACCGTATCAAATGCCTTGGCAAAATCCAAGTAGATCACATCCAATGCAACACCCTGACCTATACTTCTACTTACTTCTTTGTAGAATGCAATTAGGTTAGTTTGACATGACCTATGTTTCATAAAACTATACTGATTGTTTATAACAAAGTTCTTCCCAATGAATTCCTGAATATTATCCCTTAATAGCCCTTCAAATATTTTCCCAGTCACAGAAGTTAAGCTCACAGGTCTATAATTTCCAGGCAACAATTTTGAACCCTTTTTAAATATCTGCCTTCCACCTATCCTTCGGTACAATACCTAAAACAAAAGAATCTTGAAAAATTAAATACAGAGGTTCAGTTATTTCCCCACTTAGCTTCTTAAGTACTCGTGGGTGAATACCGTCAGGCCCCGCAACTTTTTATACATTAATTTTCTTTAACTGCTGTAGCACCTTGTCTCGAGTCATCCAATCAAAAGTTATCTGCAAATTTTTTGCAGCAATCATTTGCATGTCTCTTGCCATAGGATCCCCATTGATATATACTGAAGAAAAATAGTTATTTAAAATGTTTGCCTTTTCCTGGTCTTCATTAGCTGACAGACCCATTTCTGTTTCCAGTGTACCTACACCTTCATTTTTTGTTTTTTAGAATTGATGTATTTGAAAAAAAAATGTGCTTGGTTTTGCTTTCTTTGGCTATCAATTTCTCATTTTCTAGTAATCGCCTTTTTGCAAGCATTATTGGCTTCCTTACATCTTATATAGGATATCTCTGATTTGTCCGATTTAAATGCTTTAAATGCCCTTTTCTTATTTTTAATCTCTTCTTTTACTTCTTTACTAAGCCACATTGGTTTCAATTTGTTTCTTTTATATTTATTACCCAATGGTACATACTGAGAAATCTACCTTTCTAAAAAATTTTTGAATAGCTTCCATTTATCCTTAGTGTTTTACCACTAAGGAGTTTATGCCAGTCGATATGTTGTAGAGCTGCCCTAATCTTATTGAAATTGACTTATTAAAAATTATACATTTTAGTATACCCCACATGCTTTGGTTTTTTGAGTTTATTTAAAAAATTACCATATTGTGATCACTATTTCCCAAATGCTCCCCAACTTGAATGTTGGTCAAAAGATAAACATTGTTTGTTATAATGAGATCCAGACCAGCATCATTTCTAGTTGGTGCTTGTACCAGTTGTGACATAAAGGTGTCATTTAACACATTCATAAACCTGATTTCCTCTATCCCAATTTATGTCCGGGTAAAAAAAAATCTCCAATAATTAACTTATTACCCCAATTTGCAGCTTTCACATTAGGTGGTTTATAACATATCCAAACCAATAATTGCTTTCCCTTTGTTTGCCCCAAGCAGATATCTACACATAAAGCTTCCACATGCCTAAGATTTGACTTTAACTCATGGTTGACATACAAACATACAAACATACAAACACAACCCACCACCCTTCTTGTTTTTCCTATCCTTCCTAAATAACATGTACCCACTTAAGTTAACTGCCCAGTCATGTGTCTCATCCCACCATGTTTCTGTTATGCCTATTATATCATTTTGTTATATAGGCTCCTTGCATTAGTAAGCATACATTTAATATTATCATTAGAGTTGAGCGAACCCGGACTGTAAAGTTCAGGTTCGTACCGAACATTAGGTTTTTTGGACCCCGGAGCCGAACACGGACATATCACTGTATGTTCGGGTTGGAGTTTGGTGTTTTAATGGAGCGTTTTCAAAGGCTGCAGAGCAGCCAATCAACAAGCGTTTGACTTGTGTGCCCTTAGAAGCCATCACAGCCATGTCTACTAATGGCATGGCTGTGATTGGCCAGTGCAGCATGTGACCCAGCCTCTATATATAATCTGGAGTCGTGTAGCGTTGCACGCACATAAGGTCTTATTAGTGTAGGGAGAGGATGCTGCCACTGACAGGGACAGCTTAGGAAAGAAATCTGCAAACTAGTACATTAGTAGGGTGCACTTCATATCTGAGAGTCAAATAGAAGCGTCAAATACTGCTGTCACATTGGAGTTTTAAAACTTACAATTTTTTGGATGCTAAATTGCTAAATAGTATTTTAGTGGGGTGCACTTCATATCTGAGATTCAAATAGAAGCATCTAATAGTGTGCTTACAGCACAGTAGAAAACATTCTTATTTTCTGGGTGCTAATCTGCAAAATAGTAAATTTTGGGCATGCTCTTCATATCTGAGAGTCAAATAGAAGCGTCTAATACTGCGGTTACAGTGCAATTGTAAACATTCTAATTATTTTGGTGCTAAACTGCTAAATAGTACATTTTGGGGCCTGCACTTTATATCTGAGAGTCAAATAGAAGTGTCAAATAGTGTGCTTACAGCGCAGTGGTAAAAATTCTAATTTTCTGGGTGCTAATCTGCTAAATAGTACATTTTGGGGCGTGCACTTCATATCTGAGAGTCAAATAGAAGCGTCTAATACTGCGGTTACAGTGCAATTGTAAACATTGTAATTGTTTTGGTGCTAAACTGCTAAATAGTACATTTGCGGCTTGCATTTGATATCTGAGAGTCAAATAGAAGTGGCAAATACTGCGGTTAAAGCACATTTGTAAACATTCTAATTGTTTTGGTGCTAAACAGCTAAATAGTACATTTGCGGCTTGCACTTGATATCTGAGAGTCAAATAGAAGCAGCACATACTGCGGTTACAGCGCATTTGTAAACATTCTAATTGTTTTGGTGCTAAACTGCTAAATAGTACATTTGTGGCCTGCGGTGCATTTCTTGCAGTCCAATAAACAAAAACAAAAAAACATCTGTTAGTATGGTCAGTAAACGCAAAGAATGAGGAGAGCGTCAAATAAGGGACGTGGCCCTGGTCGTGGTTCTGCTGGTGTTGGTGGAGCTCCTGTTGCAAGGAGAGGACGTAGTCTTTCTGTGCCAGCTACACACACAAGTGAAACACCTTCCTCAGGTACAAGTAGGCGGCCGAACTGTAGCGGAACCCCTTTCTGGCTGTCCTATCTCTTGTATTACTGTTGGCACTGCAGAGGTTTTTCCTGCCTGGAATACACAGATTTATATTGCACTATCTATGGACCTACTTTGTTCGGTATACAAACAAAGTACCTAACAACCGTGTGGTGGAATCTCGGTAAAAATAAATTTAGTAGGCCGAGATTGCCACGTGGTATGTGCACGTGCATATACTGATGTATCGGTCGGTTGGTTGCACGTGGCAACGATACAATCAGTAGTGTACGGAGCATGTGCAGAAATACAGGATATAGAGAATTCCCCTCCTCCATTGTGCTGGGCAAGCCATGTGGTCAAACAGGAAGTTAGTCTTTATTCTGTTGATTGGGTAAGAGTATGTGTGGGTGGAGCTAGTTATGGGAGGAGCTATATACCTATATAAGGGACCTACACTGTAAGATCAGGGCTCAGACTTTGCTGTTTTTTGGTGACATTAGTCCCTCTGAGTCCCGGTCGGTGAATCGAATAAAGATCTCTTCCTTCCTGAAGAAACCTGTGTTTATCTCTCTGTGCTTGGCTTCCGTCAGTTTCAACTGTATCATTTGGTGCATTGGCCGGGAAGCTCATCGTTCAACGGTAGCTGAGAAGCAGAGGCGTGAGACGGTCTATCTTTGCCCACGCTCCCTACGGCTGCACCACTGAACTTTTGCTTGGACCTTCTTTCGTCTCGGCGCCACTGGTCTGTTGTCCAGGAGATCATCGGCCTCTACGTAGTAAGTGCTGGGGTGTCCCCGTCAATGAGTGTGAACTCAGGTTCAGGAACGAGGAGGTAAGACGACTACTGTTTTAGACGGTGGACCCACTAGGGGTATTGGATACCGATTGTGCGGTAGGCCCATAAGGGGTTTGTATTGTGTATGGAATTGGCCCCCTCCAGTGGAGGGAAGGAGCGAAGGCGCACCGCTCGTAATTAAACGCCCTGTAGTCAGCCCGTTTAATTTTGGTTTGGAGTCAGGCTGGGTCCTGTGTAAATAGCCCAAGCCGGACACCGGTGTCTTGTCTAGACTAGCGTATCTAGAGTGTATATTTCGTTCGCTAGGTCGGAGGGACCGGGAGACTAAGCGGCGCCTGGTGTAAATTCAGTCCGCTAGATCTCAACCTATCTTGGCTTAGTGGGAAGGTGTGTAAATTTGGAACCCACTAGACTATTGATAGAGTAGATAGACTAAAAGGGTTTTGTTGTAAATTCCGCCCTCTAGTTCGCTATATGTGGTGCTTGGGCAGCGACGGCTAACCAAAACGGATGTAAATAGTTTTAGGTAGTCCATCGAGGTACTGGCCAATAGATTAGTTGGGAAATTGTAAATGTGTTAAAGATTATTGTAGTAGAGTGTATATCTTGCTAGATAGTGTGAGCTCTGCCGTCTGGCGAGAGTGTGAATAGTGTGTAACTGTATCATAGCGCACGGTACCATAACCATGTATTATAATTACTGATACTGTAAATAACTACTAATAACTGTCGTTTATGTTGTATGTTAACACCATAACCACTACTAATTGAACTGTGACTTTAAAATCGTACTCTAACCAATGCTAACCGTACTATAACTACTGTTTGTAAAGAAGATGTTACTAGGGTGTGTTATAGATGGGTAATTTAAATATTGATAATTATAACATGGGTGATTGTATAGTTTCGCCAAAAGGTACAGTAATAGTTATTTAGTCAATACAAATACAAAAAGAGAAGTCCTGCGCTTAAGCAGCAAGGACTACAACACACATCAGCCCCAATATATAGTAAAAACCAAAGAAAAGAAAAACGTTACCTGCGCTTTCTCCTTAATCCCTATGTATATTTAGACAAATGGAGGTCATTTAGTAGCTCCAATGGCCATTGGAGGGAATGCCCGCCTGCCAACGTCAAGGCAGACCCCCCTAAGCGGGTCCTAACACTGACCCTTCAGCCTGCTTCCTTGAGCTTCTGGCAAAGATATCTCTAATGAGACAGAAAGGGGTATTTTTTATATACACCCCTATACTTATTAACCCTTAATAGGGAACACATGGGATGGGTAGCAGCATTGTAACCAGGCTGTGTGATACAAAGTAAATACAAATACAAAAAGAGAAGTCCTGCGCTTAAGCAGCAAGGACTACAACACACATCAGCCCCAATATATAGTAAAAACCAAAGAAAAGAAAAACGTTACCTGCGCTTTCTCCTTAATCCCTATGTATATTTAGACAAATGGAGGTCATTTAGTTGCTCCAATGGCCATTAGAGGGAATGCCCGCCTGCCAACGTCAAGGCAGACCCCCCTAAGCGGGTCCTAACACTGACCCTTCAGCCTGCTTCCTTGAGCTTCTGGCAAAGATATCTCTAATGAGACAGAAAGGGGTATTTTTTATATTAAGGAGAAAGCGCAGGTAACGTTTTTCTTTTCTTTGGTTTTTACTATATATTGGGGCTGATGTGTGTTGTAGTCCTTGCTGCTTAAGCGCAGGACTTCTCTTTTTGTATTTGTATTTACTTTGTATCACACAGCTTGGTTACAATGCTGCTACCCATCCCATGTGTTCCCTATTAAGGGTTAATAAGTATAGGGGTGTATATAAAAAATACCCCTTTCTGTCTCATTAGAGATATCTTTGCCAGAAGCTCAAGGAAGCAGGCTGAAGGGTCAGTGTTAGGACCCGCTTAGGGGGGTCTGCCTTGACGTTGGCAGGCGGGCATTCCCTCCAATGGCCATTGGAGCAACTAAATGACCTCCATTTGTCTAAATATACATAGGGATTAAGGAGAAAGCGCAGGAAACGTTTTTCTTTTCAATAGTTATTTAGTGACTGGTGTAACAGCTGTGTGTGTACGGGAATTCCCTGTATGTTTTGTTGTGTGCGTTTGGCCTAGTAACTGTACCACGTGGTGCTGTTGCCAAGGGGAACGAGTGTGACTGTTGGAAGTGTGTTTGTTTGCTTCTGTTGGAGACGACGCTCCATTGTTAAGTATGGGTGCGTCGGAATCAAAGATTATTGATCCCTTAGAATGTATGTTAAAAAACTTTAAGAAGGGATATAATGTATATGATTTTGGAGTAAAGATGTCTCCAACACGCCTGACTACTTTATGTAGTAGGGAATGGCCTACTTTGGTGGCTGCATGGCCACCACGTGGTAGCTTTGATCCTAATCTGGTGCAGCACGTACACGTGGCTGTATCGGGTAGGCCTGAACTTTACGGCCAGTTTCCGTATATTGATTGTTGGAAGCGGGCCGTAAATGACTTGCCAAAATGGATCAGGGTATGCCACGAGGAGCAATGTCGCCTCATGGTGGGCAGAACTCGTTTGTCCACTAAGGCCGTGATTACGCCCATTCTGGACACGCCCCCTGAGTCAGAGATCCCCATGCTGCCCCCTTACTCCTCCTCCACAGGAAGAGGAAGGGGAGGTGCTGTTGGTAACACTACTCCCCTTGCTCCATTGCCTCCACCTACCCCCTCCTCTAGCTCAGAGTCTAGCCCACTTGTTTTAAACCCTCCCCTTCCTGTACCTACCTCTATTAACTCCACCTATCCGGATTTGACATCATTTCTAGTTCCTGGTCAGGCTCCTACCTCGTCTTACTACCCCTCGACCGGAACCCATAACTGACATCCCTCAACGAAGCCCCATACTAACCCGACAACTGACCGGTACCCTCCAACCCCGACATTATCAAATGCCTCTCCGACTGACACCGGGCCCGACCCATATTAACGGTGAGGGCAAGTTACAACATGCTGATCCAGTATTTGTTTACGTTCCCTTTACCACAACTGATTTATTCAACTGGAAGACCCATAACTCCTCATACACCGATAAACCTCAAGCCATGACAGATTTAATTACCTCCATAATCCAGACACATAATCCCACTTGGGCTGATTGCCAGCAATTGCTTATGACATTGTTCAATAACGAGGAAAGAACATGGATAAATCAGGCGGCAATTAAAGCGCTTGAAGAAGTGGCCCGTAGTCAAAATCAGGCCAACCCGGCAGCATGGGCCGCAGCTCATTATCCAAATACAGATCCGAATTGGAATGTCAATGGCACAGATATGGCCCATTTAAAAGCTTACAGGGATGCTATTATTGCTGGCATGAAAGCCGGAGGGAAAAAGGCGATCAATATGTCAAAGACGGCTGAGGTATTGCAGAAATGTGATGAGTCGCCCAGTGCCTTTTATGATCGATTATTGGAGGCATACCGGTTGTATACCCCCTTTAATCCAGAGGCTCCTGAGAATTCCCGGATGGTTAACTCTGCCTTTGTCAGCCAGGCCTACGGAGATATAAAAAGAAAGTTACAAAAGTTAGAAGGGTTTGTAGGGATGTCTATAACTCAACTAATGGAGATAGCGAATAAGGTATATATGAATAGGGAGACAGAGATGAAAAAGGAAGAAGAGCGAAAGATGAGAAGGAAAGTAGATATGTTAGCTGTAGCTATCGCGGGTGTAGAAAGAAGGGAGAAGGAAGTGTATAGGGGAACCGAGAAAGGCGAGAAGAAGTGGAATAGGGAGCCTTTAAGTAGGAACCAATGCGCGTATTGTAGGGAAGAAGGGCATTGGAGAGGTGAGTGTCCACAGAGGGAACAACATGAGAGAGAGAGAGATAGAACAAGGGCAGGATATAGCAATAATTATAGAGGCAGAGCGAGAGGAAGAGGAGGCCCTGGAGGAAATGGTGGGAATAATAGAGGAAGCGTTAGCGCAGAGACCCAGAGAGAGAAAAGATAGGGACTTTGTGGATTTGGCTGACACTGTCATGGAGGACTATTGATACCGACCGGGCTCCATCCCCCTTGGCCGAGCGGAGCCTATGGTCGATGTAGCAATAGGAGGAAAAAGGAGTGCTTTCATGATTGATACTGGTGCTGAACATTCTGTGGTGACTGACCTAGTCGCTCCTCCTTCAGGAAGAACTATCACCGTAATAGGAGCAACTGGAAGGAGTGCTGCTAAACCGGTTCTTAAAAGTCGACTCTGTACACTGGGAGGCCACGTAGTAAAACATCAATTCCTTTACATGCCTGAATGTCCAGTCCAACTGCTAGGGCGAGATTTGTTATCAAAATTACAAGCACAGATAACATTTCTGCCTAACGGAACGACATCCTTGAAGTTTAATGGACCCTCAGGTATATTGACAATATCAGTACCAAAGGAAGAAGAGTGGCGACTTTATACAGTGTTGACCAGCCAAAACCCTAAGCGTGATGAATCCTTGTTTAATGTACCAGGAGTATGGGCAGAGAATAACCCACCAGGACTTGCTCGCAATATCCCACCTATACGGATTGAACTAAAGCTTGGGGTTTATCCAGTGAGCCTAAGACAATACCATATTCCACAAAAGGCAAAGAAGAACATACAGTCTTATTTGGATAAGTTCATAAGGTATGGTATCCTAAAATTCTGTACTTCCCCCTGGAACACCCCATTGTTGCCTGTTCAAAAGCCCGGGACAGATGAGTATCGCCCTGTGCAGGACTTGAGAGCAGTCAATGATGCGGTAGTAAGTATACATCCAGTTGTGCCCAATCCCTATAACCTGCTTGCTTTAATTCCGGGCGGGGCTACTTACTTCACAGTTTTGGACCTCAAAGATGCCTTTTTTTGCCTACGAATTGCTACAGAAAGCCAGTGTATTTTTGCATTCCAATGGGAAAATGCTGTAACGGGCTCGAAACGCCAGATGACTTGGACAAGACTGCCCCAAGGGTTTAAAAATTCACCTACCCTATTTGGATCAGCATTAAGTCAGGACTTACTAGATTTCAAGTCCATCCCAGGAGAATGTGTACTACTACAATACGTAGATGATTTGTTGATAGCGGCAGTTACAAGAGAGATATGTCAGCAAGCAACATATAATTTACTGCACATTCTTTGGAAGGCAGGATACAAGGTGTCCAGGAAGAAAGCCCAGTTGTGTCAGCCAGCTGTCAAGTATCTGGGATTCCATATCTCTGAAGGTCAAAGGATAATGGGGCCAGAGAGAAAAGAAGTTGTATGCCAAATACCAACACCCAAGAATAGAAGACAAGTGCGAGAGTTCTTGGGGGCAGCAGGCTTCTGCAGGATATGGATTCCCAGTTATGCGATATTGGCGAAAGCCCTTTATGCAGCTATAAAAGGCACAGGTCCCTTCCTGTGGATTATCGAACAGCAGAAGGCATTTGAGGATGTTAAGAAGGCATTGATGAGCGCCCCAGCATTAGCTCTACCTGATCATACACGTCCATTCTACTTATATGTACATGACAAAGAAGGATTGCTGTGGGAGTACTGACACAGTACTTGGGATCATGGCAACGACCTGTTGCATATATGTCCAAACAACTGGATGCAGTGGCCAGTGCCTTCCACCTTGTCTAAGAGCCGTAGCTGCTGCCGCCCTGCTGGTAGCCGAAGCTGATAAGCTCACTCTGGGTCAGGAACTCTACGTGCGAGTCCCGCACGCAGTACAGACGTTGCTAGACTATAAAGGCAATCATTCGTTTAGCAATAGCCGTATGACTAAGTATCAAGCTATGTTATGTGAGAACCCGAGAGTGCATCTTGAGACTGTTAATACTTTGAATCCAGCTACCCTTTTGCCACAACCTACTGAGAGTCAACATGATTGCCTGGAGGTGATGGGTGAAGTGTTCTCAAGCAGACCGGACCTTCGTGATTTTCCCATCCAGAACCCCGATGTCGGGTACTATACGGACAGCAGTAGTTACGTGAAAGAAGGGATTCGCTACGCAGGATATGCAGTGACAACCATAGACAAGGTGATAGAAGCTCGGCCATTGTCAAAAGGAACATCGGCACAGAAGGCAGAATTAATCACACTCACACGAGCGTGGAAACTTCATACGGCATATAGGCCTCAGAGTTCTGGAAAAGTGGAAAGGATGAACAGAACTATTAAGAACCAATTGGCAAAGATGTGTCAAGAAACCCAACTTAAATGGAATGTTCTTTTGCCAATAGCTCTGTTGCGCATTCGTAGTACACCTGGCTGAAGGATTGAGGGTGAACATCTATACGGACTCAAAGTATGCGTTTTTAACCACTCATGCCCATGGAGCTTTGTATAAAGAAAGAGGACTATTGAACTCAGAGGGTAAAGAAATCAAGTACGCAGCTGAGATATTACAACTCTTGGAAGCCATGTGGGAACCGAAAGAAGTTGGCATCATACATTGTCGAGCACATTTGAAAGGTAATGGTGATGTGGTGAAAGGAAATCGGATGGCAGATAATGCAGCCAAGCTTGCCGCTGAATCAGGACAACAGGAATATGTGGAGTGTGTAGCTGCTCTCATACCGACCCCTCTGTCTCAATGGACTCCAATTTATACAGCTCAAGAAGAAGAGTGGTTAAAGACTGAAGCGGGAAAATACTTGGGGAATAAGTGGTATCAGTTAGAAGATGGAAGGATAGTTATTCCAGCATCGCTAGCCGTAGAAATTGTCCAGAATTATCACAATGGGACACATTCCGGGAGAGATAGTATGGCAGAATCTCTTAGGAAGCATTTCTACATACCAAGATTGTCCAACTTGACTCAAGCCATTGTACGAAGATGTGTGTTATGTGCCAAAAACAATGCAAGGCAAGGTCCAGTGAAACCACCGGGAGTCCAGTATATGGGAGGACTCCCTATGTCCGATCTCCAAATAGACTACATGGTAATGCCTAAATCCAGTGGACATCGTTACCTACTAGTAGTTGTGTGTACCTACTCAGGATGGGTAGAAGCATGTCCTACTCGTACAGAGAAAGCAGGAGAAGTTGTGCGATTTTTTTTGCGGGAAATAATACCCCGATATTGACTACCATGTTCTATAGGATCGGATAATGGTCCAGCCTTTGTTCACCAGTGCCTACAACAACTGACTCATATGCTTGGTATTAAGTGGAAACTTCATACGGCATATAGGCCTCAGAGTTCTGGAAAAGTGGAAAGGATGAACAGAACTATTAAGAACCAATTGGCAAAGATGTGTCAAGAAACCCAACTTAAATGGAATGTTCTTTTGCCAATAGCTCTGTTGCGCATTCGTAGTACACCTACCAGAAGGATGGGTCTCTCACCTTTTGAAATTATGTATAGGCGTCCACCTACCGTACTTGGTAACTTAAGGGGGGATTTAAGTCAGTTTCGAGAAGGAATTACCCGGCAGCAGGTTGTGGAGTTGAGTAAGACTATGGAGGAGGTACAGAAATGGGTACAAGATAGGTTACCTGTGAATATTTATCCACCTGTCCATTCTTATCATCCAGGAGATCAAGTTTGGATAAAGGAGTGGAACAGTGTACCGTTGGGGCCAAAATGGAGGGGTCCTTACGTTGTTCTTTTGTCTATCCCAACAGCTATAAAGGTGGCCGAAGTGACTCCGTGGATTCATCACTCCAGGGTTAAAGCAGTAGCAGTAGATTCTTGGCAAGTTATACCAGATCCTGAGAATCCCTGCAAGATCCAGTTGCAGCGTGCAACTCAGTCGGAGTGACGAGGAATTATTGGGATTTCTAGAGTAATCATAGAGATCAGCAAGTAGGTGTTTTGATGGCCATAATAAAGCCTGACCACCTGCCTACATTACATAGTCAGAGTGTCTTGAAGGGATCTCTGTGAAGAAAAGTGAGGATCAGGAGGACTCCATTCCCTGCAGCCCTCACATCCTGGAAGCTGAGGTGCCATCGCACTGTCGAAGAGTCAGGACAAAGATGTCAGGAGTGATGTGTTTGATAATGTATATATGTGTGTTTTTAATTATTCAGGAAGGTAGAGGTACCGACACACCAGGCTGTGAGGTTTGCATTAAGACTACGAAAACAGGCAATAACATTTCCCAGACCCTTATTTGGCATTCACAATATGAGTGTAAAGGACATGTATCCAAGTGTAGATACTTAGGTATAGATTATAGTGTATGCCATTTAGGAGCAGGAGAACCTAAGTGTTTTAGTCCTGTGTATCAACCCCGTACAATTTGGTTGACTATTCGGAATGGAGACTCACAGGGGACCCTGATAAATAAGACCATATTAGAAACCGTACATTCTTGAGGTGTTCTGCTATTTGATGCATGTAAGGCAATATCAGGTGGTAGAAAACCGTGGAATGTATGTGGCGATCTTAAATGGGAAAGAACGTATGGGTCTAATGATAAGTATATTTGCCCCAGTAGTAAGTACAAATATATGGATCCAAAATGCCCAAATAAAGATTATAATTATTGTCCATATTGGTCCTGTGTAGGGTGGGCAACCTGGGGACAGACAGTAGATAAGGATATGATTGTCACTAAGTTGCCTAACAAAACAATTTGTAAGTCTATGGAGTGTAATCCAGTCCATATACTTATTAATGACCCAGAACTATTTATAGATAGGTTTGGGAATTTATTTGGGTTCCAGATATATGGAACAGGTTTGGATCCTGGGACAATATTATTTATAGGGATAGAGACCGATACTGTGGCAACCGAGACTCATCAGGTCTTCCATTCCTTCTATGAGGAGATGAGTGTGGAAAATAAGATCCCCCCATAACGCGAAGAACTTATTTATTGATTTAGCCGAGAGTATTGCTGATAGTCTTAATGTAACCAACTGCTATGTGTGTGGAGGTACTAACATGGGAGACCAATGGCCTTGGGAAGCAAAGGAGGTAATGTATTCCGGTTCTGAGACAGTTGAACAGTTAACATCTTCTCAAACTGATTTTCAAATGAGTGTTAGAGGTAAATCTGAGTGGCGATTAAAGACCTCCATTATAGGTTATGTTTGTATAGCAAGGAAAGGAATAATGTTTAATACATCTGTAGGAGAATTGACTTGTCTAGGGCAAAAAGCTTATGATGATGATACAAAAGATACAACTTGGTGGTCAGCTTCAAATGTCTCAGAACCACCTAATCCGTTTGCAATTTATACCAATTTAAAGGATGTGTGGTTTGACTTATCTGCTACATCTAGTTGGAAAGCTCCAGCAAATTTGTACTGGATCTGTGGTAAGAAAGCCTATTCGGAGTTACCACAGGACTGGGAAAGGGGCATGTGTATTAGGTATGCTCAAACCATCCTTCTTCTTGTTGCCAATTGAAACAGGAGAGACTTTGGGAGTTAAAGTATATGATGTGAATCATAGAAAGAAAAGGGGACCCCTAGAGATAGGTACCTGGGAAGATAATGAGTGGCCTCCCCAGCGTATTATAGATTATTATGGGCCAGCTACGTGGGCAGAAGATGGTACTTTTGGATATAGAACTCCAATATACATGCTCAACCGTATCATAAGGTTACAGGCAGTGGTTGAGATAATTACCAATGAAACATTGCAAGCGCTCAATCTCCTAGCAAAGCATAACACTAGGATGAGGACAGCCGTCTACCAAAATAGATTAGCCTTGGATTACCTATTGGCAGTAGAGGGAGGTGTATGTGGGAAGTTTAATCTAAGCAATTGTTGTCTTCAAATAGATGATGAAGGGCAAGCAATAGCTGAGCTTACTAGCCATATGGTTAAACTAGCGCATGTGCCTACTCAGGTATGGAAAGGGTATAATCCGAGTAGTTGGTTTGGTAATTGGTATGAGCAGCTTGGAGGACTCAAGGCATTGGTAGGTGGAGTCATGCTAATCTTGATGTTGTGCCTTCTCCTGCCATGTCTGATTCCTTTAGTAGTTAGGTCTGTGCAGAGCATTATAGAAAATATAGCAGAGAGAAAGGCTGCTGCACAGATAAAGGCTGTTTATAGGTTTGAGGCTCTAAATCAAGGAGAACATGTACAGGAAGAGGAATGCTGAGGGATTCGTATCTTTAGAGAGTCGCAAAGTCCAGTCTGGTTTATGGCAACTTGAGGTGTACGCAAACTCTGATTAAGTGATGCATCTGGAATTATGAAATATCAGAAGCATCAAAGGGGGGAATGTGGTGGAATCTCGGTAAAAATAAATTTAGTAGGGGGAGATTGCCACGTGGTATGTGCACGTGCATATACTGATGTATCGGTCGGTTGGTTGCACGTGGCAACGATACAATCAGTAGTGTACGGAGCATGTGCAGAAATACAGGATATAGAGAATTCCCCTCCTCCATTGTGCTGGGCAAGCCATGTGGTCAAACAGGAAGTTAGTCTTTATTCTGTTGATTGGGTAAGAGTATGTGTGGGTGGAGCTAGTTATGGGAGGAGCTATATACCTATATAAGGGACCTACACTGTATGATCAGGGCTCAGACTTTGCTGTTTTTTGGTGACATTAGTCCCTCTGAGTCCCGGTTGGTGAATCGAATAAAGATCTCTTCCTTCCTGAAGAAACCTGTGTCCATCTCTCTGTGCTTGGCTTCCGTCAGTTTCTCCGGTATCAACCGGACCACCCTGATGTACATTATTCATGTAATTTACCCTCCTGATCGCTTCCTATTCCCTTTGTTCATACGAACATGCTGCTATATCCCCTGGGTGGCCGCCATTTCGGTAGCTGAACACGTGGCGGCAGCCATCTTAAACTCACGAACAGCGGTGTTTGGTCGTCGAGTGTCTGGAACTCAAAACGGACACTCGAACACCGCTAAGACCTCCAGGACGGCAGAAACTACCGAAAGAAAACCATGAACGGCCCGAACTAGGGGATTCAACCGGTTACCGACTCCATTATGTGTGGTATAGCCTTTCGGGAGTTTTGGGGCACGAATAGAGACCGACCGCAGGGCCAGATTTCATGGAACTATTTTCGGCATCTTTACCGAAAATAGGTCGGTCAAAACTTTAACTTCCTATAACTCCCGAACCCCTGGTCTGATCTGGGTGATTTTTGGATATGTTCCTCACCCGGATCATTTAAAGGTATATCATACATAGTTGGGGTACATCTAGAAAGTGGGAAAAAATATGTGCATTGTAATTGTATTATCTGTTAAGCTAAGGGGAGGAGATGTGTGGGAGGTAACGTCTATATGATTGGTGCAATGTGTAATTAATGTGAATCCCTCCCTTGCATGGGAGAATCTCATAAAAGCAGGAATGTTGCCATTAAACTTGAGTTCTACTCCTGATACTGTGTGTCGTCCAGTGATTGGGAAAGGTGATGGGATATTATTGGATTTTATTGCTGACTGTGCTGGATACTCTCTGGGATTTATTACTTGTTCATGCATCCTCTGGATATATTGGTGGAGTTAATTTGTGAGAAATCAGCTCTCCGCTACACGAACCTTCAGTGTTATTTGGTGTTATGGTGAGGCCAGAACAAGTACAGGCGATAATAGATTGGATGGCTGACAGTACCTCCAGTTCCTGCACATTGTCTCCCACCCGGCCCCCTGCTGAAAGCTCAGAGTTGGCACCTGCAGCCCATGGCCATCTGTCTTTCACATCACCCCCTTGCAAATCAGCAAAGGAGTCTGAGCCACAAGTCATGCAGCAGTCTCTTGTGCTTTTTGATGACTCTGCTGGCGGGGTTTCCGTGGGCCATCCACCTAGCCCTGCCCCAGAAGTGGAAGAGAATGAGTACACTGATACATAACCACTTATGTATCAGGATGTGGACATGCCAGGACCACCACAGCACGTCTCTGATGATGACGAAACACAGGTGCCAACTACTGTGGGTTTCTGACGGGTGTAGACCCGCAAGGAGGGCAGGGTTGAGGAGTGGGTGGAAGATGATGTGGAGGATGATGAGGTCCTAGACCCCACATGTAATGAAGGCCATGAGAGTGACATGTGCAGTTTGGAGGAAGAGGCGGTGGTCGCACAGAGGCATAAGCACAGCGTAAGAGCGAGCAGGGTGCAAAAGCGGAGAGTCCGTCCCCTAGACGGTACGCCTGTTACTGCCCACCGCACCAAGGGACCGAGCACACCAAAGCCAGCTCCAAGGAGTTCCCTGGCGTGGCAGTTCTTCAGACTATGTGCTGACGACAATACACTAGTGGTTTGCACGCTGTGCAATCAGAGCCTGAAGCGAGGCATAAACGTGCTAAACCTGAGCACAACCTGCATGACCAGGCATCTACATGCAAAGCACGAGCTAAAGTGTAAGCACATCAAAAAACAAGAAAGGTCTCAGGCTCCTCCTGCTTCCTCTTCTGCTGCTGTCTCGGCCGCTGCCACCCTGCAAACAGAGGATGTGGCAGCAACACCACCACGTCCGCCACCGTCCCCAAGCATCTCCACACTGTCCCATGGAAGAGTTCAACTGTCCATCTCCCAAACACTGGAGAAAAAGAGTAACTACACCCCTACCCACCCGCGATCCCTAGCTGTGAATACCAGCATTTCAAAATTCCTGGCCTTTGAAATGCTGTCATTCCTTCTGGTGGAGACTGACAGTTTTAAAAACCTGATGGCGGTGGCTGTTCCACAGTACGTGGTTCCCAGCCGCCACTACTTTTCCAGGCGAGCCATCCCTTCCCTGCACAACCAATTGGCGGACAAAATCAGGTGTGCACTGCACAACTCCATCTGTTGGCAAGGTTCACATAACCACATATACGTGGACCAGTAAGCACGGGCAGGGACGCTAGATCTCCCTAACTGCACACTGGGCAAATGTAGTGGCGGCTGGGCCTGAGGCGGATAGCAGTTTGGCGCATGTCCTTCCGCCACTGAGGATTGCAGGGCATTCCTCTTTGCCTCCTGTTGCCTCCTCCTCCTACTCCGCTTCCTCCTCCTCTACCACTGTAGCGGAGAGCTGGTCTTTCACAGGTTAACTCCACTAAAGATCCCAGTAAGGCTCCTGAACAAGGAATAAAATACCATAGAATAATAATCCCAGCAAGCAAGGTAATCCACGAATATTCCCATACAGATCCCAATGACTGGACGGCACACAGCATCAGGAGCTGAACTGACTTTTAATCCACACAACCTCCTTTATAAAGCATTCTCCCATGCAAGGGAGGGATTCACCATACGTAGTCCAGTAGCCAATAATGTAACAGTCACCTCACACACACACACATCTCCTCCCCTCAGTGTGACACATAATCTTATTAAACATACAGTACTTTTCCCTGAATTCTAGATATACCCCAAAACAAGCAGTGAGAATAATAATTTGGGTATCCCTTGGTAGCCCTGATCTGGGTGACTAACATATCCAAAAATTCACCCAGATGGGACCAGGGGTTCGGGAGTTAGGTGGAGGGTTTAATTTGACCGACCGCACACGAGGTGGTCTCTGTTCAGGAGTTAAAACACATAGAAATACCTGCCATCCACAGCTAATCTTCCATTCATATTAATTCCCTTGTTCGGTACATTGATTTTACCAAATGAGGGGCTGCCTAGTCTCTCCGTTCGTGAGTTATGGAGCTCTGGAGGTCTCAGCGATGTTCAATTGTTTGAGTGTCCGATTTGAGTTCCAGACACTCGACCAAACACCGCTGAGATTTTCATGCATAAGATGGCCGCCACAAGTGGTTCGTATGCCGAACGGCGACCACACAGGCACATACAATGAATCAATTAAGCTGCGGTTTGCAGAGTGTGAACGCTTAACGAGGCGCACACTTCTCACTGGGGTGGTCTGATGGTTCGGTAGCTTCATTCGTATGAAACTACCGAACCATCATACGAATACTACATACACTTTACCGATATACAGGGAAACAATTATACAAATACATTTTCTATATAAATTTCTATTGACAGCATCAATACAATCCACTACAACCACCACCTCATCCGTGCAGCATAACAACTTCAGCACAGCCAGGGGGAAGCAACAGCAGGCTGTTTTAAAACTCATATGTTTGGATGAAAAACCCCACACCGCGCAGGAGCTGTGGACCCACATGGAACAGACCGATGAGTGGTTGTTGCCACTGAGCCTCAAGCCCGGCCTGGTGGTGTGGGATAATGGGCGAAATCTCGTAACAGCTCTGGGCCTTGCCTGGCGCATGGCACATCCTTTGCCTGGCGCATGTGCTGAATTTGGTGGTGCAGAAATTCCTAAAAAACTACTCAGATATATCAGAGCTGCTGCAGAACGTGTGGCCCGTCTGTGCGTGCTTTCGACTTTCTCACCCTGCTGCTGCTCGCCTGTCTGTGCTGCAGCGTAACTTCGGCCTTCCAGCTCACCGCCTCATATGCGACGTGCCCACAAGGTGGAACTCCACCTTGCACATGCTGGAGAGACTATGCGAGCAGCAGCAGGTGATAGTAGAGTTTCAGATGCAGCACGCATGGGTCAGTCGCTCTGCGGAACACCACTTCACCACCAATGAGTGGGCCTCCATGCGAGACCTGTGTGCCATTTTGCACTGTTTCAAGTACTCAAACAAAATGGCCAGTGCCGATGACGCCATTCTCAGCCTTACTATCCCGCTTCGAAGTCTCCTTGAAAAAAACGTTTCAGGCGATGATGGAAGAGAATATGGCACAGGAGGAAGAGGAGAAGGAAGAGGGGTAATTTCCACAGTTATCAGGCCAGTCATTCACAAGTGGCTTGGAAGGTGGGTTCCTGCACCAGCATAGGCCAGGTACACAATTGTACAGCCAGGGCACAGTTCTGGAGGATGAGGAGGATGATGAGGATGAGGAGGAGGAGAAACCATGTTCACAGCAGGGTGGCACCCAATGCAGCTCATGGGCATCCCTGGAGCGTGGCTGGGGGGATACAGAGGACACAGACGATGCACCTCCCACAGAGGACAGCTTGTCCTTGCCTCTGGGCAGCCTGGCACACATGAGCGACTACATGCTGCAGTGCCTGCGCAATGACTGCCGAGTTGCCCACATTCTAACTTGTGCTGTTTACCGAGTGGCCACCCTGCTGGATCCCCGTTACAAGGACAACGTGCCATCCTTAATTACCTCACTGGAGCGTGATTGGAAGATGCGCGACTACAAGCGCACGCTGGTAGACGCGCTGCTGAGGGCATTACCATCTGACACCAGGGCCTCAGTGGAAGCACAAGGGGAAGGCAAAGGAGGAGGAAGAGGTCGCCAATGCAGCTGGGGCACTGCCAGCACCTCAGAAGGCAGGGTTAGCATGGCCGAAATGTAGAAAAGCTTTGTCAGCACGCCACAACAACCAGCACCACCATCTGATATGGAACGTCTTAGCAGCATTTCAGCAACATGGTGGAACAGTATGTGTGCATACGCCTACACGTACTGACTGATGGGTCTGCCCTATTCAACTTCTGGGTCTCCAAATTGGGCACATGGCCTGAGCTTGCCCTTTATGCCTCTGAGGTGCTGGCCTGCCCTGCAGTCAGTGTATTGTCTGAATGTGTGTTTAGCACAGCAGGGGGCGTTATCACAGACAAGCGCCGCTGCCTGTCCACAGCCAACGTGGACAAACTCACATTTATTCAAATGAACCAGGCATGGATCCCACCAGACTTGTCTGTACCTTGTGCAGAATAGACATTTATACCAGCCTCACCCAGCCATTGTTATACTCAAGTGCACTTACTCTTTGTTTTCTTTTTTTGGCTATTGGCTACCTCCTCCTCCTCCACCGCCTCCTCAACCTATGTACACAATAGCAGAGGCTTGTGAAGGCCTTTTCTCCATGCATCAGGAGTTGAGCTCAGTTTGAACAATGAAAGAGAATACCCTGCACTCCAACCCTCTCTCAAATGGATAATTCTGGTGATCCTCCTGACTGCCATGCTTTAGATTTTGATTTATGTTCAAAGATTCCATCTAGTGCTATTTTATGGCTCAGCTGTATTTTTTTAATTTTTATATATTTTATGTTATTTTAAGTGATTTCCCTATCCACATGTGTTTGCAGGGCACTTGTCCTACTCTTACCCCCATTTTACTTCCTTTTGCAGCTCTCTAGCCCTTTCCAGGAGTTTTTTTAGAGACATTTTTGTGGCCAAAAGTGTGGGTCCCCATTGACTTCAATGGGGATCGGGTTCATGGTCAAGTTTGGATTCAAGTTCGAGCCCGAACCCAGACGTTTTTTTCAAAGTATGGCCGACCCCGAACATGCATGTGTCCGCTCAACTCTAATTATCATGAGACCTTTGTACTTTTTGAATTTTCGTCAATATTACATACCTCCTCTGTTCTGAGCTTTCCCCTCCATCCCCTTTATTCTGAGCAAAAGCCCATTTTCTAGATTGCTTTGACCCTCCCCCTACTACTACTTTAAAATCTCCTCCAACCTTCTAGTCATCCTATCCCCTAGCACAGCAGACCCTTTTCCATTTAGGTGAAATCCATCACGACTATACAGGTTGTACCCAAGCGGTCCTGCTTGACCCTCAATACAGAGCCTTGTCTCGTACTTGGGAGGGGGGGGGGGATAATTTGTTTGTTTCCTGTTCGGCACTTAGACGTGTTCAGTAGCTGACTTCTCATTCGGAAAAGGGAACAACTTTGGTGGCGTTAACCCCTTCTATACCCGGGGCGCTGTTACACTCCCTCCCTCCTTGTAATCCCTTCACAATCACCCCCTCCTGGTACACCCTCTCCCAGTAACCCCTTCACTATCACCCCCCTCCCAGTATACTCCCTCCTTGTAACCCCTTCACTATCACCCCCTCCCAGTATACCCCCTCCCAGTAACCCACTCACTATCTCCCCCTCCCAGTATACCCCTTCCCTCCCAGTAACCCCCTCCCTCCCTTCCAGGCACCATTACCTGACTATAACCTCCCAGTAACCCCCTCACTATCACCCCACTCCCAGTATACCCCCTCCCAGTAACCCCTTCACTATCACCCCCTCCCAGTATAGCCCCCAGTAACTCCCTCACTATCACCCCCTCCCAGCATACTCCCTCCCTCCTTGTAACCCCTTCACTATCACCCCCTCCCAGTATACCCCCTCCCAGTAACCCCCTCACTATCACCCCACTCCCAGTATAACCCCTCCCTCCCAGTAACCCCTCACTATCACCCCCTCCCAGTATATCCCATCCCTCCCAGTAACCCCACTCCCAGTATAAACCCTCCCTCCCAGTAACCCCTCACTATCACCCCACTCCCTGTATACCCCCTCCCAGTAACCCATCAACTATCACCCCTTCCCAGATACCCCCTCCCTCCCAATAACCCCTTCACTATCACCCCTTCCCAGTATACCCCCTCCTCACGCCATTACCCACATTTACCCTTTACCCTAAAACTGTGATACTCACCCCAGCTCAACTATGCCACACTTACCCTGTCACATTAACCCCTTCAAGCCTGTCACACTTGTCCCTCCTACCATGCCACTATTGCCCTGGCACACTTATCTCCACTCTCTCGTTCTCACTCCCTCATCAAACAATGTCATACTCGCCCTCCCTCATACTTTCTGTATCATGCAAGAGAGTCATGGCTGTGATATGATGGTAGCGGTATGTTGGCACAATGTGTGTAAAGGAAGTTGGGACACAGTCCTACTAGGGGATTTATGAATAAAATACAACCAGACTTTGACTTAGAGTGGCTACACAATAACTGCAAAAGTCATGTAACGTAAGGCACATAGAAGGGGTACACAAAACTGGTCAGGGTGAAAGATAGGAAGAGAAAAGCTCAGGAACGCATGGAAGATGACGAGACACAAGCTAGGAAAACAAGCTGAGGAACAGACTGGACAGGGTAACTGTAAATGGAAAGATAGACTAGGGTGGATGCCCTAGTCAATAGTTCTGTAACTGCTTCTAGATTTCTCATGGAACCCTGGGAATCCATGTCTGCATTATCTCATAACTTTAATAGAACATGCCAATGTTTATATGTACACTCTGCTGTCATACTGACACATTTAAAAGGGGTAATTATCCCACAAATTTGAGCTATATCTAACTAATGATGGCCAATGAGGACTGAAACCTATGTCGTCTATTACTCTATTTCTCTATTATATTGCTTTAGTGAAACTGCATCCTGAATTCAGTCCCTCTGTATACATAAAGTGTCCTTACACTTACCTGGCAAATGAATCCTGTAGAAGAGCACTGTCTAACCCAGAGGCTGAATTTTCTCTTTTTCCTTTTGCGCAATTCCCGTTCTGTGCAGCTAGCAATGAATACTGGATCGTCATCAATTAAAGGCTCATGTAGCACCTAATAAACAAATAAGTACAAATTATTTTGTATCTTAAATTATTCTGTTTTTACCTCAAATGTTGGATAATGCATAAGTAACTTTTCAATTCTTCTCAAATGAAAACAATGAATGACAAGGGAAAAACAACAGAAGGAATCTTTCAAAATGTGAGAACAAAGGTCAGATAAACCTAATGCAGTATTCCATTAAAATGAATATTATAGTCACAAACAATGAAACAAGGTTTGTTGGTGACCTAAAGAATACATTTTTGCATCTGAATGTTGTCTGTATTTTTAATATGACTTTAGCAAAAAGGCCATCTTTTTAGACATTTGGTGGATATTGTTCTTTTTTTTTTTTTTTTTTTTTTTACATGTACATTTATTTTTACAATTCTTTATTTTTCTTGTGCATAGGGAAAACAGTACAGTGTTAAACACGCAAATGAGGATTATCTACATCAGGTGGACCAGCTCCATCCCGATTGGCTGGGAGTCAATTTGGGAGGAGCAAACCAGGCTTTTTAAACCCAGGACTTAATAGAATTATCAGAAACACACTGAATAACCCTGAGGAAGTCTATTTATAGATGAAACACATAGGGTAAAAGAACACAGTTTTTCCTGTGTTTTACTGATTGCCTTCACAACCGATTTCTGGGTGCTGGAGGTTGTATACAGAATTTCACCTGAGAGTAAAGAAACTGTGATGGGCTTTCACTTTTTAATTATCTTGTGAGTGCATAAAATAAAGTTTTCTTTTTGGTGTTATACAGTGTTGCACTAGGTCTTTTGTTTCTTCTCTCATAACAAGCACAGAAGTTGGGAAGTAGAGAAGAAAGATTATTACACTAGCTATTATCTGGTGTTTTTTGGTCTGCACCATTTGTGGCCCTTTCTGCTTTAATTTTTTAGGTTTTTTATTTCTCTATGTATATGTATATTCAGAAGATTTGAGGAATCTTCTAAACATCTACTATTTTATAGCGTAACTTATTTTCATAAGGAGTTTTTACATGTTTTGCTTATTCCAGTGTTAAACATGGCATCTCTTAATGACAGGAAAATTGACAAATACTTCAATATGAGCATGCCTACGAATCTGCACATTTTTTGTTAACTAAAATCACACATAAAGCAACATTAAACAGAGCTGATTAATTTCCAGAGAAGGCCCCCATATTGTTCATATATGATGGAAAGATAAGGGTAACTAGACAATCAAATTAAAGTCAGCAGTGAAAGTATGTACAGCAAATAAATCTTACACATGTATAGCTCCCCTTTGAAGGCCATGTAATAGAGAGGTGAATGGCCTAAAGCCCTTAATAGCTCAGTCCAGGAGCCCAATTAACCTATGCCCTCAGAGGGCATAACACAGTCCTGGAACTGGCAATCATCCTCAAGGCCTCTGAACCCATATACAATCCGGCGGACCCTGTCATTTGCCAAGATCGGGTTTCCCGGGTGGCACTTTAGTTTTAGTTTTGTACCACGTTGGTTCTTGCCTCTGCACTGACAGGTACTTAAGCGAAGAGCTCTGCTTGTTCTGCCACTATTTTGGGGCCTCTTTCACTGCCAGAACCACAGGTTCCCACCAGGGTCTTGGTGGCGATACTTGGGGTGTGGGATCACTCAACTGTTGTGGGGCGCTTTGAAGCATCCTGCTTTCAAGCTTCTGCCAGAATTTATTAGCTGGGTCATGACAGTAGGTACTGTAATGTTAAGGCTGTTGGAACACGTGGCGTCCACCATTATGAGTGAGTTGCTGTGTTGCGTGCTTGCCCTTATGGTTTCACCCAATGCTCCTGTTAGGTCAGAGTAGCCTCCCGGGAGTGGACCAGGATCAGCCCCACCATCAGTGGCCAGTCAGCTCTGAAATGGGAGATTGGCCACCTCTTCCGCCCAGGACTTGTAGGCCACAGATACCGATCAGGTACTTTTCTTGTGAAAGTCCACTTGTTTGGTATCTTCATGGGCACTGTGTTGTACCTGTGTTGGTAGCTTTTGTCTGTAGATATTTCAGCAATATTTACCGGTATTTGCAGGAGCTGCAGTGTCTGAGGTCTGCTCTGCTCAGCAGTCAGGCCCCACCCCCTGACAGATATTGTTTTAAGGTGCTCTTGTAAAAAAAAAAATCCTTTTCTATTGAGTTATTCATTAAAGAGAAAAAAAACAATTAAACAACCAAACTTGGTTTAGAGAGGAGCAGAAAACAAGATCCACTACAAACATATACTCAGTTTAGTGAAAGAGCCTTATCTACAGATAACCAATGAGATGAGTAGAAATCTTGTCAATATTGCAAAATGTTAATATGTGCAAAGTGCACAGCAACACATATTATGGAAATGTGTATTTAATCTGCAGTAAATTTACATTCTAGAGTGCCTTAGAACCAAAACAAAATGAGGGAGCTGAGCTATGAGAAATGACAACCATGAGACATAGAAGAAATGGAGGGAGCAGAAGGAGCAGCTAAAGAAACTACTAAAGATGAAAACAAACAGAGAACTGATGCATAGTGCTGACAGACATCTACCTAAACTGAACAACTGTCTCATGTAACCCTAAACCTGATGCCTTTGTCAGTTCCTCTGTGTTTAAGGAATGGGACATGCACTGACGTGTGTCTACCTCCAGAGAGTGTAAGCATTGATGCAGCATGACACTATACTGAAAAGTGGAAAAAGCAGGAAGCTAAAAGATACCCTAGGATGCCTAGCAAATTATACCAGTGCAAGCTCCTAAGGACAAAACTCTTTCCCCAAGACCAATAATAAAAAATTCCAAACTCCTGCTCTTCTGAACGGTTTTAGACCACTGGATCCAAATCCTAAGGCCGAACTCTGTGACCTCCACATCAGCAAGCAAAAGCTTCATAGAGGAATACAAATTACAAAACACCAGCTCTGTCACCTGTAAAGCCCCAAAGAAACACAAGGAAAAAGACAAATGAAGCAGACATTCAGCTCTAAATTTGTCACAGGTAGTGATGTCGCGAACACAAATTTTTCGGTTCGCGAACGGGAACTTTGCGAACCGGGCGAACCGCCATTGACTTCAATGGGCAGGCAAATTTTAAAACCCACAGGGACTCTTTCTGGCCACAAAAGTGATGGAAACGTTGTTTCAAGGGGACTAACACCTGGACTGTGGCATGCCGGAGGGGGATCCATGGCAAAACTCCCATGGAAAATGACACAGTTGATGCAGAGTCTGGTTTTAATCCATAAAGGGCAGAAATCACCTAACATTCCTAAAGCACAATGGATATGGATTGACACCTGACATATGACATATTGACACCTTGACATATGGATTGACACCTGTCATCAGAGCCCCTGATGCACACGGACACAGAGCAGAATAGGGACTGTTCCCCCTACATAGGGTCACTTGGCAGGTATGGATTGACACCTATCTTAAGGATCCCTGATACACACTGACACAGAGCAGAATAGGGACTGTTCCTCCTACATAGGGTCATTTGGCAGATATGGATTGACACCTATCCTAAGGATCCCTGATACACACTGACACAGAGCAGAATAGGGACTGTTCCTCCTACATAGGGTCACTTGGCAGATATGGATTGACACCTATCCTAAGGATCCCTGATACACACTGACACAGAGCAGAATAGAGACTGTTCCCCCTACATAGGGTCACTTGGCAGATATGGATTGACACCTGTCCTCAGAGACCATGATACACACTGACACAGAGCAGAATAGAGACTGTTCCACCTACATATGGTCCCTTGGCAGATATGGATTGACACCTATCCTAAGGATCCCTGATACACACTGACACAGAGCAGAATAGAGACTGTTACCCCTACATAGGGTCACTTGGCAGATATGGATTGACACCTGTCCTTAGAGACCATGATACACACTGACACAGAGCAAAATAGAGACTGTTTCCCCTACATAGGGTCACTTGGCAGATATGGATTGACACCTGTCCTTAGAGACCATGATACACACTGACACAGAGCAGAATAGAGACTGTTACCCCTACATAGGGTCACTTGGCAGATATGGATTGACACCTGTCCTTAGAGACCATGATACACACTGACACAGAGCAAAATAGAGACTGTTTCCCCTACATAGGGTCACTTGGCAGATATGGATTGACACCTGTCCTAAGGATCCCTGATACACACTGACACAGAGCAGAATAGGGACTGTTCCTCCTACATAGGGTCACTTGGCAGATATGGATTGACACATGTCCTCAGAGCCCCTGATACACACTGACAGAGCAGAATATGGACTGTTCCCCCTACATAGGGTCACTTGGCAGATATGGATTGACACCTGTCCTCAGAGACCTAATGGTGTAATAACGGTAATACTATTACCTATTATATAATATTGGCAGGGGCAAGGAAATTCCCTCTAAATAGATGGGTATAGGCAGAGAGTATGGAGACCGGAGTAATAAAGTGTCAATAAGGTGATATAAAGTTAAATGTAACAAAGCGAAACGAAAAGAACCAAAAGTTCTATGTCCCTGTGTAGCATCCGTGCGCACAGACCCCTGTTCACCAAAAGCAGGGGGGAGAGTGGTAGCGGGTGCCACAACAGAACGAGTGTACTGAAATGAGACTCCAGATGTCTCAAAGGGGCTTAACCCCTGGTGAAAAACAGAACAACAACAATTAAGTATGCAAAGCAGTCTCAGTGTAAGAGTGAGACTGCTTGCATAATCTGGAAAATCTATACAGCGTGGTGGAGTCAAAAATACAAGATCTGGGGGGGCGGCGCTTGACTTCCGGTGTAGATGGCGGCGTCTTGCTAGAGCTCCGCACAGCCTGGTCCTACAAAAGCGAATATTAGCAGCAATTTGCAGCCAAAGCCACTCAGAAAACTCACCCCTAAACCTGCTATCGACGGTGTACCTGACAATATGGGCGGCGGACGTAAATCCAAGCAGGGGTCGGCCGTGGCCCCGATATTCAAAACCCGCAGGCCGGAGGAGGAACAAAAGGCCGGAGACCCAAAGGAGTATGACTCCGACTCGACGGCAAGCGATATCAGCCACCACCAAAACACTAACCCTATCACAAGAGAAGACCTCCGTGGATTACTGCACGATATCAAGGCTAATATGGCCGCAGAATTCTCTAAACACCTGGCGCCCATAAGAGCAGGCCTCACCGACCTCGTGCAACGAACAAGCTCCCTGGAAGATAAAATGGCCGCCACCACCACCAGGGCAGATACGCAAGATCAGGCCATAAAAGAACTAAGGGAACAAATGAAGCAACTCGAGGATGCCCAGGAAGACCTCAATAATAGGTCACGCCGAAATAATATAAGAATTAGAGGCATACCCGAGACGATCGACATGGAATCCCTCGCATCTACCATCAGGGAAACGTTTTGCAGCCTGCTCCCAGAGGCACCTCCGGCCGAGCTCCTTCTGGATCGTGCCCACAGAGCCCTGCGAGCCCCTACACCAGGCATGGCCCGACCGCGGGATGTGATAGTCAGGCTTCACTACTTCCACATAAAAGAGGCCATAATGAGAGCGGCCAGAGACAACCCCCTCCAAATTGAAGGCCACCCGGTGATGTTTTTCCAGGATCTGGCCCCCAGTACTCTGCGGAAACGAAGAGAATTAAAACCACTCACCCTAGAACTAACGCGACGACGAATCCGGTACGCCTGGGGGCATCCCTTTAAACTCACGGTGCGCCGGAATAACCACACGTACACCCTGCACGACATCGCAGATGCGGCCAACTTCGCGGAACGACTGGGCCTCCCTCACCCTGAGACCAACCATGGAGAGGGATCCGACCTAGCCCAGACACCATCCACCCGAAGGGAAAGAGATATTCACCACCAACGCCGTCTACCTCCTGATAACCTGAACCCCAGCGCTCAGAACTGAACACCGCCGACTGACATGAAGACCCCGCTCAACACATTGCCACAGACTATGTTTGCTCCCACACCCAGAGACTCCAACGCTTGACATGCTGAAGTTCACCCAGAGACGACATACCGACAGCCTCAGACGCCACCGCCATCAGCAAGACAAACGGACGATGATCCCTCATTACGGACACTTAAGTATTCCTTGCATATGCATGACATGACAATAATCAATTGTATACCCATAGCTGAGACATATACACGCTCCCACCCACCTGCGCAATCACAACACCCCCAACCATATGGGCCTGTCCCAACCAGCATCCAATCTTAAGGAGTAGCCATAACTGTAACATACATGGGTTTAAAGGGGACACGAAACACCTAAGCAATATGGTACACATACCCTGGCCCAGGTATCACCGCACCTGAGAGACCAACATCTCAACATTAACGCAATCAGAACAGAATGTGCTAATATACTCCACTGTATAATTGACTATATCTCCCAGGCTAAATTAACTACAGGCAACCTTATAAGGACATGGCCTAGAATCACTATCCGCCTTATCATTGCTAAAATGTACATACGGTACCAATCTATATGCTTATATGCCAATCCATAAGGTATGTGGTAATTGAGGTCGCCATGGGCGGTGTATTCTACACAATGCGCCAACCGCTCCCACCTTTTCTGTCTTAATTAGCATGAAAGAGGCACGCTGCCTATAGGAGGCTATCCAGGGCAGGCAGCATAGATATAGTAATAAGACAAACGAAACATGCAGCATGACTCCCAGCCACATACTAATAGTCCCTGATATGCACACCCTCACACACAAAAAAAAAAAAAATAAAAAAGACAAACAAACACCACAGTCCTACTATAAATTGAGTAAACTAGAAAAATTCGGATCAAATAATCATGATATCTGGATACACACTACCTCTAGAATGAACAAAGTGCAATGGGCGCACCACAACATCCACATAACAGCACCTGAGTACAGCTACCATACATAGATTCCGCTATGGAAAAGACAATACTCAGGGACACCAGAGAACCGATCGAATCACAACAGAAACATAGATATTTAGCTATACCGATGCAACCAGGACAGACCAAGTGGCCTAATACCATGCACGCAAGAGATACCATAGATTATATAGTATTTGGATAGCTAGCAGTCTATAGCATAAAAGCAGCTCAGTCCCTGCTCCTCCGCAACATGTATACCATTAAACCTATCTCACCTAATGGGAGAGCATACAGAGGTAACACAACTAAAACAAGATGGGAATGAGGTGAAATTACAATACTGATAGGAATGGGTATGTTATAAGAATGCGAAGAGAATGTACTAGCACTTGTATAACCATAACTGTATTAATATAAAGCGATGATGTTCAAATGTTTATTACTTTATCTTGCTCAGGAACGTTACTGCTTAACCAGTGGTCCCCTACCATGGCACCCTACACACCAGTGATGACTGCAACAATAGATGACGACCACACTGAAACGCATCGCCCTATGGGAAAGACCCACACCCCTCAACTGACGACTGACTCTGGGTACAGTACGCAAACCCACCACTTGCTCCTTGGCGACACACACACGCGGCCTCTCCCCACCCCCCCCAGCTGCCCCGCCCTATGGGGGGACGGCGGGGGGGAGGGGGCGATGCCACAGACACCGACATGTGGCACACACAACTACGTGCTAATAAGATAATTGCAATGACTTGACCAAAGGACCAGACCGCGACTCTGGCTACCCGCCACCGTAGACCATCACTCTATCCACTACCACCTTTGACCCTTAAGGAGCCGTCAGGCGAACCACCTATTGGCAACATATAAGACCAATAGATAGGCCCCCTAGGGCCCTCATAGAGAGAACCCCACCTTTAGTTTTCTTTTACCCCCACCCCACCCACCCCTCGCCTCTATCCCTCAACCTCCCTCCTCACCCTATACCCAAGGCACGGGATCCCGGCCCACCCCTGGGCGCGACCACCGCCCCGGCCACTGACCGCAGATACTCTACACGCCCAGGCGAATAGCAGAACCATATTGGACATATAGCCGCCATAATGCCCCTCCTACTGAAATGTGTCTCCATCAATGCCAGGGGTCTTAACGCACCCACTAAAAGACATGGCCTCCTACGATGGGCCCACAGACAACACATAGATATATTACTCCTACAGGAAACGCACTTCACAACCAAAAGGTCATTCCCCCTTACCAATCGATACTATAATCAGAGTTACATGGCCCACTCCCCAACCACAAAAACAAAAGGAGTAGCGATACTACTCAAAACCACTTGCCCCCTGACAGACGTCAGGTGCACCGCAGACCCACAAGGCCGATATGTCACGATAGAAGGTAAACTAGGCGCAACCCCCTACGTCGTGAGCTCGGTATATGCCCCTTCTGTGCCAAATAGCACGTTCTGGAACCACTACGCATCACACATACAAGCCTACGCAGGCAAGAGACTGATAATAGGTGGAGATTGCAACGCCACGCATATCCCGGCCATAGACAGGTCGACCCGCGGGGTGCCTACATCTCAACCATCAAGAAATGACACATACTTCGCACAATTCCTAGCCACACAAACACTAGTAGATATATGGAGAGCGCAACATCCATCCGACCGCGACTATACCTTCTACTCGAATCCACACAAAACATATTCACGCATAGATCATTTCCTTATCTCCCCGAACCTGACAACCCAGATAACCCACACATCCATAGGTAATATCTCGTGGTCGGACCACGCAGATATAACTATCACCATCCGCATACCAGACCTGAAAAGGCCATGGACTTGGAGGTTAAACCCGTTACTTCTCCATGATACCCAAATAAGACTCTCACTCGCTCAATCCATAAAAGAATACTTCGACACCAACGCAACCTCGGTAACCTCCCCAATAACATTATGGGCTGCACACAAGCCAGTGATCAGGGGAACCCTAATTAGCATAGCCTCTGCGCATAAAAAAAGAAAAATGCAACAGATAACGGACACGCTAACTGAACTACGAAGATTAGAAATGAACCACAAACACAACCCACACCCACAAACTTTGCGCGATCTAACCGCCACTAGAGACCACCTTAAACAACTCACCCTCACAGACACGACTAAAGCAATGATGTGGCTTAAACAGAAATACTACGAAAAGGGCAATAAAGCCGACACCATGCTAGCCCGACGACTCAAAAAACGCATAGAAGCCAAGAAAATATCCTCTATACGCACAAAATTGGGCACACTTACCGATCTGCCTGACCAGATAGGCGACACATTCCAACAATACTTCAAATCACTATATAACCACTCCCCACACCTTAACCAAGAGTCAGCAACATACCAAGAAATACTAGATAAATACCTACAGCGCATAAAACTACCCACCCTGCCCCAAAATGCTAAACATGCCATAGGGGCTGAAGCGACGGTGGAAGAGATGGCAGCGGCATTGGGGGCCTGCAAACCTAACAAAAGCCCAGGCCCTGATGGATATACCGCCCTCTACTATAAAGAATTTAGCCCGTTGCTCCTCAAACACCTCTGCGCAGTATTTAACGCTACCCTGAAGGGAGACCATCTCCCACCGGACATGACGACAGCGAACATATGCTTGCTCCCCAAACCCAACAAAGACCTCACAGAGCCGGATCACTATAGACCTATTTCTCTACTTAACGTAGATCTCAAAATCATGAGCAAGATGATGGCCACAAGACTTAATCCATACCTAGACAAACTAATACACCCAGATCAGGTGGGCTTTATACCCAACAGGCAAGCATTAGATAACACACGAAGAAACATTGACCTCATCTGGCTAGCCAAACACCGCAAAATCCCCACCGCAGTGATCTCCTTGGATGCCGAGAAGGCATTTGACCGCCTACTATGGCCCTTCCTCTATCGCACATTAGAACACATGAATTTACCGAACCCCTTTCTAGCATTCCTACGGGCAACATACCACTCCCCACAGGGAGCCCTACTGCTCCCTAACATTTCCCCACCTAGATTCCCGATCCTAAACGGCACGAGGCAAGGCTGTCCTCTCTCACCCCTCATGTTCGCGTTGTCACTAGAACCTCTCCTCCACGCTATCCGCACCAATCCTAGCATAGAGGGAGTAACCATCAGGGGCGAAACATACACGGTATCCGCCTACGCAGATGATATACTCCTCACACTCACTAACCCGGAACACTCCATAGACTCCTTATTGGACACCATAAATGAATACGCTGAAGTGGCAGGTTACAAACTAAACATCGCAAAATCGGAAATACTACCCATACAAATCTCAGAAACACAACTAACCGACCTCAAACACAAACACCCATTCCGAATAAGCCCTGCAGTCATAACATACCTAGGAATTCAGCTCCCAGCTGATCTACACACCCTATACGAAAACAACTATACACCACTATTACGCCAAGCACATGGCGATCTCCAAAAATGGGAGACCCTGGGAATATCATGGCTTGGCCGAGTTACTTCCATAAAAATGAACCTACTTCCCAGGCTATTATATCTTTTCCAAACACTACCCATACCTCTCCACACAACAGACTTCAAAACGCTACAAAAGGCGGTCGACAAATTCATCTGGAACGGCCGCAAACCCCGGGTCCGCAGAACCACCCTCTATATCCCAAAAAAGCAAGGAGGTCTAGGACTACCAAACTTCTCATACTATCATGCAGCTGCTCAACTGGCCCAAATCCAACATTGGCACGCACCCCCGCAAACTAAAAGATGGGTGGATATCGAACATACCATCTTTGGAAGAGACCTCCCATCCTTCTACATGTGGGTCCCTAGACCCCATCGACCCCTGCCCCCCCCAACTGCCCCAGCCATTACCCACTCTCTAGACCTATGGGATAAATTACAGAATAAATTCGACCTATCCTCATTCCTTTCTCCCATGACCCCGATATGGAGAAACAAGCTATTCCCACCAGGGCTCACTCCAACTCAATTTGCCAGTTTCGATCAAAGGGACATAGACAGACTCCAACACCTATATCTAAATAACAAGGTGATTCAATACACGGAAATCAAAGACGCCGACACACTGACGACGTTCGATCACTTTAGGTACATCCAATTACGAAGCTTCGCCTCAAACCCGATAATCCAGCAAGCAGGCACAGCAACTCTCTCCCGATTCGAAAAGGAGTGCATGAAATGCCCGACCAGACAAGGACAAATATCCGACCTATACACGACTTTAGCAACCCATCCCACCCAGGTCACCCTCCCATACATCGCGGCGTGGGAGAGGGACCTGGGACCTCCAGGAGACAACACAGACTGGGCAGATATCTGGGATGCTACGGCGACCATTTCCATCTGTGTAACACATACAGAACAAGCATATAAGATGCTATTCCGATGGTACCTCACACCCAAACGGCTAGCAATCATACACAAAACACCCGACACATGTTGGAAACAATGCGGCGAACAAGGGACGTTTCTCCACTGTTGGTGGACTTGCCCCAAGATCAAACCTCTATGGACAAAGGTCACAAACCTACTGACTAAAATACTGCACAGACCATACCCACTAGACCCATGGGCGTTACTATTATCAAAACCACTGTAAGAACTAACAAGAGCAGAAAACAAACTTAGCGCCCGCATAGCTCTTGCAGCTAGAAGAGCAATAGCGGAACTTTGGTCGACCCCCCGAATCCCATCCCCGACAACTATCACAAAAAAAATATTAGATCAAATACAAATGGACAAACTCACGTCCTTGATCCACGACACACCTAAACGCTACCACAAAATTTGGGACCCTTGGATCGAGGGAGACACATCCCTACCTTGGTAATTATAATATATAAAACAAAAGACCCAAAACAATAGGAACCCCCCACTGCGCAAGAACAGGGAGTAACCCTATAACCAAAAGAACACCCAGAGCATATCAGCCACCTGACCCCTCCGGACCGGGGCCCAGTGCCTTACCGTACCCCATACAACAGCCAAAAGAGACCCCCATGAGAATGAACCACCTTGAGACCAACCCTCCACTCATGACCCCATCGACTTACCTTTGTACGATAAACGTATTCCCCGACAAATCCACCTCACATGATACGCAAACTCGGACACACCTAGATATTAGCTATGATTACCGAATCTGCCACAGACAGATGTACCGACCATGACTACATAAGAACACATATCTATACGGGGAAACAAACCGAATGGTAAAACAGGACAGATTAGGGACCCGACATCCCCCTTCAACCCTATACAACCCCTCACCTGTTCTACCACCTATACCTTTCATGGTACACAACCCGACACACATATCAAATAGCGGAAAATATTGAACTATAACGTGAACAGACTAGATAGGGCACCCGTACCCCCTCCCTCTGCTACTTTTGTACCCCCCCCCTCCCCCCTAGACTCAGACGAATATTAAAGGTTACACACAAAGTACTGGTACCCGGATACACAGCAATTAATGTAACCAAAGACGAATTGTACCTAACATGCTTATACAGTATGACTGTTAATGCCAACAATGTTGCTCTTGGCACTGTTTGAACCACCTACCCTATTGCCTCATCCTCCCCTGTACCCTCTACCAACGACAATGAAAATAACCTTTCTTAAAAATAACGATTTTAAAAAACTAAAAATAATCAAACAGGGTACCCGTACCCCCTCCCCTTTCTATTTTTGTACCCCTCCCTAACCCTTAGAATCAGTACAGCAACAAATGTTACATAGGTAGCACAAACGTACCAACATACGTATGATATTGTAACCAATGAAAGACCTTACCTTACAAATATATTATGTATGATTGTCATCACAATGGTAAATAAGCTTTTTGACCTCTGTAACAATAATTTTATTCCCTTGTTCTCTTCTGTACCCCCACCCCAATGACACTGAGAACATTATAAAATATGACAAAAATAAAGAATTTAAAAAAAAAAAATACAAGATCTGACTGTCCAAATAATATGGTCGAAATATTCCTATCAAATAAAGTATATACAGGTAATCCTGCAATCCCTTGCCAAACTAGAGTGCTGTAACTAAGGAGATAATTATGCTTAATCAGTATCCTCACTCGGCCCTAATAAATAAGCTTTATTGTGATCTGCTATAGGGGTATGAGTGTCAGAAAAGCTAAGTCTCCGTCTTCTAGACACCCTAGAGAATGTCAATGTTAGGATAAATATATGCTCAAAAATTTAGCCATGTCCATTGCAGAGAGAGATAGAAATTATCAGAAAAAATGAAACATCAGTCAAAAACAGACTGACAGTTATAATTAAGAAAGCCTCTCTCCCTGTAAAACTAACTAGACAGGCAAAGGAAAGAAAATAAGAAAATAAATACCGTATATACTCGAGTATAAGCCGACCCGAATATAAGCCTTATTGACTCTAGTAAAACTTATTGACTCTAGTATAAGACTAGGGTGGGGAATGCAGCAGCTACTGGTAAATTTCTAAATAAAATTACATCCTAAAAAATTTATATTAATTGAATATTTATTTACAGTGTGTGTATATAATGAATGCAGTGTGTGAGTGTGTGAGTGCAGTGTGTGTGAGTGCAGTGTGTGTGTATGTGATGCAGAGCCTTGGTGGGGGGTGGGTATTTTAATTTTTTAATTATTATTTTAATATTGTTTTTTTGTTTCATTAATATTTTTTATTATTATTATTTTTATTTTATTATTTTTTTATTATTATTATTTATATATATATATATTAATTTTTTCGTCCCCCCTCCCTGCTTGATACATGCCAGGGAGGGGGGCTCTCCTTCCCTGGTGGTCCAGTGACATTGGCAGTTCAGTGGGGGGGAGGACGGCTGGCAGGGAGCACTTACCTCTCCTGCAGCTCCTGTCAGCTCCCTTCTTCTCCGCGCCGGTCCGTGCAGCTCTTCTGTCAGCTCACACTGTAAGTCTCGCGAGAGCCGCACTATGACCTCGCGGCTCTCGCGAGATTTACACTGGGAGCTGACAGAGGTGCTGAACGGACCGGCGCAGCGGAAGAGGGAGCTGACAGGAGCTGCAGGAGATGTAAGTAAAAGCACACAGCCCCCAGTCTGTATTATGGCAATGTAAATTGCCATAATACAGACAGTGACTCGAGTATAAGCCGAGTTGGGGTTTTTCAGCACAAATCACCAGTGCCCAGTGCAGGAAGAAACGCCCAACGTACGTTTCGGTGCTTAGGAGATGCACCTTCGTCAGGGGCCAACATAAGACTGATAGGAAGTCTCTTAAATACCCAAATGCCAGACCGCCTGAATACCTTCTGGCCAATGGCGTGTGGGGGTGTGTGTGCACAGCTGAATGTGATATCTTAGTAATCGGACTTCAGCTGCTTCAACCACGTATTGCCGTGGTGATTGTCTACAAGTCCGAACACGGTCACATGACCCTCTGTGCCCCGCGTCACGTGACGTCCGTCACGTGACGTCAATGCCACCTGACGTGTCCGTCATGTGATACGTCCTTACACTACCCTATGTGGGCGGGACTAAAACGTCATCCCCACTTCGCTCCACCCATCATATTACCATGGGCGGACCGAAAAAACGTCCGAGCAGAGCTGGAATAACTGTAAACACAGACGGACCAGAAATGCCCATCATGTGAATATCTGCCAAAATCTACACATGTCCATACCTATAAGGAGTATGCCGATGTAATATACTAGATAGAGTATCCGATCTATAGAATATGCCTAAGGTAGAGTATACAGTAGGTGATCATGATGATGCCGAGGTACATATAGAAAGGGATGGATATACCCAAGTGTATATGAATGTAAAATAACATAGATAGAAATGTCCAAAGCAGTGGTATCTCCAACCCATATGTACCCCTTACTGTATATTAATATATCCAATATATATTCTATGCTAGTGATTCCTTAGTAAGGGTATACCCTAAGGCATTTAAAAGAGGCATTGGGAGATGTGATCGGCCAGCTGCAAGCCAAGGCAACTATATAGAGGTATAGATAGTATGGATATTATGAATATTATGAAGATAATGCATCCATCTTCTTATACCAAGTGGCCTTCTAGGTGTGGTGGTCATTCTATGGCAATCATGTCAGAATGATATAGAAAAGTGATCCGATATAATACAAAAGAAAAATAAACAATAAATAAATTATACTATTATTATGTACACATAATGTAACAAAACACACGCTGTATTTACAAATTTACAAGTATATCAGGCCAATTAAAAAATGTGTCTAACCCAGTTCACAAATACCCTTAACGTACAAGGAATGGGGACGCAGATACGTCAATAATTCTCTACGGTATCAAAAGTCTGAGATGAACGGTGTATATGAGAAACCCTCATTTAAGCCGGAGGGAGACAGGGTTTTTAGCTTATAAATCCAGAAACTCTCTCTTTGGAGTAGCTTCTTGTCCAGATCACCACCTCTTGGTCCCAGGGTAACCCTCTCAATGCCACTAAATCTGATCCCTTCAGGTGAACCATCGTGGTACAGTTTCAAATGTTTAGAGACTGGGGTATCAATTAGTCTTCTGGGGTTAACCGAGTTGACATGTTCCCGTATTCTGAGTTTGAAGGGCCGGAAAGTTTTTCCCACATATAGTTTTTTACAAGAGCAGGAGAGCAGATATATAAGGCCCTTGGACTGACAGTTAAAAAAGTTTTTTACTCTGAATTCCTGTGTTCCTGGGGAGTCTGAGAATGTTTTAGAGGGTCTACGGATAAATCGGCACGCCTTACATTTCCCGCATTGATATGTCCCTACAACTGGGGACTTTAGCCATGATGTTTTCTGCGGTGCGTTTTTTAAGTGGCTAGGGACCAACATATCCTTAATATTGCGTCCCCTTCTTGCTGTCACCGAGGCCTTAGATGTAATTACCTTGTGTAGATGTGGGTCCTGATGCAGAAGGGGCCAGAATCTATCCAAGATTTGCATAATTTGGTGCCAGCCGGCATCGAAATTCCCTATGCATCTTATCCCTATGCAATTTCCCACCCTGTTTTGATCTGTTGTTGGAACAAGTTAGTCAACCGATTAAATGATGAAATTATGTTATTGCTATCTATAAGACTTGTGAGGTCCTGATCTGAAAAGACTTTATCCGTGTCTCTACACCAGACATCTCTTTTAGATTTATCAAATAAAAAACTGGCCAAGATATACAAGAACGGTAGCCAGTTTTTTATTTGATAAATCTAAAAGAGATGTCTGGTGTAGAGACACGGATAAAGTCTTTTCAGATCAGGACCTCACAAGTCTTCTAGATAGCGATAACATAATTTCATCATTTAATCGGTTGACTAACTTGTTCCAACAACAGATCAAAACAGGGTGGGAAATTGCATCCCTAGACAACTATTTGAAAAAAAGATCTAATCCCGAGGGGATTAAGGGTACAAAATATACCAGCATCACATATTGAGGAGGAAGAATTTACAAAAGAGTGGGAGGAAGCTGCAGGCATATGCTCCAAAAGGTTTATGGAAATCCTTTGTAAATTTGAAACTAAAAGATTGGAAAGGGTTAATAAAGAAGTGGATGAGCAGATAGACAGGATTGCAGCCTTTAAAGATGAACCTAATTTTGAATCACTAGAGACAAAACTAAAGAACAACTTGGATGGATTCCAACAAAACATCAAGATCAGAAAACACTCCAAGTTCATTAGAGATAATAATGATTTTAAGAGTGGAAATGTATATAGGAAGAACAGGAACCCTAGAAGGAGTTTTTCTGAACCAATTTCTACATCAGAATACGAGACGAGTGGCTCAGATTCAGAACCCTCCAAAGCTAGCACGTCTGGCCCATCAGAAAGAAACTTCAAAAGTATATTAAAAAGAGGGGTTTCTTTGTTAGGACAGCCCAACATGGAGGAAAGCCTAGCCCCTCGGACAAGGTACAGAGGCAGACCACCACAACAATTCAGAAGAAAAAGATACTAGATAAGACCCCTGTAAATAAACAGATCATTAACCTTTCCTCCTACACTCCGACTAAAACAGAGCTACAGGTTCTACAGCGGGGTATGTCCTTTGTCCCAGTCTCTAGCTTCGACAAGTTTAGTTGGACAAAGGACATACACCTCTTTGCCAGAAAACTGGCCCTGTATAAATTTCATCGGATGAAAGATGAAAAAAGGGCAAAAGATCTAGGGTTACAAGTCTCCGACATGGGGGCACTAGATACTCTAGTTGACCTCTTGATTTCTAACGATGAACCTGATATAAGATACCCCCCTTTTACACATCTAAAGAAGAAAAGCCTGTTCACCCCACATTTAGTGGACTTTAAATACATAGACCTTTGTGGAGTTGGCATGCAAAGAAATTGACAAAATCAATTCGAAAGACTTACCAATTCAGCCTAACAGCAACATTTCCCCTCAAGAAAGTATTTCTCTTAAAAAACTTAAATAACTGGATGATGTAATCTTTAAGCCCTCGGATAAAGGGGGGAACACAGTCATCCTAAACAAACCCGACTATTTATCGATGGTACATAGATTAATTGGAGATAGTAACACATATGAAATTTTAAAGGGCGACCCCACTAAAAAATACCTGGCCGAATTAAAAACAGTTCTCGATTCAGCATTGTCCCGATCCTTAATATCTAAGGATGAATATAATTTCATGCTAGTTAAAAATCCAGTCACTGCCACATTCTATGCACTCCCAAAAGTTCATAAACAGCAACCGGTACTAAATGGGAGACCCATAGTCTCTGGCAGAGGGAATCTGACCCAAAACATTAGTCTCTATGTTGATCAGATCTTGAGGCAACTGGTATTCCAACTTCCTTCATACTTAAAAGATACGAAGCATACACTAAACATCATTGAAGGAATCAAAACCAGTGGCGATGCTATCTTATGCAGCCTTGATGTGGAGAGCCTGTATAGCTCAATTCCACATGAAGTTGGCTTACAACATATGAAAGCAATTTTAGATAGCAAACCAGTAGTCTCACTACAACACAATAAATCCAAGAATTGATGCAGTTTATTCTAACGCATAATCATTTTATTTTTCAGGAAAAATATTACCACCAGGTGAGGGGTACGGCGATGGGGACGGCTTGTGCCCCATCATATGCCAACCTTCACCTGGGGTGGTGGGAGACCACAATGGTATTCACTGAACATATGGTAAAATACACAAAGCATATCAACATTTGGAAAAGATACATTGATGATGTATTAATCATATGGACAGATACCTCCGATCTGTTTTTGGAATTTGTTCACATTCTTAATTCCAATAACATTAATTTAAAATTGACAAGTGAAATCGGTGGCCATAGAATCAACTTCCTAGATCTCACCATCTCACTAACAGACGAAGGGCTCCTCACCTCTACCCTGTTTCGCAAACCAACGGCAACCAATAACGTACTGAATTGGACAAGCCATCACCCCCCCTCCCTAAAGAAAGGGATCCCAACTGGTCAGTACTTGTGCCTTAGACGCAACTGTTCTACCCTTGACGACTTTAAACTAAAAGCCAAGGCATTACAACACCAATTCAAACAAAAGGGATACCCGAATAGATGCTTAAAGTATGCATATAAACAGGCTCTTTTGTCGGACCGCAAGGACCTTTTGGGTGAACATAATTCAGGGGCAACACAGGAAGTTATAAGATGCATAGGGAATTTCGATGCCGGCTGGCACCAAATTATGCAAATCTTGGATAGATTCTGGCCCCTTCTGCATCAGGACCCACATCTACACAAGGTAATTACATCTAAGGCCTCGGTGACAGCAAGAAGGGGACGCAATATTAAGGATATGTTGGTCCCTAGCCACTTAAAAAACGCACCGCAGAAAACATCATGGCTAAAGTCCCCAGTTGTAGGGACATATCAATGCGGGAAATGTAAGGCGTGCCGATTTATCCGTAGACCCTCTAAAACATTCTCAGACTCCCCAGGAACACAGGAATTCAGAGTAAAAAACTTTTTTAACTGTCAGTCCAAGGGCCTTATATATCTGCTCTCCTGCTCTTGTAAAAAACTATATGTGGGAAAAACTTTCCGGCCCTTCAAACTCAGAATACGGGAACATGTCAACTCGGTTAACCCCAGAAGACTAATTGATACCCCAGTCTCTAAACATTTGAAACTGTACCACGATGGTTCACCTGAAGGGATCAGATTTAGTGGCATTGAGAGGGTTACCCTGGGACCAAGAGGTGGTGATCTGGACAAGAAGCTACTCCAAAGAGAGAGCTTCTGGATTTATAAGCTAAAAACCCTGTCTCCCTCCGGCTTAAATGAGGGTTTCTCATATACACCGTTCATCTCAGACTTTTGATACCGTAGAGAATTATTGACGTATCTGCGTCCCCATTCCTTGTACGTTAAAGGTATTTGTGAACTGGGTTAGACACATTTTTTAATTGGCCTGATATACTTGTAAATTTGTAAATACAGCGTGTGTTTTGTTACATTATGTGTACATAATAATAGTATAATTTATTTATTGTTTATTTTTCTTTTGTATTATATCGGATCACTTTTCTATATCATTCTGACATGATTGCCATAGAATGACCACCACACCTAGAAGGCCACTTGGTATAAGAAGATGGATGCATTATCTTCATAATATTCATAATATCCATACTATCTATACCTCTATATAGTTGCCTTGGCTTGCAGCTGGCCGATCACATCTCCCAATGCCTCTTTTAAATGCCTTAGGGTATACCCTTACTAAGGAATCACTAGCATAGAATATATATTGGATATATTAATATACAGTAAGGGGTACATATGGGTTGGAGATACCACTGCTTTGGACATTTCTATCTATGTTATTTTACATTCATATACACTTGGGTATATCCATCCCTTTCTATATGTACCTCGGCATCATCATGATCACCTACTGTATACTCTACCTTAGGCATATTCTATAGATCGGATACTCTATCTAGTATATTACATCGGCATACTCCTTATAGGTATGGACATGTGTAGATTTTGGCAGATATTCACATGATGGGCATTTCTGGTCCGTCTGTGTTTACAGTTATTCCAGCTCTGCTCGGACGTTTTTTCGGTCCGCCCATGGTAATATGATGGGTGGAGCGAAGTGGGGATGACGTTTTAGTCCCGCCCACATAGGGTAGTGTAAGGACGTATCACATGACGGACACGTCAGGTGGCATTGACGTCACGTGACGGACGTCACGTGACGCGGGGCACAGAGGGTCATGTGACCGTGTTCGGACTTGTAGACAATCACCACGGCAATACGTGGTTGAAGCAGCTGAAGTCCGATTACTAAGATATCACATTCAGCTGTGCACACACACCCCCACACGCCATTGGCCAGAAGGTATTCAGGCGGTCTGGCATTTGGGTATTTAAGAGACTTCCTATCAGTCTTATGTTGGCCCCTGACGAAGGTGCATCTCCTAAGCACCGAAACGTACGTTGGGCGTTTCTTCCTGCACTGGGCACTGGTGTTTGTAGCACCATGATCACTATCTGATTTATTTATTTATTTTCTTATTTTCTTTCCTTTGCCTGTCTAGTTAGTTTTACAGGGAGAGAGGCTTTCTTAATTATAACTGTCAGTCTGTTTTTGACTGATGTTTCATTTTTTCTGATAATTTCTATCTCTCTCTCTGCAATGGACATGGCTCAATTTTTGAGCATATATTTATCCTAACATTGACATTTTCTAGGGTGTCTAGAAGACGGAGACTTAGCTTTTCTGACACTCATACCCCTATAGCAGATCACAATAAAGCTTATTTATTAGGGCCGAGTGAGGATACTAATTAAGCATAATTATCTCCTTAGTTACAGCACTCTAGTTTGGCAAGGGATTGCAGGATTACCTGTATATACTTTATTTGATAGGAATATTTCGACCATATTATTTGGACAGTCAGATCTTGTATTTTTGACTCCACCACACTGTATAGATTTTCCAGATTATGCAAGCAGTCTCACTCTTACACTGAGACTGCTTTGCATACTTAATTGTTGTTGTAAAGTTAAATGTATCACAGACACTCAGACACCCTTTCTCTTAGCTAGTTTCCAGAAATGCTGGATAGGTAGAAGGGCTATAAAGACTCAGAGAGATCTAAGAAGAATCCTCTAAACTAGCCCTAATCTCCTTAAACACCTTCAAGTGCTAAAGCTCAATCTAAACGTTTAGAGGACAGCCTGATTTCCCATCACAGATGCTGGCTAGGAATAACAGTGTGCAAGACAAAGAGTGGGTCTAAGTGCCCATAGTGCAGTAAAGTGTCCCAGTGAAGTGAAAAAGAGAATAACGAGCTGGCGCCCAAGAGAATAACGAGCTGGTGCCCTATCAGGGGACGTGTATATGGCATCGATTTTAGGAACCGGGGGATGGAAAAAGATGCTTGGTCGGTCCTCCTACTTCAAATTTGGGGCACTGCGCGTGCAATCTAATGTGCCACCAGATAGGAGTCGTGTGTTAAGTAGTACTATTCCTATCAGTTTAATTCCTGTTATGTGCCTTTTTTTTTGGTTTGGTTTTTGAAGCCACAGTGCAGCACCAGAGGGCCGATAAATTAGGCATGTACGCTGTAGCAGCGGCCATAAAAATTGATGTTTGTTTCCCAGGCAGAAAGTGCCCTAAAACATTGCGGCTTGAACCCTAGTTGGTGGCGGATAAGTCACGCAAGTCAACTGGCATTCAGAGCTAAAATACAGCAGTGTGTGGACCATTTTTAGCCCAAGGCAGCTCATCTCATCAGGCCTTTTTTAGTCGAATGTATCGCCCAGTGTCAGTCCCTTCGGGATCCATCCCTCATTCATCTTAATAAAGGTGAGGTGGTCTGCTACCTGTCGGTCGAGTCGTTCTCTGAGGGTGGATCCCGAAGGGCTGTGGCGATGCGTAGGACTTAAAAAGCTCCGCATGTCCTCCATCAACAACACGTCTTTAAAGCGTCCTGTCCTTCCCGGCGTGGTCGTGGGAGGAGGAGGGTGACTTTCACCTCTCCCCCTGTTAGATTCCCGTTGTGCTGTGACATCACCCTTATACGCTGTGTAAAGCATACTTTTTAATTTATTTTGCAAATGCTGCATCCTTTCCGACTTGTTGTAATTCGGTAACATTTCCGCCACTTTCTGCTTATACCAGGGGTCTAGTAGCGTGGACACCTAGTACAGGTCGTTCTCCTTCAGCCTTTTATACGAGGGCCCCTCAACAGGCACGACAGCATGAAAGACCCCATTTTCACAAGGTTGGATGCTGAGCTACTCATTTCCCGTTCCTCCTCCTCAGTGATCTAAATGAAGGTATGTTCTTCCCCCCCAGCCACGTACAACACCACGGGTACCAGATAGGTGACAACGAGCACCCTGGGATGCCTGTTGTGGTTGGTCTTCCTCCTCTTCCTCAAAGCCACATTCCTCCTCTGACTCCTCTTCCTCACAATCCTCTTCCAGCGTTGCCGCAGGTCCAGCAAGCGATGCTGAGAAGGCTGTTTCTGGTGGTGGTTTCTTCTTCTTCACGCTCATCTACGGCCTGAGCCAGCACTCTTCGCAGGGCACGCTCCAGGAAGAAAACAAATGGTATGATGTCGCTGATAGTGCCTTCGGTGCGACTGACTAGGTTTGTCACCTCCTCAAAAGGACGCATGAGCCTACAGGCATTGCGCATGAGCGTCCAGTAACGTGGCAAAAAAAAATCCCAGCTCCCCAGAGGCTTTCCTAGCACCCCGGTCATACAAATATTCATTAACTGCTTTTTCTTGTTGGAGCAGGCGGTCGAACATTAGGAGTGTTGAATTCCAACGTGTCACCAAAAAAATTCCACACTGCTGAGCTCTGCAATGACGGCATTCTGGTGGTGGACACAGCATGCGTTGATTGGCGTGCTGTCTCTGGGTGCCGATGCATGCTGTCTGACTGTGCCACTAGCTCCTTGCGACGACTTCCCCCTGCTTCCAACTCGTCTCCTCCTCCTCCTCCTCTCTGTCTTCCCATCTGAACTTTCGTCCTGTTCTTCTTCTTGCCGAGCGGGCACCCACGTGACATCCATTGACGCATCGTTATCATCAACCGCTTCACTTGTATCTGACAACTCAGCAAAGGAAGCAGCAGCGGGTACAACATCATCATCATCACACCGTACGTCCATGTGTGTAATGCTGCCTGCCTGAGACATATCCCTGTTATCTACATCCTCTGGCAATAATGTTTGTGCATCACTCATTTCTTCAAACGGATGTGTGAATAACTCCTCTGATATACCAAGTGAAGCGGCTGTGGTGCTAGTGTTGGTGGTGGCGGCAGGAGTGAGTGGTATCTTGAGTGGTGCCCGAAGCTAAGCTGGGGGAGGATGGTGCGTCAAGGTTCCGAGTGGAAGCTGTAAAAGATTGGGTGTCCTGTGTTAGCCAGTCAACTATGTCCTAAGAACTTTTCAAGCTCAGGGTACGTGGCCTCTGAAAACTGGGCATTATTCTAGGGCCAAAGTGAATCACAGCACCACGACCACGATGGCCCCTGCGGGGTGGCCTGCCTCTGCCTGTCATTTTTTTGGGGATTAGTGGTACTATGCATGCAAGCTACTGTGAGACCAGATATGAGTGGCACTGTGCAGTGGCAGAGGTTGGCAGAATACACGCTGTAGGCCTGACACACCCGCTTGAAGACAACTAACTGCTATTTAATCTATAACAGTGAAAAAAGTTTTTTGGTTTTAAATGCACGCTATTGTGACACCATATATGAGTGGCAATGTGCGCTTGCAGAGGTTGGCAGAGTACACGCTGAAGGCCTGACACCCAGACGCTTGCAGACAACTAACTGCTATTCAATCTATTACAGTGAATTTTTTTTTGTTTTTAAATGCAAGCTTAAGCTATTGTGACACCAGATATGAGTGGTGGCACTGGGCAAGTGGGCACAGTATCCACTGTGAGCCTGACACAGAAGCTGGCAGACAACTAACTGCTATTCAGTCTATTACAGTGAAAAAAAAATGTGTTTTTAAATGTCAAGCTTAAGCTATTGTGACACCAGATATGGGTGGTGGCACTGGGCAAGTGGGCACAGTATCCACTGTGAGCCTGACACAGAAGTTGGCAGGCAGGCAACTGCAATTACATTACACAGAAAAAAAATAGCAGACTGATGTTCTAGCCCTAAAAAGGGCTTTTTGGGGTGCTGTTCTTACAGCAGAGATCAGATGAGTCATTCAGGACTGTAGTGGACATTGAATACCTTAGCCTAGCTATCAATTTCCCTATCAAATGAGCAGCAGCTACACTTTCCCTCCTCTATCTAAGAATGCAGCTTCAGAATGAATCTAAAATGGATGCTGGAGGGTTTGGAAGGGAGGGTCTGCTGATAATTTGCTGGAATGTGTCTGCTGACCGTGAGGCATAGGGTCAAAGTTTGCTCAATGATGACGAATAGGGGGCGGATCGAACCGCGCATGTGTTCGCCCGCCGTAGCGAACGCGAACACGCTATGTTCGCCGGGAACTATTCGCCGGCGAACAGTTCGGTACATCACTAGTCACAGGTATTCAAAAGATTTTTAACTAATATTATTATAGGACATGGTACATTGGGATCCCCATTTCTTTTTCGCCCTGTCCGCCAAAAAAATTGCTCTCAATGATTCATTTGCCCACGGGAAATTGGACAATACTGATTCAATTCTGTATCATGCCTCTTTTTTTACACCCTCAAACTTGGTAATAATGGCATTAGCTAAAATACAAGCTTTCCAGTAATATTTTTTTCAAGGCACTCCCAAGTCCCACTGATTTACTTTTAAAACCATAACATTTGTATTTATTCGAGAACGTTTACCAAGCCATATAAATTTGTCAAAAATAGTTTGAACCAACTTCAACCAACTGTCTGAACATGGTAAGGGGAATATTCTATATAGATAGACACATTTGGGTAATATGTGCAATTGTATTATATTGATTCTCCCTCACCAAGATATCTTCTTATTCCTCCACTCTGTAAGCTTTTTTTCAGTATATTTCATGAGGAGATATAGCAATCTAGACAAAATGTATGATCTAATGCGGTTTTCTCTTCATTAGATAAATTGATCGAAAACAAGATTAGTACCTGTTCTGGGGATGCCATACCTGCAATACATCTACCAAACTGTTCATCCTCAGTATTTTGTTGAATTGTCTAGCATGATTCATAGCGTTTGGTTTTATTACGCTTCCTTATTGGAATGCTCCTATCTAGGGCAGGATCTACAAAAAAATTAAATCACCCCAATTCCTTGTCTTATGCTTTCCGCATGAGAGACAATCCTCTATATAAATCTGGTGGGTGAGTTTTTTGGAGCATACACATTCACACTTCTATATATATTATTATTTATTTAACAGATAAGGATGTGGAATATAGCTCCCTCTTGGTGAATCAGCTTAAAAACTGTCATGATCTGCTCTGCTCTGTTCTGATGTCTGGACTTGGCTTCTGGCATCCAGTACTCTTGTTTCAATTCTTGTTTGGTTTTCCTTGTTTTTTTGGTTTTCTAGTCTATGTCTGGTTTTCTTTATGCTGGGATTTCTGGGTTCATTCCTATAGTTTGTCCCTGGATTTCCCAGTCTCCAGGTTTCCTTTAAATGTTTGTTTTATGTTGCCACACCTGTTTGTTTTCCATTATTCCTTTCTGTTTCAGAGTCCTGCAGGCAGCTGCTCAAAGCTTCTGCCCTTTCTTGCAGGTAAGTGCTATATATGTCTACTTAGGATGTTTTAGCATACATTAGGCAGTGTAGGACCTGCCAGATATGGGGTACATTGGCGTTGTTGGCAGGCTTATGCAATGTATGATCATATAGTGTGACTAAATCTCCATGATTTCCATATGTAGTACTTCGTTATTTCTCCTCTTGTTTTGCCTATGTTATCTTGTCTTGTTTTAGTTTGTATCCCCAGTCCATGTATAGTCCTGTCCAGTCATGCCCATGTTATGTTCATGTTTTCTTCATGTCTTGTGTATATGTTCTGGGTTTAGCTTACTATCTTTCTCTGGTTCTGGGTTCTATTAGTTCTGTCTTGTTTTCATGCTTGGTGCCTATCTCTAGTCTTTCCTTGTTTCTAGTACTGGATACAATCTTGCTGCAGAGCCTCCCTATTCAGCTCCTGGGAGGTCTGCTTAATTTCCAAGCTCCTAGTTCCTGTTATCCGCATAAGCTGAATCAGGGTCTTGGTATGTGGCTGCACAAACGCTGTTGCTCAACACCAGGGGGCGTGCGGTTACCCTGCACCAGACCCTGCTAATCCACCTCCACGCTGAAGACTCCCATTTAACATCAGGCATAATGGGTCCCGGTCCACGCCCTGCCGCCTGGACACTGGGTCTGGGTTCCGGGCACCGGACAACCATCCTGACAAAAATGAGCTTACTCTAAATAATAGTGGCAACTCTTTTATTTTGGCCATAGATGGTTTAAACATCTAGGGGAAAACTAACTTTAAATTGCTCTTTCCCCGAGACCAGCCAGTGAGTTTCCTGTATTCCACAAATATATACATTTTCTCTTTTAAAAAAAGTTTGAGAAAGTATGGTACCAGTCCGGTCCCGAGGCGACACAGAAAAGCCTGTGCCGACCATGCGGCCTACACCAGAGCAAAGCCTGAGGCCCGGGAGAGGCGGGCGATCACCCGGCACAGGACACGCTCACAAGCTAGACTTCCACGCAGCCCTGCTCCCCCCCCCCCCCTCTGGACCGGCGGGGGATATCCCGGTCCTCGCTGGGGGCGACTACCCCCACAATATTGACTGACCAAGCGACGATGACCAAAGCAAAACGGGGAGAGCAAGTCCCAGGCAAGATGGCGGGACGGAAGAAGCCTACAACAACGCGCCCACTTATCAAGCCTCCCAAGCATACTCAGGTGTTTTATGACCGGCTCCGAACCAGCCTCTGGACACGGCTGAATAACCGGAGACTGACCTTCAAACAGGCAATGAGAGCGGTAGCGGGATGGATCTGCCCGGCACTCCGCCGCCACCTGGGAGTAAATCCCCCTCGAGCCAGAAAGGCCCCCAGACAGAACCGGAGCCGAAAGTCACCACAGCGGAAAACAAAGCAAGCTTGCCTGGACAACAGCGCCAAAGCCCACATGCACCAGAGTGAGACCCGCCAGTGCATCCGACCCGCTCACCCTACAGTGGCTCCAGAGACCTATACCCAGCGTAATATGCTCCCGCACAGGAGAACCCATGGAACAGACCGCGACACTGACCGGGAGACGGGGAGGTCGGTTGCCCTGGAGAAGCCACCAGCCCGCAATCAGACCATAGCTAAACTGGGCATCGGCTGAAACAAGCACTGGACTGAATACCTGAGGCAGGCGGCCGCCGGCTGCACTGGTCACTGAGAACTGTAAAACGCACACAAAATCCGGTGATCTCCCCCCATTGACTCATGCACTGCGCATTCTGCCAATACCCTTTATTTGCTATACTTAGATTTGTTTATACGCTTAGCCAACCTACTGAAAACCTAGGCATTTCACCTCTTACTATGTTAATGTAGCCTAGACACTCAGTTTAGCCTGCCTACCACGCATACATTAATGAGCATATGCCTCATAAGACAGATATACTAGCAAAGAATTGTGCATGTTAATAGCCTAGAATAGTCATGTGTATTAACCTCTTGTACCCACAACGCTGGTTATTGCGACCTACATTTACCAATAACATGATCTAATCAATACTAATCTCACATTTAAAAACAAAAAATGTGTGCTGATAATCCTAATGTTCCAATTGTTTTGCCTGAAAATGTGCTTGAGGAATGCTATTGGGGCACCAAGAGCTTATTTGTTATGTTACCCAAAGCACAACAAAAATAAAGAATTTCAAAAAAAATAAAAAGTATGAGAGAATAATTCTCTTTTGTGAATAATTCAGCCCACTGACATTTAAAGAAGCAAACTTAAGCATGGTTAGTAGTGATGTCGCGAACCCGACATTTTCGGTTCACGAACGGCGAACGCGAACTTCCTCAAATGTTCGCGAACCGGCGAACCGCCATTGACTTCAATGGGCAGGCGAATTTTAAAACCAACAGGGACTCTTTCTGGCCACAAAAGTGATGGAAAAGTTGTTTCAAGGGGACTAACACCTGGACTGTGGCATGCCGGAGGGGGATCCATGGCAAAACTCCCATGGAAAATTACACAGTTGATGCAGAGTCTGCTTTTAATCCATAAAGGGCATAAATCACCTAACATTCTTAAATCACAATGGATATGGATTGACACCTGACATATGACATATTGACACCTTGACATATGGATTGACACCTGTCCTCAGAGCCCCTGATGCACACGGACACAGAGCAGAATAGGGACTGTTCCCCCTACATAGGGTCACTTGGCAGGTATGGATTGACACCTGTCCTCAGGGACCCTGATACACACTGACACAGAGCAGAATAGGGACTGTTCCCCCTACATAGGGTCACTTGGCAGGTATGGATTGACACCTGTCCTCAGGGACCCTGATACACACTGACACAGAGCAGAATAGGGACTGTTCCCCCTACATAGGGTCACTTGGCAGATATGGCGTGGTCATGGGAGGAGGAGGAGGATCACTTTCACCTCTTCCCCTGTTAGATTCCCGTTGTGCTGTGACATCACCCTTATACGCTGTGTAAAGCATACTTTTTAATTTATTTTGCAAATGCTGCATCCTTTCCGACTTGTTGTAATTTGGTAACATTTCAGCCACTGTCTGCTTATACCGGAGGTCTAGTAGCGTGGACACCCAGTACAGGTCGTTCTCCTACAGCCTTTTTATACGAGGGTCCCTCAACAGGAAGGACAGCATGAAAGACCCCATTTGCACAAGGTTGGATGCCGAGCTACTCATTTCCCGTTCCTCCTCCTCACACAGAGCAGAATACATAGGGTCACTTGGCAGATATGGATTGACACCTATCCTAAGGATCCCTGATACACACTGACACACTGACACATAGCAGAATAGGGACTGTTCCTCCTACATAGGGTCACTTGGCAGATATGGATTGACACCTGTCCTCAAAACCCCTGATACACACTGACACAGAGCAGAATAGGGACTGTTCCCCCTACATAGGGTCACTTGGCAGGTATGGATTGACACCTATCCTAAGGATCCATGATACACACTGACACAGAGCAGAATAGAGACTGTTCCCCCTACATAGGGTCACTTGGAAGATATGGATTGACACCTGTCCTAAGGATCCCTCATACACACTGACACAGAGCAGAATAGAGACTGTTCCCCCTACATAGGGTCACTTGAAAGATATGGATGTACACCTGTCCTAAGGATCCATGATACACACTGACACAGAGCAGAATAGGGACTGTTCCCCCTACATAGGGTCACTTGGCAGATATGGATTGACACCTATCCTAAGGATCCCTGTATTGGTGAACATTGTCGCCCAAACTAATTTATATGCCCATCAATTCTGAGCTACAAATCCGGACTTTTGTTTGGCAAAGATACACACTGTGCCAGAATTTAAAAGATTCTGGGCATTGACTATGCTGATGGGCATCATAAAGAAGCCCTCCATCCGCTCCTACTAGAGCAGTAGCCCCATCTGCTCTACCTCCATTTACTCCCAATGTATGTCGAGGAAGAGGTATGAAATGGTTCTGCATTTCATGCACTTCAGCGACAACAGCCTGTGTACCTCTAGGGAGCATCCCCAGTTTGACAGGCTGTATAAAATCCGCCCCCTGATTACCCACTTTGCTGCCAGATTTGCAGAGGCTTATACACCTGGAAGGAATATATGCGTGGATTAATTCCTGATGAAGTATAAGGGAAGGCTGGGATTCAAGCAGTATGTTCCTTCCAAGCGCTCTAGGCATGGTGTAAAGATGTATAAGCTCTGTGATAGCGAGACTGGGTATACTCAGGCCTTCCGGGTGTACGAGAGAAAGGATAGCCACCTTGACCCTCCAGGTTGCCCAGAACATAAGGGAACCAGTGGCAAGATTGTCTGGGACCTGATATTCCCCCTGATGAACAAAGGGTACCACTTGTATACTGACAATTTTTATACAAGTGTCCCTTTGTTCAAGCTACTGTACTGTTTTGATACAGTAGCTTGCGGCACAATTAAAAAGAACAGCACAGGTTTCCCAGGACAACTTGCACGCACCCGGCTACGAAGGGGGGAGACCTCAGCTCGGCGCCAAGAGGAGCTGTTGGCAGTTAAGTACAGAGACAAGAAGGACGTCCTGTACGCCTGTGTACTTATGCACAAAGCGTTGTACGATCAGATTACACAAATGTGCCATGCACAGCACATGTGTCAACTTGCCCAACATCAATGCCGCCAACAAATTTGTTCTTTTGTGAAAAGAAATTTTGGCCGGGTACCTTTCACTGCGGTGTCCCAATAGCTACCCCTTTTTAGGCCAAGGTGGGAAGATGCTTAGACCACTGGTATATTGGTGCCATCTTGGAGGATTTTTTTTTGGTTTGTACACATGCCTGAAAAATTTGGTATTGTTGCAGCCGCTGCTGTAGCAGCGGCCAGAAAAATTGATGTTTGTTTCACAGGCAGAAGTGCCCTAAAACATGGCGGCTTGAACCCTAGTTGGTGGCGGATAAGTCACGCAAGTCAACCGTCATTCAGAGCTAAAATACAGCAGCGTGTGGACCATTTTTAGCCCAAGGCAGCTCATCTCATCAGGCCTTTTTTAATCTAATGTATCGCCCAGTTTCAGTCCCTTCGTGATCCATCCCTCATTCATCTTAATCAAGGTGAGGTAATCTAGACTTTTTTGACCTAGGCGACTTCTCTTCTCAGTGACAATACCTCCTGCTGCACTGAAGGTCCTTTCTGACAGGACACTTGAAGCGGGGCAGGACAGAAGTTCTATCGCAAATTGGGATAGCTCAGGCCACAGTTCAAGCCTGCACACCCAGTAGTCAAGGGGTTCATCGCTCCTCAGAGTGTCGATATCTGCAGTTAAGGCGAGGTAGTCTGCTACCTGTCGGTCGAGTCGCTCTCTGAGGGTGGATCCCGAAGGGCTGTGGCGATGCGTAGGACTTAAAAAGCTCCGCATGTCCTCCATCAACACGTCTTTAAAGCGTCCTGTCCTTGCCGGTGTGGTCGTGGGAGGAGGAGGAGGACTTCCACCTCTTCCCCTGTTAGATTCCCGTTGTGCTGTGACATCACCCTTATACGCTGTGTAAAGCATACTTTTTAATTTATTTTGCAAATGCTGCATCCTTTCCGACTTGTTGTAATTCTGTAACATTTCCGCCACTTTCTGCTTATACCGGGGGTCTAGTAGCGTGGACACCCAGTACAGGTCGTTCTCCTTCAGCCTTTTTATACGAGGGTCCCTCAACAGGCAGGACAGCATGAAAGACATTTGCACAAGGTTGGATGCCGAGCTACTCATTTCCCGTTCCTCCTCCTCACTGATGTCATCGAAGGTATGTTCTTCCCCCCAGCCACGTACAACACCACGGGTACCAGCTAGGTGACAACGAGCACCCTGGGATGCCTGTTGTGTTTGGTCTTGCTCCTCCTCCTCCTCAAAGCCACATTCCTCCTCTGACTCCTCTTCCTCACAATCCTCTTCCAGCGTTGCCGCAGGTCCAGCAAGCGATGCTGATAAGGCTGTTTCTGGTGGTGATGGTGACCACAACTCTTCCTCTTCCTGCTCATCTACGGCCTGATCCAGCACTCTTCGCTGGGCACGCTCCAGGAAGAAAACAAATGGTATGATGTCGCTGATGGTGCCTTCGGTGCGACTGACTAGGTTTGTCACCTCCTCAAAAGGACGCATGAGCCTACAGGCATTGCGCATGAGCGTCCAGTAACGTGGCAAAAAAATTCCCAGCTCCCCAGAGGCTGTCCTAGCACCCCAGTCATACAAATATTCATTAACTGCTTTTTCTTGTTGGAGCAGGCGGTCGAACATTAGGAGTGTTGAATTCCAACGTGTCACCAAAAAAATTCCACACTGCTGAGCTCTGCAATGACGGCATTCTGGTGGTGGACACAGCATGCGTTGATTGGCGTGCGGTCTCTGGGTGCCGATGCATGCTGTCTGACTGTGCCACTAGCTCGGGCTGTCGCAAATCAAGCGCCTCACTGGCATGTTGTTTCACCGTGAATATCGGCAAAGTGAGCCATGGCCGTGTAGGAACGCCTGAAATGGCCACACACCTTCCTGGCCTGCTTCAGGACGTCCTGTAAGCATGTGTACTTATGCACAAAGCATTGTACGATCAGATTACACACATGTGCCATGCACAGCACATGTGTCAACTTGCCCAACTTCAATGCCGCCATCAAATTTTTTCCGTTGTCACACACCACTTTGCCGATATCCAGTTGCTGCGGAGTCAGCCACTTTTCCACCTGTGCGTTCAGGGCGGACAGGAGTGCTTGTCCGGTGTGACTCTCTGCTTTCAAGCAAGTCAAACCCAAGACTGCGTGACACTGCCGTATCCGGGATGTGGAATAGTACCTGGGGAGCTGGGGGGGTGCCGTTGATGTGGAGCAAGTCGCAGCAGCACAAGAGGACTCAGCCGAGGAGGTTATGGAAGAGGATGGAGTAGGAGGAGTAGAGGAGGTGGCAGCAGGACTGCCTGCAAGTCGTGGCGGTGTCACCAACTCCTCTGCAATGCCACGCATTCCATGCTTGTCAGCCGTCAGCAGGTTTACCCAATGCGCAGTGTAGGTGATATACCTGCCCTGACCATGCTTTGCAGACCAGGTATCAGTGGTCAGATGGACCCTTGCCCCAACACTGTGTGCCAGACATGCCATTACTTCCTTTTGCACAATCGAGTACAGGTTGGGGATTGCCTTTTGTGAAAAGAAATTCCGTCCGGGTACCTTCCACTGCGGTGTCCCAATAGCTACAGATTTTTTGAATGCCTCAGACTCCACCAGATTGTATAGTAAAAGCTGGCGGGCTAATAGTTCGGACAAGCCAGCTGTCAGACGCTGGGCAAGGGGGTGACTTGGTGACATTGGCTTCTTACGCTCAAACATGTCCTTGACAGACGGGAGATGGAGTGGCGGATGGTTGAGAGGGGGCAAGGAGGACAGCAGTGGTTGACGTGGCTGAAGATGCTGGACCAGGAGGAGGATGGCGGCTTAGAGTAGGCGTGCTGCTTGTACTCATGTGTTGATCCCATAGGCGTTTGTGATGTGAGATCATGTGCCTACGCAAAGCAGTTGTACCTAGGTGGGTGTTGGACCTCCCACGACTCAGTTTCCTTTGGCACAGTTTTGCAAATGGGATCGCTGTTGTCAGAGGCAGACACATAAAAAAAATTCCACACTGCTGAGCTCTGCAATGACGGCATTCTGGTGGTGGACACAGCATGCGTTGATTGGCGTGCTGTCGGGCTGACCCCGGGTGCCGATGCATGCTGTCTGACTGTGCCACTAGCTCCTTGCGACGACCCTGTCAGGATCGGGACAGGGATCCAACACGCAGAGTACAAAGAGTAGAGAGATACGTATACCGGACCTTAGAATGGCCGGACTTAACGTAAGAACTACGTATAGAATGGTCAGAGACAAGCCGAGGTCGAGGGAACGAGAAGACAGGTAAGCGAGAGACAAGCCGAGGTCAAAGGATAACAGAGAAGCAGGAGAGTAATAACAAAGCCGGGTCAGAACCAAAAGACAATCAGGATACAAGAGCACTGTGTGACTAGACTGGCTAGAACCACGACAGGGCAATGAGCAAATGCGGAAAGCTCCATTAAATACCCTGGCTCTAGAGAGTAATCACGCCTCCGACGAGTCCTGATTCGTGTTCCGAACTTGAGTGGCAGGTCGGACTGGATTAGCGTCATGACGTTGGCTATTGAGCGTCGCGTCATAAAAGGAAGTAGCTCCCTCGCGGCCGGCGTGTAAACGACCGAGGGAACCGCGAGGAACGGGAGAAACGGACCTTCTGGAAGGAGAAACGTCTAAGTCTCTACCCCTCTCAGAGGTAGAGACTACAGGTACCCTGACAGTACCCCCCCTCTCAAAAACGCCCACCGGGCGGAAGGAACCGGGACGAGACGGAAAGCGGGAGTGAAAAGCCCTGCGAAGACGAGGAGCATGGACATCCTCCTGAGGTACCCAAGTCCTCTCCTCAGGACCATATCCTTTCCAGTCCACCAGGTATTGAACCCTCCCGCGGGAGATACGAGAGTCGACGATGGAGTTGATCTCGTACTCCTCCTGGCCCTCAACCTGAACAGAGTGAGGAGATGAGACCTTGGAGGAGAATCTGTTACAGATTAACGGTTTCAGCAATGAAACATGAAAAGAATTAGGGATACGCAAAGCAGGAGGAAGCGCTAAGCGATACGCAACTGGATTAATTCGAGTCAGAATCCTGTAGGGCCCAATGTAGCGAGGAGCAAATTTCATAGAAAGTACCTTCAAACGAATGTTTCTAGTGCTCAACCATACCCTATCCCCAGGCACAAAACTTGGAGCCGCCCTTCTGCGTTTATCAGCGTGTTTTTTGTACAGTAAGGAATTATGTAGGAGAATTTGTCGAGTCTGATCCCACAATTTCCTCAGATTGGCAACATGAACATCAACCGACGGTAACCCCTGGGAAGAGGGGACCGAAGGAAGAATGGAAGGATGAAAGCCATAATTCATGAAAAAAGGGCTAGAGTGAGTTGAATCGCAAACGAGATTATTATGTGCGAACTCTGCCCAAGGAATCAGACCAACCCAATCGTCCTGGTGTTCAGAAACAAAACAACGCAGATATTGCTCAATTTTTTGATTGGTACGTTCAGCAGCTCCGTTAGACTGAGGATGATAGGCAGAAGAAAAATTCAATTTGATGCCTAGTTGAGAACAGAATGATCTCCAGAAACGTGAAACAAATTGGGAGCCTCTATCAGAAGTAATTTCAGAAGGAATCCCATGTAAGCGAAAAATTTCTCTTGCAAATATTTCTGCCAATTCAGGAGAAGTCGGAAGTTTAGGTAAAGGTACGAAATGTGCCATCTTGGTAAACCTATCAACCACCGTGAGGATAACAGTCTGTCTTTTAGAAGCAGGCAAATCTACAATAAAGTCCATAGCCAAACAGGTCCAAGGTTTGTCTGGAATCTCCAAGGAATGTAAAAGACCATATGGAAGCGAATGAGGTAGTTTGGTCTTAGTACAGACCTCACAAGCTCCGATGAAATCCTTAACATCCCTCCGTAAAGAAGGCCACCAGAAATCCTTAGAGATCAAGGAATATGTTTTGCGAATGCCCGGATGACCAGCTACCTTACTCTCGTGAAGACACCGTAAGAGCTCCAGTTGGAGTTCAGGAGGAACGAAGTGTCTTGACGCAGGAGTCTGTCTAGGTGCCAGATGCTGCAACTTCATGATCTTGACAAGCAGCGGAGAATGAATTTTGAGAGTTGTGTTAGCGATAATATTACACTTGGGTACTATAGAAGACAAAACCGGCTCCGATACAGCAGAAGGTTCATATTGACGAGACAAGGCATCGGCTTTAGAATTCTTAGAACCAGGTCTATATGTGAGAATGTAATTGAAGTGAGTGAGAAATATAGACCAACGAGCCTGCCTTGAGGATAATCGCTTAGCCTCCCCAATATAGGACAAGTTCTTATGATCCGTTAAGATGGTAACAGGATGCAAGGTCCCTTCCAATAAATGTCTCCACTCCTTTAAGGCCATGATAACCGCTAGAAGTTCCCTGTCACCAATGTCATATCTGCTCTCAGTACCGGACATTTTTTTGGAAAAATACCCACAAGGATGTAATGGTTTATCCACACCTTACCTTTGGGACAGGATAGCACCTATCCCCGTCTCAGAAGCGTCAACTTCGAGTACGAAGGGCAGAGTAGTATCAGGGTGAACTAAAATTGGTGCGGAAGCAAACAGTTCTTTGAGAGTCTTGAAAGCAAGGAGTGCTTCAGTAGACCAATTCTTAGTGTCAGCCCCCTGTCTGGTCATATTGGTGATAGGAGCAATAATTGAAGAGTATCCCTTAATGAAACGTCTATAGTAATTGGAGAAACCAATAAACCTCTGAATGGCCTTGAGACCCTTAGGTAACGGCCAATCTAAAATGGACTGGAGTTTCTCCGGATCCATCTTAAACCCCTCCCCAGAAATTACGTAACCAAGAAAGTTTGTCTGGGATTGGTCAAAGCTACATTTCTCCAATTTACAGTACAAGCCGTGTTGAAGGAGTTTGTGCAAAACCCTTCTGACCTGTCCGTGGTGAGTCTCAATTTCTCTAGAATGTATAAGTATATCATCGAGGTATACAATAACACAGTCATGTTGAAATTCCCTGAGAACTTCATTAATTAGGTCCTGAAATACTGCCGGTGCATTACAGAGACCAAAGGGCATTACTGTATACTCATAGTGCCCATAACGAGTATTGAACGCAGTCATCCACTCGTGTCCCTGCTGAATTCTGACCAAGTTATATGCCCCTCTGAGATCTAACTTAGTGAAGATCTTGGAACCCTTTAATCGATCAAAGAGCTCAGTGATCAAGGAAATCGGATAGGCGTTTCTAATGGTAATTTTATTCAAACCTCGGTAGTCAATGCAAGGTCTCAAAGTACCATCCTTCTTTTTAACAAAAAAAAATCCAGCCCCAGCAGGGGAGGAGGACCTCCTAATGAATCCCTTGTCTAGGTTCTCACGAATATACTCCTCTAGAACTAAATTCTCTTTCGTCGACAAAGGGTATACATGACCCCTTGGAGGCATAGTACCAGGAAGTAAATTAATCTTACAGTCAAAGGACCTATGTGGAGGTAGAGTATCGGCTTTTCTTTTGTCAAATACCGCCCTTAAGTCCAGGTACAAGGACGGTATTTGTACTTCTGTAGAGTCGGTAGAATTAGTAGGTGTGTTAACTGTGCAAAGCGGTGACACTCTCTTTAAACACTTCTCCTGACAATTCTGGCCCCATGAGACTATCTCCCCTAATTCCCAATCAATAATAGGATTATGTCTCTTAAGCCAGGAGTATCCCAGGACTATGGGAACAGAAGGAGATGAAATGAGTAATAGAGATGTCTCCTCCTCGTGTAGGATACCAGTAGTTAAATTAAGAGGTATGGTTTCACGAAAAATCACAGGCTCAACTAAAGGTCTACCATCCATGGCCTCAACGGCCAAGGGTGTGTCCCTTAACTGGGATGGGATAGTGTGTTTGGTGACAAAAACTTGGTCGATAAAGCTTGCAGCAGCTCCAGAGTCTATCAATGCCATAGTCTCTAGAAACGGGTAATAGAAGCCTGTGATCTTTGTAATTATGAGTAGAGGACAAAATAGAAACACCCAAGGCCTGTCCTCTAGAGAAACTTAGGTGCGAGCGTTTCCCGGGCGATTGGGACAATTCAAACGTAAGTGACCTCTGACTCCACAGTACATACACAATCCCTCCCTTCTCCTGTACTGTCTCTCCTCCTCTGAGAGACGAGTATGGCCTATCTGCATAGGTTCTGGAAAAAGTGGTGTTTTGGCCTCAGGACTTTGAAAAGATGGAGCTAGTCTAAAAGAAGATCTACAGGTTCTATCTCGAGTGTTCTGCCTTTCTCTTAGACGTTCATCAATGCGAGAGATAAACGAAATTAAATCCTCCAAATTCTCAGGAAGCTCTCTAGTAGCTACCTCGTCAAGTATTACATCAGATAGTCCGTTTAGAAATACGTCTATATAAGCCTGTTCATTCCACTTAACCTCTGCCGCAAAAGACCTGAACTCTAGTGCGTAATCCACAAGTGTTCGGTTATCCTGTCTAAGGCGCAACAGTAATCTAGCTGCATTGACCTTTCTGCCAGGAGGGTCAAAAGTTCTTTTAAAAGCAGCTACAAAGGCATTATAATTGTATACTAATGGATTATCATTCTCCCACAACGGATTAGCCCATCTCAGAGCTTTCTCAACGAGTAAGGTGATAATAAATCCCACTTTCGCTCTATCTGTAGGATAGGAGCGGGGTTGTAATTCGAAGTGGATACTTATTTGGTTTAAAAAACCACGACACCTCTCAGGAGATCCAGCATAACGTACAGGTGGGGTAATTCGGGAAGAAGCCCCAACAGTAGCTACTTCTAGACCTGAATCCACAGGAGAAATAGAAGTATTACGCATCTCCTCTGGTGGATTATTAGGACGAGATAACAACGCCTGTAGCGCTAGTGCCATCTGATCCATTCTGTGTTCCATGGCGTCAAACCTAGGATCAGAAGAACCAAGCTGACTGTTTGTACCTGCAGGATCCATTGGCCCTGTCGTAATGTCAGGATCGGGACAGGGATCCAACACGCAGAGTACAAAGAGTAGAGAGATACGTATACCGGACCTTAGAATGGCCGGACTTAACGTAAGAACTACGTATAGAATGGTCAGAGACAAGCCGAGGTCGAGGGAACGAGAAGACAGGTAAGCGAGAGACAAGCCGAGGTCAAAGGATAACAGAGAAGCAGGAGAGTAATAACAAAGCCGGGTCAGAACCAAAAGACAATCAGGATACAAGAGCACTGTGTGACTAGACTGGCTAGAACCACGACAGGGCAATGAGCAAATGCGGAAAGCTCCATTAAATACCCTGGCTCTAGAGAGTAATCACGCCTCCGACGAGTCCTGATTCGTGTTCCGGACTTGAGTGGCAGGTCGGACTGGATTAGCGTCATGACGTCGGCTATTGAGCGTCGCGTCATAAAAGGAAGTAGCTCCCTCGCGGCCGGCGTGTAAACGACCGAGGGAACCACGAGGAACGGGAGAAACGGACCTTCTGGAAGGAGAAACGTCTAAGTCTCTACCCCTCTCAGAGGTAGAGACTACAGGTACCCTGACAGACCCCCCCTGCTTCCAACTCGTCTCCTCCTCCTCTCTGTCTCCTCATCTGAACTTTCGGCCTGTTCTTTTTCTTGCCGAGCGGGCACCCACGTGACATCCATGGACGCATCGTCATCATCAACCGCTTCACTTGTATCTGACAACTCAGAAAAGGAAGCAGCAGCGGGTACAACATCATCATCACACCGTACCTCCATGTGTTTAATGCTGCCTGCCTGAGACATATCCCTGTTATCTACATCCTCTGGCAATAATGGTTGCGCATCACTCATTTCTTCAAACGGATGTGTGAATAACTCCTCTGACATACCAAGTAAAGCGGCTGTGGTGCTAGTTTTGGTGGTGGCGGCAGGCGGGTGAGTGGTATCTTGAGAGGTGCCTGAAGCTAAGCTGGAGGAGGATGGTGCGTCAAGGTTCCGAGCGGAGGCTGTAGAAGATTGGGTGTCCTGTGTTAGCCAGTCAACTATGTCCTCAGAACTTTTCAAGTTCAGGGTACGTGGCTTCTGAAAACTGGGCATTATTCTAGGGCAAAAGGGAATCACAGCACCACGACCACGACGGCCCCTGCGGGTTGGCCTGCCTCTGCCTGTCATTTTTTTGCGGATTAGTGGTACTATGCGTGCAAGCTACTGTGAGACCAGATATGAGTGGCAATGTGCACTGGCACCGGTCTGCAGAGCACACACTGTAGGCCTGACAGAGCCGCTTGAAGGACACTGACTGGCTGCTATTAGCTTACACTGGAAAACTTTTTTCTTTGTAAAAGCACACTATAGAGACACCAGATATGAGTGGCAATGTGCACTGGAACAGTTCTGGAGAGCACACACTGTAGGCCTGACAGAGCCGCTTGAAGGACACTGACTGGCTGCTATTAGCGTACACTGGAAACCTTTTTTCTTTGTAAAAGCACGCTACAGAGACACCAGATATGAGTGGCAACTGTCAAAGTACGCTGGCACAGGTCTGCAGAGCACACGCTGAAGGAGCACCCAGACGCTTGCAGACAACTAACTGATCTTCTATTACAGTGGAAAAAAAAATATTTTTTTTTAAATTTAAAGCTTAAGCTATTGTCACAACAGATATGAGTGGTAGCACTGACTGTGCAAATGGGCACAGCATACAGCCTGACACAGAAGATGGCAGGCAGGCAACTGCTCTTCTATTACAGTGAAAAAAACATATTTTTTAAATCTAAAGCTTAAGCTATTGTCACAACAGATATGAGTGGTTGCACTGACTGTGCAAATGGGCACAGCATACAGCCTGACACAGAAGATGGCAGGCAGGCAACTGCTCTTCTATTACAGTGAAAAAAAATATTTTTTTAAAATCTAAAGCTTAAGCTATTGTAAAAACAGATATGAGTGGTGGCACTGGGCAAGTGGGCACAGTATCCACTGTGAGCCTCACACAGAAGCTGGCAGGCAGGCAGGCACCTGCAATTACATTACACAGAAAAAAAAAAGCAGCCTGATGTTCTAGCCCTAAAAAGGGCTTTTTGGGGTGCTGTCCTTCCAGCAGAGATCAGATGAGTCCTTCAGGATTGTAGTGGACACTGAATACCCTAGCCTAGCTATCAATTTCCCTATCTAATCAGCAGCAGCTAAACTTTCCCTCCTCTCACTAAGCATGCAGCTTCAGAATGAATTGAAAATGGATGCTGGGAGGGAGGTTGGAGGGTGTGGAAGGGAGGGAGTGCTGCTGATTGGCTGGAATGTGTCTGCTGACCGAGAGGCACAGGGTCAAAGTTTGCTCAATGATGACGAATAGGGGGCGGATCGAAGCGCGCATGTGTCCGCCCGCCGCGGCGAACGCGAACACGCTAAGTTTGCCGGCGAACAGTTCGGTACATCACTAATGGTTAGCTGTTGTGGTTCCTGTCCCTCCCTGTCTAAATCTTCCCTGCAAGGAATTAACAGGAACACAAACAAACTAACCCAAATACCAGACTTACATAGCACACTTTGATTTAACACAGAGAGATCCCCCCATTATACCAACGTGGAGGGTTTAGCAGAGTCATTCACTTTCTGTTCGGATGTCTGTTGTGTGGTCCCCCTTTTATACCCCACACCCGAACACCAACTACCCCTGGCGTGTTAATCGCAAGCAGGCAATTAGCTCAAGTGCTTTCCATGGGTAGCCGCCATTCGTATAACCGAACGCACATGCTCTAGTGAATGGTTTCCATTTTGTCACACAGACAGCGGTACATGGACGTCGAACACATGGAAGTCTTTTCCGCTGCGCGATCCCACAAACCCGGGTTAAAACTGTACCACTACCCGTTCCACTTTCCAACCAGCTAGGAGAACAACGTTCGGGAGATAGGAACTACCGACTGGGGGGAGTATTTGCTCCCTAAAAGCCAGGGGGAGCATTCGTCACTTTTCGCACAGGAACTCCCAGACACAACCGTACACACGTGCTCTAGTGAATGGCAGCCAGTTTGTCTCCCCAACGCAGGCAGTGGTACATGGTGGTTGAGCATGTGGAACTCTTTTTGGCTATGCGAACCTGGGGAAAACTGTACCATTGTCTGTTCCGCTCTCAGACGAGTTAGGAGAGCACTGTTCAGGAGAAAGAGAGTGGGAGGAGCATTCACTTCCTAAAAGCCAAGGGGAGCATTCTTTGGTGTTCGAACAGAAACTCCTGAAAGCTGACTGGCTGTTGCCTCCTTTTCTCTGGAACTGTTTTGGGCTACCACCTCATGGCCAGTCGGTCAGAACTTTACCTGAATGACGATTCCGTTCTACCGAATGGATCTAAGCACGTTTTACGCATATATATACTGCTTGTGTTGCTTGTATACTTTAGGACATTAGCATTTAAAAAGGGCTTGTGCCCGAAATGTCTGTTTGTACTGTGTCTTCAAATAAACTGCAGTAGCACCTGGGTAGCACCAAATATACTGAATGTGCAGAACTCTATTTCCTTCTCTGTTTGCTGACTACACTCTTGGGACTACAGTGGGAGCCTCTGCAGCTCAGGTATAACCGTTTTGTGTTTTCTACAATGACTGTGTAGGCATATTTTGTGCCTCTACCTCATCCTATGCATATCGATGTGAGCGCTATTTGGACAACTTGGGCACTCAGATCCGGGCTATTCAGGGATATAAGATTTGTGGGGTTCCTGTGTATCATGCCTGTGTTTTTGTGGTGTTTTATATATTTCTTATGTCGGATTTCCTGTAACAGAGATAATTGAGTTACTAGGTTTTGACTCAATTATCTTCTAGACACAGGGATGCCTGGCAAGGATTTGTGTTGGTTTGAATGGAGGCCCCATGTTTGGGCTCTGTGCATTAAAACTTGTGACAAAAAATACATGAAAATGAAACAAACCCTCAGGGAAGGCCTATTGCCTCAGACATCAGGTCAATTTTATCTTATCTGAATATTTGGACATTTTGCTATAACCCTCAGTCAAAAACATGGAGCCCTATTTAAAGGACTCCATGACCCTCCTTAGATTTTTAAAAACTTTTAATTGGAAAGAGTCCTATTTTTTAGTAACCTGCAATGTACAGTCCTTGTATACTATCATACTACATGAAGGGTTGTGCAGCAGTTGAAAATATTCTGAGATTAGAAAATAAAATTCCAGAAGAACAAATACTTTTTATTATACAAGGTATTCACACTATTTTAACTAACAATTTTTTCTAGTTATATACCTCTTTCTACATACAAAAACAGGGTACAGCTATGGGCACCAGGTTTCCCCCTAGTTATGCCAACCTATTTATGGCCGAGTGGGAATCTGCGGCCATTTTGGGTGGACATGAATGGAGGGCAAACCTGGTGACCTATTATAGAAATAGTGACAATATGTTTTTTATTTAGGATGGGACTGAGAATTCTCTTAATAAATTCTTAAATTATCTTAATAAGAATAATGGTATTGTTTTAACATGGGAATACAGCAAGACCTCTATTAACTTCTTGGATTTACACATTTTTATTCAAGACAATGAAATAAACAGAAAAACATTTTTCAAAAAGGTTTTCAGTCATAATGCAATAGATATATCAAGTTACCATTATAAGCCCTGGCTACATGGAATTCCGGGAAGTCAATTTCTCTGTTTAAGAAAAAAATTGTTCAAATCTGCAAGATTTTGACGAACAATCCCAATTACTTAAAAACAAATTTATTGAGAAGATATATTGTAGTAATAATGACAATCCTGTCTCATTGCCAATTATTGTTGATTATATTAATAAAAGCAATATTGTGAAAAAAAATCATTAACAAACATTGGCAAATATTAAAACAAGATGACATTCTAAAAGCAATTATTCCCGACAAACTAAACATTGTTTTTAGAGGGGCACCTAATTTTAAATCTATACTCACTAATAATTTTACAAAGATTTGCACTACCCACTGCCTCTTTTTTTAACTAATCCTAAAGGTTTTTTCAAATGTAATAAATGCATAGTCTGCAAGAGGTTAAATCTAAAACTACACATTTTAAATCCACGAACACAAATAAATCTTATTTAATTAAAGATTTTATAAATTGTAATACTAGGAACATTATATATTTATTAGAATGACCATGAGGGTTCCAGCAGGTAAAACAATACAGCAATATCCCAACAGCACTCCCAATAACTGGACGACACACAGTATCAGGAGCAGAACTGAAATCTTTAATCACACACTTTCTTATAAAGGGTTCTCCCTTGCAAGGGAGGGATTTACAGTAATTAGTACAATAACCAATAGTACAGTAGTTACCTCCCATACCTCTCCTGCCCTCAGTGTGACACAGAATCCACTTATAACTATTACACTTTTACCCCGATTCTGGATGTACCCCAAAACAGCCTGGTACAGTTATTTAAATGGTATCCCCTGGTAGCCCTGATCTGGGTGACTAACATTTCCAAAATTCACCCACATCGGACCAGGGGTTCGGGAGTTAGGTGGAGGGTGTAATTTGACCGACCGCACACGAGGTGGTATCCGGAAAGGGTTCCATACATTTTAGCCCTGCGGTCGGTCTTCGTTCGGGAGATAAAACACATAGAAAATACTGCCATCCACGGTTAACTTTCCCTTCATACGAATCCCCTCGTTTGGTACTTTAAAACTACCGAACGGGGTTCTGATTAACCTTCCTGTTCGGGAGTTATGGAGCTCTAGGGGTCTCAAAACACCGCTGAGATTTTTCATGCGTAAGATGGCCGCCGCCACGTGTACGCATACCGAATGGCGGCCACCCAGATACATCCATAAAGAGCCTGTTAACTTGCGGTCAGAGAAAGTGTGAACTTTAATAGCTGACACACTTCTCTCTGGGGTGGTCCCTCAGTTCGGTAGTTTCCATTCGTATAGCGTACGGATGGAAACTACCGAATAACATATGATTAATACATACAAATACCATAGCAATGTGAAAAAGACTACACGAATAACATACTGAGCACAGTTGCATAGGAATGTTAAAGGACAGGCATTCCGCTACACATTCCACTTCACGCTATACATTCCGGAGCTGGATATAGCTCTGGTAAATGTGAGTAATACTAACTTTATATACATTTTTAAATACTCCCTATACTATAATGTACCATTGGAGTTCTCTTGTTTAAGTTTTCCATATACTTCTGGAATTACAAGTACTCCACTTCCAAGAACCCTTGATCGTATCCAGTCTGGCTGTTCCCTTCAATATTTGTTACCTAGTATATATATATATATATATATATATACACACTAGTGTATTTGGACTGCATTTGTTTTATTGTATATATATTTTCTGTCATTTTTACTTTGGTATATTCCATTTTATTAAGGCGCAACCTTCTTTTCTTTCCTTTTCTTCCTTTCTGTGCATTAAAGGCTGAGTTTTGGTGAATAAAGCTGGTTGCACTCCCAGAACTGTGTGTTGTCCAGTTACTGGGGAGGGATAGAGCTATTCATTTCACAGCACCTTGTTCCAGAGTTCCTGTATCACGGATCCAGCAGAGAAAAGTACTTGTCAGGATTAGAGCTTCGCTACAGAGGGAAAATCATAAAATTCCTTCAGCCCTTGGTAAGAAAATGCCAGTCCAAGGCAATTACTGACCAAAAAGTAACCACAATCCACGGTTAAGATGCTGGAGAAAAAATGATGAACAAGAAGGGTATATGTAGCAGTTACCCCGGTGAGTAGAGGGGTTCCCACCGCTAGAGGGTGTCCTTCTTCTGATGATTGAGGGGTAGTCTCAGCATCCAGCAGTCACCCAAGTTGAGAAGCTCTTAAAAGAGCTAGTGTTATAGCTGTATAGAGACAAGACTCTAGACAAGACAATAAGAGACAAGACTCTAGATTGAGGGTGCTGTTTTAATGAGCACACCTGCCTTTCTTTTATACAAGTTTTCCAACAAGGTAACCACCCATGTGAACCTTGTTAGGCACTGAAAATACAAACATAACAACCAATAGCGTACAATCACACCGTTACACACTCCCATTTCTTACTGTAAATTCCTCCCCTCTGCTTGAGAGATAATTGAGTTAATTGCTGTATTAACTCAATTATCTCCAAGCGAAGAATATACTTTTTTCTCAATTTTTATAACTCTAAAACTATACATGTAATTCCAATAAAAGTCTGAACCAATAAAAGTTCTGAACCAGCATAAACAGGGAACAAACATATCCAAAATTCAGACGAATCAGCCCAGTGGTTCGGGAGTTATCTGAAAGTCTTATTTGACCGACCACACGCATGTTTTCATGCCCAAAGCAGTTCCACATATTCAGGCTGTGCGGTCGGTCTATCTTTCCCTTCACATAAAGTACCCGTTCGTGCCTACTGTCATTGGATACATCCTGTTCGTGAGTTTAGGCTCCAGAAATAGCGCTCCGTTCATATGGTTTTAGTCAACGCACGGAAGGTAGAAGTTTCAGAGGTGTTCGTGGAAAGTGTAGCCGAAAATAGTTCCACGCGTTCAATGACCAAGCACCGCTGAGCGCGTTCGGCTATACAAAATGGCCGCCGCCATGTGTTTGTACAGACGAACACCAACCACTCTGTTGATCAATTAGAACGTTGAGGTGTTTGTGGTTTTAGAGGTGTTAAGCGGGTCAGGGAGATTAATAGGTGCCACACCTCTGTTCTGGGTGGTCGTCGTTCAGCAGAAAACTTGTGAAATGAACGGATCTTAGCATAATCACAGGTCCATTCATTTTAGGTGAATGGTTTAAACTAACAGTTTTTTCCCAGTTACAAAATCAGGGACAGAGGGTCTGTCACAGTATACCATGCTAAATAAAATGTTTTGTATAGATAGGTCAACCCAAAACACTATCCAGGAAAGGGAGAGAGAGAGAGGGGGAAAGAGAAGGGGAAAAAATAAATAAAAAAATAAATAAAAAGATTATTTTCCCTTCTCTCTCTCCTCTCCCCTCCCCCTCCCATAACAGGAAAAGAAAATACATTTCTTTATAATTATATTTTAATTTACAATTTGAATATTAATTTAATTTGAGACACAATTCGAGTCACCTCCCTTTTCAACCACTTTTAAAAATTAAGATATGGAGATTAAGTGTAACGTTTTAAGAGAAAGAGAGAAGTGCATTGAGTGCATTTTAGTTTAACAAGCAATTCAGGTAACATCCCCTTTTTTATTTTGTAGTTGTCCAACATTAACATGCATATATCATATATGCAAGGATTTTAGGTATGAGTTATATTTGAGAGGTATTTGTTTCGTCATAATAGTTGACAATATATTCAGATAATACAGATTATACTTGCAGGTGTAACAGTATATTTGTATACAGTATTATTTCACACACTGTGGGGCACAACTACTGCTGGCCGATGTGTTAATCGTTTTGTATTGCCATGATGGTTACTTGCCAGTTGGTCACATTCCCCATGGGGTTAGAGGGGGAGAGAGAGGAGGGGGAATACGAGAGAGTGTGAATGGGGTTTTCATAAAGGGTAAGGGGTAAGAACAAGAGATGGAAGAGTGCGAGAGAGAGAGTGAGAAAGAAAGAAAGGGAGAAGAGAGGAAAGAAAGAAAGAGAATATTTTATACAAGGAAAGAATGATGGCATGAGGAGGGTTGGTACTGATGATTAGGAGGAGTAGCAGTAGGAGTATAAGAGTATTGTCTGTGTTATTGATGTAGAAAGGTTACCTTTCCAGAAAAGAAGAGAGAGGGGGGAAGAGTCCTCCACGTGTCACCGAGGCCAGACCCCTCACGGGGGGCTGTGGGAATTCATAGATCCAAGAGTCATTTTGTTAAAATGTTTCGTGGTATTGTGGATTAGGGCGGAGAGTTTATCCATTGTCATTGCGTCTTTTTATGGTGTCTATGTAGGGGACTTCGGGGCTTCCCCATCTTTCCACCACTGCACGCCTGGCCGCTAGTGCAATCTTTGCTATGTTTGTGCTCTGGGGTGTGTTTGTGTGGTTTGGAGAGGAGCCGTATCCACGGGTATGGTTGTGTGGAGTATTTTGGACACCAGTTGAGACCTGAAGCCACAGTTGGTGTATATGCGTGCACTTCCACCACATGTGGATCTAAGTGCCTTTTTCCCCACATTCCTTCCGGCACAGGTCCATGTCCAGGACAGACATGGACCTGTGCTGGAAGGAATGTGGGGAAAAAGGCACTTACATCTGCTTCAACCTGAGAGGAGTGAGGTACCATCTCAATAGGGTTTTGTAGACTTGTGGTTGACACAAATGGATATCGTGACCGTGGCTTCCCATATATCTCCCCAGTTCAACATGTTTTCTGGAGGTCCCAGGTCTCTCTCTCTGTGTTGGCCTGGGTGATATGGGAGTACATCATAGAGATTTGTCCTTTTCGGACAGGACATGCCATGCATGCTTTTTCAAAGGAGGTGAAGGGGGTGGAACCTACTTTTTTAATGTCGGGGATCTTTTGGAAGCTTTTTATTTGTAGTTATCTGAAATGGTCAAAGATTAAATGGTATAATTTGGTTGTCTCTGTAAAAGTGGTGCAGTCTGACTAGGTCGTTGTGTCCAAATTGGGCAAAATCGTCAGGTGTCATGCCCGGGGTGAATAGTGTATTGCATAGACATGAGGGAGCATTTGCGGGCTCGCTTGTCCTAAGTCCTAATGGAGAGGAGCAGGGCTGGTGATGTTGGGGGAAGGAGTGGCAAGCTTCGGTACCCACATGCAGAGTGAAGGTAGATCTCTGCCTAGAATGTTGTGTTCTAGATCTACCCATCTCTTGAGTCCAGCTGGGGCGTATAAGTTTTGAATATGGGATAGTTGTGCTGCATGAAAGTAATGGATGAAATGTGGTAATCTCAATCCTCCCCTTCTGTTTGGAACTTAAAGGGTTGATCTTTTGACCCTGGCTCTTTTGTTTGCCCACATAAATTTGTAGTTTAAAGTCCAGTACAGATATTTGGATAGGGAGGACAGTCCGGTCCATGTTTTTAGTTCTGTGAGTCCTTTTGAGTCGGTATGTCTGAGTAATGTCAGTAGATGTACACCCAAGTAGTGAATACTAGTGGTTTGGAATGTGAAGGGGTATCTCTGTTTCAGATCGTATAAAGTATTGGCATCTAAGTGTATGGGAAGGGCTTTCATCTTGTCAATGGTCAGCTTATAGCCGGAGAAAAGTGCACAGTCATCTAGTGCTGTGAGTAAGAGTGGTAAAGTGAGTGTGGGGTTTGTGATGGTGATTAAAAGGTTATCCACATAAGCTGCAGTTTTGTAAGTTTCTCCCCTGATCTGTATGCCTGAGATTATTGGGGTGTTTCGCAATGTCTGTAAAAGTGGTTCTAGGGATAGGGCAAACAGAATGGGGGCAGAATGTCTAGTGCCGTTACGGATATCAAAGGACGGGGAGTGGTAAGGGGAATTAGTAGTGTAGCTGTAGGCTTGGAATAAAGGGTGGTCAGTACATCCATGAAGGTCTGAGGGAAGCCAAATTTGCGGAGGGTGGCTAATAAGAAGGGCCAGAGTAGTCTTTCAAATGCCTTTTTGATGTTGAAGGATAAGAACAACGTTGGGATGCATCTGTGTGTGACGGCCCATATGAGGTCAAAGGTGCATCTAATGTTGTCAATGGCCTGTCTAGAGGGAATGAATCCGACTTAATCTGGGTGTATCAGTGTCAGGAATAGCTGATGCCCAAAACGCAGAACTTAAGTAGAAATGAAGAAAACTCCTATAAGTATTACCAGGGCCTTAGAATGGCTGGATTTAACGTATAAAGGAAAAAAAAAACCACAAGACAGGATAAAGACAAGATGTAGAAAAAACAAAAATGATGAACAAGCCACGAGTCAAGGAATGGAGATATCAGAATAGTCAGGAGTCAAGCCAACGGTAAAGGAATATAGAGATCAGATAGTCAAAAGGGAAGCCAAGGTCAAATACACAAGAATCAATATAAGGAACACACTCTTGGATAACCACAATGGAAACCATGACAGGGCACAGAGAAATTGACAAAACAGGCTTATACAGTCTAAGGTGCTCCCTGACTGGCTGCAGGGAAGCATGTGATCATGGGTGTGTGTGTGATACACCTACATGATTAAATATGATCTGGCACTTTAAGGGTTAAACAGAAAAAAAACTTAAATTCTTCAAAGCTGCAGAGGCCGGCGTCTCTAATGTTTACAGACCAAGCCTCTGTGAGAGGAGGAGGAGCCACCATTTGGGGTGAGTGATAGGTGGCATTCCCATAACCACGTGGGAATGCCGCCAGACACAGATGTGCCAGTAAGGAGACCTTTAGTGTGTGGGAATGCCATCACAACTATGCGCACCCGCCGGGACCCATGCCGCTCTGATAGGAGCGGACCCTGTGGGCGGCGTGACAGTACCCCCTCCCAGAAAACCGCCCTCCAGGTGGGAAGGGGCCGGATTATTGGGAAACCGGACATGAAAAGCGTGCAGCAAACGTCGGAGGCAGGAATCCACAAACGCTCCTCCGGCCCATAACCTTTCCAATGAATCTAATACTGCAACACACCCTGTGACCACCTGGAGACTACAATCAATTGAATCTCATACTCGTCTTGGCCATCAACGGACACGGGAGAAGGACGAAATGAGCGCCTGGGCTTAAGCAGGGATACATGAAAAACATTGGGGATACGCAAGGCCGGAGGTAGCGCCAAAGCATAAGACACAGGATTAATTTTCCTAGAGATCACATATGGGCTGATGAACCTGAGTGCCAATGTCATGGTCGGAACCTTCAACCTGATATATCGAGTGTAAAGCCTTGTGTCCAACAACATAACTAGGTGCCATATAGCGACGTTTGTCAGCATAGGTCTTATGACGAGAGGAAGCACGCTGCACGAGCTTCCACCTATCTTGAAGATCATGAAGGCAGAAATCAAGAGTGGGTAATCCTGTCTCATGAAACTGAGAAGGAAAAACAAAGGGGGGTCTACCACATGTAATGCTGGGAGGCGTCGTGTGTAGTGTGATTACTTGCAAATTCAGTATAAGGCAAGAGGTCATACCAGTTGTCATGGTTCTGCGATATGACACACCTCAAAAAGACCTCAATAGATTGGTTAACCCTTTTTGTAGCCCAGTTGGTCTGGGGGTGATACGATGAAGAAGTTCAGAACAAAACGTCTTCCAAAATCGTGAAATAAACTGTGTCCCTCTATCAGATACAATTTCTTGTGGCAACTCCCGAATCTGTATATTTCTTTAATAAAGATCTGGGCTAACTCAGGAGAGGTAAGCAGTTTATGGAGAGGAATTAAATGGACCATTTTCAAGAAAAGATCTACCACTGTTAAGATGGTAGTATGTCCCTTGGATCTACTATGAAGTGCATTGCAATGTGGGACCAAGGATTTTCAGGAGCAGGGAGTGGCTGTAAGAGACCACACGGTAGTTTACAAACGGTACATGCTTGGACATAATCAGTGACATCCGTATGCATATATGGCCACCAGAACTGTCTAGATATGGAGGACAAGGTTTTACGAATTCCTGGATGGCCGGTTGACTTGGTATCATGGTACAAGGAGAGAATTGCAGTCCTCTCTGTAGAGGACACAAACAATCTATCGTTGGGAGGCGGGGCCGGACCGCCATGCTGCAAGGTCGCATAACAGAGAAGCTCCTGAAACTTCTAATATTTTCAGCCCACAAAAACTGAAAAGATAATTACCTGAACCTGGAAGCTGTGGCCCAGTGTAAGAAGACATCCTGGCTCCGAGGAGAGGCTTGCTGACTGGTTTTAGTCCCGGCTTACAGTGCCATGCTAGAAGTACAAAGCAGTGTAGGGCCGGCCCTGTCCCCCCCACTATGGATCGGTGGGGGTGATCCCAGTCCGCACCCTGGGGCCCCAGGAGGTGCAAAGACACCGGCGTACAGAGCTGTGGCAGTGTCTACACGAGGCTCGGAGGCCGCACGCAAAATGGCGGAGTCCGCATGGAAAACCACCACTACCAAAAGAGAGACCAACGATAATATCACACCGGCACATAGCCAGCACTGGCCACATAAATACCTACAGGTGCCTGCAAAGAAGTAACTCAGAACCCAGGCTCCGAGCCCGGAACGAGCCAAGATGTGGAGGAAGAGTCAGAGACACACTAAGCCACCACATGCAGCGCTGCAGAGATCAACGGAGGCTAACTCCCACACACGTTCCACCAAGCCCACCCAATAGCACGGCTTACAGTATGAGATACTGCTCCAGCGTTACAGCAATGCCTGCTATAATTACCCATCTGCCGTGAGAGGACTGCAACGCTCGGGACGACTACTTACAGCTGAGGGGCTAGAAATACAGAGCAGCGAGGCCGGGAGGATCCACATCCTGCCCACGGAGGGCATTGGTTAAACCGCAGGCTAAACATAAGAGGACTGCCACTCCAGCGCCTGCCGAGGTGGGCAAAGGACGGAGTCATTAATCCATAGGTCTCTCTATTATGACCTTCTAAATGACCCAGAGGTACATGCCACCTACAAGGAGCTACTTGCAAGCTTTGGCTCAGGAAAAGGGCTGCAAAGTGCATATCGGGTTATTTTAGAAAGAAAGCTCAGGATACGTCAGGATTTTGCTACTCAGATGGAAAAGTACTATGGAAACAAACCGAGAATATTAACAGGAAGCAGTCGGCTAGACCTGCAAGAATCAAATGAGTTTGTACAAAAGAAGACAGATGGCAAAGTCGTGAAATGTTTTAAAGAAATGTCCCCAAGTATCAGTATCCTACTCCTTGGAGCTGCATACTTTAAAGGTCAGTGGATGCACAAATTCAATGCTTGGGAAACTGTCCAGATTGAATTCCACATTGATGAGCAGAACACTGTTACCATTCCAATGATGACAGCCAAGAACATCCCAGTGAGATACGGCCTGGACTCTGATTTTAACTGCAAGATTGTACAGCTGCCATTTAGTGGTGGAGTCAGCATCATGTTCTTCCTGCCCCTCACAGTCACCCAGAACCTCACTCATATTGAGGAAGGTCTTACATCAGAGTTTGTTCATGATATAGATCGGGCACTGCAGCCTGTCACTATTACTATAAGCATTCCTAAGTTAAAGGTGAACTACGAGGCGGAGTTTGGCAGCACACTGCAAGAATCAAAGCTACAGTCGCTCTTCTCTACTCCTGAGGTCAACAAAATCACCGCCAAGACAATTAAGCTCACACAAGTAGTGCACAAAGCTGCGCTGGAGCTAAATGAGGATGGTGTAGCAAGCATACCGCCAATGGAAGGCCAAACTCGCCATCACTTCCCCTTGGAATACCACTTGGACCATCCCTACCTGTTCGTTCTCTGTTCTGATGACAACGGTGCTCTTCTTTTCATTGGAAAAGTCTTAGACCCCAAAGGACTAGCTCGTAAATAATTTCATAGCCCACGGTTTGCAATTTGATTGCTGCAAAACTGAAATATTTTATGTATTTTAGTTTTGTAGCAGTCAAGGGGGTTGAACAGGCAGTCATTCATACTCTTGAAACTCCTGAGACATCCAGCCTCTCCCACACCAAAAAAAAAACAAGCCAAAAGGTGCACATGCCTGCACCCAGAAACTTTTTATGTTACTTATTGTTTTCCCAAATGAATATGAATGGTTATGATAGTGACTATAAGGAGTCTGTAGTATAGGTATCCATTTTCATTACAGATATGGCCCTTCTATTTTGCCTCAACTATAGTATAAATGTATTGGTTTATACAAAGTAGATAAAACAATGCTACAGGTGATTTCAAGACAAGACCAATGTGTTTCATACCAACACCCCAGATAGTCCTAGACCTAAACGTGGTGGTAAAGTTGGATATAGAACATTAAATCTTCTCCAGATGCTTAAAAAAAAAAAAAAAACACACAATCTATCGTTAGGTTTGTCGTCAGGAGCCTGGATTTGAGTATTATACACCTTGTCCATCAATGAGAACAACATGGTTAATATGGTGGTAGCCACTATACGTTCTGGTGGTATGATAGGAACGACTTCTAGATCCCAATCAGAGTCGGTTTCAAACTGTCTTGATAAGGCATTAGCCTTGGTATTACGAGAACCAGGCCTATACGTGATAATATAATTAAAACAAGAAAGAAAGAAGGACCATCTAGCCTGTCTAGACGAAAGCCTCACCTACAAGGGGCCAAATTCTTGTGGTCCGTTATAAGCATTACGGAAACTTTAGCTCCCTCTACCAAGTGTCTCCACTCTTTCAATTTTATCTACCGAACAATTTTATCTACCGAACAAACAGCCGTTCACCAACCTCCCCAGAGCCGTGGGAAGCCGTCCGGCGCTGTTAATTGACCACCCAGAAGCTGGAGTGTGCTGCCAATTTACCTCCCTGAAGCTGCGGTTAACCGGAGCTTAATTGCTTGTTAACTGTGTGGCTGCTGTTACACTTAGCGGCCGCTAGGTGGTGCTGTTCTGGAGCTCCCCGGGCAGTCAGCACTTTTCTGCCCGGCTTTCCTGCACCAAAATCGGACACTTTTACGTGCAGGCACCGCTGAACCTCCAGCCCCTGGTTCTCATTCGTATGAATTTGGTGAATGCAGGGAAATTCGGTATTTTATGTTTTATGTGAACTGTAGTAACCCAGATAGCCTGCCATGGAGCCTGTTCGTATAATTAAAGACTTTGGCTCCATGGCAATTAAAATGTATTTGTGTGGTCTGGGTGCCACTCACCTAATAATGTGCACCCAGACCTGAGCTATCTGGGGATATGTTACATGTCTGTGTTTTATGTATAAAATGTGTCTGTATGTATTTTAAAGTGATATACTGTTTCTGTGTCACCATGTGCATAATGGAGTCTGGCCTTTGTCCTGGGAGATAATTGAATTACTTCATTAATTATCTCCAGGACAGAGAGGAGGAAACCAAGATGCATTGTGGGAAAGTATTGTGGCTGTGTGTACGAAAATGATACATGTCTGTCTGCTGTTTCAGTCTTCCATCTGGTCCCCTAGGGGAGTGTCCACCAGGTGGGAGACCTGCATAAATACAGGGGCAGGTAGCCCTGAATAAACAGACCACTGCTTGACCTTCAACACGGAGCCTTGTCTCGTTCTTGGGGGGATTCACTGTATGCTGATAGGGACTGACTGCCAGGAGTGTAAGCCGCTTGGTAGCTTTTCCTGTTCGTCTGCTAGCAGCAATTTGTGAGGTTCCAGTTCGGGAGTTTGGAGTGCTACCTTATTCCCTTGTATGCAGTTCAGGAGTTTGATGCATTCACCTATAGCCAATTCGTGAGTTTTGGTGCTTTTACAGTAGCGGTGCCTTTTTGTGAAAAGGGGATTATCGCCTAAACGGATTTTTCCCCTTTTATGCTGAAACGGTCCGGATGCATGAGCATTTGGGCTGTTGAAGGGAGTGTTTTCAGTTGCTCAAAAGGAAGACAGAGCTGCAGGATGCCAGACATGGGTTTCAGCCCCTTTACGTGTGAGACTAGTAATGGGAGATATGACCGTGGAGAATCACTTTATAAATCTGCAGTAATAGTTGGTGAAACCAATGAATCTTTGAATGGCTTTAAGACCTTTAGGTCTGGGCCATTGCAAGACCGCCTGAACTGTTTTGAGATCCATTTCAAAACCCTTGGCTGAAATAATGTAACCCAAGAATTGTACCTCTGTCTGGTGGAATAAACATTTCTCTAATTTACAATATAAACCATTCCATAATAGAGTAGCAAGTACTTGGGATACATGGACGTAGTGGGCAGTAATGTCTGGGGAATACATGAGGATGTCCTCTAGATAGCCTAGAACACAAGAATAAATGTATTCCCTTAAGACATAATTAATCAGGTCTTGGAAAACCACCGGCGCTTTGCACAATCCAAAAGGCATTACAAGATATTCGTAATGTATTAAACAGGGTTTTCCATTCATGATTTTCTTTTATGCTGACAGATTATATGCACTCCTGAGGTCTAATTTCGTAAACACAGTACCCCCCTTGAGTCTATTGAATAGTTCTGTGATAAGTGGAATTGTATATACGTTCCTTATAGTGATCTTGTTAAGACCTCTATAATTGATGCACGGTCGCAGGTCTCCCTCTTTCTTAGACACAAAGAAGAATCCTGCACCAGCAGGAGAGGAAGACCTACGTATGAAACCCTTGGCAAGGGCATCCTGGATATACTCTTCCATGATTTCACTCTCATGGGGGATAGAGGGTACACCCTTTCTTTAGGTGGCATAGTGCCTGGAAGAAGGTCAATGGCACAATCATAAGGTCGCTGCCGGGGTAACATCTCAGCATTGGTTTTGTTAAATACTTCCTTAACATGGATGTATTGCGGAGGGACCACTGTGGATAAGGGAGCCGTAGTGGGTACGTTGATACGACCTATAGGTTTAACTGGGAGAAGACATTGTTCATTGCAGGTAGTACCCCATGAATTAATCTCACCCTTAACCCAATCTAAGATCGGATTGTGTTTTACCAACCAGGGAAACCCAAGAATGACAGGACATGAAGGAGTGCAAATAACCTGTAGAGCTATGTTTTCTCTATGCAGTATTCCAATAGACAAGGAAAATGGGAGGGTCTCTATGGCCTCAACGGCCAAAGGTATGGATCTCTCCCTCAGGGGGACAAGAAGGTCGTTCACAAATTTCTGAATTGATAAGTGCTTTACAATGTATGTTATGAGCACCCCACGATAATACTACAGATAGGAGGAATCGGTTGTGAGGCAAGGTAGGACAATTTTATAACACCTTAGGCCATTCCTCTAATGGTGCTTAGGTGCTGAGGTTTTCTGGATGTATTGGGCAATTTAGACACAGATGCCCCTTTTTAGCACATTACAGGCATAAACTCTCAGCTTCTGACAGCTTCATCACTCCCACTCATCACTCGCAAAGGGTCCGTTTCGATGGCAACTGCAGGAGCAGATGGAGCTATATGAGGGGCTGAGGGAACAAGGGTGTGGACAGTCTGTGTCCTAGCTTTAGCCCTCTGTCTAAGGTGGTCATCTATATCCATCATATATAGAATAAAGTCTTCCAGCAAATCCAGAAGATCCTTAGCCGCTGTTTCATAAAGCCTCAGAGAGACCTTCCGAGAAAGTGGTTACCAAACGACTCTTAGTCCAATCAACCTCGGCCGCCAGCGTGCGGAATTCTATGGCATAATCCGCAACGGATCTATTGCCCTGTTTTATCCGCATTAACGCCATGGCTGCCTTTTTACCTTCCCCAAGGGGTTCAAAAGATCTCTTTAATTCAGTGATGAATTCCATGTAGTTGTGAGCTACGGTTCTCCCACTCTCCCATAAGGGCTAGAGCTTTTGCCGCATAGCTGATTCATTAAGTATCCGATCTTAGCCCTGTCAGAAGGGAAAGAACCAGGAGATACCTCAAACTGGTACTCTATCTGGTTTATAAAACCCCATACACTCCTGTGAATCACCACTAAATCTAGGTGGAGGGGATAGACTTATAGTCTGCTTGGAGGTGTGCAGTGCAAGCCAATAAAGTGTGAAAGGCCAGGGTAAACTGATCCATGCGATGATCATGTTCCTCCAGCTTAGATTACCTGTATACTTAAGTCTGCAGAGTCCATGGACCTGTCGTAATGTCAGCGATAGCTGATGCCCAACACGCAGAACTTAAGTAGATATAAAGAAAATTCCCAAGACGTATTACCGTGCCTTAGCATGGCCAAATTTAACGTATAAAGGAAAGAAACCGCAAGACAGGATAAAGACAAGACGTAGAAAAAATGGAAACTATGAACAAGCCACGAGTCAAAGAACGGAGATATCAGAATAGTCAGGAGTCAAGCCAAAGGTCACGGAATACAGAGACTGGTGCAGCCATTAGTTTTGCTGCATCAGGAGTGAGTGAAAGTAACAATATCGAGTTTAGGTATTGGTACGTAAGGTCTGTGATCGTGTTAGGGTTATGGCGTGTAGTTGGGTTGTGGTCATATAGAGAAGAGAAGTAGTCCTGGAAAACTTTGGCTACTTGGTCTGGCTTTTCCCGAGTTTGTCCATCGGGATCCGTCATTTTGCCAATGTGTTTGTGTGCAGTTCGTTGTTTCAGTCTGCGGGCTTATAGTGTGTCTGCTTTGCTTGATTTTTCATAAAATAGTTGTTTGGTTTATTGGATGGTTTTGGCGCCGTGAGATTTGTGTGTTCAGGTCGGGAGTCAGGCTTTTTCATGCATGAGTTCCAAGGAGCAGAGTTCCTTTAGGGTGTGATCCTAGTGTGCTAAGTTTCTCTTTTTATCAGCTGAAGCTAGGCTGATCTAGGTGCCTCTTATTACTGTTTTGTGATCTGCCCATAGTGTGCTTTTGGAGGTCACCGAGTCCGTATTGAGAGTGCAATAGTATTTTATTGCTTTTTGGGTGGATTCTTTAACAGAGCGATTGTGTAGTAGCATGTGGTTGAGGCGCCCAGACCATGGGCGTGCTACGCTGGGGATTGAGAATGCCAAAGATATGTCGGCATGGACTGACCACGTAATAGAGCCTATATTGGTTGATGTGACCATATTCAGAAGGGAGGGAGAAACCAGAAAATTATCTATACGAGAGTGGGATTGGTGGGTGTGGGAGAAGAAAGTGTAATAGCGGGTCGTCGGGTGTTGTGTGTCTATCAGGTTCAGTTGTGATGTAAAAGAATGGAGTAGTTTGTCAGATTTAGCCGTCGGAGGTTGGTTATGTAGGGGGGTCTTGGCTTTCCGCCTATCTATCGTCGGTGTCATTGTGGCGTTAAAAATCGCCCCCAACGATAAGATGATGGGAGAGGAAAAGTGTAGGGTTTGCCAATATGCACTAAATGGTGTATTGGGTAGAGCTGAGCGGACACTTGGATGTTCGGGTTCACCGAGTTCGGCCGAACTTCATAAAAAAGTTCGAGTTCGGGCTCGAACTTGACCCGAACTTGACCCCGAACCCCATTGAAGTCAATGGGGACCCAAACTTTTGGGTACTAAAATGCCTCTAAAAAGTCCTGGAAAGGGCTAAAGGGCTGCAAAACGAAGTAAAATGGGGTTAAGAGTAGGACAAGTGCCCTGCAAACAAATGTGGATAGGGAAATCACTTAAAATAACATAAAATACCTCAAAATTAAAAATACAGCTGAGCCATAAAATAGCACTAGATGGAATCTTTGATTTTAGCTTTGGAAGAACATAAATCTAAATCTAAAGCATGGCTGTCAGGAGAATCACCAGAATTATCCATTTGAGAGAGGGTTGGAGTGCAGGGTATTCTCTTTCATTGTTCAAACTGAGCTCAACTCCTGATGCATGGAGAAAAGACCTTCACAAGCCTCTGCTATTGTGTACATAGTTTATACTAAGTGACCCATAGGTTGAGGAGGTGGTGACCGTGGCGGTGTAGGTGGAAGCGGCGGTGGAGGAGGAGGTAGCCAACACTGTTTATTTGTTTTGTTTTTGTTTTTTTAATTGGGGTAGCCCCCCAAATTTTGGGACATATAAAAAAAAGAAACATTTGCGGCCTGCGGTGCATTTCTTGCAGTCCAATAACACCATCAGGTTTTTAAAACTGTCCGTCTCCACCAGACGGAAAGACAGCATTTCAAAGGCCAGGAATTTTGAAATGCTGGCATTAAGGGCCAGGGGCGTACTTCCTCTTTCTCTCCAGTGTTTGGGAGATGGACAGCTGAACACTTCCATGGGACAGTGTGGAGATGCTGGACAATTGTGTACCTGGCCTATGCTGGTGCAGGAATCCAGCCTCCAAGCCACTTGTGAATGACTGGCCTGATAACCGTGGAAATGACCCCTCTTCCTCCTCCTCTTCCTCCTGTGCCACATCCTCTTCCATCATCACTCCTAGCGCTTGCCGAGGATTTTGAGCACCCCTGACACCATCAGGACTGTGGACCCCACTTCCAGCAATGCAGCTGCGCCGGGGTCTCGCTGTCTCTCACCCACCCTGCATCCAAGACCAGGATCCAGCTCCCAGTGGGTGAACCTCTCCTAAATCCAGAGAGCGTAGCAGGAACAAATCAAGCTCTTACAAGAGCTTACTCTAGGGAGTAAGTGATTATAGCAATCCCCAGAATGTAGGTATCCCTTCCCCCAAGCATGAGCAAAGGCTTCAAGAAGGGTGCAAGTAGGTCTGGTTTATTGAGGGCTACCTGCCCGGTATTTATTCAAGTGTCCATCAGGTGGACACTGCCCTAGGGGACCTGATGGAACAATGGGACACATATTGGGTATTAGCCAATCACAGACAATACAAACAAAACACTCCCACAGTGACATCACAATCCCTCTTCTCTATCCTGGAGCTAATTGGGAAGTAATCAAATTATCTCCCAGGACAGAGGCAAGATTCCATTAACCACATGGTTACAAAAAGACATAAAATTACACAATGTTAGAATTAATACATAAAACATATCCATGCAACATATCCCCAGATAGCTTAGACCTGAGCGCACATTATTACCAAATGGCGCTCAGATCACCTACATACAGTTCAATTGCCAAAGAGCCAAAATCTTTTCCATAGTCTTTTGTTACACGAATAGGCTCCATGCCATAGCTATCTGGGGTAGCACTACTCACATACTGAAAGTCTCGAACTCCCCAGCAGAAATACACAAATAAACCTTTCTGCAGGGGAAAATACAGCTATCAGCACAGGGGCCATAGTCGGAAGGCAGGAGGCTAGCCAGTAGTCCCCTCCAGGCACAAGTGGCGAAGGGCACTCCGTCACAGTGGTGAAGTGGTGTGTTCCGCAGAGCGACTGATCCGTGCGTGCTGCAGCTGAAACTCCACTATCGCCTGCTGCTGCTCGCACAGTCTCTCCAGCATGTGCAAGGTGGAGTTCCACCTTGTGGGCATGTCGCATATGAGGCGGTGAGCGGGAAGGCCGAAGTTACGCTGCAGCGCAGACAGGCGAGCAGCAACAGGGTGAGAACGCTGAAAGCGCGCACAGGCGCTACAGTGAAACTGGCTCATTAAATCGGTTATGGTTCCTTTGATTGCTCCATCTGTTACTTGAATAACTGTGGTAATTCTAGAGCTAATACATGCCGATGAGCGCTAGGGGACGCCCGCTCCGCTTTTGCACCCTGCTCCCTCTTATGCTGTACTACTGCCTCTATGTGACCACTGCCTCTTCCTCCAAACTGCACACGTCACTCGCACAACCTTCATTCATGTGGGGTCTAGGACCTCATCCTCCACCACATCATCTTCCACCCACGCCTCAACCCTGCCCTCCTTGCTGGTCTGCACACTGCAGAAAGCCACAACAGTTTGCACCAGTGTTTTTCCAGCATGTAAAGTCTGCAAAGGACATATGGAAATTGTTTTAGAATTGTATCCAGGCAACAGTTTCCCCTATAAACTGACCTCTCAGTTTGACTTGTGAGGGTATTGCCCCAGAATTACAATATTGTTTAAGTAACTCTTAGCTATTGATAACTGGTTTAAATATAGCAGCTTGTTATCTGGTAGTTTCTAGTTTAGAAAATATCAATCTGTTTTCTATCACTTAGATCTGGTTAACAAGTGTTGTAGGTGTGAAACAATATTACAAGTGACCGATGTAGTAAATTCGAATCAAATCTTCTGTGGGTTATTGCATTTTTAAGATGTAGACTTATTGTATCACACTAGCCATGGTAGATTGTCTGGCACGTTGTTTTTGTGTCTGGTTTTTAACTTTGTAGTTGTGTCTTTACACAATATAGAAATGTATATTAATGCTCTGTATATGAAGCGATCACAATAACACTTATTTTTCACTTTTTTAAAAAGTCTTTAGACTTTCTTGAGAATCGGTAACTAGCCAGTGTTGCACACATACACCAGATATGACGTGCACACCCCAAATGTACTTTTTAGCACCCCAAAAATGTGAATTAGTCAAAATGCAATGTCACAGCAGTATTTGACTGTCAGATATGAAGTGCACGCCCTAAATTTATTTTTTTGTACCTAATGAATTTGAATGTTTAAAACTGCAATGTAAGCACAGTATTTGACGGTTCTAGTTGACTCTCAGATATGAAGTGCACGCCCCAAATTTACTTTTTAGCACCTAAATAATTTGAATGTTTAAAAATGCGCTGTAACCACAGTATCTGACGGCTCTATTTGACTCTCAGATATGAAGTGCATTCCCTAAATTTACTTTTTAGCACCTAAAGAATTTGAATGTTTAGAAATGTGCTGCGACCACAATATTTGACGGCTCTATTGGACTCTCAGATATGAAGTGCAGGCCCCAAATTTACTATTTAGCACCTAAAAAATTGGAATGTTTAAAACAGCAATGTAATCACAGTATTTGACGGTTCTATTTGACTCTCAGATATGAAGTGCAGGCCCTAAATTTACTTTTTAGCACCTAAAGAATTTGAATGTTTAAAAATGCGCTGCAACCACAATATTTGACGGCTCTATTTGACTCTCAGATATGAAGTGCAGGCCCCAAATTTACTATTTAGCACCTAAAAAAATTGAATGTTTAAAACTGCAATGTAAGCACAGTATTTGACGGTTATATTTGACTCTCAGATATGAAGTGCACGCCCCAAATTTACTATTTAGCACCTAAAAAATTTGAATGTTTAAAAATGCGCTGTAACCACAGTATTTGACGGCTCTATTTAATTCTCAGATATAAAGTGCAGGCGCAAAATTTACTTTTTAGCACCTAAAGAATTTGTATGTTTAAAACTGCAATGTACAGTATTTGATGGTTCTATTTGACTCTCAGATATGAAGTGCAGGAACCACTATTTGGCACCAAAAAAAATATGAATTTTTAAAAATGCGCTGTAAGCACAGTATTTGACGGTTCTATTTGACTCTCAGATATGAAGTGCACCGCAGGCCGCAAATGTACTATTTAGCACCAAAAAGTTAGATTTTTTAAACCAACAATGTAACAGTAGTATTTAAGGGTTTTATTGGACTGCAAGAAATGCAGTACGCAAATGTACTATTTAGCACAAAAAAAAAGCAGTATTTAAAAATGCCTAGATGTTGCCCACTGAGCTATCAGAACAGGATTAAAGTAATGTGCCTGGAACACATGCAGTTGCAAGTGCACTGCACTGTCTGTGGCACACACTGGGCTCAGGGCAGGGTACAAAAATGTAGTATTATAGCACCCTGTGATACAAAAATGTAGTATTATAGCACCCAGTGAAGGCAGAGAGGCCCTTAACATTTAACCCCGGGGGAAGTACATGTTGTATGTGTGGAGTGCAACAAAAAGCTACGTTTAGTTATGGGCCCCTGGGGTGGAGCATTTGGAGAGCAGGGTGGGCCAATGCTCCACTCCTCAGTTTATACACAACTGGGAGAAATAAGGTCCAGGACAGAGTTTTTTGGAACTGTCTCCAACCCACTGCTCAGCTGCAGATAATCAGCTGTAGCAGTGGGAATAAACCCCTCCCTGCTAGGCAGGTAAAGGTGGATTGCTGGCTTTCTCCTGGGAAGCAGGCAGGAGAGAGGCTGTGCACTGGGAGTGCAAACAGAAAGCAGTTAAGGCAATGGGAGAATGTTTGTTTCTCTCTTGAAGGGCTTGGAGCAGCAGGCTGACTAAACACTGGAGTGCAGAGAGCTGACAGAGACACTAGGTTGGTGAAACCAATACTATTTTGTTATAGTTTAACCCCTGAGAGATAGGGAACCTGAAGTTAGTAAGTGCTCAGACGAGCTAGGTTTTTGTTTATAGGGATTTGTGTTATATTTATGTTTTCATTTGCTGCTGTCTCCTGTGTGGACTTACAAATAAAGTGCCTGGATTATATAAAAATAAAAGAACTGTGCCTGTTGTTTACCCTAGAGGACCGTGCTACCTGCAGACAAGGATCACACACCCACAAAAATAATTGTTGTAGTTTGCAGATTCAACACCAGAATTATTTCCTAATCTGTCCCTCAGAGCTGCAGCATCCTCTCCCTACACTAATAAGAGCTCATGTGCGTGCGGCGCTACGCAACTCCAGCTTATATATAGAGGCTGGGTCACATGCTGCACTGGCCAATCACAGCCATGCCATTAGTAGGCATGGCTGTGATGGCTTCTAAGGGCACACAAGTCAAACGCTTATTGATTGGCTGCCCTGCAGCCTTTCAAAATGCGCCATTAAATCCCAACACCAAACTTCAACCCGAACATACACTGTGTTCGGGTCCGGGGTCCAAAAAACGCAATGTTCAGTACGAACCCGAACTTTACAGTCCGGGTTCGGTCAACTCTAGTATTGGGTGCATATACTGATGTGATAGCATATTTATGACACCTTGCACTACCAGAAATAGATATGTATCTGCCTTGAGGGTCGACCCAGTCCGTGGATATCAGGCAAGATTTGCGCGTCATGATTGCCACCTCATTGTTTGCTAGGAAATATTTGTTATAGTGATGGTTCAGCAGTGGTAACGGCCTTTCTTGGGCAAAGTGAGTTTATTGTATGAGTATAATATTCGTGTGGGTTTTGTTAGCCCAACGCAGAAATTGGAGACATTTAGAGGGGTTGTTAAGGTCTTTGCAGTCAATGGGTACGCATTTCAAAGAGGTGGGCAGGGTAAAATGGGTCAGAATTTGCAGGTTGCAGTAATAGTTAGGTTACTGAGCCACCCCCATTAGTAACGTAAGGGGAAACTCGCTTGCTCATTATGGGGTTAGTATAAAGGTGAGCAGGGCAACATGGTTGGGTCTCTCGTTCCACCTATATCTTACTCTGGTCATTTTTTCGGTGGGGGTGTATGGTGGGGGGGGGGGTGTATGGTGAGGGGGGGTCTGGTCGGTGGCTAGGGTGTCTGTCTTGGGCCTGTGAGTAGATCTGTGAAAATGGGGGAGGAAAAGTAGTTGCAGTGTAATCTATATGGGGTAGGGATTGGGGAGCCCAGTGCCATGTACATTTGAAGACTGATGTTCAGTCCTTCTATAGAGGGTTTCCGTCATGAGCCCCTGGTCCCTGGGCCTCCATTAAAAGGTAGCACAGTGGTGTGGTTGCCCCGTGATAACAACACCATATTATATTGCGTGTTAGACATGCTATGGTAGCTTACAATACATAATTAAAATTAGTAATGATAATGTGAAAATAAAATAAGTGTATGCATACATAAACAAAGAAAAAACCTGTAAATAAGGGTAATAGCTACCGAAAGCTCCAATCAGCCGAACAGGAACCATACGAAATCCTTCACGAACCAAACAGCCAAACGAGTAAACCGTACGAATCCAATACCCCCTAGTACGAGACCAAGCTCTGTATTGAGGGTTAAGCAGAGATCTGTTTAATGTGGACTACCTGATTGGTATTTATGCGGTATTCCACCAGGTGGACACTCCCCAAGGGGACCTGGTGGAAAACTGGGACAAATATGATACAGTAGCCAATAGAAACACTTTGGCTATAAACACTCCCCTTTTGCTGTACAGAACCCTCCTCTCTATCCTGGAGATAACTGGGGTGTAAAAAATGTAAAATAATATTCCTTATGCCTGGGAATATTTACTGCTACCGGCCCTTTAAGAGCTAGCCGGGCACATATACAGGAACAGAGACCTCGGATTATAAAGACATATTGTTTATCCAACAAAAGACATAAAACTGAATATAGTTTAATGTGCTTACCTGTTTCGTGGGGATTATTCTTTAAAACAGTTTGGGACTTTTAAAGCATTAGCTTACTTGTGCGACCCAGACGGTATGGACTCAGCATTCATCGTACGAATGCAAACTACCGAACATCAGACCAACCTGCTACCTAATTATGCAGCGGTGTTTTGCCGTTGAGTGTCTGGAACTAAAATCGGACACTCGAGTAGGCGAACATCGCTGAGACCTCCATAGCACCGTAAATTCGTGCCAAAACTACTGACCGCCCTGCCGTTCGGTAGAAAGCTTATGCAGCATATGGGGATTCTGACGAACATCAAGATACCCACGGATGGCAAGCTTTTCGGGACTTTTTAACGCACGAACGAGGACCGACCGCAAGGCCAAAACTCATGGAACTATTATTGGCTAGTGTGCCTGTGCGGTCGGTCAAAACTTTAAAGCTCCATAACTCCTGAGCCCGTTAACCGAACGGGATGATTTTTACATATGTTGCTCCCCCAGATCAGGGCTATCTGCGGATACTGGATTTATGAATGTACCCCAGATATTTGGGGTACATCAAAAACTAGGGTAAAAATGTATCTTTGTTGATTATGTTAAAGGTTTATCTGAGGGGAGGAGATGTATGGGTTGTACCTTATATGTTATTGGTTACTATGTTAATTATGTAGGTGCCTCCCTTGCATGGGCAGCATCACATAAAAGGAGAATGCATGCCATTAAAATTCAGTTCTTCTTGACCCTTCAAAACGTAGCTTTGTCTTGTTCTTGGAAGGGGATTTACAGCATAACCACCTTGCTCTTTTAATAGCTCTGCCTGACTCTTCACTTGGATCTCGTGAATGGGAATAAGCAACTTTACTACTACACAGCAACATGCCGGGAAAAAGGACGTCTCCAACGGCTGATACCCTCTCACTACCTGGATAGCCATTACAAGACCAAACTCCATTTTACACGTGGTGGAGAAAATACATAAAATCATATAACATTACAATAACTGAAAGAAATATATGGGTTCAACATAATCTCAGATAACTTGGATCTGAGAGCACATTATTACCGAATGGCGTTCAGATCGCACACACATAGTCCAATCGCCATGGAGCCAAAGTTGTGCACATAGTCTTTTGGTATACGAATAGGCTCCATGGGATAGCTATCTGAGGTGAGTCCATTCGTGAATTAAAACTACCGAACAGGATGGCATTTGTATACAGGATCCATTGTAGGGGAGAGGTCGGTGGCTTCAGCCGTGTTCGTGTAATTCAGTGTCAGTTTTTAGTTCCATAAGATTGACGAACACCGCTGGGCATTCGTACGTCCAAGATGCCACCGCCTCGTGTTCGTCATACGAACGACGGCCACCCAGCTGTCCCTTATCAATTAGAACATGTCTGCAGTTAACCACAACATTCTATTGAGGCCAAGAGGTTAACCAGCAGCACATGTCCATGCTGGGTGACCGGACGTTCGGCAGTTAGGAAAATAAATGAACGGGGTGTACGGACAGGCAATTAACCGAACAAACAGACGAACCAAGGGGAATAAAAGTATTTTAAAGACAGGTGGATCTGTCACAGATATATACAAAAGTGTATCCCAGCCTCATTTGATGAACAAGTATATGTGGTTCGTCAGCATTGCTCACACCACATCTCCAACAAAGGCTTTTATCTTGAGGGTACATCTTATATAATTTTTGTGGTGTTAAATGCCACCTATTTACGATCTTATAGTGGGTCTCCATTATGTTAAGACAGTGGATTGATGAATATACTGTTTGTAATTTGGCATAACATTCTGGTTTTTTTTTTTATATCTCTAGACCATCTATCTTTTGCCTTAGGGATAATTTTCCCTTTAATAGCTTGTAATATGCCAATACATTTTGAAAGTACTTTTGTATCTTTTCCCAATTCAATAATATTGTTTAATTTATCCACTATTTCATTTGAAGTTTTCCTATATGCTAAAGTCTTTAAAAAACAACTAATTTTAACCCCTTAACGACGAGTGACGGACGAGGTCCGTCACTCAGGGGAAGCGTTAATGACGAGTGACGGACCTTGTCAGTCACATGTTAAAATTAACCGTCGCGATCGCGGGGTTAACGCTGTTGCTGGGTGCCTCAGAGTCAGGGGCAGACCAGCAGCAGCAAATCCCGATATCCCAGCCCATGCGATTGCTGTGACAGCCAGTCACAGCGGTCACAATGCTGCTGGGATGTCTGGTCCGCCTCCCTCCACCTCATGTGGGTTTGTGAAGTGGAGAGAGACGGATCGGTGCTACATTGTGTCTCAGAAGAATAGTTATATAAAAAGTTCCTAATCCCTTTCCCCTTTAAAAAATAATACAATAACCCTTTCCTTGCTGCTTGATCACTGCTAGCAGTGATCAATATACAGGTCACAGTACTTTACTGTGATCTATTTTTTTTATTTTTTTTTACTTTCAAGGGTTAAATTTCATGGGGTTTTTTTGTAACCCTAAGGGGTTAAGTTTTATTATTTGATTTTATTAATTTGTGATTTAGTTATTTTGGTCGGTGGAATTTAGTGGGAATTAGGGAATAAAAAAAATAAAATAAAAATAAGTTTAGTTATTTAGTTGGAGTGTTGTTAGCTGTGTTAACTGTATTAACAATGTTTAGAAAGTATAGTGCAGAGGAGGCTTATGCCTTGTTAGCGGCCGACTCAGAGGCGACTGACACTGCCTCAGAGAGTGACGCAGGTGACAGGGACTATGTGCCAGATACTGCAGGACCATCAGGGGAAATTGACGATTCCCCTAATGCTGAACATGGCGCAGATGACTGGGTACCCCCTAATAATTTTTCCCCAGACATCCCAGTGTTTCCAGCCAATCCTGGCATACAGGCTTGTTACAAACTGCCATTTGTAACTGGCCCTTTAAACAACAAATTGCCCTGCTTCCCTGGGTTGTGGAGAAGCCGTTTTGCCAGCCTCCTTCCTCATGACTATGGCCCCTGGGAGATTGTGCCCCTGAAAACTTATGGACTTTTATTGGGTGTGTATGGCCCTTTAAGAACAGTCTGTGACATATTGTGACTTTGGTGAACAATGCCCCTTTAAGACTATGTCCCCAGACCTGTAAAATAACTTGTCCCTGGCTTTCTTCTACTTGGTTCAGTAAATGGGGCTTACCGAACCAAGTACCACACAGGCGGACCACAAGTGGAAGTGTGCAGGCAATTTACCTCCCAGGCTGGGAGCCTGTTGTAGGTAAATTGCCAACCGCTGGGTGGCCGCAGTTCGTGCAAACGAACACATGGCGGCGGCCATCTTTGTTCATTCGAACGCGGTCAGCGGTGTGTGTAGCCAAATTCATGGAACTGAAATCGGCTACACATTTCAACGAACACCGCTGACCCTTACCTTCTCCTACACTGAATTTCCAGCTGCAGAGACTAAGACCCGTTATGCATAAAATTGACTGGTCGCACAGCCCAAATCTATGGAATGGTTTTGGGCAGGAAAATGTGCTTGCGGTCGGTCATAAAGGACTTCTGTCTAACTTTTTATCCACTGGAGGGATGTGTGTGATTCTTGGTTGAGTTTATGTTGATTCTAAATATGTAGTTTTTATGAAGATTGGATGTATGGTTTTAAAGTTACAGTGTATGTATAAAAACTGTATTTTTCCTGCTTGTGATTATATTAAGCATTGTGTACCATAATTATATCACAGACAGAGGGGGAGGATTTTGTGTGTAATTGCTGGGAGTGTTTTCTGTAATGTACGTGTGTTATTGTTACTGTAAAACCCTGTGGGTGGTCCCATCTAAGGGAAACCTGCATAAAAGAAAGCCCTTTGGGTGCCAATAAACAGAAGGACTTGACCCTCTAACTTGCAGCCTTGACTCATGTTTGTAGGGGACAGCTATAATCACTTCAGGGATTGCTATGCTCTTCATACTCCCTTAGCTACTGAGCTCTTTAAGAGCTCTTGTTTCTGATCCTGCTTTGCTCTACAGAAGGAAGAGGTTCACCTACTGGAACCTGGAGCCTGGTCGTAGGTCCAGGGTGGATAACAGACAGCGAGATCCTAGACCAGCAGCAGTGGTTCGGGGAGTCTGCAGTACTTATGGTGTCTACGGTGCTGATGGTCCTTTGGTGAGCGCTAGGAGCATCCTTTCTACGGTCCAACTTCCAGCCAGCCTGGAGGCAACCGTAACAAGGCTGACCTGTCCGGCTATAGTGCGCTGGATGTTATGCAGCTGTTCTTGGGGGATGAGATTTTTGGGGAGATAGTCAACCAGACTAATCTCTATGCGGAGCAATATCTGGCACGCAATCCAGACTCTTATCTCCAGGAAAGAGAGATGGAACCCAACCAGTGTGCCAGAATTGAAACAATTCTGGGCACTGACCATGTCAATGGGGCTAATTAAAAAGCCACAATTAGGATGTATTGGGCAAAGCATCCTATTTGCAATACCCCCATTTTTGCCGATACAATGACAAGGGAAAGATATGAAGACATACTAAGATTTATGCACTTTAGTGATAATAACAAGTGCCCCCCAAAAGGTGATCCGCAGTATGATCTTCTTTACAAAATACGCCCTTTAATTGCCCACTTTAACAGTAAATTTGCCACTATATATACCCCCAATAAAAACATTTCCATTGACGAGTCCCTAATGAAGTTTAAGACTGGGGTTTAGACAATATATCCCATCCAAAAGATCCCGATATGGGATCAAATTTTATAAACTATGTGAAAGTGGCAGTGGCTACGTATACACCTTCTGTGTATACGAAGGAAGGGATAGCCACCTTGATCCCCCAGGTTGCCCAGATATAGTAGGGACTAGTGGGAAAATTGTCTGGGACTTAATAATGCCACTACTTAATAAAGGTTATCATCTATACATCGATAACTTTTATAATAGCATCCCACTGTTAAAAATTTTGTACTGCTTTGAGACCGTGGCCTGTGGCACTATTCGGAAGAGTCGCACAGGTTTCCCAAAGGCTCTAGTGAACAAAAAAATGAAAAGGGGGGAAACAGCAGCTCTCAGAATGAACTGCTGGCACTCAAGTACAGGGATAAAAAGGATGTTTTCATCTTAACCACCATCCATGGTGAAAACACTCGGAGGGTCGCAGTTCGTGGCAGAGGCGAATGTAAACGGGTGCCAGTCTGCATCCGGCAATATAATCGGCATATGGGGGGCGTTGACCTGTCCGATCAACTGATGGAGCCGTATTTGATCATGAGAAAGACCAGGGCATGGTATAAAAAAGTGGGCATATACCTGATGCAGATGGCAATCCACAATGCCTTTGTCATTTTTAAAAAGGCAAATGCTGGGCTGAAAAGCACTTTTCTTTCTTTCCAGTTTGAGCTAATTTCTGGAAAAGCAAGGAGTTAACCGTCAGTACTATATAGCACACAGTACCCTAGGTTTATAAGTGTACCCTTATAAACACTCAAAAAACAATTGTGACAAGAAAAAAAGAGAAAAACCAAAAGGTACAAAGTAATGTGAATCACCAAAGTGATAATATATAAATAAATATAATACAAACTGGAAATGTAAGAACTCAAAGTGGTATCTGCAAAAAATATGAATAATACATAGGGTAATATTGTAAAGACCACTGGGAAATATGGGTGGTAGAGAACTCACAAAGGTCAGATGAATTCAGGCATATCTCCCTCTTTATTAGGGAACTGGATAGTATGAGAAACCTCCAGCGATGGATCTCAGTATAAGATGGTGACAAATCTCCTAATGCACTCCAAATAGAGAAAAGAAAATGGATGGTGCAGATTGTATTAAAGAATAACAATTTTATTGCATATATTGCACTTACAGTGTATCAGAGTAAAAACAGCATGTCTCCACACTGGGTGGTATTCAAAAGCAGCAACTGGACCAATCAGGATACAAGATCAGGAACAGGAATTTGTTTATGAAGAGCAAGATCTGAGGCTCATTGCTGCTACTACTGTTCCTGATATTGTATCCTGATTGGTAGCACTGTAGCTTCATGAAATAGTGCCAGAGACATACAATGGAGGTGTCATTTTACTCAGAAGACTTAGCTGAACATAATTTGGGGGGTATGAACTTAGTGGCACATGTGAAATATACAAAATGCCTAGCACAAATGCAATCCATATGTAAAAAACGCACAAAATTATTTTTGACCACATACTTTGGCAAATATTGGTGAAAAAAATGGGGGCATGTTAAGGCACAATATGCACCTTATGAGATACCCTGGAGTGTCTACTTTTACAAATGGTAGGCCTTTGTGGGTTTTTTTGAACAGTCAAACTGTTATAATACCCCAAATGGAAGCATAGGCTCATTAAATCCGTCTCTCAAAATTCTATTGTGAGTACTGAAAAGGACAGGTCTCCTATATGGCACTGTAGCTTCACGAAATAGTGCCAAAGACATACAATGGGGGTGTCATTTTACTCAGCAGATGTAACTGAACACAAAATAAAACTTTGTACAGGAATAGCACACACCAACTTTACAAAATACATATGAGAAGTTCTTTTGTATAAGTTTGCGTGCCAAAAACCCCAAAAAACACAATTTTACTCCAATATTTAGCAGAGGTTGGCGGTGAAATGGCTACGTAGAAAGTGTCAAAACAACCTTAGGTAAATAGCCTGTGATGTCTAGTTTATATAATTATATACTTTTGTGTGGCAGTTTTGTTTTCTTTTATGGCTATTAAAGGACCACTCTAGTGCCAGGAAAGCATACTCGTTTTCCTGGCACTAGAGTGCCCTGAGGGTGCCCCCACCCTCAGGGACCCCCTCCCGCCCGGCTCTGGAAAGGGGAAAGGGGTAAAAACTTACCTTTTTCCAGCGCTGGGCGGAGAGATCTCCTCCTGCTCTCCTCCTCCGATCCTCCTCTTCTCCTCCCCGTCGGCTGAATGCGCACGCGCGGCAAGAGCTGCGCGCGCATTCAGCCGGTCACATAGGAAAGCATTCACAATGCTTTCCTATGGACGCTGGCGTGCTCTCACTGTGAAAATCACAGTGAGAAGCACGCAAGCGCCTCTAGCGGCTGTCAATGAGACAGCCACTAGAGGACATAGGGGGAAGGCTTAACCCATTCATAAACATAGCAGTTTCTCTGAAACTGCTATGTTTCTGAAAAAATGGGTTAACCCTAGAAGGACCTGGCACCCAGACCACTTCATTAAGCTGAAGTGGTCTGGGTGCCTAGAGTGGTCCTTTAAGCTTACAAGACAAACATTCTAAAATCGCTCCACATTAAAAGTTTATTTTACTCCTTGTGCTTTGTGACCTGTAACTACCACAAAAAACTTAAAATCCCAGACACATTATATATTCCGTAAATCAGAACAACTAAATGAATTTATTTTTAATTACTTTCCTTAACCTGCACTAATTAGGCACACATTATTATTGCAAAAACTGTAAAAAAAAAAAATCATTTTGTTTGCATATTTCTGTATTTTTTTTATAATAAATAAGCATTTTTATATATAGATGTGTGTTACATCAAATTAAAGCCCTTTCTGTCCTTTAAAAAACGGTATATAATGTGTGTCGGTGCACTAAATTAGTAAAATGCAAATTGCAGTTGAACGCAAACAGCAAAAAAATGCTGTTGTCATTAAGTGAAAGACAAGCTTCTGAAGCTCTGTCCTTAAGGGGTTAATATAGTTAAATATTTCCTGCTGTGGTATATTGAAGGATTGTTGTAGATTTTGAAAGGTTTTTAGACCTGATTGAAAGGTTTTTAGACCTGATTGATTCCATAACATAGAAATTGTAGTAATGCCCTGCTGGGCCCATACTGACAAATCCAGATTCTCTATCATATTTGTGGCGAAACCGACCTCGCCACTGGGCATTGGAGAAGCCTGTTTGCCCGCCTCCTACCTGCTGACTATGGCCCCTGGGTTATATGGCCCTTCAAGTACAATATTTGGGCATATTGGATTTGTATGGTGCTGCTGCTGGCCCTTTAAAAACCATCTGGGGACATACTGTGGAGTTACTGGGTGGCCACCATTTCATGTATCAGAGGCACATGGTGAGAACAATGGATGAAGCACACGATGAGAACAATGGATGGCGGCCATTTTAACTCACAGACATTGTTGTGACTTTTCTACATGGTGCCATCTCGCCGGTATTTGGTACACAACGACATTGTGCAGTAGTTTTAAACTATACAACAGGGGACACATTATATAGTAATTATTTTTTATATAATCTGTATATGTTCTGTGGAATCTGCATTAAACTGTATCTTCCAAACTACTGAATGGATCTGGGTGAATTTTGGATATGTGGTTCACCCAGATCCCCTGGTTCTGAGGATATACTTTATATGGGGTTATTGCATGTTTTTGGGGTCCCTGTGATATGTTTCATAAAACTGTCTTCTGCCTGTGATAATGAGATTACCCATTGTGTTCAGTAATCCTATTACAGGCAGAGGGGAGGATTTTGTGTGGGAGTGTCTGTGTGTATTGTACAGATTGATTGGTTGGTTGTTTTGTCCCTCCCTGTGGGCGGTCCTGTATTCTCAACAACTGTAATAAAAACCAGGCTGGGAGTGCCAGCCTCAGTTCCTGCTTAACCATCAAAGTGAAGTGTCGTCTCATTATTGGGGGAGGATTTATTGTATGCTGTTCCAGTTTGACTGCTAGGAGTGTAAACCTATTCCTATGTTTTTTCCTATTCAACTGTCTACAGCATTCATATGCTTTAGAGTACTCATATGCTTCTCTGATTCGGTGGTTGTGGTGTCTTCTGCAGCGCTTGGAGTCCTCAGGAAACGCTAGGAGCATCCTTTAACGGAGGTACCCAGTCGGGGTGCCAGGTGATCCGTTACAATATTCATCAGATGAATAATAGGGAGAGATGGTCAAATTGTATTATTTAAGTTTACCTCTCTTTTAAAACGATTCCAAAAATTCAATTAATGTTATAATATTACATTTTCTACCCCATTAAGATGATTCTTCTTCATATGTTTCAGGCCATAGGTAACTGATCAGTTTAAAAGGTGATTTAATACTGTCCGCTTCTATCTCATACCATCCTTGTGATTTATAATTGTCTAAATGCGTATTACATGCATTAAAGAAGAGGCTCTATAGTATAGATCGATGTTTGGCATCCCAAACCCTCCCTGTTTCTTGTTAAGGTATAATATATTTGCCCCTATCCTAGGTTTTTTTATTTAACCAAATATATTTTAAAAAGGCAGTATGGATCATCTTCAGCCAAGGTTTAGGGACCTTTAGGGAAACTATTCTAAAAAGATATATAACTTTAGGTACTTTAGATGCCTTTAAAGTATTGGTCCTTCCCCACCAAGAGATTTTGAGAGGTTTTCCATGTTTTTAAGAGTTGATTAATTTCTCTCTAAAGAGATAAAAAAAAATGTACTTGCATTAAATCCTTGGGATTAGCTGTTTTATTGATCCCTAAATATCTATATTTTTTCTTAACCCATTTGAAATTGAAGTTACTATCAAGAAGTTTTATTTATTGTTTGTCCATATTGAATGGCATTGCCAATGTTTTTCTACATTTAATTTGTAATTGGACAGTGATATATTTCTGTATTACTGACATTACATTATTGGCAGAAGAAGATGGGTTAGCCAACAGAAGAAGTGTATCGTCTGCATATTGAAAAATTTAAATTTATTTTTCTTTTATATTAAAACCTTGTATATTTGTGTTTGTCCTTAAAGCTATAACTAGGGGTTCTGCTGCTATTACATATAGCAGCTGAGAAAGAGGACATCCCTGACGGATACCGTTAGATACCTCAAACCAGTCTGATTCTATTCCCTGACCTACTACTCTGCCGGATGGGAGAGAATACATTGACTGTAAGAAGTTTCCCTGCAAACTCAAACGCTTTTAATGTATATTTAAGAAAACACCAGCTGACCCTATCAAAGGCTTTTTCTCCATCTAATGCCATCTAAGAGTTTTACACTTACGGATTCTTTGATATATATTTATAATTTTTCTGATGTGATTGATGGATGATCTGCCAGAAATAAATCCTACTTGGTCTGGCGCGATTAAACTTGGAATTACTCTTTTGATTCTATTAACAAGTATAGTTGCATATATTTTATAATGAATATTGAGTAATGCTATTGGGGGGTAATTAATTAGTTCCATAGGATTTTTTATCCTTTTTAAGGATTGGGAACAAATTTGCCTTTAATATTTCTTATGACATAGATCCTTTCTCCATTATATAATTATACATTTCTGCAAGTTGAGGACTCAATTGATCTCTATATATTCTGTAAAATAAACGGATATAGCCATCAGGCCCGGGTGCTTTATTTCTTTTGAGATTATGAATAATATCACTTACTACTTCTGATGTTATAGGTTCATTTAATTGCACCAATTGCTGTAAATTTAGAGATTGCAATGATTTGTCTTAAAAAATAAGCTTCAAGTTGGAGCGAAGAAGTATGTTCTGGCAAATTGTACAACTCTTGATAGTACGATTTTAAATGCAAACCCAATTTCTTTTGGTGTTAAAAGAGTCTGTTGCCCTATAATTATTTTATTTATATGATTTTTTGCACGTCTGATTTTAATTTTGTTAGTTAATACTTGATCTGCCTTGTTACCTCGTTACCTAATAATTTGATTTTAAAATATCTAAATTTTTATTTGCTCTATTAATGAATTGTTCATTAATTTTAGATTCTACTTCTCTTTTCTGTTGTCTCTTTTGTTGGCTTAGTTTTATTTGTATTGGTATATTTAGCTAATTGGACATATAATTGTGAGAGACTTTCTTCTGTTTGTTGGGGCTACCCTGCCACAAAGGATGAGGAGTTTCGCCGCATGAGCCATTCTTTTCCCTCTGTTCAGAGTGATGCTTTCCGATTTCCCAGGATAGTATAGCTCTTACAAGAGCTGGTGATTATAGCACTCTATGATGAGGGTAAGCAAGGACTGATTTATTGATAGCCACACTGGCCTTTTATGCAATTCCCCATGCACGGGACACTACCACATGGACCTTGTGGGGAACTACACAGAATGACAATGATGTTCAACTGCATGGCACTCCCATATACAATCATACAATCTCTCCCTGCTGCCTGAGAAATTATTGAGCCAGATACTGTATTAACTCAATTATCTCTAGGTGAAAAAGAACACAATTTACAAGTTACCTGAAAGTACCCCAGACAAGTTATATCCCCTGATAGGGGGGGAGCAATATATTTAAAAATCACCCAAAGAGTTCTATGGAAGTCTTGTTTCTGACTGGCCGCACGCAAGGCTCCTGACCAAAATTGTTCAAGAGATTCAGGCTGTGCAGTCAGTCTCTTTCTGGAACTCCAACACAACGAAATACTGAAAGGAACCGTTCGTGAGAAGGATAGTTGTGTATCCCTTGTTCAGGAGTATGGTTTCGTTAAATGAACATAAGTGGAAGTCTCAGCAATGTTAGGCCCGTCGAGTGTCCGATAATAGTTCCATGCACTCGATGACCAAACCCCGCTGGAAGTTTTCGCCAAAACAAGATGGCCGCCACCTTGTGTTCGTCCATACGAATGACGGCCACCCAGCCGACCACTTAGAATGTTTAGGGATTGCGGTTAGAGTAGGTGTTAGGAAGGTCAAGGGGACTATCTCGCAGCACATGACAGCCCTGTTCAACAGTTTGTTCTGTATACAAACTGGGTAGATTTTAAGTGTTCAGTTAGTTTGTTTACCGAATGATTCAGGGTAGTAGAATTAAAAATAAACAGAAAAAGTTTACAGGGTACAATCCATGGAGGGGGCATCCGTCACTTTTTTTTTTTCTTTTTTTATTCTTTATTTTGAAAGTGCAATAAGGTTAACATACATGCCCGCAGTGCCGCAACAGCAGCTGCTGGCTGTTCAAGGCGTACAATGTCAAGTCATAGGCTTAAGTTGCACATTTTAGTATATTAACTGGTCGATACAACTCATACTGTATTACAGATATTGGTTAGTAATAAACAGCTACTCATGGTTTCGTTAACAATTGTCTTTGTTATGCAGGCTGCTGCGTTTTTAAATAATAGGTCCAAATATTAAAGTAATAGTTTAAACATGTGAAAATAATAATAATTTCTTAGGTGTCAGCATCTTAAGGTCAGTTTGGGAGTTGACACATGTTTGTGGGTGAGCAGTTAAAACAGTCAGGTTTTTCTTTAGTCATAGTGTGGCTGCTTTAGGCTGTCAGTTGTCGGTGCCTTATATACCGTCGCTGCTAAGGGCTATTCTGGTATTTGCGCGTAGATGAACACTACTGTTGTAATCCTAGTTGTAGCCTAGCAGTCTGTAGGTATGTCCTTATACCCATCTGGGATGTATTTTAAGCTGCTTAGGGGGTGTCTTGTAACCCAACTTGCCGTGTAGTGTACCTTACAGTATGGTGTCTACTGCTTCTCCTCCCCGTACGAGTTGTGTCCCTCTTCCTTCCCCTCTCGCTGGGTCACTCGTACCTCCTTGTCACCCCTCATATTTCTGGCGGGGGCTAAGTGGTAAAAGTGTTGGACTTGAGGAGTATGGGTCCATGGGGCTGTCTATACGATGTCAGTGGATGCATCTCTGAGTAGAGGAGTTAAGAGGGAAGTACCAAAAACAAACTAAAAACAACGATAATTGACAAGATAGATATTTGAGAGGCTGTAAAGCTCCTAGTTCACCCAAGTGTCTCCAGCCAACCAGGGAGGCAGGTATGTTGTCAGTTCTCTTGCGTTATATCAATCCTATGGGAGGGGGGTTCTGTAGACATGGCCTTCTTTGCACCCCTGACCCCTCAGGACCTTTTTCCTGTGCGGTGTTGTCGCCGTAGTGTTTGGGGTCTCGATCTCCCCTGTTCTGGGGGTACGTGCTTGGGGAGCTGGAGCTCCAGTATAAAGTTTGTGGGGTCTTCCTCTGCTGACAACGATAAGATTTTGTCCCCGCGTGGCACCACCAATGTGCCAGATGCTCCCTATCTGTATCTGATGCCCAGGTCTCTCAGCTGCTGGGTAATTGGCATGAACCTTCTCCTCTCCAGCAGAGTTGCAAATGGTAGGTCGTCAAAAACCTTGATGTGAAGGTTATCCACCGTGGTGGTGGCCATCTTCCTTGTGTGGGACAGGATTGCTGCTTTTACCGAGGTGTCTCGGGTGATTGCGATAATGTCCCTAGGTGCATCTGCGGGGATCCTGAATGCCGCCACTATGGGCCATGTTTTGCAGTTTTTCTTTGCACCCGTCGTGATCGCCAGTTTGTTTGTAAACTCCAGCAAGGCCTCAGGGCCTATGGTTTCTGGTGCTTCCCGGATGCGGACATTTCTCTTGCGATGCCTGGCCTCTATTGTGGTCACCGTGCGGGTAAGTCATGAAAGTTGTTGGGCCAGGGAGGTCACTTGGGTCTGGGTCTCTGCAATGAGAGCGTCTGTCCCCTTCTCTATTCTCTACTGCTCCCAGTCACGTTGTAACTCCAGTAAGTCGAGCAGTAGCTTTTTAATATCGCCTTTGGTAGATGGCGAGTCGTCGGAGTCGGACTCTTCTCTCCGGTAAACTGCTTTGGCGGTCTGTGTGGACGAGGAGTCCCCTTCGTGGGTCGATGCCTGTGATTCTATGGAGCTTTGGTTACTGTCCTGCGCCATCTTGGTCTGTATCTGCTTTTGCGGCCTACTGAAGGACCGCCTGATGTCCGGCGTATATGAGGTTAGTTTCTTGTGTTTTCATCCCATCACTTAGCTGGGGATATCCGGGTCAATATTAAGCCGGTTTTCTGCTATTTTTGCTGCAACTTCGTGGCAATTTGTCTTTTTAAACTGTGTGTTTAGCCAAAGCTCCTCACCCGCACGTCTTGTTAGCTTCCCAGCTAGTCACGCCCCCCCGTCACACTCTTTTTTATGTCACTGTGCTGCCATTTTTATCAAATGCCCTCTGATAACAGATTTAAACGCACACCATTTAATGTCTGGAGGTACTCCAGAGTATAATTTCTCTGAAAAGTTATATGCCATCATATCTGCAATATATTTTTTATTCCCGTCCGACAGAAGAAGTCAGCCTTGTAATTTCCAGTCTGATCTTCTTGTATGGAATTGTTGTTTCAATTCCATATATACAGCGTTATGGTCAGACCATGGGATTGTTATTATCTTTGATAATGTTGTTAGTTCTACCACCCTAAAGTTTCCCAAAATAAATCAATTCTAGAATAAGCACAGTGTGTTTTAAGCCCCATTTCCACTGAGCAGAACGGTTCGGGTTGGTACGGTTCAGAAGGGTTAGAATAGTCCAAGCGGTCCGACTTGCGTTTCCACTGCAAGTCGGACCGCCAGGGGAACATGCAGGGTTTAGACTGCAGCGACGTTTTTCTGCCAATCAATTAATTATTATTATGATATTTATAGAGCGCCGTCAAATTCTGCAGCGCTTTACAATGGGTGAACGAACAGACATGTAGTTGTAACCAGACAAGTTGGACACACAGGAACAGAGGGGTAGAGGGCCCTGCTCAAAGAGCTTACATGCTAGAGGGAGTGGGGTAAAATTACACAAAAAGGTAAGGATAGTATTAGACTAGTGACAGTGGCAGAAGAGGAATCAGTTGGGAGCTATTAACAGTTTAATTTATAGGCTTTTATGAAGAAGTGGGTTTTTAACGATTTTTTTTGAAGGAGTGGAGACTGGGTGAGCATCTAACAGAGGAGGGAAGCTAGTTCCACATGAACGGTGTAGCCCTCGAGAAATCTTGAAGGCGAGCAGAGGTGGGAGTACGAACAGAAGATAGACGTAAGTCTTCAGCAGATTGTAAGGGCCTAGACGGGACATACTTTTGTATAAGGGAGGATAGATAGGTGGGAGCAGCATTATGTAGAGATTTGAAAGCAAGAACCAGAATTTTAAATTGAGCTCTATATTTTATAGGAAGCCAATGTAGGAACTGACAGAAGGGTGAGGCATGGGAGGTGCGGGCGGACCGGAAGATGAGCCTCGCCGCCGCATTCATTATGGACTGTAACAGCGCAAGTTGGGAGCACGTAAGGCCACTGAGAAGCGGATTACAGTAGTCCAGGCGAGAAAGGATGGAAATGACAGGATTTGGTGATAGATTGAACATGAGGCTTGAAGGAGAGGTCAGTTTTGGTCAAGTTTAATTTAAGGAAGTGGGCAGCCATCCAGTTAGAAACAGCAGAGAGGCAGTCAGAGACACTAGTCAAGAGGGACGGGAAGAGATCAGGAGAGGACAGGTAGATTTGCGTGTCATCCGCATAGAAATGATAATGGAAGCCAAAGGAGCTAATGAGTTTACCAAGGGAGGCAGTATAGATGGAGAACAGTAGGGGACCAAGGACTGAACCTTGGGGGACACCAACAGAGAGGAGTTGGGGGAAGAAGAAGAGCCAGAGAAAGAAATACTGAAAGAGCGCTGGGAAAGGCAGGAGGAGCACCAGGAGAGAGCAATATCTCGTAGACCGATATTGTGGAGGATGAGAAGAAGCTGTTGATGATCAACAGTGTCAAAAGCAGCAGACAGGTCAAGGAGAGGTCTAGGATAGAGTAGTGACCACGAGATTTTGCAGCGAGTAGGTCATTGGATACTTTGGTCAGTGCCGTTTCCACAGAGTGCTTAGCGCAGAAACCAGACTGAAGCGGGTCTAGCAGAGAGTTGGACTCAAGGAAGTCTGTCAATCTCGCATACACAATTCTTTCAAGGATCTTGGATGCAAAAGGCAGTAGCGAGATAGGACGAATTGGGGTTACAGTTGCATGTTTGAAGGGCGATGGAAATATACCAGAGGAGAGAGAGAGATTGATAATTTTAGTGAGAGGTTAAGAAAGAGAAGAAGACAGAGTATGGATGAGATGCAAGGGAATTGGATCCAGGGAGCAGGTGGTGGGACGGGAGGACTGGAGCAGAGCAGAAACCTCTTCCAATGTAGTGGGTGCGAATGAACATAGAACAGCAGAGGGAGTGAAGTTAGGAGAAGTATTGTAAGGGGAAGAAGAAATAAATGGATGGTATCGTGACCCCAGTAGCGCCACCCCAACCATACCGTACCATTTTCCTATGGACCTGCAACTGAAGGGTGCCCAGGAATGGTGTGGTTTGATTTGGTTGCATGGGCCTCTTCTATATTGTAAACACAAAATAGCATAGCAAACCGTACCGAACCGCTCAGTGCAAATGGGGCTTAAGAGAAACAAGTGAAGTCCCTTTCCTTAGGATGAAAGGTTCTCCAGATATCCATTAGGGATCCATGGGTGGATCTCATATACAGTTAAAATTGCTCACAAGCATCACTAATCCCTGTTTAACTTGTTCTAGTTTTAGCAATTTGTCAATAAAGTGAATTGGGACATAAATGTTGGCTATCGTATAGGTTATCCCTTTTGTTTTGCATATTAATATAATTCATCTTTCTTCCTTATCAATATCTTGATATTTAATGGTTGGATCAATATATTTTGAGAAAAAAAAAAATCCACCCCTCTTTATTTTCCTTCTCTATTAATGAAGATTTGATCATGATAGGATGTGACAGGTCCCTCTGTCTCAGAACTATATTGCTATCCCGTTTGATTCGTGTAATTGCCTGCCCGTACTTCCCCGTTCATTTTTTTTAATCTACCGAACAAACTGCGAAATGGCTGACAACCCAGAAGAGAAATGTGCTGCTGGTTAACCTATTGGACTCAATTAGAACGTTGTGGTTAACCGCAGACACCTCTTAATTGAAACCGTATTCTGGGTGGTTGTTGTTCGTAGGCCGACCAAGAGGTGGTGGCCATCTTTGACGCATGAATGAACAGCGGGGTTCGTCGACAATCTTATGGAACCCAAAACAGACACTTTTTCTCCCTGAACACCGCTGAAACGGCCGACCTCCCTTCTTTGTCATCTGGCATACGAACGCCAGTCCATTCGGGACTTTTATTTCACGAATGGACTTAACCCAGATAGCCATCCCATGGAGCCATTCGTATACAGAAAGAACAGTGTGAAAGACTTTGGCTCCATGGCGATTGAACTGTGTGTATTGGATCTGAGCGCCATTCGGTAATAATGTGCGCTCAGATCTCGGCTGTCTGGGGATAGGTTATATGCACTGAATACATTCGGTAATTTTACAGTTATTTAATTTTATGTATTTTTATTGTATCATGTAAAATGGTTTGCCTCTATCCATGGAGATAATTGGATTTCTTCTCAGTTATCTCCAGGATAGAGAGGAGGGGTTTGCTTGTACAAAGGGGAGTGTTTATGCCTGAGCCACAGTGATTGGCTACTGTACCATACTTGTCCCAGTCTTCCATCTGGTCCCCTAGGGGAGTGTCCACCAGGTGGGAGACCTGCATAAATATCGGGCATGTAGCCCTCAATAAACCAGATTCCTGTTTTACCCTCAAGACGAAGCTTGGTCTCGTGTTTGGGGGGATTACTACTTTGGATTATTCTTTTGCCTGTTCCAGGAGAGAAGGATTTCGTATGATAGTCCGTTCGGGAAATTAGAGTATTTGTGAGTTGCTGGTCCCGTATCAAGAGGAGAAGGATTTTGTGTATTTTTCCAGTTCGGTGAATTGAAGCGTTCGTGAGTTACTATTCCCATATCAAGGTGAATCCCTCATTCGGTATTCGCCCCCGATACCCAGGTTATACCGTAACATGGGAAATTTTTTATTTAGAAAATTAATCTTATCACTCAATCTCCAGTGAGTTTCTTGAATACATCCTATCTTTAACTAGGAAATTAAACCGAATTTTTTTTTGTAGGGAGTTGAGACCCTGAATGTTAAGAGACAGTGTTTGATTACATCCAAACATCCAGTGTTTGGGATATGTACCGGGGTATTAAATCACTGCTACAGCATGGGCTTTCCAGATTTGGCATATTGGGAAGTCATATGCTTTGGACCTGTTGGGGGAGTGTTTTGTGAAACATTTTAGGATGCAGTGTGCAAATTCTGGATACTAAGAACGGATTGCTGTAGTGGGTGTAAATTTAGCCTAGGCCCTTTAAGTATGTACACCTGATAAAGTTGTTTTCTGGGTGTTCTGCCATGTTTAGTTTGAGGTAAAGGCCTGATCTGTATGTCTGTATGGTCTTGGTCCTTGCAATGGGTCTTATGCTGTCACTGTGGGCCATGCACCCCGAGGCTCCCATGGTATCCCTCTACCCTTACATTATGGTAAAACAGAAATAGGGTAACATAACATGACAGATAAAGATTTTAACATAACTTATAACATAACATGTGAGGGGTGATTACCCCATAACGTGTCTTTCTTCCTTAGTAGAGGCCAGTCGTGTCTCTGGAGGTAAGTCAGGTAGCGGTCAGAGAGAAGCCACTAGAGGAGGTAGTTGGCCTTTTGCGGGAGTGTTGACGAGGAGGGAGAGGAGCATCACGGTGTGTGTCTCCCTTGTGTGACTGTGGGCCCGGTGGTGTGGTTGAATGTGGGTAATACTAAAGTAGCTTGAAGCCCAGATGTTCAGCAAAGTCCTTCATTTCAGGTCTTTCAGCCACATTTACTAATACTAAGTAAAGATTACTTAGTATTAGTAAATTCAGCCCCTACTCGCTATACAGCGAGTAGGGGCATGTCTAGTAAACAGTGAGCAGCCAGTGGCTGCTCACTGTAAAAAAAAAAAAAAATTTGACACTGTAAAATGACACAGAGCACTCTGATTGGTTAGCTTGAAATCCAGCCAATCAGAGTGCTCTGTGTCATTTTGCACATCGTGGGAAAATTCTTTGGAATTTCCCCACGCTGTGTAATTTGACTCATAACTCTCTGGTTACTTTCAATCCATCAGAGTGTTATGCGTCAAATTACACAGCGTGGGAGCCGGGTGGAGGACAGTAGGTCCCCCCCTCATTGTTATTTAGGGCCCCCACCCACCGTGCAGGGGTGGGGGCCGGGGGGTGGGCAGTAGGCCCCCTCTCATTGTTATTTATGGCCCCTACCCACCGCTCAGGTCAGTGGGGAGGACAATAGGTGTCCCCCTTATTCTAATTTAGGGGCCCCACCCACCGCTCAGGTGTGGGGGCCAGGAGGACAATAGGTCCCCCCCTTATTCTAATTTAGGGCCCCCACTCACCACTCAGGGGTGGAGGCCAGGGGGGAGGACAAAAGCCCCCCCCCTCATTCTTATTTAGGGCCACCACCCACTGCTCAGAGGTGGGGGCCGGGGGGGGGAAGTAGGTCCTTCCCCTCATTGTTATGTAGGGCCCCCACCCGCTGCGCAGGGGTGGGGGCCAGGGGGGAGGAAAGTAGGTCCCCCCCTCGTCATTCTTATTTAGGGCCCGCTCAGGGGTGGATGCCGGGGGGGTGGGGGGGAGGACAGTAGGTCCCTCCCCTCATTGTTATGTAGGGCCCCCACCCGCTGCGCAGGGGTGGGGGCCAGGGGGCGGACAGTAGGTCCCTCCCCTCGTCATTCTTATTTAGGGCCCCCACCCACTGCTCAGAGGTGGGGACCGGGGGGGAGGACAGTAGGTCCCTGGCTGCTCACTGTTTACTAGACATGCCCCTACTCACGGTATAGCGAGTAGAGGCTGAATTTACTAATACTAAGTAATCTTTACTTGGTATTAGTAAATGTGGCTGAAAGGTATTTCAGCCTTTTGGTAGATAGCTCCCTAATACCGTTGGAATTAGGGTGTTATCTACTAAGCGGCTGCTTATCTTATGTTATTTTAAGTGATTTCCCTATACACATTTGTTTGCAGGGCACTTGTCCTACTCTTACCCCCATTTTACTTCCTTTTGCAGCCCTCTAGCCCTTTCCAGGACTTTTCAGAGGCATTTTAGTGCCCAAAAGTTCGGGTCCCCATTGACTTCAACATCCAGGTGTCTGCTCAACTCTACTCATAAGCCTTTTTGTTATCACGGTGTAGTATAGCCTGCACTGAATGTTTGAATAACATCAGGCCAAGTGTATTAGAGAATATTTCAAAATGGTTGCTTCTCAATAATTTAACACTCAGACTTTTCAAGTTAAGTTTAGTACTGTAACGGATCGCCTGGCACCCCGATTGGGAACCTCCGTTGACTTTCCGAGGGCTCCAAGCACTCCACTAGACACAATAACCACGGCAGACCCCACGAATTACCGCAGCTTGGTGGGGGTCTCGCCGTCTTCCACCAAGACCAGGAACAGGAACAAGCTCATACAAGAGCTTAGTGATTATACTCTGGAGAATATAGTGATTTTAGCAATCCCCAGAGTGAAGGTAGTTCTCCAACCCCTCAAACATGAGCCGAAACTTCATGAAGGGTAGAACAAGCCTGAAGCTTTATTGGTACAGGTTGGCTTATATACAATTCCTCAGGCCTGTGGCACACCCCCAGGACCTGATGGAACACCGCATTACAAACTGTACAGACCAATAAGAACAGTATAACAATGCCTGACACTCCCATATACAATCCCTCCCCTCTGCCTGTGATATAATTAAAGTAGTTAATGCATAAACCTAATTATCCAGAGGCAGAAAAAAAAAACCACATTTATACATAGTCTAGAAAACACCCCAAAACATGACATATCCCCATAAATCTTACATCCCCTGATAGCTCTGGGTGAACAACATATCCAAAAATGGAAGTCATATTTTTGCCCAGGCGAACCCAGGATTTCATGCCCAAAACAGTTCCATAGATTTGCGGCTAAGTGCTGCTGGAGGACCGACCGGGAAGCGCTAGGTTTTCGTGCCGAAAATAGTTCCAGGGCATTCGCAGCTAAGTCCCCCTGAAGTCTATTTGCGGTTTTAGTCAATGCGAACAAGATGGACACCACCACGTGTCGAATGTCCCTGTAGAGACCTCGGTCCCATCTCCACATGCCATCTGGAGGTCATCCCAGAGCCAGTCGATGAGGTCCCCCACTTCGGTAGCTGATAGGGAAGCAAGGGGTACCTCAGCCAGGTCTTCCCAGCTGTAGAGTGGTAGGTCTGGTTCTGCTTGCCCGGTAGGTTGGGGCTGCACGAAGCTGAGCAGGTGTTGGTAGTCCTGCTCCAGCTCCCACTCCCTTGTTACCAGGTGGGTCATGTCTTTGCTCACCTTGCGGTCGTCAGCACAAACATACATGCCCATCTGGTAGTCATAGATGTCCCAAAATCTAGACTCCTCCATGCTGCCGATATCAATGTCCTCCTGCCTCCAAGGCATCCCATAGGAACCCAGGGCCATCATAATCACCTTTGGGTTAGTCATGCTTGGCCGTCCAGGGGGTATGTTTCTCCAAGGCCCAGTGGCGAAGTTGCTTTCGCCACAAGTACTACATAGTAACCTAAATAGGGAGAAAATAACAAAAGAGAAAACACACAAAGCACCAATTGTGGTACAGATGCCTTGATCGCTACTATAATGTAATAAAAGAAGGAGACAATCTCTCAGGTCGTAACAATAATCACAATGTCAATAATCACAAAGTCAACGTTAAGGAATTTGCTTTAATAATATAATTGTAGATTATGCTAGCTTTAGTGTACCTATAATCTTAATTTTATTAATGACAGGAGGCGAGTATTTGCTTTAGTCTCTCTTTACTAGAACTCCACAGCAGCTCAGAAAAAACAACCAATCAGAAAAAAGTTAGGTACTATAAAACTCCCCTCCCCATGCATCATTTCCTCTTTCAAGCTGCGACAAAACAGAATAAAAGGCAGAGAACATCATGGGGAAGAAACGAAGTCCTAGATACGATGAATATAACGATGTCCACTGTAACGGAATGCAATGTATCAGCATACGATATCCGTTGGTACATCTAGGAAATCCACAGTCAGAGTAGAAAGCAAGGCAGTATTCCCAATCCTCCCAATAACCGGACGAAACACAGTTTGGGAGTCAACTAAAAAACTCGGTTTATTCACAGGCAGTATATTTATACAGTTCCCCATGCAAGGGGTTTCCAGACAGTAATTCCAGGGGATTTCTCCCACCATGCATTGTGACTTTCCCAACAGGCCTTGCTGCACGAGAGAGATACTCCCACTAAAATGGACGACTAAGTGGATTATCTCCTCGTGCAGCGAAACCGACAATTGACATTAAAATACAGAAATTACACAATATTCGGTACTTTGCAATAGTTGAACGTTCGGTAGATAGCTGGGGTCGGAGCGCACACTTTGGGGGAATACCGCTCCGATCCCAGCTGAATTGACCGAACGCCGCACATAATACAATAAAACATTAAAGTGAGTTTAAAAGTACCGAATAAGTACGGGACATACAATGGACCGAACGCGGGGCTCCCGAACGTCCTGGAAGTCCAGCAGCGTTCAAATCATCGAGTAGCCGTTTTCAGTTCCAGGCTCTCGACGACCGAACACCGCTGCAGGGACAAAGGATCCAAGATGGCCGACCGCCGCATGGTCGGTAGTAGATCGACGGCCACCTCGGAGAGCCCTTAATTACCGATTGCAACAATGTTGCAATCGGTGAATTGGTATCACACGACTTGGGAATGTGTGGTCGACCTGGGGAGCCCGTATTCGTACGGCGAACGGCCAGAACAGCCGTGTTTTGTCGTATGAATGCTTGGTGCGCTGGCCGCATACGGCGGCCAGCATGCGAACGGCCACAATACGGTACATACACAGGTTAAAATACACAGTATATATTCAGCCTACGGACAACCTTTAATAACTACAGTCCAGAAGTGGCTAGTTTTGCCACAATGCTCCCCCAGAACCAAGCCGGCATACACAGTCTGATCCCAACGGATCGGCTTGGGGATGTCCGGGAGAGTACTCACAGATCACTTCTCGAGTTCAGTCTGTCTAGATAACCCGTCAGCGTTACCGTTTTGTTTTCCTGGCCGGTAATGGATAGTAAAGTCAAAGGGCTGCAGCGCCAAACTCCAGCGCAGCAGCCTGGCATTGTCTCCAGACACACGGTTTAGCCACACTAACGGGTTGTGATCGGTGAGTAAGGAAAAAGGTTGTCCGTACAAATAGGGCTGTAACTTTTTAAGGGCCCACACCACGGCCAGGCATTCTTTCTCGATGGCGGCGTAGCTCACTTCACGAGGCAGCAATTTGCGGCTTAAATATGCTACGGGGTGTTCTCCGCCATCGGCTCCCACTTGGCTCAGTACTGCCCCCAATCCAAACATTGAAGCGTCTGTGTGAACCAGAAATCTTTTAGTTGGATCAGGAGCAGTTAACACAGGAGCATTGGTGAGAGCAGTCTTGAGTTGTTGGAATGCCTGCTCACACTCTGGGGCCCAGACAACCAGTCGGGGAAGGTTCTTTTTCGTCAGGTCGGTTAGGGGTTTGGCGAGGGTGCTGTAGTCAGGGACAAATTTTCTGTAATAGCCGGCTGTCCCTAAGAACGCCAGCACCTGGGTCTTCGTCCTGGGGGTAGGCCACTTGGCTACGGCCTCAATCTTGGCTGGCTCGGGTCTCTGCTGCCCACACCCTACACGGTGGCCCAGATACTGCACCTCGGCCATACCTATGTGGCACTTGCTAGGTTTTAGGGTTAACCCAGCCTCCCCAATGCGATCTAGGATCGCCCCTATGTGGTGTATGTGGTCTTCCCAGGTCTGACTAAAAATGGCTATATCATCGAGATAGGCACAGGCATACTCCTGAAAACCATCCAGTAGCCGATCTACCATCCGCTGAAAGGTAGCCGGAGCGTTTTTCATTCCGAAAGGCATGACCTTGAACTGGTACAGGCCAAACGGAGTGACAAACGCCGACTTAGGGATGGCATCATCGGCTAGGGGAATTTGCCAGTATCCCTTACACAAGTCAATGGTAGTGAGATACTGGCCCCGTGCCATCTTGTCTAACAGCTCGTCTATCCGGGGCATCGGGTAGGCGTCAGACACCGTCTTGTCATTTAGCCTCCGGTAGTCAACACAGAATCGGGTGGTGCCATCCTTTTTAGGTACCAGGACTACCGGCGATGCCCAGGGGCTATCGGAGGGTTCGATAACCCCTAGCTGTAACATTTCGTCTAGCTCGGCTTTCATATGGGTACGGACGGATTCTGGAACCCGATATGGGGCCTGGCGCATAGGGAGCTGCCCCGGGGTCTCCACTCGGTGGGTGGCTAGCGGAGTGTATCCAGGTAAATTGGAGAAGGTAGTCCCCTTGGCGACAATCAGCGCCTGTACTTGGGCACGCTCCTGGGGGCTTAGCCGCTCCCCCAGCTGAACTCCCCGGGAGGGCTCTATCTGCTTCTCGGGTTCTAGTAGGTCGGGTAAGGGTAAATTTTCCTGATCCTCTAAGGAGGAGGCACAGATTGCCGTCACATCCTCTATCCTCTCATGGTAGGGCTTGAGCATGTTCACGTGGAGCATGCGTCTCTTCCCTACCCCTGAGCAGGGGCCGATCACATAGGTAGTGTCGCATCGCTGCTCCACTACCTGGTATGGGCCTTGCCAGATGGCCTGCAGCTTATCTGTGCGGACGGGTTTTAAGATCAAAACCTTCTGTCCCACCTGAAAGCTGCGGTCCCTGGCTCCTCTATCGTACCAGCGTCGCTGGCGTTGTTGGGCCGCCTGGAGGTTGGTGTGTACAGCCTGAGTCAGCGCCTCCAGACGGTCCCGGAACTCCAGGACGTATGATACGATAGGGGTTTCGCTGGTGGTACTCTCTCCCTCCCAGTGTTCCCTAATCAAGTTCAAGGGTCCTCGCACCCTCCTCCCAAACAATAGCTCAAACGGGGAGAAGCCTGTCGACTCCTGGGGGACCTCTCTATAGGCAAAGAGTAGGTGAGGCAGAAACCTCTCCCAGTCCTTGTGGGTTTCCCCGAACGTCCGAAGCATCTGCTTCAGCGTCCCGTTGAACCGCTCACATAGTCCATTGGACTGGGGGTGGTAGGCGGAGTTAACGATTGGCTTAATGCCACACACCTTCCACATATGTTGAGTAACTTCGGCCGTAAATTGAGTACCTCGGTCCGAGATTATCTCTTGGGGAAAACCTACTCGGGAAAATACCTTCATTAATGCTTCGGCTACGGTCTCAGCGTGAATATTAGAGAGGGCCACGGCTTCGGGGTATCTGGTGGCGTAGTCCACTATAGTTAGGATATACCTCTTGCCGGAGGGGCTGGGTTTTGGCAGGGGTCCTACTATATCCACTGCTACTCGGCTGAAGGGTTCGGCTATGATGGGCAGGGGGCATAATCTGGCTTTGTGGCGATCCCCTCTTTTACCTACCCGCTGGCAGACGTCGCAGGAGGTGCAATATTGGCGCACGTCCTGAGAGATCCCGGGCCAGAAGAAGGCATGGGTCAAACGGTACCGGGTACGGGTCATCCCTAAGTGTCCTGACAAGGGGATGTCATGAGAAATTCGCAGCAGCTCCTGTCTATACTTCTGGGGTACCACTAGTTGCTTATTAGTTAAGGTGACAGACCCCCCCACATCTTTGGCCGTGACACGGTATAGCAGCTCTCTCTCCCAGATGAACCGCTCCCCCTCTAACCCTGCTTGGTCGGTTTGTGCCCGGTCCCAATATATTTGGAGAGTGGGATCGGTCTGGACTTCAGTCGCAAAGGTAGTCGGGGTATCCCAGGACATGGGGGTCAGTTGGGGAACATGGTCTCTTACCTGAGCCTCAGAGTGCGTTGGTGTAGCCGTGGTGCGAGCCTGTTGCCGGGTGGTTACGGGAAGGGCCTCTTGGTACGGAGTCTGGGGAATAAAAGCGGAAGTCATTTGGCCCAAGTCATTCCCCAGTACAACATCGGCAGGTAAATTCTGCATCAGCCCTACTTCTACGGTCCCCTCTCCCACACCCCAATCCAAATGAACTTTGGCAGTAGGTAGCCGGTATACTGCTCCCCCGGCCACCCTTACTGCCACGGAGCCGCCAGTGTGGGTTGCGCCTGGTACCAAATGTGGTGCAACCAAAGTTAAAGTGGCTCCCGAATCCCGGAGCCCTTGCACCTCTTTTCCCTCCAGGGTCACTAGCTGCCGATGGTGCTGTCGGTTGTCGGTGGCTCGGACTGACATTACTTCGTGCAGCACCCCTAGAGGCTCCTCAATTTAAGCGCTCAGCACGTCTTGGGTGGCGGGTGCTACCTGATAATGGTGCGCAGCAGCCCTGGGTGCCAAATTTTGTCGCACCTGATTCCAAGCTTGCCGGCTCCGGTTTTGGGTGCACTCTCGGGAAATGTGCCCCCACTGCTTGCAGGTGTGACACTGAATGTTAGCCCTGCCGTTGTATCGGGAGGGGGCTGGTGGAGTATTCAGTGCCGGTCTGTGCAGGGGTGCGGTGGGGCTGGTAGGGGTAAAATTATTGGGTGGCCCTGTAATCCGAGGGAGAGTCTTATTTTGGGCCCCGTGATGTCTCCTGGCATCAAAATGCTGATCCGCCAATTTAGCGGCTTCGGGTAGGGTGAGTGGTTTCCGGTCTCTCACCCATTCTTGTGCTTCTGGGGACAAACCATTAAAAAATTGTTCCAGCAGCATTAACTGCCTCAACTCCTCCATGTTAGTAGCGTTGCTGGCCTGTATCCAGCCTAGTGATGCTTGGTCCAGCTTGTGCGCCCATTCTGCATGAGAATCTTTCTCAGGCTTGCGCAAGCCCCGGAATTTCCGCCGGTATGCCTCTGGGGTAATAGCATACCTCTCCAAGATTGCCCTCTTTACTTTAGGGTAATCCTTACTGTCCTCTCGGGGTACAGCACGGTAGGCTTCAGCTGCCCTACCCGATAATTTGCCTGCCAGCAGCGGCACCCATACTGCGGGCTCCAAATCGTGCAGATCGCACAGCCGCTCAAAGTCCTGCAAATACCCATCGATTTCGTCCTTTTCTTCACAAAACGCTTTAAAGGCGTGATGTGGGACTTTGGGTTTGACCTGTCCGTAGGTGGAGGCAGTAACAGACTCTGCCCTAGGCGGGGTTGCTGGTGTGCTGGTCGCCATCAGATAATCCTGTACATCTGATACCATCACGGTCAATATTTCCAGCGGTACTGGTTGCGGTAAAAACTCCAATCTGGTTTGCAGCTCTTTTTGGAATGGGGTCTCTTCCTTGGCTGGTGGGGGTGTAGCGCTGCGGGCTCGGTCTCCCTCCATCAGTTCAGCGATCAGCACAGCCTTAGACTTGTTGCTGGCTATCTTACCCCTGGCTTCCAGTAGCTCTTTTAAAGTTTGTCGTTTTAGTATGGTATAGTCAATCTCCATACGAATTGCCCTTGCTTTCCTTGTTCGGTCGTTCCAGTTTCCACGAACGCTGCTTTTTCGGCTGTAAGGTTCGGATCCCGTCGCTTGCCACCAATTGTAACGGAATGCAATGTATCAGCATACGATATCCGTTGGTACATCTAGGAAATCCACAGTCAGAGTAGAAAGCAAGGCAGTATTCCCAATCCTCCCAATAACCGGACGAAACACAGTTTGGGAGTCAACTAAAAAACTCGGTTTATTCACAGGCAGTATATTTATACAGTTCCCCATGCAAGGGGTTTCCAGACAGTAATTCCAGGGGATTTCTCCCACCATGCATTGTGACTTTCCCAACAGGCCTTGCTGCACGAGAGAGATACTCCCACTAAAATGGACGACTAAGTGGATTATCTCCTCGTGCAGCGAAACCGACAATTGACATTAAAATACAGAAATTACACAATATTCGGTACTTTGCAATAGTTGAACGTTCGGTAGATAGCTGGGGTCGGAGCGCACACTTTGGGGGAATACCGCTCCGATCCCAGCTGAATTGACCGAACGCCGCACATAATACAATAAAACATTAAAGTGAGTTTAAAAGTACCGAATAAGTACGGGACATACAATGGACCGAACGCGGGGCTCCCGAACGTCCTGGAAGTCCAGCAGCGTTCAAATCATCGAGTAGCCGTTTTCAGTTCCAGGCTCTCGACGACCGAACACCGCTGCAGGGACAAAGGATCCAAGATGGCCGACCGCCACATGGTCGGTAGTAGATCGACGGCCACCTCGGAGAGCCCTTAATTACCGATTGCAACAATGTTGCAATCGGTGAATTGGTATCACACGACTTGGGAATGTGTGGTCGACCTCGGGAGCCCGTATTCGTACGGCGAACGGCCAGAACAGCCGTGTTTTGTCGTATGAATGCTTGGTGCGCTGGCCGCATACGGCGGCCAGCATGCGAACGGCCACAATACGGTACATACACAGGTTAAAATACACAGTATATATTCAGCCTACGGACAACCTTTAATAACTACAGTCCAGAAGTGGCTAGTTTTGCCACATCCACCATCCGAGAGTAACCGTCAAACTAGATAGTGTTGATGGACTGTAAACTGAAACGAGAGAAAAACAGAATCGAACAGGTTGATTATCCAATGAAATGTACTCAGAATAAACATGTAGGTACCCAATGTAGCAACCAAAATGAACCTTAATATGTAGATATCCCAACCCTACTTATGCAAATAAACACAGACATAAGGAACAAGCGACAGGTATCAGAGACAACAAACAGAGTTGCATATGTACCTGATAATCTAAACTATAACATTAAACAAGGGAGGGACAAGAATGGGTGGGAAATACTCGCCTCCTGTCATTAATAAAATTAAGATTATAGGTACACTAAAGCTAGCATAATCTACAATTTTATAACATGACAGGAGGCTTCGTATTTACTGTTTCAACGCTCAATTCACCAATCCAACGCTGTTTGTGTCGCTGGTATCTATTCCAGGAAATATCAGAGTAATCCTAATTGGACATTCCAAGTACGATAACTGACAGTAGACGGATCAAAGAAAATGCCAGCCGACGAAGCATCTCAATTACGGAAAAAAGTACCATCCGCTGGTAAATCCATCGTATGTGGTTGCGGCTAGTTTCCTAGCAGCCGGTCCATGAGCTGGCAAGCTGACCTATCAGCCACATTCCTGTAGTTGTAATATCGAAGGTCAAGTTCGGACTTGGGGACGCGAGAAGAAAACGTCACCATGTCTCAACTCATGATCCGTAAGGCGGTTCGACCCATCATGCCAGGGACATTCGGCGATGTGGCCTTGCAGGTAGATCTCCAATCTGAAGGAATGCGCCCAAGTCCACTACCAAAATCGCACTAGAAACCGAGGAGGATCTTCCGTTCCTTCCTGTCCTACCCGGTGAGATGTCTCATCCGAGGATAAATTCATAATGCAGGCAAGAGTGTGGCCAAACTAGCCGTATTCTAAGTGATTCCAAGATTCCAAATGGACTGTGTAAACCTCGGACGCAGTAGAGAAAGCCTCCAAAGGACGTCCATTCAGGGTTCCGAACTGAACTTGTGTGGAAGGACGGTGGTCGACTATTCTGGGAATAGTGAATCCTGGAAACCTTCAAAGGAAAGGGAAATGCCAACCGGAACGCAGATTTCCATCCAGCAATGCCCTCGTCAAAGAGTGAAAGATGTCTGTAGGAGTCGGGGCACACCAGGTACCTCCGTAAAGTCTCGTAGATCTCCTCGACGGTAGTTGAAAAGGAAGGTTAGCGCCAAAGAAGACGGCTCCCGTGAGGGATAAATAGAGTATAGACGAAGGGTCCTCCATCTCCAAACCATGTTCACCAGGTATGCGCTCCGAGGAGACGGGGCAGTCACACCATCTTATCCCAAGATCGTAAAGACCGGGGAAGTCAAGACATGTGACCCATACGTACGGTTTCACCTTCAGACCGGGTAATAGGCCTTCCTTAATCTTGTTACCCGAGCAAGGCAGTGCCTGTTTGCTCCATGAAGGCCTCCGTATCTCCTGACATCTTGACATGGGAGAAACGGTCTGTGCAGATTGCTCGTAATGGACTGGATATCCAAAACAGAAAGCAAACTCTGTATTATATGGTGCAGAATATGCCAAAAACATGCACTCTCAAAATACCGGAGGACCATCCGTTAGCGTACCATCTCCAGGAGTGTGTGTAAATAAGTGGGAGACTCCCCCCGTTATACCTCTGAGTATTTCTCGCGTGTTTTACAGTGGCCCGGATCCAGTAGATCCATCACAGGAGATAGAATAGAGGGATCTAGTCTAAACATGTAATTCTTGCATGACCAGGCAGTCCTCTAGAACAAAGTCAGTAGCGTGGATGTCAGCTCTAATTGAATGCAGGAGGGACGCCCCTCTATGTAGTCATCAATGTCTTGCACAGGCACAAGCCTGTGTGATGAACAAATGACCGGTACTGTAGAGCGTCGAGTGTATGAGAGAGACGCACTCTCTACTACTGGGAACGCATACCGTGAGAGCGTCCGACAGCTAGCCTGAGCGGGCCGCACCCGTTAGTAACCAACAGCAGAGTCTACATCCGAGACCGGTTATCTCTATGAGAATGGGTCCACCCAACTTGTCCTCTGTATCCAGCCCAGTATCTGGTTGAGGACATGTGAGGGGCTGCGCCCTCTAATAACAAATCAGTATCCGGTTCCGTATGAGAGGGTTCGCCCTCTGTTCCTGAAAATAAATATACTCGGATCGAGGTGATGGAGGGCCGCACCCTCCCGTGGTGCAAACTAGAGTCCCTAGAGATTCAGGGTGACCAAACTGTAGGGCGCACCAATTATAAATGTCAGCATAAGGCTGAGGGCAATCTGGGAAACAAGGAATGGAAAACTATCAACCGACTATCCGGATCCCGTGCGCGCGCGGGGTCCTGGTAGACCGTTGGTAGTCCAAGGAAAGCTGGAGACATTCTCCGCAATCCACGAGTGCCCGGGAGGTCGGAGGAGGCCAAGTCAGGCCTCACGACGACCCGAGCGAATAGGAAAATGAAGTCATGAAAAAACAAAAAAGCAACAATAAACGTAGATAAGAGAAAATACACCCATTCTATCTCGGATAGAATGTAAACAGCAGGTCGGAAGGTAAGAAAAGTAAATCCCACTGGACAGGGCCAGGAGCTAACCTAACGCAGAAAAAAACGACCGAACCTATAAGGACTCCGGGAGGCAGATACAGAGTAGCTGGTAAAGACAAGGAAAAAAAACACTGCTTTCTCCTGTAGGAGTCTGAGTACCAGTCCTTGCTTGTGCGAAATCCTCCTTGGAGATGTGCCGTCGCCGGTTTAGAGCAAACCGTGGATGTGTCCGGGGTCTTCACAAGAAACTTTGCCCTTCAGGCGTGAGGTCTAGGGCCGTCACCCCTCCCACCATATTCAGATGGCCGTATACTGTTGTCTTCTTGAACACTATGGCAAAGGTGTTTGACTGGACACCTGCCCATCTCCCAGTCACTGGTGGGCACTGGGTGATATTACCCCAAGCCTGTGGCCAAAAGAGGCTCGGTACCAATAATGTGGGCCCACCAGTAGGGCACAGGCCCAGCAAGCCAAACATGGATGGACACAGAAGGGATAGCCAAGCAATTAGTCACAGACATAGCAGGCCATACAAGCAGGCACCAAGCCATACAAGCAGGCCATACAAGCAGGCTATTCAGTGGGCACCGACATAGCAGGCCAATCAATGGGGCACAGAAATAGCAGGCCATTTTAACGGGCACAGACATAGTAGGCTTTTCTTATGGGCGCAGACATAGCAGGCCATTCTTATGGGCGCAGACATAGCAGGCCATTCTTATGGGCACAGACATAGCAGGCCATTCTTATGGGCACAGACATAGCAGGCCATTCTTATGGGCACAGACATAGCAGGCCATTCTTATGGGCACAGACATAGTAGGCCCTTCCTATGGGCACAGACATAGTAGGCCGTTCTTATGGGCACAGACATAGTAGGCCATTCCTATGGGCACAGACATAGCAGGCCAATCTTATGGGCACAGACATAGCAGGCCATTCTTATGGGCACAGACATAGCAGGCCATTCTTATGGGCACAGACATAGCAGGCCATTCTTATGGGCACAGACATAGCAGGCCAATCAATGGGGCGCAGACATAGCAGGCCAATCAATGGGGCGCAGACATAGCAGGCCAAACAATGGGGCACAGACATAGCAGGCCAATCAATGGGGCACAGACATAGCAGGCCAATCAATGGGGCACAGACATAGCAGGCCAATCAATGGGGCACAGACATAGCAGGCCAATCAGTGGGTTGTATATTACCATAATATTACCATAACACGTCTTTATATAGCGCCTTCCAATTCCGTAGCGCTTTACAGTGGGTATTGAATGAATAACGGGGACCTCTGAGTTCGGGTAGAGGACCCTAAAAATTGTAGATCCTCAGGGCATCTTGTGATATAGGGCCCTTAGACAAACAACCCTTTTAGACAGCGTAATGCTGTGTGAGTAACTTGAACCGGGACTGGCCGTCCCTAAATGCCCAGCAGGCAAATAGCGGTATCCCAGCTGTATTGGTATAAGCGGAAGTTGTCACAGTGATTCTGTTCATGAAAGAAGGATACATAGAGCGATACCCTCCTTAAACTGTGAATCGGTATGCACATGCCCACACAGGTCCGTTTGAAATTTCTTAGCATCATTATAGGCTACCATCATCATATCACCTGTGTAACCATGGGCACTTCCAGGAGTAGGGCTGAATAGCCAACTCAATGGCCCTCCCCACAACCTGACTAAATTGCATAGTAACAGCGTAGACTGGTCTCCCAAACCAGGTAGTCAGAGCCCGGTCCAGGCATGTCTATATGTGCCGTGGACAGGAAATCCATACCAGAGTAGACTCGTCTGAGTCCTCACAACTGGGCCAGAAAAAAAATAAATAAACAAATAAATAAATAGAAAAATAAACAAATAAATAAATAAATAAAATATATACTGAGAAGCACACGAATCTTAGAATAGCTGGCGCTGTGTACGCCCTGTACAGAGACCTGAACTGAGTTTCCAATATACCTGTAGTCTCAGTAATCGTATATATCCTGATAGTAGAACTCGCAGTAATCTCTGATACAGTAGCTATGGTGCATGCAGGGAACAGGCTCTCATAGGAAGCAAGCGTATGAAGTACGCCTACAGTGACAAAATAAGGTCTGTGCCACAGACAGAGCAGTAAAGGAATACTGACTATAGGCATGTACTCCAGCCCAGTAAAATAAATCTAAATATACACATCACCACATCTATACACACACATAAATCTACATATATACATTCATACAAATACATACACCCACACATACCTACATCAACCTGGATATAGAATCTAATGAGAAAATGTCACTAAATTGTCCCCTAAACAGAAGGAGCAAGCACAAGCTGCATGCAGTCACCTAATGAAAAAACAAACAAAACCGACATGCAGCATGACAGCTGAACCGGGTGGAGGCAGACCTACAACGTGCCAAGTAATGAAGTGTACCGACGGGGGAGGGGGCGCGAGCGGTCGCACTCTCTCCCGGTCGGACACACGAGGTCCGCGGGCGGAGGCAGATCCGGCCGCTAGGTACTTGTGGAAGCGCACGCGAGTACCCCCGCGGCCGGCAAAGTACATGGGACCGCCGGAGATGAAATCCACAGTCCTGGAGCTCGGGGGTCGAAGGAGGCAGATGTAGTAAGCCTCCTGAAGCCCCCGAGCGGCACACACACCGCAGGGAAAAGGCGGAAGCACATGGCATGAAAAGTGGTCAAACATAATCCAAGGGAAAACAGACAGGGGGTCGGCACAAGTCCAAGAAAAGAAGAGCAAGGACCCCAAAGCCCCCCACAAATATATAGGAAACTACAGCGCAGTTACAGGGGACAAGAAATCACATAAGATATAAGACATGATTAGAACAAATCCAGCAAGGGCAGAAAAATATAAATACCTAAGAAAAACTTTCACAAGAAAATAAATAAATACATTACTGAAGAAAAATATATCTATGACTAAATTCCACAAGTGTAATCTACAAAATAGAATCTAAAATACTGAATATAAGCAATAAAATCCCAAAGCCACCCACTTTAAGCAGGAGGCAGAGGTACTCTGACCTGTACTGATGCGGAGCAGCAAAGAAAGAGGAAATGATGCATGGGGAGGGGAGTTTTATAGTACCTAACTTTTTTCTGATTGGTTGTTTTTTCTGTGCTGCTGTGGAGTTCTAGTAAAGAGAGACTTAAGCAAATACGAAGCCTCCTGTCATGTTATAAAATTACCGTTTTTGCTACGTGGTTAAAGAACAATTGATCTTTATGTAATCCAATAATTTACCCATGGTTGCAATACTTTCCAATATTTACATATCTGACCCTCAGCCCCCCCAATATAACTCCTCCATAAATCTTGTGTCTTCTACTTTGTTTACCCATTGCTCAAGAGTAGGGTTTGTTTGTTTTTCTCCCCAAAACCTAGGTATAAGACTGTTGACTTCATTCAGAAGCAGATTTAAAAATGTTTGCTTAGCTGTATCTTTAGGCCATCCTAATAGAATTTGCGATCGAGAAAGGGTAATAGGCAGAAATTATTTCATAAAGCCCAAAACCTGTGACTAAAACTGTTGTATTATTGAACAATGCCACCATATCTGTTCCAGACTGCCTTCAGTTATATTGCATCTCCAACAGATGTTACTAATATTAGGAAATATTGAGGTGTGCGGTATCATTGTGTAACTTGTTTATAAAAAAGTTCCCTTTTTGCCTGACTCTCGTGTTGAGGGCATAACCGTCTGAAAAATATGAGTCCAATCCCTCTCTATTAACTGGATATGTAATGACACTGCCCATTTCCTCTGAAAGGGGGCTAGTTCTCCTCCTATGAAGTCCTTTTGTTATTAGAGAATATATTTTATAAAGTGGTCAAGCAATCTGTCTTGGAAGATGACATACTTGCTCAAATGCCCCAATGGGGCATTATTTCCTTCCTGAGGAAGCGCATTAATTGTAACTAACTCAGCATATCCCAGAGTGTAGGACATCTAGTGGGGCCAAGAGCTATGCTAAAGTATCCTGCACTAAAAAGATGGTTAAGGTTTATCTGGGATTTGCCTGTCAATTGGAGCATTGATTGATGTCCCTGGCCCTCCTGAAAATCAGGGTTATCTGTAACAGCTTATAATGGTGATATACCTGGAGACAACGACCAAATAGATCTATGTTTTCTCCATATTTTGAGCATGTTTGTAATTAGAGGGTGTGAATAAGGACAAAGCCTATCAATATTAGTAGTCAACCAGGGCATAACATGCAATGGGGTTGTGGCAAAAATCAGGTTCAATTGAGTACCAACATTTCTTATATTCTATGTTGGTCAATCTAACCAGTATTGCAGCTGCATAGTAGTCCCAGTTCCCCCTTATCAGTGCTTCTAGTCAATATATGATAGGCAATTATTGGGTGTTTACCCCCTTAAATATGTGATAAAATGGATTTGAGTTTAAAAAAAAAAAAAAAATGATTGTAGAACATAAATATGCAATGTCTAGGGAGAATCATCATTTTTAAAATGTTAATACCACCCGTCAATGTCAAATGTAAGGCAGGTTCCATTTGGAAAGGTCCAATTTAATAGCTGCTAAAAGGGGTAAGTAATTTGCTTTTACCAAATTGGATAATAAAGGATTGATGTTTACATCTAAATATTTAGAGAGATATCAGCTATGCCTCTTTGATGATGCCTAACAAGACTGAAACGATCGTCCTTTTGGATGTGGACTGCCCGTATGGGTGGGACCAGTCTGATATGTTTCAGAGATGTTCTCTCTGTAATGGCACAAGATGAGCTAAAACCAGCTTGAGAACTGAGCGGGGACCCACCGAAGGGCAGGCTATTTCAGCTGCTGCCCGTTCTCAGTATTCTCTTGCACCCTGTTTTCTGCTCTCCACAAGATTAAAGGGTAATCCAGACGTGGACCCCTTGCTCACGGTGCCTAGAGAGATATTAGCTATGCCTCACTGATGATGCCTAACAAGGCTGAAATGATCGTCTGGGGTTGCTGTGTCTCTCGTGCAGAGGGAACTTGCTGGCATTTTGGATCAGGACTGCCCATATGGGTGGGACCAGTCTGATATGTTTCAGAGATGTTCTCTCTGTAATGGCACAAGGTGAGCTAAAACCAGCTTGAGATCTGAGACTGGACCCACCGAAGGGCAGGCTATTTCAGCTGCTACCCATTCTCAGTATTCTCTTGCGCCCTATTTTCTGCTCATCTAAATCTTTTATTCCGTTAGAGGCCCAGTGAAATTGATATGATTTGGGAAATAACTGCTTCAATTTACATGAGACACACTCCCATCATTTCATATTTCATGGTGTTGACTTTAAAATCTGATATGGAGCTGAATTTGTTCAATTCAGCCATTATATAGGGTAGTGAATCACCTCACCTCCTGATTTTGTCAGATAGCTTTGGGGAAGGTCTCCATAATTTAGGAGAATAATATTGGGGAAAAGAGAGCAACCCTGCCTAGTTCCATTTCTTATGCTAAATGAATTATAATTTTGCCTGTTAATCCTTTTGCTAGCTGTTGGTCCATGATAGAGTTGTCATACCCAATGTCAAAATCTCGTCTGAAGCCCCAGTGCCTCCAACACAAGGAATAGATAGGACCAGTCCACTCTTTCAAACGCTTTTTCGGCATCTATAGCTAAAAGGAGTAAGGGCACCTTGGCCGTACCTGCTCCATGTATAACATTAAGAAGTTTAGTGGTATTGTCCCAAGCTTCTCTTCACAAAACCAGCTTGATCAGAGTGGACTAGTCCAGGCAATAGGGGCTTGAGATGGAGTGGCAATATTTTAGCAAATGATTTAAGATTAGAGTTGATTAACAAAATTGGCCTAAAGTTCCCACATTGAGTGTGATCCTTGCCCAGTTTAGGAATAAGTGTGACTGAAGCATAAAGCATTGGGGAGTAGGGGGATAACGTACAGTCTAATGAACATGAGTTGAAAGTCTTAAAGAAATGAGGAACTAAAGCGTCTATAAATGTATTATAATAACATGTCGTTAGACCATCAGACCCCAGGCTTTTCCCATTCAGGTTTGAGTTCAATGCCTTGGTAAATTCTAAATTAGTAAAAGGTTGCTCCAAAATAGTAACTTTGTCTGCAGGTATCTTGTGAGTCAGGTTATTTCTGATATAATCAAGGACTAGGCCTGTGATATTGACTTTTGTGGAAGGTTGTAGAGATTCTGGTAGCAAGAGTGAAATGTTTGAGCTGTATGATATGTAGTAAAATGTGATTGTAACAGGGTCCCTCTGTACAGGGAGTGCAGAATTATTAGGCAAGTTGTATTTTTGAGGATTAATTTTATTATTGAACAACAACCATGTTCTCAATGAACCCAAAAAACTCATTAATATCAAAGATGAATATTTTTGGAAGTAGTTTTTAGTTTGTTTTTAGTTTTAGCTATTTTAGGGGGATATCTGTGTGCGCGGGTGACTATTACTGTGCATAATTATTAGGCAACTTAACAAAAAACATATATATACCCATTTCAATTATTTATTTTTACCAGTGAAACCAATATAACATCTCAACATTCACAAATATACATTTCTGACATTCAAAAACAAAACAAAAACAAATCAGTGACCAATATAGCCACCTTTCTTTGCAAGGACACTCAAAAGTCTACCATCCATGGATTCTGTCAGTGTTTTGATCTGTTCACCATCAACATTGCGTGCAGCAGCAACCACAGCCTACCAGACACTGTTCAGAGAGGTGTACTGTTTTCCCTCCTTGTAAATCTCACATTTGATGATGGACCACAGGTTCTCAATGGGGTTCAGATCAGGTGAACAAGGAGGCCATGTCATTAGATTTTCTTCTTTTATACCCTTTCTTGCCAGCCACGCTGTGGAGTACTTGGACGCGTGTGATGGAGCATTGTCCTGCATGAAAATCATGTTTTTCTTGAAGGATGCAGACTTCTTCCTGTACCACTGCTTGAAGAAGGTGTCTTCCAGAAACTGGCAGTAGGACTGGGAGTTGAGCTTGACTCCATCCTCAACCCGAAAAGGCCCCACAAGCTCATCTTTGATGATACCAGCCCAAACCAGTACTCCACCTCCACCTTGCTGGCATCTGAGTTGGACTGGAGCTCTCTGTCCTTTACCAATCCATCCATCTGGCCCATCAAGACTCACTCTCATTTCATCAGTCCATAAAACCTTAGAAAAATCAGTCTTGATATATTTCTTGGCCCAGTCTTGACGTTTCAGCTTGTGTGTCTTGTTCAGTGGTGGTCGTCTTTCAGCCTCTTACCTTGGCCATGTCTCTGAGTATTGCACACTTTGTGCTTTTGGGCACTCCAGTGATGTTGCAGCTCTGAAATTTGGCCAAACTGGTGGCAAGTGGCATCTTGGCAGCTGCACGCTTGACTTTTCTCAGTTCATGGGCAGTTATTTTGCGCCTTGGTTTTTCCACACGCTTCTTGAGACCCTGTTGACTATTTTGAATGAAACGCTTGATTGTTCGCTTCAGAAGCTTTGCAATTTTAAGAGTGCTGCATCCCTCTGCAAGATTTCTCACTATTTTTGACTTTTCTGAGCCTGTCAAGTCCTTCTTTTGACCCATTTTGCCAAAGGAAAGGAAGTTGCCTAATAATTATGCACACCTGATATAGGGTGTTGATGTCATTAGACCACACCCCTTCTCATTTCAGAGATGCACATCACCTAATATGCTTAATTGGTAGTAGGCTTTCGAGCCTATACAGCTTGGAGTAAGACAACATGCATAAAGAGGATGATGTGGTCAAAATACTCATTTGCTTAATAATTATGCACTCCCTGTATTCCTAGTGGTTATGGAGTTTCCCCTTTGCTGCAGTGGTTATAGTGTTCTTCCCCCTTTTTGTTGTAATAAAAAACACTTCACCCCTGGATTATGGAGAGAACTAATTGACCATATTTTAGCTTGGAACTATAACCCCGGTGACTTATTTGGTCCTGGGACATTATTTCTGCCTGCTGGGATTTTTACCAATACCACTTCGAACTGCCAAAGTACCAGACCACTGATACTTGGAAGTGTGCTGCTTGTTAACCGCCCAGAAGCTGTGGTTAACCGCAGCCTAATTGACTAACGGCTGGGTGGTCGCCGTTCATATAGCCGAATACGTGGCAGTGGCCATCTTGTTTAATTGAACGCGGTCAGCTGTGTTTTGTCGTCGAGTGAATGGAACTAAAAATCAGACACTTGACGCCACGAACACCACTAGAACTTCCACCTCCAGCTAACTTCGACTAAATCCATATGAACAGTGCACCGTTCGGTAAAAGTAATCTACCGAAGTACATTTTAATAATTGGAAATAGACCTAATTCTAAAAGTCTAATTCTCTGGAACTATTTTAGGCATACAAACATGCGTGCGGTCGGTCAAAAGAGAAAATTTCGGAAACCCTGCTCTGATCTGGGTGAATTTTGAATATGTTGTTCACCTAGATCAGGGCTATCAGTGGATGTAATATTTGTAAAGTTCCCATATGCTTTTGGGGTGTTTTCAGAAAATGGGTAAAAACTGTATTTTTCGTTCGGAGATAATTGAGTTGATACAGTAATTAACTCAATTATCTCCTAAACAGAGGGGAGGGTTTGTATGGAAGTGTCTGCATGCAAGACTGTTTTTATTGGTTTGTTAATTCTGTGTCCTCTGCCCCACAAGGTCCACCTGGGCGTCAACCTTGTGGGGAAAAACTGTATCAAGCTGTTCAATAAACCTTCAGTCCTTCTTACCCTCAACTTGCAGCCTCATCTCGTGTTGTAGTGAAACGCTATATACACTAGCTCTTTTCAGAGCTCTGAAGAACTTGCTCCTCATAGCAAGCTACTAGGATGTCGTATTGGTACTCCACAGCGCCCTTCCAGCTTGGGGAAAAGGACATCTAGGCGGTAAATAGCTAGGGGTGACCGTCACAGTGATGTACCTACACTGTTATTTTTGCTATATACCGTATATACTCGAGTATAAGCCGAGTTTTTCAGCCCATTTTTTGTGCTGAAAAACCCCAACTCGGCTTATACTCGAGTCAATTGTCTGTATTATGGCAATTTGCATTGCCATAATACAGACCGGGGGAGAGGGGGGCTGGCAGAGCTGTACTTACCTGTTCTGCAGCTCCTGTCAGCTCTCTCCTCCTCCGCGCCGTCCGTTCAGCACCTCGGTCAGCTCCCAGTGTAAGTCTCGCGAGAGCCGCGGCTCTCGCGAGACTTACAGTGTGAGCTGATAGAAGGAGCTGCACGGACGGCGCAGAGGAGGAGAGAGCTGACAGGAGCTGCAGAACAGGTAAGTACAGCTCTGCCAGCCCCCCTCTCCCCCCCACTGAACTGCCACTGGACCACCAGGGAAGGAGAGCCCCCCTCCCTGCCATGTATCAAGCAGGGAGGGGGGACGAAAAAAAAATTAAATAAGAAATAATAATAATAAAAAATAATAATAATAAAAAAAATAATAAAAAAAAGGGGGTATAAGGACCACTATGGGAGGGGGGGGGGATAAGGACCACTATGGGAGGGAAGGGGGGGGATAAGGACCACTATGGGAGGGAAGGGGGTGGATAAGGACCACTATGGGAGGGAGGGGGGGGGATAAGGACCACTATGGGAGGGAGGGGGGGGATAAGGACCACTATACCACTATGGAAGGGAGGGGGGGATAAGGACCACTATCGGAGGCAGGGGGGTGGGATAAGGACCACTATGGGAGGGAGGGGGGGAGAAAAGGACCACTATGGGAGGGAGGGGGGGAGAAAAGGAACACTATGGGAGGGAGGGGGGGATAAGGACCACTATGGGAGGAAGGGAGGGGGGGGGATAAGGACCACTATGGGAGGGAGGGGGATAAGGACCACTATGGGAGGGAGGGGGGGAGAAGGACCACTAGGGGAGGGAGGGGGGGATAAGGACCACTAGGGGAGGGGAGGGGGAAGTAAGGACCACTAGGGGAGGGGAGGGGGAAGTAAGGACCACTAGGGGAGGGGTGAGTCAGGACCACTGGGGGAGGGGGGTGAAGGAACACGGGGGTGGGGAGGTAAGGACCACTGAGGGAGGAGGAGGGGAGGTCAGGACATATGGGGGGGGGGCAAATATCCACTCATACACACACACGCTGCACTCATACACACACACGCTGCACTCATACGCACACACTGCATTCATTATACACACACTGCATTCATTATACACACACTGTAAATAAATATTCAATTAATATATTTTTTTTAGGATCTAATTTTATTTAGAAATTTACCAGTAGCTGCTGCATTTCCCACCCTAGTCTTATACTCGAGTCAATAAGTTTTCCCAGTTTTTTGGGGAAAAATTAGGGGCCTCGGCTTATATTCGGGTCGGCTTATACTCGAGTATATACGGTAAGCTGCATGGCGTTTATGTTTAACCACATGCCAATATTTTACCACATTTATTTCCATGCGAATAAAAAGTTCCCCTAGTTAATTGTACAAAATGATGAGCTTTAATATTAAGTAGATTTTTAAATTCTATTCGGAGTGCCTTTAAACGTTGATAGAGTTCCACTATCAACCTGAATGTAAGCATATTTTAATTTAGAATAAGTGTGTGTGTGTGTGCGTGTGAATGTAGAGGTGTATATGTGTGTAGTGTTGTGTGTACTGTTGCAATTTTTAAGTAGTGGCTTTGTGTGTAGTGTTTGCCTTTGAATTTAGGGGTGTATGTAGTGTTCACATTTGAGTGCAGAGATGTATAAATATAAACACTGACACAAGCACACTGATACACATACGTGCAAACATATAGAGACACACACTGACACATCCGGGTACACAGACACACAGATAACACACTGACACATACAGATACACAGGTAAAGACAAGCAGATACACATACATACCCTGACACACATACAGATACACGCAGGCACAGACACATACATTTACTGTATGTGAACATTCATTTTACATTCTACTGCAATTTTTTTTTGTAAATATATAGTTATTAGCAGTATCAATATATGTTCACAGTGAGACTCGCAGGTCTCTTCAAGAGCATTGTAAGTAGGGCACAACGTGTGCCAGGATTTGTAAGTCAAAGCAAGTAGGTATTCGGGCACGCAGGCCCACATCAATGATGGACTCGCAGGTCCCTATTCAGCTATACAGTGGTTAATTTTCCATTGTAGTTGTTACATGTCCCCCCCGGTTGACTGCACTCCGCCGCCCCTCTAGTTCCTATCAGGGCATCTAGGTCTAGCGTGTGTGTGCGGCCCTGGTTTAGTGAGTGAGGGGGGGGACTGGTCAGTGTTGCGTCAGTGGTTCCCAAGTCCCTGTAGGTGTCGTGTGATGTATGCCAATTAGAGCTCGTGATTCCACTATCGAGTGGTCAGATATGTCCCAGTGTCTTCAGAGTATGGGTCCGCGGCTCTAGTGGGGTTAGCAGGGGAAAATAGGGGGGGGGAAGAGGGGGGAGGGAGCAGATCGAAGAGAGGGGGGGATACAGGCAGTGTGGGGGAACAAGTAGGCAGGGTGGCGGGGTCAGTCATGGGTGTTAGTTCCGTCAGGTGGGTCCTCTACGTCCAGGTGGGTGGCGAAGTCTGCCTGTGTGGTGGATACGATCCAGTGTGTCCATATCTCCAAGTATTTTGCAGTGTCGTTAGTCGCTCCCGAGTGTAGTTCTTCTATCGCCCTGAGCTCTTCCATTTGGTTGAACCATGTCCTAAGGGGAGGAGACCTATCTTGTCTCCAATATTGTGGTATTACCTGTTTGGCCACATTAAGGATCCTAATAGTCATGGATTTCTTGTATCGGGATCTGGGTATGGTCGTGTGGTGTATTAGCATCGCCGCTGGCTCCAGTGGTGGAGGCGCGTCTGAGAATTTCTCCAGGATGGCGTGTATGCCCTTCCAGAATGGTTTAATTCTGCGGCATTCCCACCATAGGTGCAGTGTGGTGCCCTTTGCCTCCCCACATCGCCAACATAGGTCGGAGTGTGAGGGGTCTATTGTATGGAGTTTATGTGGGGTACGGTACCAGTGGCTTAGTAGTTTAAATGCTGTCTCCTGTGTCTTAGTGAAGGTAGAGCAGTGGTGTGTGAGATAGCATATTTTTTCCCACTCTGTCTCGGTAAATGTCTTCCCCAGTGTAGTTTCCCATTTGCCCTTGAAGGCAGGGGTCTCTGTCGGAGTCTCCCTTTGTAGTAGTGAATATATGAATGATATGCTGTGTAGCAGAGGGTCTGGGTGGATACAGTACTCTTCGAAGGTGGTCGGGTTTCTAGCGTGGGCTCGTCCCCCGGGTAGGGAGTCTATGTAGTTCAATAGCTGTTTGTATTTGAAGGTTTGTAGGAATGTAGGGGGCTTGTTCTCTGTCAGGTTAGCAAGTGTCTTCCGGCCGGTGTGTGTGTATATGTGGTGTAGTCTGGGGATGGGCTTGCGAATGATGCCTCTGAAGGCGCTCGGATCGAGGCCAGGGGGGAAGTCATGGTTGTGGATTAGTGGCAGCAGGGGCGAAGGGTGTTGGGTGAGACCATGTACTCGGGACGCTCTGTGCCATACCCGTAGGGTATGTTGTGCTAAGGAGGAGCATCCCCGGCCGAGGCCACGGTAGGGCCGATACTGGTCCTACTTTCTCTGTCTCTTCTACTACCTTCCACAGTTTGTGGACGTTGGTCTTGGTCCATTCCATGACTCTCTGTAAGTGTCCTGCCGTGTAGTATAAGTGGAAGTCAGGGATGGCTAGCCCTCCCCTCTCCTTGGGTAGAGTAAGGGCCTGGAACTTAATCTGTGGTCTTTTCCGTTCCATATGTAGCTACCTGTCATCGAGCGTAGAGCAGTAAAAAAATCCTTTGGGGATTGTTATGGGGAGCATTTGAAACAGTTAGTTCTCTCTTGAATAAATTTAACATGGGGTAAAATTTTCCCTGTATAGGTCCTCCCACTGCTTGGTCAGCCACGTACCCACATAGCGTAGTTTATGTTCTGCCCACTGAAATGGGAAGCTAGCGCGGAAAGGGGAGGCTCGGCCATTGGGTAAGTCAGCATTCAAGATGTAGGATTTGGAGTAGTTTATTTTTAGATTGGAGATGGCTCCGAATGTCTTAAAGGCTTGAAGTATGTTGGGGAGGGAGATCTCTGGTCTAGTAACAAAAAAGAGGAGGTCGTCTGCGTAGGCGGCCACCTTGTGATGTGTGTCCCCGTCTGTATGCCTGTGATGTCGTGGTGCTGTCTGATGGCTGTCAAATAAGGGTTCAAGGGCAAGGACGAAGAGCAACGGGGATAGTGGGCACCCCTGACGGGTGCCATTGTATATAGGGAACTCGTCTGTTAGTGCCGCCTTCACTATTACGTGTGCCATGGGTCTGTCATACATGGCTTCGACCCAGCTGCGCATGTGGGGTCCAAGACCCACCTGGGTGAGGATCTGGAATAGGTATTCCCATCCCACCCTGTCGAAGGCCTTCTCCACGTCAGTGGACAGCAGAAGGAGGCCTCCGGTGTTTCTGTTTTTGTTGTGCATGAGGGAGAGGGTCCTAATGGTGTTGTCTCTCGCTTCACGGTTTGTTACGAACCCGACCTGGTCAGGGTGTGCCAGTGTGGGGATATGCGGCTGTAAGCGCATGGCCAAGATCTTTGCCATCAGTTTGATATCGCAGTTGATGAGTGAGATGGGTCTGTAGTTCCCACATTGCTCTGCGTCCTTGCCCTCCTTCGGGATGATGGTTATGTACGCTGTCAATGCTTGTTTGGGGAAGTGATGGCCTTCTCTTATCGCGTTAAACGAGGCCAGCATTGGCTGATATAGTTTGTCCGCGAAATGTTTAATAGCAGAGAGGCAGGCCATCAGGGCCTGGGCTCTTGCCGGGTTTGGTGCATTTTATTGCCAGCGCCAGTTCCTCAATTGAGATGGGTTCGTCTAGTTGGTCCGTAACCTGTTGATCTAGTGTAGGCATTTTGTGTGCTTGCATGTATTGCTGGATGGAGTCTTTTAAGCGAGCAGTCGCCGCTTCCGACTGCGGTCGGGGGAGCGAGTAGAGCTCCGAGTAGTAAGCTCTCACTGTTTGCAGGATTTCCATCGGTAGGCGGTGTACTGAGCCCTGTTTGTCTCTAATTTTGTTGATATGTCATCTGGCGCCGTTTCGCCAGCATTCTGGCTAAAAGTTTGCCACTTTTATTCCCATGCAGAGAGAAAAAGGCTTTGTGTCTGAGCACTTCCCTGTGGTGTTTGGAGTGGAGCAGTGAGGTCAGGTCCCGTTGTAGTAGTCGTGCTTGGTGGGCTGGGGATTGTGCCTGTTTGTGTAGTGTCATGTTTGTGTATGTCCCCTATCAGTTCAACGAGTCGGGCTTCTCGTTGTTTTTTGGAGTTCTGCACCCTTCTGTATGAAGTGTCCCCGTATGACGCTTTTGTGTGCTTCCCACCTGATCGTCGGGGGGGTGTCCTCAGGAGCGTTGTCCTGGAAGTAGTCAGTCAGGACCTTACCGAAGTGTGCGGTCAGGTCCTGGCGTGATAGTCAAATGTAGACTGAACGAATACTTACTATCGCAGGCCTAAGGAGTGGGGACTGAAGGGTGAGGATGACGGGGGCGTGATCCGACCAGGTCGCTACCCCCATCGTCGCGTCTCATACCAAGGGAAGGTGATAGTGTGTTGTGAGAAAGTAGTCTATGCGGGTGTATGTCCGGTGGGGGTGAGAGTAGAATGTGAAATCCCGTTCGTCTGGGTGGTGTGCTCTCCAGCAGTCAACTAGTCTGTGTTTAGTCAGTAGGGAATTAATCGCTCTGAGGTGTTGCTTGGGGAGGTGGGAAGTACCCGTGGAGCAGTCCCAGGCCGGATCCATAGCAACGTTTAAGTCGCCCCCTATTATGAGGACCCCTTCTGCGAATGCGTGTAGTTTATGCAAGGTGTTTTTAATGTAGCGGTGATGTTTGCTGTTTGGTGCATATAGTGTGGCGAAGGTGTATAGGTGTTCGGCAACTGTGCCTTTTATAAAGAGGTATCTACCTTCCCGGTCAGTCATACTTGCTTTCTCTATAAAACAGTACTTTTTTTGTTGATCAGTATCGCCACCCCCCTGGATTTCCCCTCGTGGAAGTTGCTGTAATACCCTGTTGGGAAGTGATGATTGGTCAGCTTGGGTCTGTCTCCCTCCCTGAAGTGGGTCTCCTGTCTCCATTGCACTGGCTGGGTCCTAGTAATGTATGTCGGGGGTCAGTCAAGGCGTCGGGGGGGGGGGTGGAAGGACAGGGAGTAGGAGGGGTAGGAGTGCAGTGGGGAGGGGAGGCACAGGGCAGGGGAAACTATGTACAGAAACTATCTAGTCACTCGAAGGTGACTGTTGAGGAACGAGCGACGGAGGACAAGGCGAGGCGGGGTCCACCAAGTCCCGTCCGCCTATCTGTGGGCGCTCTATCCTATGGGGGAAAGTGGAGGAGGCCGGGAGCCTCCACACGGGTCCTATCCGAGGAGCCTGGGATCTCAGCGGCTCCCAGTGCCTTCGTTCCCGAATCTCTCCCGAACCGGATCTAGTCTGGAGCCCTCGACTCCCCTGTGGCTTTAAGTGAGAGTGTTGGGTGGGTATTCCAGCCTCGTCCTACTCTGTGGTGGCCAGAGGCCTCTAATGGGTAGTGGTTAGCTCCGTCGGGCGTCGGAGAATGTTGCGGTATGTAGCCCGATAAACAGGTAACAATGGCTTGTATTAACAACATAGTATACAATAACTGCTAAATACAATAACTTCAAAATAAGTCCTGACACCTCTACCCAGCCCTGAGGTATCGGGTTCCCGCCCACCCCCCCATCCGGTGGAGAAGTTAGGTAGTTACTAGACCCCTTAGTGCGGGGAGTAGGGGCACCCGGTCTGTGGTGCTAACGGATGTCGCTGGCATTCGCAGATTTTAAATATTGCGACCCCCGGTACTGTGTATCTATCCCTAGGTATGAGTGGGTCCTGATCAGGTTCTCTCCCTCCAGGTTCAGTCCCAGGCTATCCCTCCCTTCCCAGTTCTTAGGGGGGGGGTCACACCCCAGGTGAGCCGCGCCGGTGCCCCCGCCACTGTTCCCCAATGGTTCCTCGCAGGGCAGTACACACCAAAGCGGCACAGCCCAGCCAGGGAGCGCCCCCCCCACCCTTCTGCTAGGGGGCCCCCCGGTGGTCTGTCGTGAATTGCACATCTGGCTAGGGAGACATCTGTACGGGGTCGATTAGAGCTTGTTAGGAAGTGTGGTGCGGTACACCCAAGAATGCGGCCCCCCCGGGGGCAACCCCACATCATTACAGTTGCATTTTCCCTCCCCCTATCATATGTAATTAGGTCAAGTTGATAGTCCCGCATTCAATGCCTGGGTGGTCATAGTCCCTTAGCCCACGGGGTAAATCAAAATACTTTGGGCTCGGTGTTGGGCTCGGTGTCAGCGAGGCCCCTCAGTTTAGGAGGTGGTCCCTGATTGGCATATGGTGTGGGCTCTGGGTCTCCGCTGTCTGCAGGGCTGTGGTGCCACTCCGGGGTGGAAGGAATAGAATGACATTGGGTCCGGCCATGTTAGGTGAATGGGTGGAAGTTGGAGTTCCGCGGCCAGGTCTGCGAGGTCCTCCGGGTTCTTTACCAAAAACGGGCCATTAGGGGTAGAGGCCTGTAGACCCGAGGGAAAAGTCCAGCGATAGCATACTTTATTGGACTGCAGGACCCGTGTTAGGGGTTTAAGTGCCCTAATGTATGCCAGAGTTGCAGGTGATAGGTCTGGGTACAGTTGCAGAGGTGTGCCGTTCAGTAGGACTTGGTCAGTGTCTCTGGCCTGTCGCAGGCTATCTTCCTTTAATTGATAGCTGGCCAGGCAGCAGATTGCGTCCCGGGGAGGGGATTCTGGTGGGCCCCTGGGTCTCAGAGCCCTATGTGCCCGCACAAACTCAATATGGGCGGATTCAGGGCGCCCGAGGAGTCTGTTAAACAGTCCCGTGAGGGTTGTGTGGATCGGGGTGTCTTGATCCAGGTCCTCTGGTATCCCCCTGATCTGGATATTTTGTCGGCGCCCTCTCTTATCCAAGTCTTCAAGGTGTAGGGCCATTTGGCGCAATTGTGTCTCATGTACCTGCAGGGTATTAGTGGTAGCATTCTTTGCGGCGGTCAGGTGGTCACTGTCTGCCTCTAGCTGGGAGACTTTTTGGTGTAGGCCTTGAAGGTCCTCGCGGAGGGAGTGGAGTTCCGCGGTGATGAAATTTCGGAGTTCCGTGTTCGCCTCTTTGAGGTCTGTCTTGGTGGGTAGTGCCCGTATCAGGGTCACCCAGTCCGGTGCGTTCTCCGGGTGGGAGAGGGAGTTGGGCGACTCTGTGTGGAGTCCTGTGCTCGGGGAGTGTGGGCGCGAGGCCCATGAGGTCCCGGAGTCAGTTGAGGCCTGTGAAGCCAGGTCTTCAGGTATTTATGCAGCGAGGAAGACGGGGTGCCTTTGGGTGTGTCGGCGGGCTTACCGACGTGGGATGTGCGGTGAGTTTTACCCATTTTGCGGTTTTAGTGAGCGGATGGACGAGGATTCGCAACAAGCCTGTGGGGAGCACTCGGTTTAAGCTGCCATGTCTCGGCCTCCAAGCCACGCCCCCCATTCTACTGCAATATTTTAGCAAACTTCACTACAAGTAATGTATTCAGGGTCCTTACAAATTTAGTAAACTCCACTACGAGTAATGTAAACACAGTCTAAGTAAGGAACTGACCATTTTTATTTGCCAATTATTGACACCTCTACTGAGAGAAAAAATGCATTTTGGTTTTTATGCTAACATTTCAGACCCCGTGTGAAATATTGTAAGTTAAAGGACATTGTATACTGTCTAAAGCTGTTCATTTCCCTATGAAACATGATATTACTTTTTAGATATATTGGTCATATCCCCTGATCATATCCCTTCAGAGAGTATATGATCGCCTTATACAAATATATTGGGCCAATACAAAAGATTGTCTGTAAATCTATTCATAAACAGGTCTATGCATAGGACACAAGGTTATTTAAACTGGAAGAAAGGAGATTTATTCTAAGGCAAAGGAAAGGGATTTTTAGAGTAAGAACAATACGGATGTTGAATTCTCTGCCTGAAGAGGTGGCTTTATCAGAGTCTGTACAGATATTTGAAACTGGATTAATACTTTCAAAATTAAAATATTCAGGAATATACTTTTAAATGTGTGGTAATAGTTTCTTGATCCAAGGAGATATTTGACTGCAAGTCGAGGAGGAGGAATTATTTAATGCTTCAAACTGTTTTGTTTTGCCTTCTTTTGGATCAACACCAAAACAGATGTGAAAAAAGCTGAACTTGATAGATTCATGTCTCTTCTCAGCTAATGTAACTATATATATGTGTGTATTACCTTGAATATTGGGTAAAAAAAAAAAATACATTTCAAGGGACAAACAAGCGATATTATTATTTCTGGTATTTGAACATTCATTATGTAGTAGTACAGACATTTATGTCATAGATTATTTCTGAAAAAAAATAGTGTGAATTTAGAAATATTACACATTTTAAATATTGGCTAAGTAATTCAGAGGTTGCTTTGCATTATCCAGACATTTTGTTAATATCTGTATTTTTTGCCGTCTGACCTACTCTGCAAAGTCATGGGTTATTTTGTCCAATCCAAACAAGGGCATTCATAGTTTAATAATAACTCTACACTGAAACATATGCTTTGCACAAATAGTTTTTATTTTCTATATGCACTGTTAATAAAATATACAGATAAACCGAGTATGAATAAAATAAATATTTCAACTAATTCATAGAAACTCTTTTAAATATAGCAATTTTATAAACATAAGAAACTGTATAAAGGTCAACCACCGACCAGAATGGCCGCAGAGTTAAGAGCTCTCCAACTCACCATGTGGAATCCACAGCCATCGAGCACACACAAACCATGGGACACCCAAAAGGTCCACAGCCTTGCAGAGCAGCACCAGTAAGACAAAGGCAGGAAAATCCTGCGCCCTCACTAAATCTTTCCGTAATAACGTGGGACAACGAGCGAGCCAGCTAGGCCCCAATATGGCGCCAGATTAACCGCACTTAGTCTCCCCTCCGTCTACCCCAGCGGAATCAGATTTTAGTCAAAGACAGGATAGGGAGCTGAGAGACATACTGCGTAACATGCCATCCAAACAAGATCTGGCCACTATGCAGGGGAAATTAGAAGTATCCTTCCAGGCCAAGATGGACAAACTGGGGGCAGACATGGGCGGCAAGGTAAACTCCCTCGATGACGACAGGGATGTACTACATGCGCAAATGCACACCATCCAAGACATGATGGCAGCCCACAACGCCCACCTAATAGCTCTCCAACGTTCTCTCAATGTCGTAGATAACAGGAGGAGGATAAATAACCTGAGGATCAGTCCTGAACAGGACTCAGAAGATGTTTCACAGATTCTGAGGGAGCTATGCAACCTTATCTTGAACGGACCACCAGATTCCCAAATGGTAATTGACCGGGCACACAGAGCTCTAAAGCCCAAAAGGCATAGCAGACAAACCAAGAGACATTATCTGTCGACTTCATTACTATCAATGCAAGGAAGACATCTTAGCAGCTCTCAGGCAATCCTCCCAACCTCTGCTTTTCCACAACAAGCCGATCAGCATCTACTCTAATTTGTCATGGCTAACACTACAAGCCAGGAGGTCTCTCAGGCTGCTCACAGACCAGCTCAGAGCCAGGGGCATCAGATACAGATGGGGCTTCCAGTTTTCTCTTAGTGTCACATACACAACATTCACTCCATTCTGGATGTACATGTATTCCAACAAGCCCTGGACCTACCAGTGAGACAAATAGCAGATTGGTACGGCCCCCTGAAGGCCCAGCCACGGCTCAACTACCACAGAGGCACAGAGGACAACAGATGGTGAAGAAGAGGCGAACAGACCCAGAAGATACCCTGCAAGGATCTACTATGAGACCGGAATCGTCTTCTCCCAACTTAGACCAGCCCCCTAGAGGTCCTACATGCAAAGCCAGGCCACTGAGACCACAATGCCCAAATGACCTAAATCTGGCCATAAGCCACGACCCACAATGCCTGGTCCCGATAAAATCGACAGGCTCACCAAGCATTTTAAATGTAAGATTCCCACAGGGCATGGATAGACTTCAAGGCTAAAATCCTATAGCACTTAACCTACCTAAATTTCAAAAGACAGTACATGAGATTCCCCTAAATAAAAGCCCAGGGCCGGACGGATACACAGCCAAATACTATAAAACCTTCACCGACATACTATCAGGCCCCTTCCTCCAAGCATGCAACTCACTCATGGCCATCCACCCCTTACCGGGGGCAGCCCTAGAAGCACACATTACCATACTCCTGAAACAAGGGAAAGACCCGATGGTGTGCGGCAGCTACCGCACGATATCCCTTATCAATGTGGACTTAAAAATATTTACAAAAATCTTAGCGACTAGACTGCGCCCTATACTAAACATTTTGATCCACCCAAATTAATCAGGCTTTGTCTCGGAAAGAGAAGCAAAGCACAATAGCACAAAACTACTAAGCCCTGTCGGTCGATGCCGAAAAGGCTTTTGAACGTGTGGATTGGACCTTTCTAAAAAACATACCATGAGGTCCCTAGGCTTTGGGCCAAACTGGTCTAGTTGGCCGAATGCCATATATGCCAACCCAACCGCCAGGCTGAAAATGAATGGCCAACTATCTGACCAGGTAAAATTACCAATGGCACAAGGCAGGGATGCCCCCTGTTACCCCTACTCTTAATCCTCACAATTGAACACTTTTTACAAGGGATCAGGGAGAATGGGGGCATTGAGGGATTTCAAATCAAACAATAATAATTTAAAATAGCGGCCTTTGCAGATGACCTCTTCACACTGACATCCCTCAACACATTTCTGAATCCTCTTCTGAACGAAATTGACCAATACCACCAAGTATCCAACTTTCAGGTCAATTTCTCTAAAACTTAGATACTGTCATTACAACTAAACACTCACTCCCGGGAGACACTGAAGGGGCTTTACCCATTCGCTTGGGCACCCTCCCACATCACTTACTTAGGGGTGCGCCTCACTAGAGAAACACAAAAGCTCTTGAACCTGAACTACATCCCACTACTCCAAACAATTATTAAGGACCTGACGGCGTGGCACAAGATGCATTTAGCTGGCTAGGGAGGATTAACCCCTTAAGGACACAACTTCTGGAATAAAAGGGAATCATGATGGAATATTTCCGTCATGTGTCCTTAAGGGGTTAACATCTTAAAAATGGCCATCTTCCCGAAGCTCCTGTACCTCTTCCAAACTCTCCCCATCCATGTACCCAAATCCTTTTTCACCAGACTCAAACAGCTTTTATCCAAATTCATATAGGCACAGCCACCCGAGATTCTCATATGATATTCTAACGAGGGCCAAAGCTCGTGGAGGACTCAGCATGCCTAACATGTACCAATACTACAAAGCAATTGCACTCACTAGGATCTATGAATGGACCAACCCTAAACCTCAAACACAGTGGGAAGACTATTTCTTACGAGCTCTGCTTCATACGATCCCTTGGCACCTCTCGGGGTCGACCTTTCTAGGAGTTAGTCACACTTCCCACCCCACAATTACACATACATTGCGAGTGTGGAAACAAATAAGGGAATCAGCGGGCCTATCGGTCTACCCATCCCTACTCTACCCCCTGACCAACAACCCCCTATTTCTCCAGGACATATGACTTCATTCACAGACCCCCCACGTCTCAAGGCCTTAAATTAATGTCTTTCCTGGAGGGAGACCACATTAAGCCCCTAGCCATGCTGACATCCTCGGGCTCTCCCTGCACCTTACAAGCCTACTACTTCCACATTTTATCCACACCACTGACAAGCTTTTAACGGGAGGGTGCTCTCTCACCACTTTTGAAACATATTGTGAAACACATACTAAAACATAAACAACTCTCCATAATGTACAAACCACCGCAGGCCAACAACAAATGTACTCTACCAAACTTCACACGACACTGGCAACAGGAACTAAATACAGCAATCACTGGGGGGGAGCGGGGCCTGAGCACGGAGCTGGATGGACGTGGGGCACCTCGACTTCACGATGAAACAACATCCAGCCCAAAACTACCTTATCTCCCCCCCCAAAAAAAACACCCAACAGCTGTTAGAAGGCATAGGGGAGCCGAGCAACAACGCTTGGAGGAGCTGTCGGCCCCGTCCTACCGGCGATGCTGACTGCTGGGCGGATAGGATTGCGGCCTGCCGTGAGGCTCTGGCGGGAGAAGCGGATGATCTCCCGCGCTTAGTCCGGCGGGACCTCTCACACGCCTACTGAGGGCCCCGTTCTCCCCCCCCTGTGGGCCGGGGGGGTTATCCCGCACCCCACCGGGGAAGCAGTGACCAACTATGGCAATCCGGGCGGTGAAACAAACAGGGACCGCGTGGCAAAATCCAAGATGGCCGCCGCTTCCATTATAAGCCGGAGAACGGATTTGAAGGGCTCGGCACATATTTGCAATATCTGAGGCTACATCTTCCACTATTATCAGCAGATATGCGGGACTACAGTGTCCCGCTGACCCTGCCTAAACTGGAGGCTTTATTCTACATCTGAGCCTGATGCCAGCAGTCACCTAAGAACACACTCCTGGCCAACAAGTACCTAAGCTTTTAAGCAATCAGCGTGGAACATAAGGGACTTGACTACAGCCAGGATTCCAGCCGATACAGCACAGCTGCTGGAGTACCTGAGCGGCTGCTAAACATACATAATTAAAAGCCAAGCAGAGCACTGTATATCCTTCATGTTAGCATTTCATTTTCAGTATTACATTTTGAGTTTATTTTAGATGATCTTGTTTTTGCAGATCCGCACAGAAATCAGCAAGAAACCACTTAACAATGACTGAGCCCACATGACTACTCTATCCGACTAGCCCAGCAACTCACTGCCCCCTGGTGGTCACATTTAATTAATCAGTGTAGAGAAATCTGTACTTTATGTTATCTTGTATAAGCCTTTACCTCACTGATTATACCATAACTTCTTAATTAAGCACGCATAGACTAGCTATAAAAGTGTTATTCATGTGTACTAAGCCTGTTATATCGAAAAATTTTAAATGTGCTGTTTATCCTGCCATGACATTGTAGAACATTGAATAGCTTGTACACGCCGTCGTGGCGCTGCAAGCATGTTGTAACCGAATGCACAAGAAAAATAAAGGATAAAAAAAATAAATAAAAAAATACAGCAATCACTGATACAGAATGGAAGACCATATTCCAAATCTCTCACAAGTCATCAATCTCTAGGTGGCACTACTCACGACCAAACTACACAACATATTCTCCAACACAGTCGACAAATGCTGGAGATGCCACCCACCTAATGGTACCACAGCCCACATATGGTGGCAGTGCCCAGACATCCAAGTATTCTGGAACAGAGTAGTAGACATGATCAAAACAGTGTCAGGAGTTAACCTGCCATTCACACCCATGGCCTTGCTATTCTTGGCCTGTGCTATCCGCCTCCCCAGACCCACCAGATCCCTAGTCCTCCACCTACTAACAGCAGCGAATCTATTGATACCGGCTAAATGGTAAAAAAAAAAAAAAAAGCCAATCACCCCTCCACTAGGGAGTGGATCCAAAAAAATAGAATCATGCATCCCTCTCACAAGTACGACCTTTACCTAACCACTTGGAGACCATGGATGCATTTCCTGACCAGCTCCTCAGGACACCCATAGAAACAAACATAGGGCTCAACATTCCCACAATTCTGTCTGCTGATTGTTAAACTCTGAAAACGATAAGTAATCTGTCAGTTCCTAAGGGACAATGTTTGTTAGCTATTGCAACCCTTTGCTCCAAATAAACCACTGAAAGACATTGTAACCTTTTGTTAGTTTGTTACCTATTGTAAAAACTTTGTTACTCCTATATCTATGGACGCTACATTGTCAATGTTCATTGTGTTATTGTCATTTAACTATGCATACTTGAAAATGAATACCAATTAAATGAATTAAAAAAAAAAAATATATATATATATATATAAAGAAGTGAGAAAGATGTACCTGGGTTTGTGAAGGTCTGAAACAAGAGTCAAAACCATTTTGTAGAGCATCGAGAAATGGTTGGATCTTGTAGAGGCCATTAGTTGTCTGACTGGAACGGAAGGCTACAATATGGAAGTACTTCAGAATTTTCTCAAATCTTGACTGAGTCATTATAAGAGAGATGCTCCTATTACTGTAGAACCCACCACTCCATATACTGAGCACAGATTCACAATGCTGAGTGCTTGTTGAAATCATATAGCCCAAAAAGGACTTTATCTCCTCCAGACTGACATCCATCCATGCATCGTCCCTACCAAATCTTTCCTGAAACTTCTTGGCATACATGTTGGTTTGTTTTACCATACTTTTTATCACATTATCAGGGATAAACAACTGGAAAAAATCCATTACACTGGAACCAGCTGGTATTTTACGAGTAGGTCCTGCAAAGGAAAATATAAAATACAAATTACTGTCTTAGTTGCACATTTCAATAGAAAACAGCAGGTTTAGTTAGAAGCCTATGGAAAATTTTATTTAAAAATAAAAATAAAAAAATCATATGGTCCAACATCCAATTCACTGCAATATTTTACAACATAAAGTAAACTCTCCTTCAGCAGTACTTAAAGCTGTCAGTTGTCATTAATGGTAAATTTTCAAACTGGACAAAAGTGGTAAATGGTGTCCCTCAGGGTTCTGTGTTGGGACCGCTTCTATTTAGCATATTTATAAATGATCTTTAAATAAGCTTTGAAAGACATGTTTTAGTATTTGCAGATGACAAAACTTCGTAAAGTAATATATTGCTTTGCTGCAGAAATATTTAGATAGAATGCTGGGCTGGGCCCTAAAATGGCAGATGAAAATGCAAAGTTATGCACTTTGGGGTAAAGAATGCACAAGCAACTTACACCCTAAATGGTAGTGAATTAGGGATGACAACAAACAAGAAGGATTTGGGAACTGACAGCAATTCCCAAATCCTTCTCGTGTGTTATTATCCCCAATGCAACAAATTAGGCAGCAATATGCAATGCCAATCGGCAGTTGCTAAGGCCAGTAAGGTTTTGTCATGTATAAATAGGGGCATAGATTCTTGGGATGAAAATATAATTTTGCCTCTTTATAAAATCGCTGGTAAGACCACACCTTGCATATGTGCAATTTTGGGCAACTATTCTAAAGAAGGATATAATTGCACTAGAAAAAGTGCAGAGACGGGCAGTGAAATTGATAAAAGGAATGGAGCATTTTAGTTATAAAGAAAGGTTTGGAGATTCTAAACTGGAGATTCTAAACTGATACAAAGAACAAAAAAAATAGAAATCATACCAGTAATATGGTCAGACCATGACAGTGTGTGCCTGGAACTAATCAGTAATAATTTAAATTGCAGTAAGAATACAACCTGGAGGCTAGATGAATCAATATTATCAAATAAAGAATATAAATCCTATATAGATAAAATGACCACTTGTTATTTTGAAGAAAATAATAACGGACAAGTAGAAAACGATACTCTATGGTGTTCGTTTAAAGCAGTAATAAGGGGACATTGTATAATGCTTAACAAATTAAAGAACAAAGAAAAAGGTGCAAATGTTCAAGATCTCTATATCGAACTGTATAATCTAAATAAGAAAAATAATACAAACCTAACTAAGGAAAATCAGATAAAAATAGAAAACATCAAATCTGAAATACAGGAAAAAAAACTATGAAAAATTTAGAATAAATATGCATACACTTAAAATCAAATATTATCATAAATCTAACAGAGCTGATAAAATAATGTTGAATATGCTGAAAAAAAGAAATACACTTAATAGGGTTGATAAAATAATAACTGATGATACCATTTCCCTTTCCCCAGAACAGATAGGGAAAGCATTTAATGAGTATTATGCTAATCTATACAGTCATTCAGTAAATACTCCTTTAGAAATAATAAAAGAATATATTCAATCAGCAAAATTGAATAAAATAACAGAAACTCAAGTAGATAATTTAAACAAAGAAATTACAGAAGAAGAGATCAATACAATAATAGATAAACTAGAAAATCATAAAACGCCAGGTCCGGATGGATTTGGGAACAAATTCTATAAAATAATGAAACTCCAATTGACAGGTTACCTAAAAAATACTTTTAATACGGCAGTTAAAAAGGGCAGATTCCCAGAGGAAATGCTTAAAGCAAATATTCTACCTATACTGAAACCAGGGAAAGATCCAACTAAAGTCCATAGCTACCGCCCAATATCATTAATAAATGTAGATATAAAGATATTTTCTGCAATTATAGCTAGTAGATTAAAAGAAGCTATGAAACAACTAATACATCCTGATCAAACAGGTTTTGTTTCAGACAGAATGTCAAGCAATAATATCAGACGTTTGATAGATGTACTAGATATATCACAACGTAGAGAAAGTCCCATGCTGATCCTGTCTTTAGATGTTGAAAAAGCCTTTGACAGGGTCAGCTGGGACTTTATGAAGATTACTCTAGAAGAACTAGGTATACAGGGATGGTTGCTTGATGCAATTTTAGCTTTATACAAAGACCCTACAGCGAGAACAATTGGCCCTGGTATATGCTCAGACTGGTTCAAATTGAACAACGGGACCAGACAAGGCTGCCCGTTGTCCCCTTTACTGTTTATATTAACTATAGAGGTGTTAGCTAACAGAATTAGAAATAACGAAAATATTAAGGGATTCACAGCAAGCCAGAAAGAACTTAAAATATCTCTCTACGCAGATGACACTATTTTATTTTTAAGTAATACGTCAACATCAATATCAAATGCAATGACAGAAATTGAAATGTACAGTGCAGTATCAAATTATAAATTAAATAAAACAAAATCAACGGCTGTATATATCAATATGTCGAAGCAAGAAATAGATGCTTATCAAGAAACATATAATTTTATTAAAGCTAAAACGTTCCCATATCTAGGAATCAAAATTAGCAGAAAAGTAGAAAACATTATGAGAATAAACTTCATGGATCTTCTAAAAAGAAACTAATAAGAATCTGAAAGAATGGAGAAAACTAGAAGTATCTTGGGGAGGAAGAATAAACATTTTGAAATCATATGTTTTGCCAAAATGGATCTATATGTTTAGAATGCTCCCATTAGAAATCCCGAGTGCATGGTTAACAATGATTAACAATTCCTTCTCTAATTTTGTATGGCGAGGGAAAAAACCCAGGATTAAAAATGAAGTACTATCAAGAGGAATAAAGAAGGGAGGCTTGGGATATCCAAACATAAGAAAATATTATGAGGCTGGGATTATAATGCATGTCATGGCTGGACAGATAAAACAAAATAAAGAGGAAGTATGGTGGTGGACAGAAGTAGAATCTAGTCAAGTAAGAGATCCTCTAGACTTACTCTGGACAACAAAAAAATGCAACTTATCCAGATCATATATTCTAGGACAGATTATTCCAATATGGAAAAAAATAAGGAAAAAAATCGATTTGGTAAATAAAATATTTGATTTCCAAAAGTTAGACATAATCGAATTAAATATGGAGAATATTTCCCTAAAATCTTGGAAGGAAAAAGGAATAAGTACTTTAAAAGATCTGACTAAAGAGGGTAAAATCAAACCTTATAAAACGTTGATAGAAGAGTTTAAGTTCTCTGCTAAAGATGTATATACGTACCTTAGAGTAAAATATTTTTTGGAGAAAGTGGAGTTAGTAAAAGAGGGTAAAATGTACGACATTTTAAAATCAATTTTATACCAGAATAAAACAAAGCAGCTGTTCTCTAGATGTGTTAAAATGTTAGTCCCAATGAATGATTCAGTCCTAACAAGCGCTGTTAAAAAATGGAACATTGAATTAAAAATAAATATAGAATTAGATGAATGGATAGCTATCTTACAAAAAAAATCAATAAATATGCCCATTCCTTTATATTGATAGAAACACACTTCAAGTTGGCTTACCAATGGTATATGACTCCAACTAAAATAGCTAAATTTGATACATCCATGGACTCAAAGTGCTGGAAGTGTAGAGAGGAAAAAGGAAATTATATCCACATGTGGTGGTCATGCAAAAAAGTGATTGTTGTATGGCAGTGGGCTCAATTTATCATCCATACACTGTGTGGAGTAAAAATATTTCTAAAACCTGAAACAATGCTATTACACTACCAATGGCCAAACTTAAATAAAATAAATCAATTTTTAATTATTCATTGTTTAACAGCCTGTAAAATAATAATAGCAAGGAACTGGAAGGGAGATACCGCATTTAACATTAAATTAAAAACAATTCAGTTGATTTACCAAATCAAAATGGAAAAGGATCACTGCAAGTTTCTGAGTGATAATTTGAGCCTATGGGTAAATTGGGGAAACATTTTTTACTACAAATGTAATATTGATACCATTTGAAAAAAAAAAAGGAAGTATAATTTGAAAGTATGTGGAGCTCTCGTGGGGGGGGGGGGGTGGGATGTGTTGTGTTTTGTCTAAGTCTTTGTGTGTATGAATATGAATTTTTAAACATGTTTTTGTACAATGAAATTATGGTGATAAAATTAAAATAAAAAGAGAATGAAAAAAAAAAATTGCAATCTCTTTAGTTTGAAAAACGGTGCCTCAGGGGGGTATGATAACTTTATACAAATATATTCAGTGCCAGTACAAACCATTATATGGAAATCTATTCATAAACAGGGCTATACATAGGACACAAGATCACGCATTTAGTCTGGAAGAAAGGAGATTTAGTCTAAGGCAAAGAAAATGTTTTGTTACAGTAAGAACTATAAGGATGAGGACTTATTGCCTGAAGAGGTTGTTTTATCAGAGTCCATACAGATGTTTAAACAGCAATTGGATAATTACTTGCAAAAACATAACATACAGGTATATAATTTCTTATTAGTGGGGTAGTAGCTGCTTGATCCAAAGAGATATCTGACTGCCATTTTGGGGTCAAGATGGAATTTTGTCCTACTTTTTGCAAAATTTGAAGTACTTTCAGACTGTTTTTTTTTTTGCTTTTTTTTGGATCAGCAGCAAAAACATATGAGAAAGGCTGAGCTTGATGGACACAAGTCTCTTTCGGCTATGTAACTATGTAACTGTCACTTCTCTTTATTTCATAATGATAAACTTTATATGAAATATTGTTTCTGACTGCATTGGAATTTGAAAGATGCCAAAAGACAAATTGAGCATCAGCCTGTAGTTAAAAAAAGTTAACATAAGTAAACAAAAGGCAGAGCTTTACCGACAACTTTGGTCCAGTCCCAGCAGCCATCACAAGTAATGACTGAGATTCTCACTCATTGCAAGATGTAATGTATTGAGGCTCCTGGTCTTGCAGTATGCTCCATATACCCCAATGTTGCTGGCCCTCTCAGCCAATGAATGGCACTCTGTGCCTAGGATATGCAAATAATTTACATTTGTTAGTCTTGTTCTAGCTCAGGGATAGACAACCTCTGGCACCCCAGATGTTGTGGACTACATGTCCCTTGATGCTTTGCCAGCATTATGGCTGTAATAGCATTATGGGAGATTTAGTCCAAAACATCTGGAGTTCCAACGGTTGCCTATCCCTGTTTTAGCTAATGACGTACTAATGATTACTAATAAGAACAGGGAGGGGGGCGGGGCCTGACAGCCAAGATGGCCGGGCGCACAATCTAAGAGCTCCAGCGGTACCACATACATACACGTTACTACCGACCGGCCCGTTAATGCTGGTAGAACGAGGTGACCGGAAACAATCTCAGGAAAACGAGAGAAGCAGAAGGATACCAGTCTGGTACCGAAGTAAGGAGGAACGGCCCGGGCCGAACAAATGGCCTGCGGTGGAGCAGAGCCCGAGGCCTGAGAGAAGCAGACAATCTCTTGGCACGGGTCCTGCACACAAGCATAGCCCTGCTACCCCCCTCTGGACCGGTGGGGGATATCCCGGTCCTCGATGGGGGTGAATACCCCCGCAACAAAGCATGGCCAAGCGACTGCACCCCAAGCAAGACGGGCATATCCGGGCCCAAACAAGATGGCGGCCCACACACAGCCAACCTTACCATGCTTGCAAATCAAGCCTCCCAAACACACATGGGAGTTCCACGAACAGGGCCAGGCTTCATGCCCAAAAAAAGGACATTCAGGATGGCGATGAGGGAGGTGGAGGCCTGGATCCGCTCAGCGATCCGTCAGAGTCTAGGCAGGAGTACCCCTCGCGCCTCCAGAGCGGCTCCAGAACGGTGCCGACCAACTGTTCCCTCAAAAGGCCACACAAACACCTGCCAGAGGAAGCAGGACAGGGGACATACCGAAGAGACGCAATGACTCCCCGGCAGTAAAGTGGCCTCAGCAGGAACAGGACGGGTACACACAATCAAAGAGGCCTGACTGGCAGCTTGCCTGCAACACGGGAAAGCAGTATCCACACGCAGCACCTGGAAACCCAGCCTCCAGGTGCTCCTATCGCAGAAGGGAGGGGTTATGTCTTTATTGTGGAAAGAGGGGGCATCTCCGAAGAACCTGCCCTAATTTGCAGGGAAACTCCAGCACCTAAGGTCTAGAGAGGGGTCGGCCTCGGGTGTTATGATTTTTTCCCCTCATGTGTCCATCTCTAGACCGTTTATTACGGTTACTCTTTTGGTCAATCAAATCACTATAACAACCAAAGCCTTGATCGATTCAGGTGCTGCAGACAACCTTATGGATGAGAACTTTGCTAAAACCGCAGCCTTGACTTTGATCCAAAAGGCAACACCCTTGGCCATTGAGGCCATAGATGGTAGACCACTTGTAAAACCTCTGGTGACTGTGGGTGCCTTGCACATGGAAAGGTTAACCTGCCAAATAATCGACTCCCCTACAGCTTCCATCGTTCTTGTTTTTCCCTGGTTGGTTAAACACAACCCAGTACTTGATTGGGTTTGTTTAGATATACTCTCCTGGGGGGAATCTTGTCAACGAGACTGCATGGCACATATACGTCCTATTTGTTTACTTAATGTGCCCACAGCTAAACCACTTTCTGTTTCTGTTCCTTCTGTGTATGCAGACCTCACATTGGTTTTTGAAAAAAGGGAGGCTGATAAGCTACCTCCACACCATGAGTATGACTGTGCTATAAACCTGTTACCAGGTACTATGCCCCCTAGGGGTAAGGTCTACCCACTTTCTGAGAAAGAAAACCAGGTCATGGAGGAGTACATATGGGAATCCTTAAGTAAAGGTTTTATCAGAAGGTCCTCCTCTCCTGCTGGTGCTGGTTTCTTTTTCGTTGCCAAGAAAGAGGGCGATTTGAGGCCATGCATAGACTACAGGGGCCTGAACAATATAACGGTTAAAAACGCCTATCCTATCCCTCTCATCACTGAGCTGTTTGATCATGTTAAAGGTTCTAAATATTTTACTAAACTAGACCTCAGGGGGGCGTATAACCTTGTTTGTATAAAAGAGAATGATGAATGGAAAACAGCATTCAATACACGTAGTGGGCATTGCGAGTATCTAGTCATGCCTTTCGGACTATGTAATGCTCCTGCTGTGTTTCAGGACCTCATAAATAATGTCCTTAGAGATCTACTGCATATCTGTGCCGTAGTCTACCTTGATGACATACTTGTATATTCTCCTGATTTGAAGTCACACCATACTCATGTGAGGTTGGTGCTTAAGAGGTTGTTGCAGAACGGTCTTTATTGCAAGCTAGAGAAATGTTTATTCGACCAGAAATCTGTACAATTCCTAGGGTATGTAATTTCTCAACAGGGATTCAGCATGGATCCTTCTAAATTAGAAGCCATAGTGTCTTGGCCTCTTCCCCAAGGACTTAAGGCTATACAGCGGTTTATAGGGTTTGCCAATTATTATCGGAGGTTTATTAAAAACTTTTCATCAATTATTTCTCCAATCACGAAACTGACTAAAAAGGGTTTGCACCCCAGGGTTTGGACTCCTGAAGCCGTTGAAGCCTTCGAGACTCTCAAAAAGGCATTTGCCACTGCCCCAGATCCTTCCCTTCCCTTTGTTATGGAAGTAGACGCTTCTGAATCAGGTGTAGGGGCAGTGTTGTCCCAAAGACAATCGCATACCGAACCCCTCCATCCCTGTTGTTACTTTTCTAAAAGGTTACCTGATTCAGAGAAAAATTACGACATCGGAAACAGGGAACTGTTGGCTATTGTGATGGCTTTTAAAGAAGAGAGGTACTTGTGACAGACCCATCTGTATAGACTAAGGTTCATCTGTTTGCCCCTTTTCGTCTATTTGCCTGTCCGTATACCCCTGTTCGTTTGTTTCCTGAAAGAACCGATTAAAACTACCGAACGGTCGGCCACCCGGGAGAGAAGTGTGCTGCTGGTTAACCTCTTGGCCCCAATTAGAATGTTGTGGTTAACCGCAGACACCTCTCCATTCCAACCGTATTCAGGGTGATCGTCGTTCGTATGCCGACCACGAAGCGGCGGCCATTTTACACCATGCGAAAGACCAGCGGTGTTCGGCGCAGATTCTATGGAACTAAAAACGGACACTCTTTTTGCCGAACACCGCTGAAATCACCGACCGCCCTTCTCAGTCGACAAGGCATGCGACCACCGGCCGTTCGGGAGTTTGGATTACACACATGGACTTAACCCAGATAGCCGTCCCATGGAGTCAATCGCATACCGAAAGACTGTAACAGAGGGGAGGAAACCGGGATGCATTGTGGGAATATTTTGTGCCTGTATGTTGTCTGTCATTACAGTGTCCCATTTGGTCCCCTAGGGGAGTGTCCACCAACTGCGAGACCTGCATAAATACGGGCGGGTAGCCCACAGTAAAGCCAGTTATTATTTTACCCTCAATGCAGAGCTTGGTCTTGTTATTGGAGGGGAGATTTACTACACAGTTGGTGACTGATTACTGGAAACGTAAGCCGCTTGGATGTTATATTTGATCGGCTGTTAGCCGCGATTCGTGGATTTATTATTTGTGAGTTTTGGAATCCGTACGGGTCCCAGTCGGGAGATAGGTACATTCCCCTGGTTTCAATTCGTACGGTTGGAGTATACGAATGGAGTTTGCATTATTGCAAAAAGGGAAGCTTAACTAAACGGTGGTTTTACTCCTTTATGCCAGTGGGGTCTTAACAATTGGTGGCAAGCGACGGGATGAGTCCCACCGCCCAGAAGGTCAGCTACACAGCCCAGTTTGGTGAAGGAAATGCAGTATGAGGAATTAAGGCATGCTACCCTTAAAGACATACTAGAACGCCGAGGACGGTCAGCAAGTAATCTAAAGAAACGAGAGATTATTGCTTTGCTACTGGAAATGGATGCAGCACAAGGAATGGAGAGAGCTAATGTGCCCAGCATTCTGGATCTAACACCCGAGGAAATACAATTCAACCGGGCAGTCCAGATAAGGCTGGCACACTTCGGCCCCAACCTTACAACAGACATTGTGGAACGTGTGCAAGCAGCAGTGACGGCACAACAAGCGCTCCAGGGAAGAGGAGCTGCAGCAGCAGAGGTACCCAATAATAATATTGGAAGGAAAAAGGTACCCTTTGCTGCATTTAATTTTATTGAAGCAGAGGGAGAGATTGATGGGTTCCTGGCGAACTTTGAAAGACAGTGTGCCCTACACCAGGTACCCGCAGACGAATTGGTCACTATCCTCTCTGGGAAATTATCTGGCCGGGTCAGTGAAGTGTTTCGGGCCATCCCAGAGGAAGAAATCACCAGCTACCGGGCAGTGAAAGATGCCCTCTTGGCCAGGTACGCAGTGACCTCAGAGGCGTACCAGTGGCGATCCCGGGAAACCAATAAACAAACTGGCGACTCCTACGTGGAATGGGCATGCAGAGTACACCGCACCGCAGCCCACTGGATGGCGGGGTGCCAAGCTGTAACTGGGGAAGAGGTGCTACAAGTGTTTTTGCTGGAGCACTGCTTTGACCGATTACCTATAGGAGTCAGAGAGTGGGTCAGGGACTGTAAACCCATTCTGCCCGAAGCTGCCCGTCTGGAAGATTAATATACAGATGCACGTAAATTGGACAATGCAATTGAACCTCTGTATTTAATTTTTCAAGATTCTTTTGTTTCAGGTTCAAAATCCTTGCCTGGAAATTATAGACCTGTGAGCTTAACTTCTGTGACTGGGAAATTATTTGAAATGCTATTAAGGGATAATATTCAGGAATTCATTGTGAATAACTGTGTTATTAGCAATAATCAGCATGGTTTTATGAAACATAGGTCATGTCAAACTAACCTAATTGCATTCTTCGAAGAAGCAAGTAGAAATATAGATCAGGGTGTTGCAGTGGATGTGATCTACTTGGATTTTGACAAGGCATTTGATACAGTTCCTCACAATAGGTTAGTCTTCAAACTAAAAGAAATTGGTCTAGATGAATATTCTTGTTCTTGGGTAGAACATTGGATTAAGGATAGAGTACAACGAGTTGTCATAAATGGTAAATTTTCAAGCTGGACAAAAGTGGTAAGTGGTGTCCCTCAGGGTTCTGTTTTGGGACCGCTTCTATTTAACATATTTATAAATGATCTTGAAATGAGCATTGAAAGACATGTATCAGTGTTTGCAGATGACACAAAACTTTGTAAAGTAATAAAATGTGAGCAGGATATTGCCTTGCTGCAGAGGGATTTGGATAGATTGGGGGACTGGGCACTAAAATGGCAGATGAAATGTAACGTAGAAAAATGTAAAGTTATGCACTTCGGGGTTAAGAATGCACAAGCAATTTACACCCTAAAGGGTAGTGAACTAGGGATAACCACACACGAGAAGGATTTGGGAATTGTTATAAACAACAAATTAGGTAGCAATATGCAATGTCAATCTGCCGTTGCTAAGGCCAGTAAGGTTTTGTCATGTATAAATAGGGGCATAAATTCTCGAGATGAAAATATAATTTTGCCTATTTATAAATCGCTGGTAAGACCACACCTTGAATATGCTGTGCAATTTTGGGCACCTGGTCTAAAGAAAGATATCATGGCACTAGAAAAAGTGCAGAGACGAGCTACAAAATTGATAAAAGGAATGGAGCATTTTAGTTATGAAGAAAGGTTAAAAAATTTAAATCTCTTCAGTTTGGAAAAACGGCACCTGAGAGGGGATATGATAACATTATACAAATATATTCGGGGTCAGTACAAACCATTATCTGGAAATCTATTCATAAACAGGGCTATACATAGGACACGAGGTCACACATTTAGGCTTGTAGAAAGGAGATTTCATATAAGGCAAAGAAAAGTTTTTTTTTACAGTAAGAGCAATAAGGATATGGAATTCTTTGCCTGAAGAGGTGGTTTTGTCAGAGTCTACACAGATGTTTAAACTGCAATTGGATAAATACTTGCAAAAACATAACATGGGATATAATTTCTAATTAGTGGGGTAATAGCTGCTTGATCCAAGGAGACATCTGACTGCTATTTTGGGGTCAAGAAGGAATTTTTTTCCTAGTTTGTTGCAAAATTGGAAGCACTTCAGACTGGGTTTTTTGCCTTCTTTTGGATCAACAGCAAAAGCATATGTGAGGAAGGCTGAACTTGATGGACGCAAGTCTCTTTTCAGCTATGTAACTATGTAACTATGTAACTATGTAACTATGTAACGCACCCCAACACTACCACCAGCTACCAATTATATCCAGCCATCCCGGTTCAACACTCGGGATTACTCTCAGCCCATTAGGTGTTTTGGGTGTAAACAGTTGGGGCACAAGCGACCAGAGTGCCCGCTGAACAACGCCAACCAGGCACAGTCGTGGAGAAGCCCAGCCGTCGGGAATCAACGTCCACCTCAGCCTGCTGCTCACTGTATCGAGCAGGAGGAATTTTGGGGCATATTACACGAGGCCAACCCTGTCCAAACAGCTCATCAGGACAACCGTCAGCAACACCGACAGACTGTTAAGCTGAATGGCAAAGTGGTGAACGGATTAAGAGACACCGGAGCAACGATGACTCTGCTCCAAAAGAACTTGGTCTCAGAACACCAGCATACCGGGGACACTGTGGCGGTGAGGGTAGCAGGAGGCGCCGTGTTCCGTCTACCTGTTGCCCGGGTTCATTTGGATTGGGGAGTGGGTGCTAGACATGTTGATTTGGGGTTTATGAAAGACTTGCCCGCTGATGTCCTCCTTGGGAACGATTTGGCCCCTTTGGTTTCTGCCTATGCCACGATGGGCCCCGCTGACGTTAACCCTGTGACTACCCGTGCTCAGACCCGTGCTACTGGAACTGGCTCGCCTGCTGCTGAGACCCAGGTAAGACTCGATTCCCCGACTGGTACATTAGATCAGGCCCCTTGTAGCTGGGATTCCCCAGAGGAGTTTGGGAGGGAAACCCGGGCAGACCTGACTCTCCAGAAGTACAGGGATAGAGCAGATGCTGGAGAGGAAGGACTAGATGGGGAACGTATGAGTGGGTGGGGAACAGGCTGTATATAATCCCTAAGCCTTCCCAGAAAAGTGTTTCCCCTCCGCCGAATCGACAGCTGGTGATACCTGCGAAATATCGACAGGAGATTCTGCAGATCGGGCATGATGTTCCATTAGCTGGACATCTAGGGTCTTGCCGCACAGCCTATAGGATTGTGGCGGAACCAACCTCGCCACTGTGAACTGGAGAAGCCTGGTTGCTAGCCTCCTGCCCTGCAACTATGGCCCTGGGGTGTATTAACCCTGTAAGACGTGTATTTGGGCACAATGGATTTTTGTATGCTGTTCCTGGCCTTTTAAATACTTGGGAGCAGTGTTACACCGTTTAAACTGGCACTTCGAATGCAGCTGAAGTCGTCGAAGTGCCGAAGTCGTTGAAGTGCCGAAGACGTCGAAGTGGCCGCCATTCGACAAACGAACACGTGGCGGCGGCCATTTTAACTTAGTCGAACGCGGTCAGCGGTGTGTGCAGCCAAATCCATGGAACTGTTTTGGGCATGAAAATGTGCCTGCGGTTGGTCAAAAGTGACTTATTCTTATCTCCCGAACGGATGGACGGATTCGTATGATTTCTGGGTATGTTTGTATTTGGAATGTTCTGATTAATAATATGTAACTGTTATTAATATTGGATGTATGGTTTTAGAATTATGAAAGTTGGGTAAAATGTATGTTTAAATTGTACGTATAATTGGGTTACCTCTCAGGCTAAGGGGAGGGAATCTGTGGGATGTAACCATTGTGTGATTGGATAATGTATAATTGTATATGGGCGTCTCCCTTGTATGGGAGAATTGCATAAAAGCAGAGTGTGTAATTAAACCTGAGTTCTTCTTTACCCTCAATTTGGAGTGTCGTCTCTTATTGGGGGAATCTGCTACAAGGGATTGCTATGCTTGTCATATTCCCTTGCTGAATCACTGTTAAGCTCTTGGAATAGCTGGTTCCTGTTTTGCTCTCTGGAGGAGTCTACAGTGGTTATGGTGTCTGCTGCAGTGCTTGGAGTCCTCAGGAAACGCTAGGAGCATCCTTCAATGGAGGTACCCAGTCGGGGTGCCAGGCGATCCGTTACAAGGATCACTCAGAATTTCTTTTGGCACAATTTTAATCAGGCTGTGCGGGTATACTGTAGTACGTGTGACATATCAACGGGTAGGAAAGCGGGGGGACCACCCTAAGGCTAAGCTATTGTCGATGCCTATTATAGGGGAACCCTTTTCTCGCATACCTGTTGACATAGTGGGTCCAGTGGCCAGGGCTAGTCCATCCGGTAAGAAATATATTCTCACTGTGGTGGACTATGCCACTCGCTATCCAGAGGCAGTAGCACTGTCTAACATAGAGGCAGAGACGGTTGCTGATGCCTTGTTTAGGATTTTTACTAGGGTTGAGTTCCCTAAGGAGATCCTATCCGACCAGGGAACCCAATTTACCGCTGTGCTCACCCAGCAGCTGTGGAAGGTGTGCGGCATTAAACCGCTGCTTAGCTCACCTTATCATCCGCAGACTAACGGTCTCTGCGAGCGCTTTAATGGCACCCTCAAGCAAATGCTGAGGACCTTTACAGATACTTGCAGAGACTGGGAGAGGTTCCTGCCTCATCTGTTATTTTCCTACAAAGAAGTGCCCCAGGAATCTACTGGGTTCTCCCCCTTTGAGTTGCTTTATGGGAGGAGGGTCCGCGGACCCCTGGATCTCATTAGAGGCCACTGGGAGGGGGAGACAGAGCAGGAGGGAATCCCCATAGTACCGTATGTCCTCGAACTCCGGGACCGCATGGAGAAACTGTCTCTGATGGTAAGAGAGAATCTACAGGCGGCCCAGGGGAGGCAGAAGAGATGGTACGATCGGGGTGCCCGACAGCGTGTCTTCGAGGTTGGGCATAAAGTATTGGTGCTCAAGCCTGTGAAGGCAAACAAGATGCAAGCATCTTGGCAGGGCCCGTATAAAGTATTAGCTCAGATCTGTGATACTACTTACCTTATAGCCAGCTGTGCAGATGAAAGGATCCAGCGATCCTTTCATGTGAGCATGCTTAAAGAGTATCAGGAGAGTCCTGAGGATGTTGCTGCAGTATGTGCTCCTGATGCAGATGACCCTGAGAATCTACCCCTTCCCGATTTGCTAGAAAGGGGCCCCCAGACTGACCTTACTAACTTTGTAAAGCTAGGGGACAGGTTAAGCCCTACAGAAAAGTTACAGGCGAAGCAGCTGCTGTGGGAGAAGCAGGCAACGTTCTCCCAGGAGCCAGGTTATACTACCCTAGCTGTACATAAGGTAGAGATCCCTGGACAGACTCCCCTGCGACAGCCCCCCTATCGTATCCCTGAAGCAGTCTGAGAAGGAATGCGGAAGAAGATACAGGAGATGACCCAGCTTAGGGTCATCGAACACTTCTATAGCCCTTGTGCCTCGCCTGTAGTTCTGGTACCCAAGAAAGACGGGACCAACCAGTTCTGTGTGGACTACAGGCGACTCAATGAGCGGACCACCACTGACGCCTACCCGATACCCCGGGTAGACGAATTATTAGATCGTATTGCCAGGGGGCGCTATCTGACCACCATAGACCTGTGTAAGGGCTACTGGCAGATCCCCCTGGCCGAGGATGCTATCCCCAAGTTGGCATTTGTCACCCCATTTGGCCTGTACCAAATTAAGGTCATCCCTTTCGGGATGAAGAATGCCCCGGCTACCTTCCAGCGGATGGTGGATAGGCTCCTTGACGGCTTCCAGGAATTTGCCTGTGCATACCTGGATGACATTGCGATCTACAGTGGGTCCTGGGAAGAACACTTAGTTCACGTAGGGGTAGTGCTGGATAAGATTCGGGCCGCTGGCCTGACATTGAAGCCAGAGAAGTGCCATCTAGGTATGGCTGAGGTGCAGTACCTGGGTCACAGAGTGGGGTGTGGAAGCCAGAGACCTGAGCCAGCTAAGGTAGAGGCAGTGGCTAAATGGCCCACACCTATCACTAAGTCCCAGGTGTTAGCCTTCTTGGGGACGGCAGGGTACTACAGACGTTTTGTCCCCGACTACAGCACTATTGCCAAGCCCCTGACTGACCTGACTAAGAAGAACCTCCCTAAGCAGGTCCTGTGGTCTCCAGATTGTGAAGCCGCATTTCAGGCACTGAAGCCGGCTCTTGTGACTGCCCCTATCTTGGCTGCCCCAGTCCCTAACAAACACTTTCTCAACCATACAGATGCTTCCATGTATGGACTGGGTGCTGTGCTAAGCCAAGTCGGGGAAGATGGAGGAGAGCACCCTGTCGCATACCTCAGCCGAAAGTTACTACCCCGGGAAGTGAGTTATGAGGCAGTGGAAAAAGAATGTTTGGCCTTGGTCTGGGCACTGAAAAAGTTGAGCCCCTATCTATACGGACAGGAATTTTCCCATGTAACGGATCACAATCCCCTTGTCTGGCTTAACCTGGTCTAAGGAGACAATGGTAGACTGCTACAGTGGAGTTTAGCCCTTCAGTCTTATAACTTCACCATCAGCTACCGACCCGGCAAGCAGAACGGGAATGCAGATGGATTGTCCCGGCAAACTGACATCCCTACCACCTCCTAGTCCGGTCATCCCCAAGTTGACCCGCCAAAGGGTCAAGCCGGGTCTGCCGGAGTGTCCCACAAGGAGGGAGCCGTGTGACAGACCCATCTGTATAGACTAAGATTGCTGGTTCATCTGTTTGCCTCTTTTCGTCTATTTGCCTGCCCGTATACCCCTGTTTGTTTGTTTCCTGAAAGAACCGATTAAAACTACCGAACGGACGGCCACCCGGGAGAGAAGTGTGCTGCTGGTTAACCTCTTGGCCCCAATTAGAACGTTGTGGTTAACCGCAGACACCTCTCCATTCCAACCGTATTCAGGGTGGTCGTCGTTCGTATGCCGACCACGAGGCGGCGGCCATTTTACACCATGCGAAAGACCAGCGGTGTTTGGCGCAGATTCTATGGAACTAAACACAGACACTCTTTCTGCCGAACACCGCTGAAATCACCGACCGCCCTTCTCAGTCGACAAGGCCGTTCGGGAGTTTGGATTACACGGATGGACTTAACCCAGATAGCCATCCCATGGAGTCAATCGCATACCGAAAAACTGTAAGAGCCATCCCATGGAGTCAATCGCATACCGAAAAACTGTAAGAGTCAACTCCATGGCGATTGAACTGTACGTATGGGATCTGAGCGCTATTCGCTAAGAATATGCACTCAGATCCAGGCTATCTGGGGATACGTTGCACGAATGTAATATGTTCGGTAGTTGTAAAAGTATTCAATTTTACATGGTTTTTGTGTCTAATTTAAAATGGCGATTTGCCTCTGTCCTGGAGATAATTGAATTACTTCTTGATTATCTCCAGGGCAGAGGGGAGGAAACTGGGATGCATTGTGGGAATATTTTGTGCCTGTATGTCGAAAAGTGCCATATGTCTGTCTGTCATTACAGTCTCCCATTTGGTCCCCTAGGGGAGTGTCCACCAAGTGGGAGACCTGCATAAATACGGGCGGGTAGCCCACAGTAAAGCCATTTCTTATTTAACCCTCAATGCGGAGTTTGGTCTCGTTATTGGAGGGGAGATTTACTACACGGTTGGTGACTGATTACTGGAAACGTTAGCTGCTTGGATGTTATATTTGATCGGCTGTTAGCCGCGATTCGTGGATTTATTATTCGTGAGTTTTGGGATCCGGGAGATTGGTACATTCCCCTGGTTGCAGTTTGTACGGTTGGAGTATATGAATGGAGTTTTCATTATTGCAAAAAGGGAAGCTTAACTAAACAGCTTTACGGTTTTACTCCTTTATGCCAGAGGGGTCTTAACAGAGGGAGTTATTAGAGGGAGCTAGACACAAAATCCTGGTTATAACTGATCATAAGAATCTCTCCTATATAGCTGATGCTAAAAGGTTGTCCTCTCGTCAGGCTAGATGGTCTTTATTTCTTTCACGCTTTCAGTACATTATCACATATAGGCCTGGATACCGTAATGTCAAGGCTGATGCTATCTCCAGACAGTACAAGCCTTTAGAGTCGATTGCCCTCGCTCCTGAACCCATCGTGCCTGCATCTAAGATAATAGCTGCTACCCGTTTGGTTACTTTGTCTCTTTTCCTTGATGGTATCAAGACATACCAATCCCAAGCGCCCTCTGAGACACCTGTTGGTAGATTATACGTGAAATAAAAAGACAGAAAGAAGCTATTAGCTTTATTTCACACTGCCAAAACTGCGGGTCATCCAGGGGTTACCAAAACATACAAGGGCCTCCTTCAGCGGTTTTGGTGGCCCTCCCTTAAACGAGATGTGGTTGTCGTGTTTGCACACAGTGTAAGTCCCCTAATGTTAAACCCCCGGGACTCCTAATGCACCTATCTGTACCCAAGAAACCATGGACCCACCTATCCATGGACTTTATTGTGGGTCTTCCTTCATCTGATGGACAGACAGTGATTTTGACTGTGACCGATAGGTTCTCTAAAATGGCACACTTTATTCCACTTAAAAAACTAGCTTCTGCGGTTCAGTTGGCTCAGGTATTTGCCAAAGAGGTGTTCCGCTTGCACGGTATACCACAGGATATCGTATCCGACAGGGGCCCTCAATTTGTCTCTCGGTTTTGGAGGGGCTTTTGTGCTGAGATGGGGGTCTCCTTGTTGTTTACTTCCTCCTATCATCCACAATCTAATGGAGCTGCCGAACGGGCAAATCAATCTGTGGAGTTATATTTGCGCTGCTTCACGAATGCACACCAGGGCAACTGGTCTCATCTCCTTCCCTTGGCTGAGTTCACCAGGAATACGGTGACTCATTTGTCCATTGGCTTAAGTCCTTTTATGGTCGCTTATGGGTTCCAACCCTCTGTCCTTCCCGGTGTGTTCTCCAACAAGGGAATGCCCGCTTTGGACGAGCACCTCACCTCCTTGCGAAAGATGTGGGATCTGGTCCATACTGCTCTCTCTCGTATGGCTGCTACTCAGAAGAAATTTGCTGATCGTCGTAGGTGTGCGGCTCCTTCTTATGCCCCGGGTGATAGGGTTTGGTTGTCCTCCAAGAATCTCTGCCTCAGGGTTCCCTTGATGAAGTTCGCGCCAAGGTTCCTTGGTCCCTATAGGGTATTGCGTAGGGTAAATCCCGTGTCCTACTCCCTGGCCTTGCCTCCTTCCATGCGTATACCTAACACTTTTCACACCTCCCTTTTGAAGCCCTTGCTCTGTAATCGGTTCTCTGGTCTTCTCAGGCGTCTCGATTCCCCCCGCGCGGTCTCCAGTGACATGTACGAAGTAGCTGCTCTCCTTGATTCTCGTTTCTCTCAAGGTCGGTTGCAGTATCTGGTGGATTGGAAGGGTTACGGCCCTGAGGAGCGGTCTTGGGTTTCTGTCTCTGATTTACACGCCCCCTCTTTGATCCGCTCCTTTCATGCGCGGTTTCCTTTGAAGCCTTCAGCTTCCCGACCTCCGGGCGATCCTCGAGGGGGGGTTATGTCAGGGCCGGGGTCCAAAAAAACCTAATGTTCGGTATTTTACAGTTCAGGTTCGCTCAACTCTACTTAGGAATTAATTGTGGATGCCTCCATCCACTCAGATCTGCTGTGCACGAGCATCCTGTGATTCAGTATCTCCTCCCACTGCATGCAGACACTGACCTTTCCTCACAGAGATTCATTGATTCAATTAGTCTTCTTGGGACATTGTCTTCTTGGGACATTGTCTTTCCCATGGCACCCGTCACCTCACCCGGGTCCGAGTGAGGAGAATCACAGCTATTTGTACAATCCCCCCTCCCTTTTTCTTTTTGATCCTCATTTACTACTGCAGAACATGGATACCTGAAGTCTTTACCTGCATGATGTCCTAAAGCCTGTACCTTTTATTCAAAGACTGCACTTATTCCTCTGTCCCCTGAAGCCTACTCCAGCTTCTGTGCCTTGCAATGTGCTATCACCTCGGCCCATGCCCTGGGCCTCCCCCACTACCAAACTGTAAACTGAAAGACTGGGTCATGCCTCTGGTGTTCTTACACAATATCATGGTTCCCATCTGTCTCCATCCAGTGTTTGAAGCACAGGCACTCCTGGATAAGACAGTAAAGCTATAAACGCACTATTCTTGCACCTCTTGATATTGCGGACATCCTTTTCCAAAGTTCAACCCAAATACCTCTCATTTGCCCGCCACCTCTGTCTCCACTGCAATCCTCCCTTCTGCTTCCAGTTAATGTCACCCTGCAGAGATGCTACTCTCTCAATGCGGCCACTCTTCTGCCACTTCCCATGGGGGAAATGATACAGCCTTGACATACAGCCATGGCATGGACCCTGACGTTCTTCCTGAACTACAGATACAGTAACCCACAGTTCCACATGATGAGCAGCTACAGCCCTCACATTACACTCTGTGGTTCAGAAATACCCCAGGACCAGATCCACACTACGCAAAAATAACTTTTCAGACTGGTGGAGGTACGCCTCATCATGACAGACCTGTTTTGGGACTCTAAAGGAAATAGTGTGGTCCTGGTCCAGCTACCCATGGAAGTAAGACACATGTATCATCACTGGGAGGTGGCTGTCCCTCATGTTTTCTTCACTAAGTCCCCAGAAATCTCATAGAAGGAACTTGGCTCATTAGCAAAAACATGGAACACTACAAATCAAGATCAGCTCTCTACAGAGAGGGGTCACCAAGAGAACTGTGAATTGCAAGACAGTTAACTACCCTCAATATCACACAGAAATAAGTGAAGATAGCCCTCCTACGGCTCCTCATGATTGCTTTGAACGGATAAAAATGGAGACAACACATCTACCAACAGTGCATGAAGTTGCTTTGTCAAACCCTGACTTCACACTGTTTGTGGATGGCTCTAGATTTGTGGACGAAAAGGGAAGGCACCATACTGGATTTGTTGCTACTAAAGAAGATCAAGTACTTCAAGCATCTTCACTTCCCTCATCCATCTGCTCAAGAAGCCGAATTAACAACCCTCACAGTAGCATGCAAAATGTCTGAAGGAAAGCATGCTAATATCTACACTGACTCAAGATATTCCCTGGGTGTGGAACATGATTTTGGATCAATCTGGAAGACGAGAAGATTCTCACAGCAACTGTCACGCCAGTTAAGCACAGCACGGCTATCAAGAAACTGATGTATACCTTACTACTCCTGAAGAAGTGGTCATACTAAAGATAAAGGCCCATGGAAGACTGACTTCAGAAGAAGCATGTGGTAGCTATCTAGCTGACCAAGTTGCCAACAAGCCGCAAGTGCAACAAGGGAAGTGGACAGAAGAGTGTCCGCTGAAGAAACTCCCATATTCACCACGCAGATCCTACCCACAGATCTCAAGCTCCTGAAGGAACGACAAGCAGCTGCTGACCCTGAAGGAATACAAGGTTGGAAACAGAAAGAGGCAACCCTTAAAGACGGGCTGTACTCCAACAATCTCAAGTTCTGTTTACCTAAGAGCATGTACTCAGCAGTGGTCCGGTGGGCTCATGGAGCTTTGTACCTTTCCAAGACCCTCATGAACTCTTTGATCAATAAATACTCCAAAGCACCTAGAATTACCTCTCTGACCAACAGTTACTGCAGATCCTCAGGCAGAAAAATGGAGAAAAGCCAGAAGCATCTAGCCAAACTTTACTATGCCTTCCAAGAATCCAAGTGGACTACATCCAGATGCCAAAAAGTTGCCGATTCAAATATACACTCGTTATAATAGACATGTTTTCAGGATGGCAAGAGGCCTACCCAGTCACCAATGTGACAACCAAGACCATATGCCTAGCAGTACACCGTGAAAGTTGCAGATATCACCCCATGGATTCACCATTCCAGAATCAAGCCTGTCCCTGTTCCATGGGAAGTAATGTTTGTTGATCTTGACAACCCTTTGACTCTCCATTTTTAAATTAGTAAAGTTACTTGTTGGAGAAAGTATCAACACGTAGGTGTTTGTATGGCCATAATAATGCCTGACCACCTGCCATCGATGGAAAGCCGAGGACCCCCACAAGGAGACCTCGTAAAGCTAAAGAGACTCAGATGTACTCCTTACCCTGCAGCCCTCATGTCCGGAAGCGGAGGTGACTACACACGGTCGAAGCTTCTTCAGGACCATCTGTTCATCTTAAGTTTGTGTTGATATTAATATTGAATAAATAATCTGAGTCCACCTGTACTGAGTTAGCATGGGACAAGATTTATACAATGAAGAATAAGTAAATGTGTCCTAGCCAAGGTTATTATGCCCATACACATAATACATGACAATCACCAAGGTACTCTTGACACAACACATTCATGCTTCAGGATAAAAGGAGCACCCCTGTAAAGAGCGGTTTTGACACACACACACATCATGATTTCCCCCTGCAAAGACATGAAAGCCGGGTCCTTCGGTACTTGCCCTAGATGAATAGTGATACCCCAGATAGCTTTGCCATGGAGCCCATTCGTATAATGAAAGACTATGTGAAAGACTTTGACTCCATGGCAATTAACCTGTATGTACGAGGTCTGAGCGCCATTCAGTAATAATGTGATCTAAGCTATCTGGGGATATGTTGAATGTACCTGTTTTATGCAATGGCTGCAGTTATCTATTTTTGTGTATTTTATTGTCTTTAGCTGCCATGTGTTCAATGAAATTCTGCCTCTGTCCTTGGAGATAATTGGATTACTTCCCAATTATCTCCAGGATAGAAGACTCTGTGGAACTGGTTTGGGGCAGAAAAGCCATGCTTCATTTGGTCACAAAGGACTACGATCTATCTTTTGAGCCACTGGACCAATTTGTATGATTTTGACGTATGTTTGTATTTGGAGTATGCTGATTCGTATGCTGAAAATGTAAGTTTTATGTGAATGTGATGCATACTTTTAAAGTTATGAATAATGTGGAAAAACTATATTTCTCTGTCTGTGATAATTACATTACCCATTGTGTAAGGTAATTGTATCACAGGCAGAGGGGAGGATTTTGTGTGGGAGTGTCTGAGTGTATTGTACGTGTTTATTGGTTGTTTTCCAAAACCCTGTGGGTGGTACTAATGTGTACATAAGAACAATAAACCCACAGCTCTGGCTGTTCCTGCTTGACCCTCAAAACGGAGCCTTGTCTCGTTCTTGGGGGGATTTACTGTATGCTGTTCCAGTTTGACTGCTAGGAGTGTAAACCTATTCGTATGGTTTTTCCTATTCGGCTGTTTACAGCATTCATATGGTTCTGGTTTGGCTGTTTACGGCATTCATATGCTTCTCCGGTTTGGTGTATTGGTGCCTACAGTAGCTGTGCCTGTGTCTCTGGAAGGGAAGATCTACTAAACGGTGGTTTAACCCTTTTATGCCTGGGGGTGCCGTTACATATACATTTTCTAAAAAATTTTGAAAATTAATAGTTGTGACGGCTAGGTAGGAGTATCCAATACTCAGACACTAATCTGCTGAAGAGATATATACCACATATTACTGGGTCTTAGAATGGCCGAATTTAACATAAAGAGTAGTCAGAGAAAAAGCCGAGGTTATGCGTGGGAGAAAACAGCATAAACCAGAAACAAGCCAAAGTCAGGAACACAGAGAGACGAATAAACAAGCCAAAGTCCGGAACAAGAAATCCAAAATACAATAAAGTGCACTCTTGGGTAATCAAGAACCACAACAGGGTAACTTGCTACAGAAAGCCCTGGCTTTATATAGCCAGGGCACTAACACTATTGGTTGGTATCACCTTGGTGCGCCTAAAGACCTAAATTCAGCTGAATGCCAAATTCAGGTACTTCTGCTAGTTCGTGCCAATTGATTCAGCACTTAATGTCGCGCCATTATGATGTGGCGTGACTTTATACAAATAGATGCGCACACATAGCGTGCAGCGTCTGACCCACCAGTGGATCGGGAAGCTCCGGAATAGGTAAGCATGACAATAGTATACTTAACATTGAAATTTTATTTCTATTATGCATTTTTTAACTATTTGCTTCTTCACTCAAACACCAACACTACAAAAATGTGCATCCACATTTAAAAGTGAATACTATATCCAAACACACTCCTGCAATCAAACGCAAACATTACCCCTGTATCAAAACAGTAAAATTATAAACAACCACCAGTTCAATCTAACACCAACACTATACATTATACCAGTATATGTGCCAGGATATGCGGCCGCGCTTTACAGATATACACCCTGTTCCAAATTATTATGCAAATTATGTTTCTCATTTACCTAAATAATTGATGTAAATAACAGTCAGCATAATTCTCATGTTATCAACTATTAAGAGTACAATTCAAATTTTATTGAACAAACCTTCTAAGAATAACAGTATTTTTTTTAAACATAAAAAACTTACAATGCACTGTTCCAAATGATTACACACAGTAAGTTTCAAAACACTATATAGGTTGTAAAGAACTGAAAATTGTCATTTGTTGTGTTTGCAGCATATTTACTGAAATCAAAAGCTATTTCAATCAAACTTATAACAACATTTTATCTTTTTAAACATTTTAACAGGTCACGTTACATTTTAACATAGGACCCCTTATTTGATAGCAGCATCCATTGAACTTGTGAGTTTTTGGACAGTTTCTGCTTGAATTTGTTTGCAAGATCTCAGAATAGCCTCCCAGAGTTGCTGTTTGGATGTAAACTGCCTCCCACCCTCAGATCTTTTTACTTGAGGATGCTCCAAAGGGTCTCAATAGGATTGAGGTCAGGGGAGGATGGAGGCCACACCATGACATTCTCTCCTTTTATCCCCATAGCAGCCATTGATGCAGAAGTATGCTTTGCAGCATGAGATGGTGCATTGTCATGTATGAAGATGATTTTATTATGGAAAGCATAGTTCTTCCTTCTGTACCAGGGAAGAAAGTGGTCAGTCAGATACTTTGCAGAGGTCATCTTTACACCTTTGCGGACCCTAAAGGGGCTGACCAGCTCTCTTCCCATGATTCCGGCCCGAAACATGACTCCACCACCACCTTGCTGACATTGCAGCCTTGTTGGAACAGGGCGGCCGTCCACCAACCATCCACTACTCCATCTGTAACGGACCGTTTTGCACACAAGAGGTTAAAAACCGTTTAGGCGATATTCCCCTTTTCAATGCACAGACAGCTACTGCAATCACCAATCTCCTGAACTGCAAACACATTAATTCACCAATCTCCCGAACTGGAACCAGGGGAATGCTCCAAACTCCCGAACAGGAAACACACAAATGCTGTAAACAGCCGAACAGGAAAAACCATAAGAACAGTTTACACTCCTGGAAGTCGCACTGTAAAAGCATACAATCCAATTCCCCACCCCAAGAACGAGACGACACTTTGTTTGAGAATCAAGCAGAACTCATTTACTGGGGCTACCTGCCCGGCTTTTATGCAGGTCTCCCACCTGGTGGACACTCTCCTAGGGGACCAGATGGAAGACTGGGAAACATATTGGACATTGACCAATCACAAGCTTACAATCCCACAATGCATCACAATCCCTCCTCTCTGTCCTGGAGATAATTGGGAAGTAATAGGACAGAGGCAAAACTCCATTAGCCACATGGCAGACAAAGGATAATAAAATACATAAAATTACATACTGTTACATTTATCACATAGAACATACACATTCTACCTATCCCCAGATAGCTTAGATCTGAGCGCACATTATTACCGGATGGCGCTCAGATCACATACATACAGTTCAATCGCCATGGAGCCAAAGTCTTTCATACAGTCTTTCAGTATACGGCTGGGCTCCATGGCATAGCTAACTGGGGTAGCATGGCTTTAACAGTTCGCAGAAAGGCACGAACCAGCCTTTCTGCAGGGAAAAAGAACAGTGTTAAACATGGGGCCATAGTCCAGTGGCAGGAGGCGGGTGACCAGGCTTCTCCAGTGGCCAGTGGCGAAGTTGGTTCCGCCACACCATCCATCTGGACCATCTAGGGTTGAAGTTCACTGAACTGAAGTTCACTCTTCAGTGAACAGAACTGTTTGAAAATTAGTCTTCATGTATTCTTCTGCCCAGTGCAGCAGTTTCTGCTTGTGAGCATTGGTTTGTGGTGGCCGAATAGAACTCTACACCTTGATGTCCGTGAGACTCCAGAGGCACCAGCAGCTTCAAATATCTGTTTGCTGCTATGTAATGGTATTTTAGCAGCTGCTCTCTTGATCTGATGCATGGATCTGGCAGAAATCTTCCTCAATGTGCCTTTATCGGCACAAACCCGTCTGTGCTCTGAATAAGTCACAAATCTCTTAATAATGCGATGATCATGCTTAAGTTTCTTGTGAAATATCTAATGTTTTCATACCTTGTCCAAGGCATCGAACTATTTCACTCTTTTCAGAAGCAGAGAGATCCTTTTTTTCCCCCCATATTGCATGAAAATGGTGCTCTGCTTAATAATGTGGAACACCCTAGTTTTTCCTTAAATTGGGCTCACCTGGCAATCTAATTGTCACAGGTGTCCGAGATTGTTTTCAGTGATCAAAAGAGCCCTGAGACAATGCCATCCATGAGTTAAACTGAAAAACAAAATATTTAATCTTTGTGACAGTTAACCCCTTAACCCCTTAAGGACAGAGCTTCAGAAGCTTGTCTTTCACTTAATGACAACGGCATTTTTTGCATTTTTTGCTATTTGCGTTCAACTGCAATTTGCATTTTACTAATTTATTGCACCGACACATATTATATACCGTTTTTTAAAGGACAGAAAGGACACACACACATATATATATATATATATATATATATATATATATATATATATATATATATATATATATAAATGCCTATTTATTATAAAAAAATACAGAAATATGCAAAAAATGAATTTTTGTGTGTTTTTTTTTACAGTTTTTGCAATAATAATGTGTACATAATTAGTGCAGGTTAAGGAAAGTAATACAAAATAAATTAATTTAGTTATTCTGAATTACAGAATATATAATGTGTCTGGTATTTTAAGTTTTTTTTGGTAGTTACAGGTCACAAAGCACAAGGAGTAAAATAAACTTTTAATGTGGAACAATTTTAGAATTTGGTATGTTTGTCTTGTAAGCTTAATAGCCATAAAAGAAAACAAAATTGCCACACAAAAGTATATAATTATATAAACTAGACATCACAGGCTATTTACCTAAGGTTGTTTTGACACTTTCTACGTAGCCATTTCACCGCCAACCTCTGCTAAATATTGGAGTAAAATTGTGTTTTTTGGGGTTTTTGGCACGCAAACTTATACAAAAGAACTTCTCATATGTATTTTGTAAAGTTGGTGTGTGCTATTCCTGTACAAAGTTTTATTTTGTGTTCAGTTACATCTGGTGAGTAAAATGACACCCCCATTGTATGTCTTTGGCACTATTTCGTGAAGCTACAGTGCCATATAGGAGACCTGTCCTTTTCAGTACTCACAATAGAATTTTGAGAGACGGATTTAATGAGCCTATGCTTCCATTTGGGGTATTATAACAGTTTGACTGTTCAAAAAAACCCACAAATGCCTACCATTTGTAAAAGTAGACACTCCAGGGTATCTCATAAGGTGCATATTGTGCCTTAACATGCCCCCATTTTTTTCACCAATATTTGCCAAAGTATGTGGTAAAAAATAATTTTGTGCGTTTTTTACATATGGATTGCATTTGTGCTAGGCATTTTGTATATTTCACATGTGCCACTAAGTTCATACCCCCCAAATTATGTTCAGCTAAGTCTTCTGAGTAAAATGACACCTCCATTGTATGTCTCTGGCACTATTTCATGAAGCTACAGTGCTACCAATCAGGATACAATATCAGGAACAGTAGTAGCAGCAATGAGCCTCAGATCTTGCTCTTCATAAACAGATTCCTGTTCCTGATCTTGTATCCTGATTGGTCCAGTTGCTGCTTTTGAGTACCACCCAGTGTGGAGACATGCTGTTTTTACTCTGATACACTGTAAGTGCAATATATGCAATAAAATTGTTATTCTTTAATACAATCTGCACCATCCATTTTCTTTTCTCTATTTGGAGTGCATTAGAAGATTTGTCACCATCTTATACTGAGATCCATCGCTGGAGGTTTCTCATACTATCCAGTTCCCTAATAAAGAGGGAGATATGCCTGAATTCATCTGACCTTTGTGAGTTCTCTACCACCCATATTTCCCAGTGGTCTTTACAATATTACCCTATGTATTATTCATATTTTTTGCAGATACCACTTTGAGTTCTTACATTTCCAGTTTGTATTATATTTATTTATATATTATCACTTTGGTGATTCACATTACTTTGTACCTTTGGTTTTTCTCTTTTTTTCTTGTCACAATTGTTTTTTGAGTGTTTATAAGGGTACACTTATAAACCTAGAGTACTGTGTGCTATATAGTACTGACGGTTAACTCCTTTCTAGAAATTAGCTCAAACTGGAAAGAAAGAAAAGTGCTTTTCAGCCCAGCATTTGCCTTTTTAAAAATGACAAAGGCATTGTGGATTGCCATCTGCATCAGGTATATGCCCACTTTTTTATACCATGCCCTGGTCTTTCTCATGATCAAATACGGCTCCATCAGTTGATCGGACAGGTCAACGCCCTCCATATGCCGATTATATTGCCGGATGCAGACTGGCACCCGTTTACATTCGCCTCTGCCACGAACTGCGACCCTCCGAGTGTTTTCACCATGGATGGTGGTTAAGATGAAAACATCCTTTTTATCCCTGTACTTGAGTGCCAGCAGTTCATTCTGGCAGAGAGCTGCTGTTTCCCCCCTTTTCATTTTTTTGTTCACTAGAGCCTTTGGGAAACCTGTGCGACTCTTCCGAATAGTGCCACAGGCCACGGTCTCAAAGCAGTACAACATTTTTAACAGTGGGATGCTATTATAAAAGTTATCGATGTATAGATGATAACCTTTATTAAGTAGTGGCATTATTAAGTCCCAGACAATTTTCCCACTAGTCCCTACTATATCTGGGCAACCTGGGGGATCAAGGTGGCTATCCCTTCCTTCGTATACACAGAAGGTGTATACGTAGCCACTGCCACTTTCACATAGTTTATAAAATTTGATCCCATATCGGGATCTTTTGGATGGGATATATTGTCTAAACCCCAGTCTTAAACTTCATTAGGGACTCGTCAATGGAAATGTTTTTATTGGGGGTATATATAGTGGCAAATTTACTGTTAAAGTGGGCAATTAAAGGGCGTATTTTGTAAAGAAGATCATACTGCGGATCACCTTTTGGGGGGCACTTGTTATTATCACTAAAGTGCATAAATCTTAGTATGTCTTCATATCTTTCCCTTGTCATTGTCTCGGCAAAAATGGGGGTATTGCAAATATGATGTTTAGCCCAATACATCCTAATTGTGGGCTTTTTAATTAGCCCCATTGACATGGTCAGTGCCCAGAATTGTTTCAATTCTGGCACACTGGTTGGGTTCCATCTCTCTTTCCTGGAGATAAGAGTCTGGATTGCGTGCCAGATATTGCTCCGCATAGAGATTAGTCTGGTTGACTATCTCCCCAAAAATCTCATCCCCCAAGAACAGCTGCATTACATCCAGCGCACTATAGGCAGGCAGGTCCTCCTGTATGCCAGGATTGGCTGTGAACACTGGGATGTCTGGGGAAAAAATATTAGGTGGTACCCAGTCATCTGCGCCATGTTCAGCATTAGGGGAATCGTCGATTTCCCCTGATGGTCCTGCAGTATCTGGCACATAGTCCCTGTCCCCTGCGTCCCCTGCGTCACTCCCTGCTTCACTCTCTAAGGCAGTGTCAGTCGCCTCTGAGTCGGCCGCTAACAGGGCATAAGCCTCCTCTGCACTATACTTTCTAAACATTGTTAATACAGCTAACACAGCTAACAAAACTCTATTTCTATTTTCTTTTTTTATTCCCTAATTCCCACTAAATTCCACCCACCAAAATAACTAAATCACAAATTAATAAAATCAAATAATAAAATTTAACCCCTTAGGGTTACAAAAAAAATTAAAATTAACCCTTGAAAGTAAAAAAAAAAAAAGGATCACAGTAAAGTACTGTGACCTGTATATTGATCACTGCTAGCAGTGATCAAGCAGCAGGGAAAGGGTTATTTTTATTTTTTTTTAATAATTAGGGACTTTTTATCAACTTAGCTATTCTTCTGGGATACAATGTAGCACCGATCCGTCTCTCTCCACTTCACAAACCCACACGAGGTGGAGGGAGGCGGATCAGATATCCCAGCAGCATTGTGACCGCTGTGACTGGCTGTCACAGCGATCACCTGGGCTGGGATGTCGGGTGTGGCGAAACCGACCTCGCCACGTGTCCTTGGAGGGGGCTGATTGCCCGCCTCTTGCCTTTGGACTATGGACCAGACTTTATGGGAATGTGATACCCCAGATAGCCATACCATGGAGCCTATTCATATAATGAAAGACTATGGGAAAGACTTTAGTTCCATGGCAATTGTACTGTGTGAGTAGGATCTGCGCGCTATTCGGTAGTTTTGTGCGTGCAGATCCCAGCTATCTGGGGATAGGTGAAATGTCTGTGTGTTATGTGTAAATGTGACTTTATGTATTTTAAAGTGTTTTATGTCGTTTTGCAACCATGTGGTTAATGGAGTCTGCCTTTAGTCCTGGGTAATTGGATTACTTCTCCAATTAACTCCAGGGCAGAAGGGAGGAAACCAGGGTGCATTGTGGGGATGTTTTTCTGCCAGCCAGAAAGGAACAAAAGATACTTTTAGTAACTTTTGAACCCCTGGTCGGATTCATGCCATTTTTTTAATATGTTGTTCCCCTGAATGGATTGATTGTGGATATGTATTTTTATGTGAATGTGATGTATGGTTTTAAAGTTATGAAAGTTGTGTAAAAGTATATTTTACACTGTATGCATAATGGGATTATGTGTCACACTAAGGGGAGGGGATGTGTGGGAGGTAACATCTATGTCATTGGTTCTTTTATGCCTCCCCCTGGGTGTGGCCTGTATGTGGGGGTTGGAAATAAAAGCCAGGCTGGATGAGCCAGTCCAGAGTTCCTGTTTTACCCTCAAAGTGATGTGTCGTCTCATTATTGGGGGAAGGATTTATTGTATGCTGTTCCAGTTGACTGCTAGGAGTACAAGCCTATTCGTATGGTTCCTATTCAATGGTCTACAGCATTCATACGCTTGGGAGAATTTAAAGGTTTCTCGGATTCGGTGATTATGGTGTCTGCCAGAGTACTTGGAGTCCTCAGGAAGCACTAGGAGCATCCATTAACGGAGGTACCAAGTCGGGGTGCCAGGTGATCCGTTACATTGGTGGCAAGCGGTGGGATGGCGTCCTAGTGCGAGGTAAAGCAGCTCGGAGACACAGTACGTTTGGATTTACAAATTGAGGGCGACGCTAGTGTGCCTACAGCGTCCCTGTCTACACAAAGATTTGGGAAAATGGGGTTCGTAGACCCCTGGGCAACACACACACCTGAGGAAGAGAGTGAATTAGAATGGAGAGATAATGCCCGGAAAGAATTATGGTACGATGCCCTGGAGGAAGTCCAGTATCAACGGCAGCAGCGCCTTCCTGGTGTCGCATACCAGTTGGAGGAACAAATGGCCTGGCGGTTGCCACTTCTGGGAGATCAACCTGGAGGGCAGCGGGTAAGACAACTCGAGTACCTCGTGGAAAGGGAACTGAGCCTGGACGCCTCATACCGGGCACTGTGGTGGTGCACTGTCCAGCCAGAGACGTGGAGGGCAGAGGGCATCCAGCCAGAGGGGGAGAACTACACAAGCCCTGGCCTGTTGTGGAAAGCCTTAGTGGAGGATGTCGACTTCGGCAGTCCAGCAGAGTCACGGTACTGGGCTATCTTTCATTACCGAGGTGAGATGATACAGGGCCCGAGATCTATTGGACTGGGAGAAGACCTCCGCCGTTTCGCTGCCATGGAACGAGAGCTGGAGATGGACTATGTAGAACTATTAAATTCCTGCCAGCCGCAGAGCAGGGACGCAGACCGTGAAAACTGGGTGGCTGTCAGGATCGGGACAGGGATCCAACACGCAGAGTACAAAGAGTAGAGAGATACGTATACCGGACCTTAGAATGGCCGGACTTAACGTAAGAACTACGTATAGAATGGTCAGAGACAAGCCGAGGTCGAGGGAACGAGAAGACAGGTAAGCGAGAGACAAGCCGAGGTCAAAGGATAACAGAGAAGATATTAGAACAGGCTGATATTAAAACAGGCTGTCTACAGACAGCATAAAGACACACAACACCCTCAGTTTCACTTTGTACAATATTGTGGAAACAAAAATGTTGCTTTTACAACCAGAGTATATATGTCAACCATAACATAGTTTTAGTTTTTTAAAGCAAATATTTCACATAGTAGAACATAAAAATAACTTTGTTTTTTCATTTTGCATAAACTGTTGTCTTACACTTTTAATAATACTATAAATGCTTTAAAAAAAAAAAAAAGTAACACTAATGAAATAACTAATAAAGTAACTCATGGTGGATAGTAAAAAACACACATCTCTATCTACATATACACATTATGTTCGGAATGTTTGTAAATAAATTGCTTTACAAGACATCATCACACAACATTGTTGATGACATTATTATTATTATGATATTTATATAGCGCCATCAAATTCCGCAGCGCTTTACAATGGGTGGACAAACAGACATGTAGTTGTAACCAGACAAGTTGGACACACAGGAACAGAGGGGTAGAGGGCCCTGCTCAAAGAGCTTACATGCTAGAGGAATCAGTCAGGAGCTATTAACAGTTTAATTGATACGCTTTTATGAAGAAGAGGGTTTTTAACGATTTTTTGAAGGAGTGGAGACTGGGTGAGCATCTAACGGAGGAGGGAAGTGAGTTCCACAGGAACGGTGCAGCCCTCGAGAAATCTTGAAGGCGAGCATCAGAGGTGGGATGTAAGTCTTCAGCAGATCGTAAGGGCCTAGACTGGACATACTTGTGTATAAGGGAGGATAGATAGATAGATGGGAGCAGCATTATGTAGAGATTTGAGAGCAATGACCAGAATTTTAAATTGAGCTCTATATTTTATTGGAAGCCAATGTAGGGACTGATAGAAGGGTTTGGCATAGGAGGTGCGGGTGGACAGGAAGATGAGCCTCGAAGCTGCATTCATTATGGACTGTAACGGCGCAAGTTGGGAGCACGTAGGACCACTGAGAAGCGAATTACTGTAGTCAAGGCGAGATAGGACAGTGGAATGGACCAACACCTTAGTCGCATCTGGCGTTAAGTAGGGGCAGATGCGCGCAATATTTTTGAGATGGAAATGACAGGATTTGGTGATAAATTGAACATGAGGCTTGAAGGAGAGGTCGGAGTCAAAGATGTCAGGGTATTTATATCGGCAGACATTTGTGCTATGATAGAAATACAAAGTGTATATTCTGAAGTCATTGCTAAACAGACCAGACTCCATTTTGTTATTCTCAAGTTAACAAAGACACAACATTTCTTTCCTTTCTCTATTGCTGACCGTTTAGCCAGAGCTGAATGGAATGTGTATATAAACAAACCAAATAGATAAGACATTGAGAATGGGGGTAGACAGACTGTCTAATTAATAATGGAATATAATAAATTCTATTCCCAGACTTAGGTGACAGAGGAGATTAAACAATTAAATTTTACTTTCGATATTGTACAACGTCCCATTATAGTTTAAGGTGAAACTTAGTTCACAAACTATCAATTTTAGGAATTACTACAGAAAATGGAGACGCATAGTCTGGATAAGTCCGAAGAAATCCCTTTGATCTGACAGAAGATTTGAGTTAGGGCAAACATAAAGATAACGTAAATGACGTCAAAAATAGCCAGCAGGAAAAGTTAACTCTTTCCTGGATAGGTATGTGTAGTGGAACAATACTGCCATCTAGAGTCTGAATATTAAATTGGTTACCTAGAAGGGAACCACACCCCACATTTGTGATTGGCTATCACCTAAGGAAATTTTCCCTTTAAAAAGTTAAGACAAGGGAAGAGAGGGAGATTCAGAAAGATTCAAAGATTGAAGAGAGAGACATTACGACACTCTGGGGATTCAGAGAGGTCCAGGCAGAATCGGGTGATCAGAGTAACCAAGAAACTCTTACACTCCATGCAGAGAACCACTTAGCTACCGGAGAATATCTGATGAGAAAATATCTACATAACTGGTAAATATACAGGCATTTAATTAATTAATTTAAATTAATTAAAATTAATAGCAAGATATATGACTGGATAAATCATGTTTGATTTCATATTTAGAAATCTTAATTATTAAAGAATATATATATGGTTATAGCATCCCATCTGCAGCTGGGATCAATATAATCATTAATGTATTTGTGTGATTAATATCACGTTAGCATATCATGACCATTTATCCAGCTGTATTGATTGGCTATAATATAAGATAAAATATCTGTTAGACAAATTTTGCTTATATAACATAGTAGATTTCTCTCATTGGATAAAATCAAGGAAATGGTTACTGACTTTTAAATATTAAATTTTTATTTAAAATCACACGAGAGTAGATCTTAACTACTTAGGAGGTCTAACCAGCATTGAAAGGGTTACTTCTGCCAGAAAGTTTTACTGCAGCTCTAAGGAATGCTCTGTCTCCTTAAAACTTTGTTTCCTTAGCTGTAAAGAAAGGGTCGTAAATCAGTCTTGACAGCTAATGGAGTCTATGCTGTACTAACCAGGAAGTAAATTGCCTATTGTATTGCATATTGTTTGTATACTGCATATTAATTATTATTGCCATATTGTATTACATATTCATGTTATACTCGAATTCCATTGATTATTATCATGCATGTTACTCATCATTATTATTTAAATTGTTAAGAAATAAATATCTATTTTTTTAACAATTTGTGATTTTTAATTACCGGTATATGGTTATACACTTCACTTATAACGATAACGATTAGGGATCTGAGAATTAAATTCGCGGGCAATTCTCTCTGTTTACAAATATTATCCCATAAATATCCCCACAAATTGGAGGCACCGCTGCTGAGATCGTTTAAGTTGAAATTATATTCCATATACAATAATAATATTTGTGTAATTCATGCAATTAATCTTAATATAGAAAAGAGTTTTGTATTGAGATTAAATCACTGTATAAAATATGGCCAGCGGCAGCGATACATCTGTAACAGATAATACTGAAATAATTGAAGACCTAAGAAAACATGCTTTAATCAATATTCATACACATATGAAAAATGATTTAAGCTATGACGTTTGGTTAAAGAGTGTAGAATGGGATGCTAAACGGACGCTTATGACTGATGAACACATACTGAAACAACTTAAAGTAATTGCTGAACAAAAGAACATAGAGAAAAAGATGGGGTACATAATACACTCCTGGCCTTTCTTTATGACAGCACTTCTTAAGGCGTTAGATGAAAACAAGGTATTGAATACCAAACTGGACACGTACAGTGAACAATTTGGCATTCAAGATGGGAAACTCCAAGATTTACTTGCTGAGCATAAAACTCGTCAGGCTGATCATGAAAAAGAAATGACAGCTTTGATGGATAAATATGCACAGGAAATAAATCAGCTCAAAATGCAATTGGATAAATATGAAAAGGAAAGCCAGGAATCAGGCAGTGAGGTTGATAGCCATCATTCTGTGCCAAAAAGTTGCACAAAAATGAAAGAAAAGACTATCTATAAATCCCCTCCTTGTCATGATTTTCCCACACCAGACCAGGTTTTCATAAAACAGTCTGTAAGGAATGAGGTGAGTAATTCAGGAATATCACCTGTGAAACAGAATTCTCCATCTCCTGGCATTGCCAAACAACCTTGGCAATCTTGGGCAGAACAGTTTGAAAAAGCTGTCTTGGCCAAACTTGAGAGGGAGAGTCCAGTTCAAGGTGATAGGAATGAAAACAGACATGGTTCTGTACACTGGCAGGATTCTGATGCTGATCAGAATTGTGACAGTGAACAAGAAGCTCAGAGTGATGGGAGTGAAAGTGATTGCACTGTCCACTCTGAAGGCCATGTGACTGATATGCCATCTACACTGTTGTACGGGTCTAATTCCTCTTCAGCAGACAGATCGCATAGACGTTTAAAAAGAAACAGAAGTCGCAAATCAACGACGCCTGTTTATGAATCGCCAAAGGTTGTTAAGTTCCTTAGAGAGACTGTCCCACAATTTTCTAGAGGTTCAGGAAACATATCTGAACATCTGGAAAATTATAATAGAGCAATGAATTCATTGGACATGTATGATGACATTCAAAAGAAATGGTTCATTACATGGACCTTTGATTCAATGTGCCGTGTTCATCTTGAAAGTCTTCAAGCTATGCAATTAATGTCCTGGTCCAAAATGAAATATGAAATAATCATGGAATATGGTAAGTATAAAACCGTTGCTTCTGCAAAGAAGGCGCTTTATAACTTAAAGTGCCGTCCAGATCAAAGTCCCAGAGAATTTTTAGTAATTCTTAAAAATGCATACTCCGTGGCCCAAAGAAAACCCAGGTATGAAAGCACAGATTTCAAAGATCTGTATTTTCATGCCATGCCGGTAAGTATACAAATGAATCTTGCAAGAGATTATGATTGCAAGCTACCATTAGAATGGCTAGTCAGTCAGTGCATGAAATTGTATACCATACACCACGCACATTACGAAAATCAGCCAAAGGTTAAGAAACCTGGTGATAAAATGGTGTCAGAGACTAAAATTCAGTTAGGTTTAGAAACCCAACAGAAAAAGAGGACCTATTCTGAGGTTTTGAAAACACCAAAACCTCAGAAAGAGGAAAATGCCAGAAGCAATTCTGCAAACTCCTCTGACAATAACTCTGAAAAATCCAATTCCAATGGGAATAAACGCCCCTGGGTTAATAAAAACCAAGGCAATTCCCAATGGAGAAGGAATCCTCAGGGAAATAGGAGATATGGAAACAGAAACAACCAATCTGCTTCCAATAACTCCCAACAGTCTCAGCCATCCCAGCCAAATTCTAATGGGCAAAGACAAAACGGCAATGGGGGAAATAATTTGCGTCGTCAGGTTGGTCAATTGACAGACCAGATGGGCAAATTAATGGAGCAAATGACAAAGATCAACCAAGTCTTTGAAAATAATCCTTTTTTAGGAACAGCTCCCAGGATAGAGCCACCTGTGCAACAACAACAACAAGTGCCGCAGCAAATATAGCTACAGTGACTAAACAGGATAGGTTGTCAGTAGATGTAATGCCTAACCCTGTTTCCTTTCCAGGTACTAACAGTCAAATAAACAATAGTTGTGTTAGGAAACCTATTGCCAATCCCGTCACTTCACTTCCGGGTGAAGGAGGCGCAACGTGTTCCTCTGTTTTTTCATTTCAGCCAAAGGCTAAAATAGCCCCAGCAGCCACTAGTTTCCAGTATCCAGCCCTGAAAGGGTTAACTGATGAGATGCCGACCACTAGTTCCCGCTTGACAGTTCAAGATATTCCTAAAAAGGATGGGCCTGTGGGTAAGACTGAGCATTCCTCAGTACAGATAGAAACTACTGCTGTGACCGGTAATGTATGGAAAACAAGTAATATGTTGACACACTCTAAATTCTTATGTGAATTAGAAGAACATGAAGGAAGGTACTACATGTCTGTAGAAATACAGGATTCGCTACCCCAACCTTTCAAAGGGTTAATAGATACTGGTTCACAAGCCACGATCTTATCCAATACCTACTTCCAGCAGGTAATGGACTTAGCAACGGATAAGCCGAAGCTAAGAGATTTCCCCAATGCTCTGTTGAGTGTAGGAGGAAATGCCCTTCATGTTATTGGCAATACTTGGTTAAAGTTTAAAATAGGTAACAAACCTTTAGACACCCGGTGATAGTGGTAGATCTCCCCTATAACCGACTGATTCTGGGTATAGATATACTCAGAAGACTTAACACAATTATTGACTGTGTAAATGGAATTGTATGGTCGCAAGCTAAGTTTCCTATAACCTATGAGAAATCACATGTACAATCTGATCGTAACTGCCATGTAATAGAGGAAAGACCTGACTCGATTGAGGTACATTTTAGGAATAGTCAGTCACCTGACGTGACTATCCTGCAGGTGATTGACGCAATCGCACCTGTAGATGAGCATTCCGTAAGAATTGCTCCAGAGAGAATCCAGAATGTCTCTCTGGAAGGTGATGTTTTAACCATTTCTCTCCACAGGGACTATGTTGAATCTGTAGATCTGGCAGGTCATGCTCAATTCCTTGCCAGAATTGAAAGGGTTAATAACAACTTATTCTTTCCTATTCAGATAAATGACTTAGGAAGAAATAGGAATGCAAAGCTGGTCTTACAGAGTGAGAACAGCTATATTAGCAGAAGTCTGTTAAAGCAGATCGCTAATCCTAAAATGACAGGTGGATCCAGAACCTGGATGGCGAATCAGAGAGTCACAATGTGATAGCAAAATGTTTACTATCTATTTCCATCGGAAATAAGACAGTTAAACATTTATTCCTAGTGATAGACGAACCTCGCTATCAGGTTTACATTGGCAATGATGTCATACATCGTTTTGCCATACATCTTGACCTGATTAATTCCAACTTGTGGACAAGGTTAAAAGGCAATCCTTGTGGATACCTTCACGAGGAAAACGCCCTGAAATCAGGACAAATACTCCCATATGCGGTAAGTATCCAAGTACCTGATGACATAACCATTCCACAAGGGACAAGTAACTTTCTTTTACCCCTACAGGTCAAGGAGGGTCAGAGATTAGAAAACTCTGATGCCCTAATCTGTTTATCCAACAGGATACAACAATTAGGGATGGTGGTAACACATACACCAATGGTAAGTATTGGTAAGAATCCCACCTGTATAATGGTCAACAATGTTACACCCAATAGTGTTACTTTACCAAAAGGAACATTATTAGGTCTAGCATTGGATGCTGAGTACTATACATTTGGTTTCCAAAACCAAATTATAGGCCTCATCCCTGAAGAATACTTAACTGAGGACGAAATTGTCGATCAAATACTCCATTCCTCCCCAGAAGGATTATTCACTATCCTATCTGCATATCCCTTCAACGTCGAAGACGGCTCGTGTAAAATCGAAGAAGCATCAATCACCTTCGATCATCCGCTCAATGAGCAGGAATCACAAGAGTATCACGACCAAAGAGAAAAGGTAAGTCAACACCGAACTGACCTAACTTCTAGGCTTGAAGAAGCTTATGAGATAGGCCAGCCTGAAATCTTTCCAGGATTTCAGGAAAGGCTAGAAGAGCAAATATCTTTAGCTGACGGTTGCTCCAACGATGCTGAGCGGCAGCAGCTAAAGGAAATCCTTTTGGAATTCCAAGATATTTTTGCCAAAGATTCCTACGACTGTGGGTTAACTAACCTCCACGTAGCCAGAATACAAACTGATCCAAATTTACCACCTGTATTTATCAAACAATATAGACTCCCATTAGCGTCATATGATGGTCTACAAGACATCATTCAGAATTTAAAGGAAAGGGGCATTATACGTCCAGTGCACAGTTCGTATAATAATCCGATCTTGGGGATTCTGAAACCTAATGGACAATGGCGTTTATGCGCTGACTTACGACAGCTAAATAAACGCGTCTATATGTCTGGTTGGCCAGTGCCATACATAGACCAATGTTTGGTACAAATGCAGGGATCCAAAATATTCACTGCCATTGACTGTGCGCAAGGATATTGGACTGTACCAGTCCATAATGAAGACCAATACAAATTGGCCTTCACATTTGGAAAGCAGCAGTATACCTGGACCCGTATGCCTTTCGGTTACATAAACTCTGGTCATGAATTTGCTGTGTTCATGCATAAAGCTATGCCTGATGCACTCGAGAGAGGAACGTTATCATATGTCAACGATGTCTTGCTGAAAAGCACTTCCTTTGATAAGCATATCATAGAGATTAGACATGTTCTCACTCAGTTAAGAGAGGCAGGGATTAAACTGTCTTTACAAAAGGCGCAATGGTGTCGCACCCATGTCAATTTCCTTGGACATGAGGTAACCTCTGAAGGATTAAATCCCCAGAGGAAGAAGGTTGAAGCCGTACTGAAGGCTAAAACACCTTCAAATATCAGGGAATTAAGATCGTTCCTTGGTATGACTAACTACTCCCGTAAGTTTATAGATAACTATGCAGAAATAACGAAACCACTCTTACACCTGCTTAAAAAGGAAACTACCTGGAACTGGGGGGAGCCTCAGGACCTAGCGGTAAGTGAACTGAGGAGGAAGCTCACTCAGGCACCCTGTTTAGCATACCCAGAGGGGGGTAAACCCTTCTATCTGGAGACAGGATATACCAATTTAAGCATAAGTGCTGTTCTGTATCAGAAGCAGGACAGTTTAAACAAAGTTATTGCATATGCTAGCAAGACTTTGTCACCTGTTGAAGTTAAATTCAACACGTGTGAGAAGGCGTTATTGTCGACTGTCTGGGCACTACAAAATTTTCGTAGCTATATCCAAGGTGAGAAAATAATTGTAGAAACAGCTCACCAACCCCTACAGTATCTGCAGAGTGAAAGAATTAGAGACGGTAATCTCTCTAACAGTCGGATTACTGCATGGACTCTATCCTTACAGGGATGGCCGTTAGAAGTCCGTTATAAACATAATAAGAGAAGCCCAGTTGCCCAAGGTTTAGCAGAATTACATGACTGTACTGCTCCATCTCTGGATGATAAGGACACCGGAGATGACTTCCTAGAAGAGCAATTGCTTTCCCCTTATAAAGTTTATGACGAGGAATACTGTCGACCACTACCGTGGGTATACATTGATGGTTGTTCATATCACCACGTCGCTGGTGCTGAACGGAAGTTAGTTGCAGGTATCGGAATCGCCTGGATAGGTGATTATCCCAATGTATCTATAGGATACAATATTGGTCCCAAAAGCAGTCAGATAGCCGAACTCTGTGCAGTATATAAGACCATTCAAATGGCAATAGAACATAGTATCAAAGAATTTGTTATCATAACTGATTCCAACTATGTTCGCAACAGTTTCGTTGAATATCTGCCTAGCTGGAAACGTAACCAAATGCTGAAAAGCAATAACAAACCTGCTAAACATGGGAAATTGTTTTGTAAAATCGATGAGTTGGTTAAGGAACATGGTTTGACCATATATTGGAAGAAAACCAAAGGCCATTCTAAGATAGAAGGTATTGACAAGGATGGTAATGACTTAGCCGATTCACTGGCAAAACAAGCAGCCATCAATGGTGAAACACTAAACATTGATGATCTGATGGGTTCAATTCACGTTGAAGCCATAACTAGACGACAGGCTAGAGATAATGACGACTTAAATGTCGTGCAATGGAGTCACGAGGCTCCTAGTGAGGACCTGATTACTGGTCAGAAGAACGATCCTGTCATAGGTATATTCTATAAACATATAGAAGACCCTACTGCAAATCCCATCACAGATGAGGATTGCAAAGATAATGAAGATTTACGAATCTCGATGAGATATAAAGTCCAATTTAGTATCATGGATGGGTTGCTGGTCAGAACTTCTAAACATGGTATTCAACAATGGGTAGTCCCAACTGTATACCGAGGGTTAATGCTCCAACACGCACATGATGCACCTACATCTGGGCATCGTGGTGATAAGATCACATATGAGATATTGCGTGATTATGCATATTGGCCACACATGTTAAGAGATGTTAAGACATACTGTCAGGGATGCTTGATTTGTCCGCAATATCAACCCCATGGTCCAACCCATCGTGCACCACTTCAGAAGAGGGGGGTGTCATTACCCTGGTCTGATATTCAAATTGACTTTATAGGTCCTGTAACAAGATCTTCAAGAGGTAACAAATACATGTTAACAGTTACATGTATGTACACAAAGTGGATAGAATGTTTGCCTTGTAAAGAGAACACGAGTACCGTGTGCGCCACTTTGTTGATTAACCATGTCTTTTCCAGGTTCGGTCTGCCTCAAAGAATTGAGTCAGACAGAGGTAGTCATTTTACCAGCGAAGTAATGGCTAAGATGTGGAACATTCTAGGTGTTAAACGAAAGCTACATATTGCATACCGCGCTGCGTCTAGCGGGGGGTAGAGCGATATAACCAGTCTATCGTTAATATTCTGAAAAAGTACGTTAAGGAGTCTGGTAAAGACTGGGACATTAAATTGCCCCTAGTTTTAATGGCGATTAGAGTTACACCTAGCACTGCTACCAAATTGTCACCTTTTGAATTGATGACAGGAAGAAAGATGGTTTTACCACAGCATTTACTATATCGTACTTCGGATCATAATTTGATCAATGCTGCCACTACGCATCAGTATATCGAAGATTTGCGCAAGCATTTACAGCATGCGTTTACTTTTGCCCAAAAGAATCTAGAAAAAGCAGCGACAGGGGTTAAGACCTATTACGATTTAAAAACCACGAAAAAGGAATATGAGATAACAGATCAAGTCTATCTGTATAATTTTGCGCGAAATCAAGTCAAGGAAAAGAAATTATTACCTTCTTGGAAAGGGCCATATGTCATCATTGACAAAATTTCCCCAGTAGCGTACAAAATAAAAATTCCTAAGGATGGCGATTTTATTGAAAAGTGGGTTCACATTAACCAGTTGCGTGCTTGTCATGCTAAATCTCAATTAAGGATTATAGGTGTGGATTCGGATGCAGAAGGGTGAACGACTAACCTGGATGAATGCTTGATTCACGTGGTATAGTATGATGTGCAATGTTGTGATGTGCCATGATCTCATGTACGTTCATGTCATTAACCATTTCCTTGCCATCCAATAACTAAATTTTCTAAGCAGGTTACTAGCTAGTGTAACTGCTATAGGCATATTGCTGAGGAGTCAGTAATAAATGTAGTGAAGGATGAAGTTATAAAAACAGAATTAGAGAGAATACATATGTGATGAATGTAATAATGTGTTGTCCTAGGCCAAGTGATGTCATACTGTTATAAGTTTGTATACTTAACAAACCTTGAATCATTAGTAGATAAGTCTGAAACCAGTTCCTGATCCGTGACTGTCGAAAAATGTCCAAGAAGGATGTGGCGTGTTTCTGGATCGTACTGCTCCTGTGCCAAGAGCTACGGACCGACCCGATCGCAGAGATGGGACCATCCTCCGGCATCCTGATTCAAGAGACACCAGGGTTCATCTTGACAGAGAAGAGGATCCTTACCCAACGTGTGTTCGTCAGCTTGGACCCCAAGATTTCCATCGAGAAGGCGTACAACATTTCATCGATGCAGCTTCCTGAGTTACAGACTTGGTACCAGATGCACCTCCAAAGAGCACAGGACCGTGTGCGAAACATCTTGGAGCAAGCCCGGAAACCATTTGTATCCAGTTCTATTTCGATGAGCAACCGACCCAAAAGGTTCCTCACCGCTATAATTGTTGCATTAGTTTGTGCCACTGTTGGTGCAGTTGTCGCAACTGGAATGTCTGCAGCCAACTCTATTACTGTCCAAAAGCTGGATATGGAAATCTATGCGCTAAAGCAGCACATTAACGATATTCATCAGGTGATAAAACAGCAAAGAACACTTCTCCAAGACGTGTTAACTATTGTGGAAGACACAGTTGTTACAACAAATTTGCATTCGGAGTTAATTGCCAAATCCACTGAGTTGCACCAAAGTCATGACTTATTTAAGCGTGAACTTTTATTTCTGCATGACCCGATATTGTTCCACACACTTGCTTTTCTCGACGAAGTACAAACTGGAATGATCGAATTGGCAGGGGGACGCATACCTCTGTATTTTGTATCCAAGGATGTTGTTCATGCGATGCTTGCCAATGTGGATGGAGAAACAATTGAGCCTATGCAATTAAATCTGGCCTTTGAGATGGGGAGCGCTATACCTCTCTTAATTGACCCGGAACGTATGGAGATTTGCTTTTTATTGGCCATACCATATGTAACTCCCAAAAACATTTTTCAAATGAAAACAATTTACAACGTTGGTACATGGAAGGACAATATCCATGTAAAAGTCCAAACCCCAGACGTTTTGGCTTTTCAACCGTGGATACCAGATTGGTATTCAATACCCATTTTGAATGACTGTGAGAAATTCAAAGACAATAATTTCCAATGTGATGGAAAACCTTTTGTGTACGATTCTACCAATGCTTTGTGTGGGATCGAGTACCTTAAACATGGCTCTGAAACATGTCAAGTGACTATGTCAAAAACCGACAGTAATGCGTTAGTACATGCTATCTTAGTAAAAGATAAATGGTTGGTAAGCACGTGTCTTAAAAACATGAGTGTTTTTCGCAGGGACCAGGTGACGAATAAAGTAATTGCCTTACCAGCACCTGTATCATTGATCAAGGTACCCCACGACTCTCGTATCACCATCGGTGACGTTACGCTATACCCAGTGTACACTGACGTCCTCGAAAGTGCTATTGAGATGGTGGATCCCTTCCAGAATCTAGATATCCCTCTAGATCCTAATCTAAGGTTCTTGCTGGACCATAAGCCCAACCACACTATCCAAATGTCAATCAAGAAAGATAAAATTTCTGTGGACACATTTAAATACTCTGAGTTAGATACTGACCTTATGGATCGTGTTGACTGGTTCATCCATGTTAAAATTGTTATTGGGTGTGTTATGATAATGATGTTATTATGGTTGATTGTACTAAGCATAAAGTTCAAAACACTTACAGGTACAAAAATATACAAAGATGTTCATTCCACGCATGAGCCTATGTTAGAAATGATGTGATTGCTCAATATGTCTTGTGACTTCCATAGTGCCTACTCATAAGCTAAATTACTTGGCTATGATATCCACTAAAGGGGGGTTATGTCAGGGTATTTATATCGGCAGACATTTGTGCTATGATAGAAATACAAAGTGTATATTCTGAAGTCATTGCTAAACAGACCAGACTCCATTTTGTTATTCTCAAGTTAACAAAGACACAACATTTCTTTCCTTTCTCTATTGCTGACCGTTTAGCCAGAGCTGAATGGAATGTGTATATAAACAAACCAAATAGATAAGACATTGAGAATGGCGGTAGACAGACTGTCTAATTAATAATGGAATATAATAAATTCTATTCCCAGACTTAGGTGACAGAGGAGATTAAACAATTAAATTTTACTTTCGATATTGTACAACGTCCCATTATAGTTTAAGGTGAAACTTAGTTCACAAACTATCAATTTTAGGAATTACTACAGAAAATGGAGACGCATAGTCTGGATAAGTCCGAAGAAATCCCTTTGATCTGACAGAAGATTTGAGTTAGGGCAAACATAAAGATAACGTAAATGACGTCAAAAATAGCCACCAGGAAAAGTTAACTCTTTCCTGGATAGGTATGTGTAGTGGAACAATACTGCCATCTAGAGTCTGAATATTAAATTGGTTACCTAGAAGGGAACCACACCCCACATTTGTGATTGGCTATCACCTAAGGAATTTTTCCCTTTAAAGAGTTAAGACAAGGGAAGAGAGGGAGATTCAGAAAGATTCAAAGATTGAAGAGAGAGACATTACGACACTCTGGGGATTCAGAGAGGTCCAGGCAGAATCGGGTGATCAGAGTAACCAAGAAACTCTTACACTCCATGCAGAGAACCACTTAGCTACCGGAGAATATCTGATGAGAAAATATCTACATAACTGGTAAATATACAGGCATTTAATTAATTAATTTAAATTAATTAAAATTAATAGCATGATATATGACTGGATAAATCATGTTTGATTTCATATTTAGAAATCTTAATTATTAAAGAATATATATATGGTTATAGCATCCCATCTGCAGCTGGGATCAATATAATCATTAATGTATTTGTGTGATTAATATCACGTTAGCATATCATGACCATTTATCCAGCTGTATTGATTGGCTATAATATAAGATAAAATATCTGTTAGACAAATTTTGCTTATATAACATAGTAGATTTCTCTCATTGGATAAAATCAAGGAAATGGTTACTGACTTTTAAATATTAAATTTTTATTTAAAATCACACGAGAGTAGATCTTAACTACTTAGGAGGTCTAACCAGCATTGAAAGGGTTACTTCTGCCAGAAAGTTTTACTGCAGCTCTAAGGAATGCTCTGTCTCCTTAAAACTTTGTTTCCTTAGCTGTAAAGAAAGGGTCGTAAATCAGTCTTGACAGCTAATGGAGTCTATGCTGTACTAACCAGGAAGTAAATTGCCTATTGTATTGCATATTGTTTATATACTGCATATTAATTATTATTGCCATATTGTATTACATATTCATGTTATACTCGAATTCCATTGATTATTATCATGCATGTTACTCATCATTATTATTTAAATTGTTAAGAAATAAATATCTATTTTTTTTTAACAATTTGTGATTTTTAATTACCGGTATATGGTTATACATTTCACTTATAACGATAACGATTAGGGATCTGAGAATTAAATTAGTGGGTAATTCTCTCTGTTTACTATTATTATCCCATAAATATCCCCACAAAGAGAACACCTAGGCAGCAGGCCTGCATGGTGGAGCTGATGGTAGCACCGTTGACTGGGAGGGAGAAAGACACAGGAGTAACAACACTTGAGGGAGGAAAGACCAGAATTTCAGTTTTGGTCAAGTTTAAGGAAGTGGGCAGCCATCCAGTTAGAAATATCAGAGAGGCAGTCAGATACACTTGTCAAGAGGGACGGGGAGAGATCAGGAGAGGACAGGTAGATTTGCGTGTCATCTGCATAGAAATGATATTGGAAGCCAAAGGAGCTAATGAGTTTACCAAGGGAGGCAGTATAGATGGAGAACAGTAGGGGACCAAGGACTGAACCTTGGGGGACACCAACAGAGAGGAGTTGGGGAGAAGAAGCAGAGCCAGAGAAAGAAAAACTGAAAGAGCGCTGAGAGAGGTAGGAGGAGCACCAGGAGAGAGCAATATCTTGTAGACCGATATTGCAGAGGATGAGAAGAAGCTGTTGATGATCAACAGTGTCAAAAGCCGCAGACAGGTCAAGGAGAATTAGGATAGAGTGACCATGAGATTTTGCAGCGAGTAGATCATTGGATACTTTGGTCAGTGCCGTTTCCACAGAGTGCTTAGCGTGGAAACCAGACTGAAGCGGGTCTAGCAGAGAGTTGGACTCAAGGAAGTCAATCTCGCATACACAATTCTTTCAAGGATCTTGGATGCAAAAGGCAGTAGCGAGATAGGACGAATTGGGGTTACAGTTGCATGTTTGAAGGGCGATGGAAATATACCAGAGGAGAGAGAGAGAGATTGATAATTTTAGTTAGAGGTGGAGAAAGAGAAGAAGACAGAGTACGGATGAGATGCAAGGGAATTGGATCTAGGGAGCAGGTGGTGGGATGGGAGGACTGGAGCAGAGCAGAAACCTCCCCCATACGTCTACTTCCCCCCATACGTCTAATCCCCCCTCATATGTCTACTTCTCCCCTCTCTCTATATGTCCACCCCCCTCCCCACACACAGATGCTGACACACATAGACACACACATATACAGAGACACACATACACACAGACACACATACAGACACACATAGTTACATAGCTGAAAAGAGACTTGCGTCCATCAAGTTCAGCCTTCCTCACATTTGTTTTCTGCTGTTGATCCAAAAGAAGGCAAAAAAAAAAAAAACAGTTTGAAGCACTTTCAATTTTGCAACAAGCTAGGAAAAAAAATCCTTCTTGACCCCAGAATGGCAGTCAGATTTATCCTTGGCTCAAGCAGTTATTACCCTACATTGAAAAATTATATCCTTGAATATTCTGTTTTTGCAAGTTTGCATCTAGTTGCTGTTTGAACATCTGTATGGACTCTGATAAAACCACTTCTTCAGGCACATACATACATACACAGACATACATGCACACACACACACACACATACAGAGAAATATACATACAGACACACAAACATACATACAGAGACATGCATACACTAACACACACACATGCAAAATGTTTAAGTCACCCTTCTCTTTCCTACATTTTAGGTGCAGGAGGGTGACTTTCCCTGGGGTCTAGTGATGGTTCAGGCTGATGGGAGTCAGAGTTCCCACTCTGACTCCCTCTCCTTCCTCCCGCGTGGTTCTCTCTGATAGCTGGGAGGAGTGACTGGGGCAGTCACTTCCTCCCAGCGTCTAAAGTCATCACAGGGGACCCGGTTGTGCTGTTAAAGTGCTGCAGCACTGACAGGGCCCCCCTGGATATTCATTGCCATCGGGTGGCCCTAACAGCATGAACCACCCAATGGACCTCTTCAATGCGGCTCCGCGCAGGCTCGGGCCGCAACACATGGCGGCGGGCAACTGGTCATAGGGGGTCGCAGGGGTCTACAGGGCGGCCGGGCCCCCTGGAGTGACGGGCAAACCATGGTAGTTCCGCCAGTGCTGTTGACCAAATGACGGCAAAGCAAAAAACAAATAAACAAACAAACACTTTGCAGCCATTTCCAATTTTCCAATTTTATAACATGACAGGAGGCTTCGTATTTGCTTTAGTCTCTCTTTACTAGAACTCCACAGCAGCACAGAAAAACAACCAATCAGAAAAAAGTTAGGTTCTATAAAACCCCCTTCCCATTGCATCATTCCCTCTTTCTTTGCTGCATCAGTACAGGTCAGAGTACCACTGCCTCCTGCTTCTAGTGGGTGGCTTTGGGATTTAGTGTGATTTATTTATGATTGTTATGAACTATGCTTGGTTGTGAGATTTATGTGCCTTTCTGGCTCTTTTATTTTCTTTGGGGAATGTTTCCTTTACATTACTGATAGTTTTTCATGTGTTTATTTATACAGATTACTGATAGTTTGCTATGTGTTTATTTATACAGATTACTGATAGTTTGCCATGTGTTTATTTATACAGATTACTGGTAGTTTACGATGTGTTTATTTATACATATTACTGGTAGTTTGCCATGTGTTTATGTATACAGATTACTGGTAGTTTGCCATGTGTTTATGTATACAGATTACTGGTAGTTTACCATGTGTTTATTTATACAGATTACTGGTAGTTTGCCATGTGTTTAGTTATACAGATTACTGGTAGTTTGCCATGTGTTTATTTATACAGATTACTGATAGTTTGCCATGTGTTTATTTATACAGATTACTGGTAGTTTACCATGTGTTTATTTATACAGATTACTGGTAGTTTGCCATGTGTTTATTTATACAGATTACTGGTAGTTTGCCATGTGTTTATTTATACAGATTACGGATAGTTTGCCATGTGTTTATTTATACAGATTACTGGTAGTTTACCATGTGTTTATTTATACAGATTACTGGTAGTTTACCATCTGTTTAGTTATACAGATTACTGATAGTTTGCCATGTGTTTATTTATATGATTACTGGTAGTTTACCATCTGTTTAGTTATACAGATTACTGGTAGTTTTCCATGTGTTTATTTCTACAGATTACTAGTAGTTTTCATTGTGTTTATTTATACAGATTACTGGTAGTTTTTCCATGTGTTTATTTGCACAGATTACTGGTAGTTTTCCATGTGTTTATTTGCACAGATTACTGGTAGTTTGCCATGTGTTTATTTTTACAGATTACTGATAGTTTTCCATGTGTTTATTTATACAGATTACTGGTAGTTTGCCATGTGTAAATGTCACAGATTTATGTGAGTTTCAGGTAGATATATCACAGATTACTGTGAGTTTCCATATGTATATTTATATCACAGACTACTGTGGGTTCTATGGCTATGTATATGTATACATCACTGATTACTGTGAGTTCTCAGATTCCTGTGAGTTCTAGGCCAGTGTGTATATATATATCACAGATTACTGTGGGTTCTATGACTATGTATATATCACAGATTTCTGTGAGTTCTATGTCAGTGTATATAGCACGGCTTGCTGTGAGTCTTAGTGCTATAGATATCACGGATTGCTGTGAGTTTCACTGACGGTAGATGTCAGTCCTGTCTATGCCGATACTATTCTATCTTATCAGGCTTCTTGGGAAGATTCATTGAGTTGAAGAGACCTCCTGAAGAGACCATGAGTACTATACCCTTCAGGCGGTACGATGATGATGATGACCTACTATAAAGATAAGATATATCATACAGATCTGTATGTACATGTACATTACAATTTGTACTTTAAAGAAGGTATTGCTCAGCAGAGCTTGATTTTATGGACACTATATCACTGGAACATATCCAGCTTAAACCCAATATAACGGGTTTTACCTCTATGTTGCCTGCGGGCACTTAGGGACCGCCAGTCCCGGTTACGGTTTATTCACACAGTAGTACGCTGTCTAAGATTAGTGTCTAAGGGTCCTAGGTCACAGGATACCCGGAGGATTTACAGCCATTTAGGTGACTCTGCCAAACTCAGAGGTCCCCATTACTCATTTAATATGAAACCCAGGATTGGCCTGCTATGTCTGTGCCCCATTGATTGGCCTGCTATGTCTGTGCCCCATTGATTGGCCTGCTATGTCTGTGCCCATTAGAACGGCCTGCTATGTCTGTGCCCCATTAGAACGGCCTGCTATGTCTGTGCCCACTAGAACGGCCTGCTATGTCTGTGCCCATTAGAACGGCCTGCTATGTCTGTGCCCATTAGAACGGCCTGCTCTGTCTGTGCCCATTGAAACGGCCTGCTATGTCTGTGCCCATTGAAACGGCCTGCTATTTCTGTGCCCATTGAAACAGCCTGCTATGTCTGTGCCCATTGAAACGGCCTGCTATGTCTGTGCCCCATTTATTGGCTTACTATGTCGGTGCCTATTTTAAGGGCCTGCTATGTCCGTAAAGAAAGAAAAAGGTTGCGCCAAGAATAAAATAAATAAAGATAAAAATTAAAACAACAATAAAAATATAAAAAATGAAAATAGGTAAAATACAGAATAGTTGGTAAGTTCCAATGGGTGTCTGGAGATAAGATAGGTATAGTCACTAATTCCGCTGTGGGGGTAGGTTCTCTTGTAGTAGTTCCCACCGTCTTGTAATATGGAAGACACAAGGTGAAAGGACTAGTCGTGCGGAGTGTATACACTTAATGTGACAGTATTGAAAATATATATGTTACACTCACATTTGGGTGAGCTATAGCCAGCTCAGGGATTGTAGGCATATAGCGGTATAATCCCCGCTTATGGGATATATTGGTGCTTGTCCTCCAAGGGGTACGTCCAACTCTCAGGAGAAGAGGGAGATAAAAACAGCAGATAGTGCTCTCCGATGATATTAAAAGGTGGTGAATAAAATAAGATAAAATATACTCTCAAGTAAAGTGCAGGTCACACTGCACTTTGGAAATAGCGTTAGTGGTATAATCCCCACTTCAGGATATGTAGAATAAAAATGCCAGGAAAAAATAAAATAAAATAAATAGTGATAATAGTGTATATAAAATGATAGTGGTACAATTGTCTAACCAAAAATCATTTATTTTAAAATAACACAATATAAATAACCATTTAACGTGTTTCACCGCTCACCCAAATGTGAGTGTAAATGTGAGTGTAACATATATATTTTCAATACTGTCACATTAAGTGTATACACTCCGCACGATTAGTCCTTTCACCTTGTGTCTTCCATATTACGAGACGGTGGGAACTACTACAACAAGAGAACCTACCCCCACAGCGGAATTAGTGACTATACCTATCTTATCTCTAGACACCCATTGGAACTTACCAACTATTCTGTATTTTACCTATTTTAATTTTTTATATTTTTATTGTTGTTTTAATTTTTATCTTTATTTATTTATTTTATTCTTGGCGCAACCTTTTTCTTTCTTTACTGTGTATCTCTTATATAGAGGGTTAGAGGGTTACCCTCTAAAGGTCGCTGCCTGTTCAATATATTATTAGCGCTAACCTTACCCCCTTTTTTTTCCTGCTATGTCCGTGCCTGTTTGCTTGGCCAACTATTCTGTGTCCATTCATTTGGCCTGCTGGGCCTGTGCCCTTCTGACGGGCCTGCTCTATTGGAGCCGAACCCCTTTTGGCCGCAGGCCTGGGGGAATATCACTGAGGAAAAACCAGTGCCCACAAGTGACATGGAAATAGGCAGGTGTCCAGACAAGTACCATTGCCATGCTATCCAAGAGGACACCAATGTACGGCCATCTGAATATGGTGGGAAGGGTGAAGGCCCTAAACCTCATGCCTGAAGGGCAGGGTTTCGTATGAAGACTCCGGACACACATCTCCAAGGAGAACTTTGCACAGGCAAGGACCGGCGCTCAGACACCTACAGGAGTATGCAGTGTTTTCCTTGTCTTTAACAACTAACTCTGTATCTGCCTCCCGGTATCCATATAGGTATCGGTAGTTATTTCATGCGTAAGATTAGTTCCTGACCCTGTTCAGTGGGGCTTACTTGTCTTACCTTCCGGCCTGCTTTTTGCCTTCTAGCTGAGAAAGAATTTGCGTTTTTACGTTGTTGTTTTTTTTTTTTTCTTTCGTGACTTCCTTTTCCTTTCGCTCGGGTCGTCGTGAGGCCTGACTTGACCTCCTCCGACATCCCGGGCACTCGTGGATTGCGGAGAACATCTCCAGCTTTCCTCAGACTACCAACGGTTAGCCTTGACCGCGTGCGCGCGCGCACGGGATCCGGACGGTCAGTTGATCGTTTTCCCATCGTTGTTCTGTAGATTGCCATCAGCCTTATGCTGATACTAGTATTTGGTGTGCCCTGCAGTTGGTCACCCTGAGTCTCTAGGGACTCTAGTTGGGATCACAGGAGGGTGCGACCCTCCATCACTTCGATCCGAGAATATTTTCTCTTTGGGAACAGAGAGCGATCCCCTCTCAGATACGGAGCCGGATACGGATTTTGTTATAGAGGACTGCCTGGTCGTGCAAGATATACATATTTAGACTGGATCCCTCTATTCTATCTCCTGTAATGGATCTACTGGATCCGGCCCACTCTAACCCACGCGAGACATTCTCACAGAGGTATAACGGGGAGTCTCCCACTTATTTACACACACTCCTGGAGAGGATACGGCTAACGGATGGACCTCAGGTATTACGTGAGTGCAGGTTTTGGTGTATTCTGCACCATATAAAACAGAGGATTGCTTTCTGTTTTTGGATATCCAGACCATTGCGAACAACTGCGCAGACAGTTTCTCCCATATTTAGGTGGCAGGAGATACGGAGACCTTCATGGAGCAAAGGGGCACTGCCTTGCTCGAGTAACAAGATTAAGGAAGGCCTATTATCCGATCTGAAGGTAAACCGTTCGCATGGATCACATGGTAAGACCGGTAACCTCGGTTGTATTGAGTTCCCCGCTCATTACGATCTTGGGATGAGATGGCAGGACTGCCCCTTCTCCTCGGAACGCATACCTGGTGATCAGGGTTCAGAGATGGGGGTCCTCCGTCTATACTCTATTTCTTCCTCACGGGAGCCGTTTTGTCTGGATTTGCGCTAACCTACTTTTCAACTACTGTCATGGAGACCTACAAGGCTTTATGGGAGTACCTGGTGTGCCCCAACTCCTACTCAGACATCTTTCACTCTTAGAAGAGGACATATCTGGATGGAAATCTGCACTCCGGTTGGCACTTCCCATCACTTTAATTATTCCTGGGATTCGCTACTCACAGAATAGTCGACAACCGTTCCTCCACACAAGTTCAGTTCGGAACCCTGAATGGATGTCCTTTTGGAGTCTTTCCTCTACCCGTCCGAGGATTACACAGTTCGCTTGGAATATTGGAATCACTTAGGATACGGCTAGTTTGACCACACTCTTGCCCGCATTATAAATTTATTCTCGGAGGAGACATCTCACCGGGTAGGCCAGGAGGGCCACATTGCCGGGTGCCTCTGGCACGATCGGTGGAGCAACCTTATACATCAAGAGTTGAGACATGGTGGCAGTGTCTTATCGCGGCCCTAAGTCCGCAAATGACCTTCGACATTTTATAACTGCAGGGAAATGGCTAATAGGTCAGTTTGCCAGCTCATGGACCGGCTGGTAGGTAACAGGTCGCGACCCCACGTACATTGGATTTATCAGCGGAGGATGTTTTTTCAGTTTTTGGGATACTTCATCAACTGGCATCTCCATCGGTTGCTGTGTCTTGTCTTCTATCGCAGTTGGAAAGTCCATTTGGGATTGCTCGGGTTGCTCAGAGAAGGGGTACCAGCAAAACAAACAGCGTGGAATTTGTTGACTGAGCGTTAAAACAGCAAATACGAAGCCTCCTGTCATGTTATAAAATTGTAGATTATGCTAGCTTTAGTGTACCTATAATCTTAATTTTATTAATGACAGGAGGCGAGTATTTCCCACCCGTTCTTATCCCTCCCTTTAATTTTATAGTTTGGATTAATCAGGTACGTATACAACTCTGCTTGTTGTTTCTGCTACCTGTCACCTGTCCTTATGTCTGTTTTTCATAAGTAGGGTTGGGATATCTACATATTAAGGTAATTTTGTTTGCTACATTGGGTATCTACAAGTTTATTCAAAATACATTTCATTGGATAATCAACCTGTTCGATTCTGTTTTTCTCTTGTTTCAGTTTCCAGTCCTTCAGCGCTATCTGGTGTGGCGCTTCTTCGTGGATGGTGGACATTGACTTATTTATTTTCAGTCCATCAACGCTATCTGGTTGACAGTTCTTCTCAGACGTTGGGCATTGCTGTATTCTTCGTATCTGGACTTCGTTGCTTCCCATTATTTTTTCTGCCTTTGTTCTGTTTTGTCGCAGCTTGAAAGAGGAAATGATGCAATGGGAAGGGGGTTTTATAGTACCTAACTTTTTTCTGATTGGTTGTTTTTCTGTGCTGCTGTGGAGTTCTAGTAAAGAGAGACTAAAGCAAATACTCGCCTCCTGTCATTAATAAAATTAAGATTATAGGTACACTAAAGCTAGCATAATCTACAATTATGCCACAAAAAGGTGAAACAAATCCTTTTTGACTCTATAATGGCAATCCGATTTCTCCTTGGATCAACAACCTGTTGACACACGTATCAATATACATTTCCTTTAATATTATGTATTATATATGAAGTTTTTGAAAAAAACGCATCTAAGCCTTTTTAAAAAAATAGCTATAGAATCTGATAAAACTACCTCTATTGTTCTTACTGTAAAGAAACCTATCCTTTACTGCAAGTAAAAAACACATTTTGTCCAGTCTTAATGGGTGACCTTCTGCCTGTTATACATATTCCTAGGTTAGTACATAGCGGTTTGCACTGAATCTGTATATATTTGTATGGTGCTATCATATCCCCTCTGTGGTACACAAAGGAAACAAATTCAGATTTTCTAGACATTCTTTATAATTAATGTTTTACATCCTGTGACGGTAGTCACCATCATGTGGACCTTGTCGGTATATTTATACTGACAGACATTTTGTGTTAAGACAGAAATTAAACCTATATACTGTAAGTCACCATCAGAACAGGGGTGACTCCATTTTGTAACAGAATGTAAAGACAGACACATTTTTACTTCTCTCTGTAACTCTATTCATTCAAGTCTGAGCTAAGGAATGCGACTAATGTAAACAAGAAAACCAGACAGGATCACCAATGATAGATAACACTAAGTAATTCATTTTACTTTTAGAAAACGGTACATGCAGTGATAACGCCACAAATAAATCAGTAAATGAATAAAAAAGAAGAGTAGCAGCTACACACCCACTCTAGCGACTTGATGAGTTATATACTCAGAAATGGAAAATAGGGTGTGTGCGCTTAAGATTATAAAACTAGATAAATAGTATAAAAATTATCAAAAATAATTTATTAATTAAGTAAAAAATAAATCAGCAAAGGACTAATTCCGATCACCACTGTTATACCTTAACCGGACAATTAAATACAAAAATCTCATAAAACAGAATAACAAAAAAATAAATAAATAAATAAATAAATAAATAAATAAATTAAATGACACCAAATGTATCCACAAACTAACTGCACTGAATGGCCAAAAAGATGGAATAACCTCAATATAAAGAATATATATATAGAGGTCCGATCACTAAGTGAAGGTAGGGTGGATACAAAAAAAAAAAAAAAAAAAAAAGCAAAAAAATTATATACCAATAAACACAATAGTAATAATAAATGGGAAAAAAAATATATATCTGTCCTCGGTGTGGGCCCCCACCTGAGGTAGATATAACCAGAAGATGAATAAATGAGATATATAAAAATAAAAGACAAGAGACAAGAAACAATAATACTAAGTGAAACAAAATAAAATGAAAAAAACCAGTAATTGTCCGGAAGTCCTCCCTGGGTAGGCAGAATAAAGGTGATGTTGGGCGGATCAAAGAGCAACCAGATAAACCCTCGTTATGGGAACTCCAACTCTCTCACACTGCGGTCGGGATCTTCAAAAAAGACCACAGTGGAGGTGAAGCCGTGAAGATGGACAAAGTAGGTGCAGAGTGGTACAGCAACCGCCCAGACAGTAACCAGCAGATAGAAACCGCGGTCGGTATTTTCAAAAAAGACCGCGGTATTCAGCCAAAGATGAAGACAGGACGTCAAACCCAGGGGAAATGGAAAGAAAGGAACAGCCAGCAGCCCACAGATCAACGCGTTTCGTCCCAAACTGTGGGACTTTATCAAGATCAGTACTTGTGCCTAGATCACCACCCAGGGTTTAAATACCTGTTCAAGATAAAACCAGCAGGTGAACCCCGGAGTGGATAATTATCAGTAATCAAGCTACATCAGTGAAACCTGTTAAACATATAACAGGTGCTAATGATACATACACTAAACTGACAGTTTAACACACAGGTAAACAGTTTAACAAATTAGTTCCACACAATCTGATTTAACATTAGCATATAAACAAAAAAATTTTAGCGAATTATTTCCACACAATCTGATTTAATATTAACATATAAAGCTCCATTAAAACTATACACATAATATAAAAGAAATTTATAATAAATTCTATTAGACAGCAAAAATCTAGGTCAGGGGAAAAAAACATCTCCATACAAAGAGAATGCAGTGCAGATGCCCCCTATATTATTGTTACATCTCAATAATATAGCTATATAATTTTCCTCAATGAACCAACTAGATATAGAAAAGGGACCTCAAACTAAAAAAGTTCTATCTCCTCGTTTAGGCCATTGGGTGTGAGGGAGTCTAACCTAAAAATCCATAAGGACTCAGCCCTGATCAGGTGTCTTTTCCTAATAGCAAAATCCCTAGTGGGAGGTATAAACTCTATTCCCATCACTTTAATAGATGCCGGGTCACTATTATGAAACAACTCAAAATGTCGAGCAACCGAAGATCTCCTATCTTTGTTCAATATAGCCAGTCTATGCTCTCTAAATCTAGATTTCAGGGGTCTGGTGGTCTGTCCCACATAATGCTGATTACACGGACAAATCAAAAGGTATACAACAAAGGGGGTACTACATGTAATCCTATGGTTAACCACAAAAGTTTCTTCTCACCTATATGATTTAAAGGTGGACGTATTATGACAAATAAACCCACAGGTCAGGCATCTGCTCCGCCCGCAACGTAAATTGTTGACACCCTTCTTACTAGTAGCTGGCCCCTCCACATTGTCCCTTAGTTTAGAGGGGGCTAATATATTATTCAGGTTTGGGGCTCTCCTAAAGGTAATCTTCGGGAGTTCTGGAATACTAAAACAAAGTAAAGGGTCCTTTCTAAGGATAGGCCAGTATTTATAAACGACACTAATAATATCATCATAACATTTGTTGAAAACCGTAGTAAAGACAGGAGAAATCCCCACCCCCACATCCTTAGTACTGATATTGTATTTAGCTCTCCTCTTTTGTGGACAGTTATATTCATCCAAAAGGTTAAGGATAAGTTCGTGATTGTTACTGTGTGACACCCTAATCAAGTGTGACTCTTGATCAAGTGGCCCTACCCTATTCTTTAAACGGCCTAACGGAGGGACAAGGTCCTCTCTATTTAGTGCCCCTGCCCTCAAATAAGCCCGTCTGATCTGCTCAGCTGGATACGCTTTTTCTATGAAGCGACGACATAAAACGAGTGACTCTCTCTCATAGTCCATAAGGGAGGAACAATTGCGCCTTAACCTATAGAATTGGCCAGAAGGGATATTTTGGATCCAAGTGGGATGGTGGCCACTATCAGCATGGAGATATCCATTAACGTCAACACTCTTTTGGAAGGTCCTAGTTAGAACTCTCCCCTGAAAACCAGTCAGGGTGAGATCAAGAAAATCAATGGTGGACAAATGTCTATGGTAAGTAAAGGTAAGTCCCCATAAATTATCATTTAGGTAGGAGATAAAATCTTCTAATTCTTCCCAACCCCCCCTCCAAATGATAAGGATGTCGTCAATGAACCTGCGATAGAAGGCGAGTCGCCCCCTCCAATGCGAATTTTCCAAAATCATGGTGCTCTCCCAGAGGCCCATGAACAAATTGGCATAGGATGGGGCGAAACTCGCCCCCATCGCAGTCCCCTTGGTTTGTAGATAAAAAACTTCATCAAATTCAAAATAATTATGCTTTAAGATAAATTCTGTGAATTTCAAAATAAAATCAGCCTGTAATTCCGGTAATAGAGGATCAGATGAGAGATAATATGAAATAGCTCTGAGGCCAAGAGCATGATCAATATTAGTGTAGAGTGAAACTACATCAATGGTGGCCCAACAATAATAATCTTGCCACTCAACCTCTTCCATAAGGGACAGGACATGACCTGTATCCTTAATAAAGGAAGGTAGATGGGGAACATACCTCTGAAGGTGGAAATCAACCCATTTAGAAATGGGAGCTATAAGGGAACCTATACCAGAAATGATGGGACGACCTGGCGGTCGAGTGAGGGATTTATGGACCTTGGGCAGATGGTAAAAAATGGGTATGTTACACTGTGCGGCCAAAAAGAAACCCTTTTCCTTCTTATCTATACATCCACTAGAGAAAGCTAATTCTATAAGGACTCTCAACTCCTTTTCATATTGCTTCGTAGGGTCATTCTTTAAAACCCGATAATATTCTCTGTTACCCAAAATATTCATAGCTTCCTCAATGTAATCATTCCTATTTAACAAAACAATTCCACCTCCCTTATCCGCCCCTTTGATAATAAGATCAGGGTTATTCTTAAGACTCTTAATGGCTAATAGCTCCTGCTCATTTTACTTTCTAAAAAAAAAAAACTAATGGAATCTTACAAGTTCCATTGTAAGGAAAGGTGAAATTAAGGCTACATGTGTCAGAAATCTAAAACTTAAAGTCTGGGTAAAAACCAATCAAAGCCTTTGAAGATGACAGCTTTTGTGATGTATAGTAGCCATAAAAGATAACCAGATGACTTTAAACGCATTATGAAATACAGTTAACCCATTATACAAAAAGGTATAAGAATTTTCGGTGATGTAATTGCGCCATCTACTGACCAAAATCTAGATCAGGGATAGGCAACCTTCGGCACTCCAGATGTTTTGGACTACATCCCCCATAATGTGCTTACACCCGTAATGCTGGCAAAGCATCATGGGAAGTGTAGTCCAAAACATCTGGAGTGCCGAAGGTTGCCTATGCCTGATCTAGATGATAGTCTGTAGGGAAGACACGCACAAAGTTCTCCATTGGTTACTATCAACTAGTGACATACAGAAAATTATCCTTTAAAAATTAACGACAAAAGAGAGAGGGGGGCTGGTCTCAAGACTCACTCTCAGACTCTCAAAACGTAGACTCTTACACTTAAAATCACTCTTGGACTCTGATTCTTAGACATAAACTCAAGACACGAGGTCACACATTTAGGCTTGAAGAAAGGAGATTTCATCTAAGGCAAAGAAAAGGTTTTTTTACAGTAAGAGCAATAAGGATATGGAATTCATTGCCGGAAGAAGTGGTTTTGTCAGAGTCTATACAGATGTTTAAATTGCAATTGGATAAATACTTGCAAAAACATAACATACAGGGATACAATTTCTAATTAGTGGGCTAATAGCTGCTTGATCCAAGGAGACATCTGACTGCTATTTTGGGGTCAAGAAGGAATTTTTTCCTAGTTTGTTGCAAAATTGGAAGCGCTTCAGACTGGGTTTTTTGCCTTCTTTTGGATCAACAGCAAAAGCATATGTGAGGAAGGCTGAACTTGATGGACGCAAGTCTCTTTTCAGCTATGTAACTATGTAACTATGTAACTACACATCTGATAGAAAATCTACAACCTAACTGGTAATTATGCTGGTTTAATTAAATTAAATTAAAATAAATTCATATTTTTTTACTAATAGCAGGAATATATATCTGGATAAATGTTGGTCAGATTTCAATTATTAGAAATCATATTTATCTAAGGAATATATGGCTATAAAAATTCCATTCCTGCAGGTAGAATAACGATAACGATATGTTAATGGTACATTTGCCAAATGTTAGCATACTACATTTTTATCCAGAGGTATTGACTTGTTCTGAAATTAAGGATAGTGAATCTTAATTAGGATAGTTCAAATTCTGCAAACATAAAATCTGGTTAGAATTATTCTTATTGGAAGGACAGAGGAATGGTCAATGATCAAGTATGAGAAATATAATAAGATATAATAATAAGATATCTTGCCTATGAGAATTGTAGCCAGCAGTGAAAGAGTTAATTCAGTGTGATTTGGCTATCAGCTAAAGTTTGTATTGCTTTATGCTGTGCTGCTGTGAGATGCTGTGTTCTGTGTTAAGTTGATTTCAAAGTAAATTGTCCGGTCGTAAATCTTGTTTGAAAGCTGCATACAACGGTTGCATATAACTTGCTATTTAGCTGTCTAATTGTGTTAAACCACTGCCATATTGTATACTTATATACCTAAATATTCACTGATATTATTATGCATGTTGCATATTATTATTATTATTGTCACAATAAATTATATTTTTATAAATAATTTGTGATTAATGTGTGAAATAAAATCTTCTAATGGAACTTACTTCAGGATCTAGGAAAATTAAAATAGTGTGTAATTCTCAGCCTTATGAAATGAAAAGTTTTAGATATACAGTAAGAAAAAAGTGTGTGGTAGCTCAACAGCTACAGACCACCTAAGTGGAAACCCCTTCTACCACTTATAAGAAATACAAATAATACATACAATAGGTGGAGCACACATCTGTAGTTTCTAGAAAAAAAGACAAAGCATCATAGTATAGTCTGTTACAAATAAAATAAAGTAAACAGCAGCAGAGCAATATTACCCACAAGCCTAGAGCCAATATGACATATGGCTCTTATGTGCAGCACAGTGGGACTCTTAATAGGATGTCCCCATCCTTCTTGGTATTCCTCGTTCAGAGTTTGGAAGGCAGCAGTGGAAAGATGGCACTATTCCAGTGTGTTTGATTCAAAAAGGAGATTTTATTATGAATGGAAAGAATTTTCCCAATTAAAAATTTGAAATAAATTTCTTCTTCCGGGTTTTTTTCTGTGTGAAACGCATTCTGCGTTCCACCGCCGGTTCCGTGTATGTCACTTCCGGTTCCTAGTCTCGTGGTGCGCTGATGACCTTCCCCCGTCTTTCTATGCCTATCATATCCGGTTCGAAGTCCTGGCACACACTTGTGAAATCACTGGAACGCATAGTATCAAGTCTATGCGTTCCACTGCGGATAAGTCCGTTTTTATATAGTCCAAAAATACTAAATACATATTTATCTACATTGTGCAAACGCCAGAGATCAACAGATTGCGAAACAGAAGAGGAAGAGATAAGAAACAAAGAAAAAAGGGGGAAGATGTAAACTCAGAGGGGATTTTTTAACCTCACAGATCAGATTTTAACAAAAGAGGAATTAAAAGTACTAAAAAAAGGTTTAAAATTTGCACCGACACAGGAACAAATTTGAACTATTTATTGATATGAATAGATTTTTAAGAAAATTATGTTTAAAATTTTTTTTCATAATGGGGAAAATAGGACACAAATAGGACAAGATCAGGAGAATGAATCTAATTTTATACATACAGAATTAAAAGAAAGGTCCAAATTTTTCCCTAAAAACATGATTTCGAATGAAATGAGAGCTTTTGAAACCACAGTTATGGCGGAAATAAATAAAATAAAAAAATTAAATAAATATCAGGACAATATGTCAGTGAAAGAACGAAATACTTTAAAAAAATTCAAAAAAATAAAGACTTAGTTATTAAACCAGCAGACAAGGGAGGGGGGATAGTAGTCCTTTCCAAAAACACAATCCCAAAAAGAATCTGAGAGAATTCTCTCTGACGAAAGAACCTACAAGAAACTTAAATCGGATCCAACTTGTAAAGTGAAAGAAATATTTGAGAAATATATACAAAAAGGTATAGATAAAGGGATATTAACAAAAAAATAAGGAGAATACCTTTCAATCCCCCATTCAAAAATTCCAGTGTTTTATTATCTTCCCAAAGTTCCCAAAGACCAAAAAAATCCCCCAGGACGTCCAATCATATCTGGGATAGACTCCATTTCTTGTAGAGTCTCTGAATACATCGATTTACTACTACAACCAATAGTAGTGAAAAATCCAGCGTACTTGAAGGACACTATGCACATATTACAACTTTTAAGTACTATCGAATGGGAAGACAACCACTTACTGGTGACAAGTGATGTCACGTCACTGTACAGTATAATTCCGCATAAAGTAGGGTTAGAAGCAGTGAAACATTTTTTAACTGAAGCTCATTTTGATATCGAACAAAGAGATTTTATATTAGAGGGTATTTACCTAATCTTAACCAACAATTTTTTTTGGTTTCAAGGTACATTTTATCTCCAGATTAGAGGTACAGCGATGGGCACCAAATTCGCACCCAGTTATGTCAATTTGTTTATGGCGTATTGGGAGGAGATCCACATTTTTTCAGAGCATCCCTGGGTGTCGAATTTGGTGTCCTATCGACGATTTATAGACGATATTTTTTTTATTTGGAACGGCTCATGCGATCTTTTAGATATCAAGAGGCAGTATAGAAATGGCGCTAAAAGATCAAATAGGTGAGTGGTGCAGCCAGAACCAAGTATATCACCACTATATATACTTAAAGGAAATACTATGTAACAGAAAAAGGTAAAAGCGCACACACACACACACCAAAAAGGGGTGATTACCTGAAATTTGATAAACAAAAAAAATATACAGGTTGCACTATGTCCTTCTCTGTGCTTATGTTTTTTGTATAGGGATTTCTATAAGTGAATCTACTCATTGTATATAAGGAGGAGATACCTATTGTTTATCAAATTTCAGATAATCACCTTTTTTTGGTGTGTGTGTGTGTGCGCTTTTACCTTTTTCTGTTACATAGATCTTTTAGATATGTTTTTAGCCTTTTTGTCATCTAACGAATGGGGAATTGTTCTTACCACTATACAGAATTCGTCCAGTATTAATTTTTTAGATCTTCAAATTTTTATCGAAGACCAGCGAATCAAAACAAAATGTTTTTTAAGCCAGTAGATGCTAACGGTTATATAGAAAAAAAGAGCTGTCATCACAAACCTTGGCTAGAGAATGCCCCAAAGGGTCAGTTCCTACGAGTTCGACGAAATTGTACGAACGAACAAGATTTTATTTCTCAAGCGAACAGTATTAAGAAACAATTTTTAGAAAAGGGCTATGAAGAGGCTAAATTAATCAAAGCTATGAAAGAAATTCAAGAGACCCCTAGAGAACAATTATTAACCTATAAACCACATCAGAAAAATCTAAACAACAACGAAGCCCATTTCATATGTAATTTTAACGGGAATAACAAAAAGATTAATAGAGTCATTAACAAACACTGGTATATGTTACAAAAAGATCCCATTTTAAAAAATTTGTTACCAGCAAGACCAACAATTATTTATAGAGGTGCTGCCAATTTAAAAAGATCTCTAGTTCACAGTAGTGAGGGCCTACCTAAAAATGTATCACATTTTTTAAATCAAAGCAAAGGTTTTTTTGGGTGTGGTACATGTTTAGCATGCAGAACAACAAAAAATCCTAAAAGGCATATAAAAAACCTCAATGAACAAACAAAGATCGATTTCACTCTAAAAGATCAATTGACTTGTTTCTCGAAAAGAGTTATTTATTTATTAAAGTGCCCCTGTGATTTATTGTATATAGGCAGGACTATTAGGAATTTAAATGTCCGCATATCTGAACATGTTCGAAACATTAAAAAAGGTTTGGAAACGTACAGTGTCTCTAGTCATTTTAAAACTCGCCATAACCTTAATCCAGAACACCTCTTCTTTTGCCCACTAAAAACAGTAAAAAAGGATTGGAGAGGAGGAGATTATAACAAGAAAATAGGCTCTGAAGAGATGAAATTTATTTTTAATTTCAACACTTTAATTCCCCATGGTCTTAATTCAGACTTTGAGATCTGTCATGTTATTTAACTTTTAAGCTAGGGTCTTAATTCCTCTTTTTATCTATTTCTTATTATTCACTTATTTTGCATTTGGATTATTTTAGTTTTCACTTATTATTTTAGCACTATAAGCGTTGTCACTTTAAATACAGACACTATATGTGGGTGTACACCGATCATTTGATTGTTCTCAACATTTATTAATTATGTTGTCCTTCCCTTTTTTTAGAATTCTTTTTAAGATTATTATCTTTGTTTATACATGATATGTATCATCCACATTTTAGAATATATGCACCATTGTGAGGTGGTGTAGTCCTTTTAAATTGCACAATGTAGATAAATATGTATTTAGTATCTTTGGACTATATAAAAACGGACTTATCCGCAGTGGAACGCATAGACTTGATACTATGCGTTCCAGTGATGTCACAAGTGTGTGCCAGGACTTCGAACCGGATATGCAGCGCATAGACAGACGGGGGAAGGTCATCAGCGCACCACGAGACTAGGAACCGGAAGTGACATACACGGAACCGGCGGTGGAACGCAGAATGCGTTCCACACAGAAAAAAATCCGGAAGAAGAAACATTTTTAAGCATATAAAGGCGCCAAAAGGCTTATACCTTCAAACACCGACTGATACCAACTGAGGACGCCCTGGCTATAGGGCGAAATGCGTTTTTGGAGAAGATTCAGTCTACAGTCTGAACTTTTACTTGGACAATACTGTCTATTATAGAATTTTTTTTTTGTTTAATCTTTTATTTCAAATTTTTAATTGGGAAAATTCTTTCCATTCATAATAAAATCTCCTTTTAGAATCAAACACACTGGAATAGTGCCATCTTTCCACTGCTGCCTTCCAAACTCTGAAGGAGGAATACCAAGAAGGATGGGGACATCCTATTAAGAGTCCCACTGTGCTGCACATAAGAGCCATATGTCATATTGGCTCTAGGCTTGTGAATAATATTGCTCTGCTGCTGTTTACTTTATTTTATTTGTAACAGACTATACTATGATGCTTTGTCTGTTTTTCTAGAAACTACAGATGTGTGCTCCACCTATTGTATGTATTATTTGTAATTCTCAGCCTTAAATCATTAATCAGGGAAACAGTGCCAAGATATACATTTTTGGTATAATAAAAATTATTAAATTAATTTATGATAATTTTTATGAAAATATTTTTAATATTTATCACCCCATAAATATCCTCACAACCTGCAAACAGACTATTTATGTAGGTTGTTGGACAATTCTTATGTTTTAGTCACCCTGTTCCCATTATAGGTAAAGGGTGTGTATAATGTAATTGTGTGCGTGTGTTTACTGTTAAATGTTTTTCCTGTTCTCCTGTACAGCTGAGGATGGCTACCAACTAGGTGGATTTGAATATGGAGCCTGTGTAGTGCCCTCTGTTGCTAGCAACAGCAATATGCATTATGCTAGCAACAGCAATTTCTGAATAGCAAGACTGGTTAACTTGCATATTCAGGTAGATTTGCATATTGCTATTTCTGAAGGCAGGAGAGATGTTTTATGTTAAATATTGTCTTTCCCACCACTTTATAAATATGTAATTATGTTATTATAAGTTCCTGTATGTTGTCTGATGTGATTTGACTGTTTGTATATTTATTAAGTTGTCACAGCAATCTTGATATAATAATTATATGGGCTAGTCCAAAGTAAAAGTTTTGTATGCCAGTTCCTTTTGGAACTTGTGTTCTGTGTGGATTTGTAGGGATCCCAATGACAGCGTCTTCAGACCTGTTTGCTGGTTGCAGGATCCCTCTAGACCTGGGATAAAGCAAGAGAGCTGTGCTTGAAAGCACGTGTCTTTTTAAAGACAAAAGCTATAACATTGCAGGCGGATGTGGATACCTGCCTGGAAGAAGGGTTGCAGCAGAAGAGGCAGAGGGGACTATACCTGCCTGGAAGCAGGGTTGCAGTGTATGAGGCAGAGAGGATGATACCTGCATAGAAGGAGAGCTGCTGCCTGGTCAGGTGGAAAAGCTCCAGAAGGATCCCAGTCAAGCTGTGGCGACTGGGGCTGAAGTGTTCCAGGGTCCCTGCAAGTGGCTAGGAAATGGACTGGGCAGAGGTACTCATTTGGAGTACAAAATTGCAGCTTGCCTCTGCACTTTAAATTTTGCAATATACTATTTTAAAACTGGTGCCCAAGACTGCACTGCATATTCAGGGTTTATTTATGCGTTGACATGAGGAGTGGGTGGGAGGGTCATTCTGATGCTGACCTCAAGCGATATGAGTCATGTAAGGGGTGTCCCTTATATAGGGGAGTGAATTAATTTAAGCCCCTCCCACAAATACAGGCCAAACGGGTCAAAAAGCCGTACATGGAGTAAGGATCCAGCATAAGCGTAGAATAGTATAAAGGGAGCAAGTCGGTTGTGGTGTGCCGATACCGACGATACGGTAGGCCTGTAAATAAAGAGGGCAAAAATGAATAATCAAAGATTTAATACAGTAAACAAATATATACAAATTAACCAGACATTAATTCAATGATTCTGGATCCTTCAAGGATTTTGAAGGTAGGAATCTAGGACCGCAAGTGGACACCATTTGTTGTGGGTAGGATAGTATGTTATCTCTACTGTTGGTGCGTGTTGACTCATTTCGGAATGTGGTAGAGCCAATAGGTAATGATATATGTGTTTACATATGTGGGATCGTTGAAGACAATGATCTGTCTGAGTGGTGGTGATGGTAGTGGATTCTGTGGCCTGAGAAAGGCTAGAAGGCAGTGTGCATGGCTAGTAATGGCCGACTTGGTAGTATAATTGAATGGTTGTAGATCTAATAGGTCCGATAAGGATGGAAAAGTTGGATGGCTATTGGTAATCTCTGAGAGGAACGTGGGGGAATGGATTCCTGAAAACCTCTGAGTATATTCTTGTCTAGTATGATAGCATGAAGTTATGGTAGTTTTGGCCATAGGTTATCCTGTGTTGTTGAATGCCTGTAAAATATATCATTAATGGTGTGTGAGATGGTTTAAGGTGGCAAAAAGAAGCAAAATCTAGGAGAAATATTATGACACAGGTTGAGCTATGTCGTGTTCCAATGAGATTTTTTAAGCCAGGTGAAAAGCTGTGTTATGCGTTCTTCAAGTATGGGACGAAAGTGCTAGGTGGGATAGTGCATGCTATGCTGCATGAGTATGTCTAATCCATGATTTTGTCTCTGGAATGAAAGCGTGGCCTTGACTGTAGGATGCGTATGATGAACATGCCTGGAATATAAATGAGACCATTGTCGGCAGGGATGTATACCCCCACCTGGTACATGAAAGTAAAAGAAATGTGATAAGTGGCCAACCAAGTGAGTTCCCCAGAAATATCATGACCTCATGGATGATGAGTGGCGTTTGTTGATGATATGACATGTGCTTAGTTGTCTGAGTAACAACGGATTGATGACCCTGACCATGATTTACCCCATGCCACAGCAGCTGCTACAATGGGGTAGATCCCCCAAAGGGGCTGAGGTGGTGGAAAAAATTCAAAACTTGAATGCCATGGCCAACAGCTCCAAAGCAATCGTTCCCGGTAGATTTCTGCCAAACCCGTGGTAGACGCAGCGTGGTCTGACCATCTGGTTGGAGAAGTGTCAGACAATCCTGGAAGGAGCATGCTTTTACCATGCCAAGTGGTTAAGAAATCCCCCCTCCATGTGCAGGTCTGCTGTTGCTGGGGTATTTAGGGACATCCTCTGATCGTCATGTTGGAAGTGTGGAAAAAAAAGGGGAAAGTACTCTGGATGTGAAAGCGTGGTCTTGGCATGGCAAAATTAAGGAACCTGGTAGGGATTGTAGTTCCTTGCGGTTGTAAGTATTAAGCAGAAGGTAGTGATTGATGTAGTTGAGAATGTTCCCTATTTGTCTTGTGGTAACTTGCATGTATGGATGCTCAGTAATGTTATGATAGTGTCTGGGCCTTCTGTTTCTTATGGGGTACTGGGACGCCCAAGTGGTCAACTAGAATAAGCTGCCGTGAGGCTTTTAGTGAAAAATATGTTATGTCTTCTAGATAGTGTATGACTGTAAGGCATCTGGATATGTTATCATAACCAGCACAGAGTATCTGTGAATATCGATAGTAGGCTAATCTGTAGCCCAAAATTGAGCGGGAAAAGAATTGCCCATTTTATACCATGTAAGTGCCAGTGTGTAGGGTAGATGGTAGCCGTTTACTGCATGGATGGTATTGGTCTTACTTAACCAAGCTTCAACCCATGCTTGAGTGATAGCTGTAAAGGTAGATCAATCGTGTTGTATAGTAAGGAAACTCCTCGGAGGGTATGAGGGAGTTGAGACTTGGGGTAGCGGAGGTGTGTGGTGGAGTCTATGGTTAGTCTTTGTTTAAGGGAAGATTTCCTTGTGGCAATACCAATGTGTTTGTGTTTGGTGCCATGCTGTAAATGGTGGACATTGGAAAACCCAAGTAAAAACCCCTCTGCAAATCTTGGCTATGAGTGTGTTTACAGCCGATGGTTCTGTTGTGCTGACTGTAAATGAGGGCATGCTATATTCCTTGAAGGTGTATTTATGATACCTGTATGGGAGCCCTTTGAAGCTCCAGAGCTTTAGTAAATCTACTAAAAGTCTGGAAGGGTGATGAGTCAGTAGTGTTGAAAATGCATTGGTGTACAGATGGTGAGTAAGTTATTTGTAAGCTGTAATTGGGACACATGGTTTGTCATGTGCCCTGAACCATTTGAACATATATGAAACAGTCTATATGCAATGCAACTACTCATATCAATGGTCTCTGGTAGTTCAGAGGTGCTGGTACCTGGAGCCTGAGAGTGCTTGTCCGTTTGTTTGGGACAAAATCCCTTCTGTACCTGCACAAATAAACATCTCTACATATTCCAAATGCCAACCCAACCAAGGGATGGTCAGTTTCCGATTTACCTGGAATCCATGGATCTGACCATCACAGATAAATCATCATACATATATATATGCCTTGTTTCCCCAATGTGCTGGGATCATACGTGCAGGGTTAAAGTCTTGTGTGTCATAAGAATTGATTCAACCAGGTAACCGAGTTTCGGTTTGTGCTGGTTGTACAGTAGCGTGAGGCCCAGCCTTGTGAGGGCTGTGGTGACCGACTCGAGATTGCCAGTCTGTCGTAAATTGTTTGGCTCATGAGTTTATGAGTGAGGCTAGCATGGCCTGGGTGTCACCTGAGTTGGTGTTGCTGGGCCTTCCACTGCCTCCGTGTTGTCCGTTGATGTTTGGAGGAGTTTGAATAACTCTGCTTTCCTTGCTGTGGCAGGGTAGGGGATTTGTCGCCTCCTTAGGTTGGTGGTAATGTGTGGGATCGTCCAGGATCTGATTGCTGCTGGACTAGCAACATCTCCTCTGCTTGAAAGTGTATCAATTCTAGCCGGGGTGCTAGGAAGAGGTGATTCTTCACCATATTTTTGAGAAATACTTAAATAACAATAAAGATTGCAATTACTATTTGTACCCAGTGGTCTTGTACTGGCTTGCTATCTAAGCCGTAAGGTGAAACGATTAGGCTTGGTGTTTTTTGGTGACTGGTGAGGCCCTGGTAGTTGCCAAGTGGCTTGAGAGGCTCTATCTATGCTTGGCGCAAGGGGATTTTGTGTGGCCACCGAACGTTGTGGCAGGATGTTGGCCTCTCGGTGACAGTAACCAGAAAATAGGAAGGGGAGTGACAGGTGAGGCCCTCTCTATGATACAATGCGAGGCGGCTAGCTCACGAGTGGCCTGAGGGGTGTATGCCTCAGAGTATGAGGCGGGGTGTTGGCCTCGCGGGACCACTAACCGAAGCGTAATGCAGAGAAAAAAGGGGGTAATACCTATTGGGCCCTCGAACCCTAATTGCCAGTTGTCACGGCTAGTAATGTGGTCCAGCACGCAGAAACTATGTAAACATATACATAAGTAAGAAAAGGAAAATAGCAGGATAGAGCGTAAACCGGACCTTAGAATGGCCGGACTAATACGCTAGAGACAGAGAATGGTCAAAGGGAAAGCCGAGGTCAAGGAAGCCAGGAAATACTTAATACCGATAAAACAAGCCAAGTCAGGGAAACCAGAGATCAGAATAATCAGGGAAAAGCCAAGGATCAGGATACCAGGAAATCAGAAACACGAAAATAGCACTCTCAGGAAACCAGGAAACGGAAACCACGACAGGGCAAAGTACTGGGGTGAATTAGGGGTTTAAATACCCCTCTCTAAGCTATGATTGGTCAGAGGGTGACAAGACGGGGCGCATGAACCCGGTCAGCAGGAACCCAACAACGTTCCTCGGGACCATAGCCCTTCCAGTCAACAAGATAGGACAAGACACCTCTGGACATTTTGGAGTCCAAGATAGAATGAACTTCGTACTCCTCTTGGTCACCCACTACCAAGGGTGGAGGAGGTGTGGATAACCTGGTGTATCGATTGCAAGTAAGGGGCTTGAGTAGAGAGACATGAAAAGTATTCGCAATTCTCATATGAGCCGGAAGTGCCAAGGAATAGGTCACTGGATTGATACGTCGGATGACACGAAAAGGACCTATGTATCGAGGGGCAAATTTCATGGATGGAACCTTAAGTTTGATATGTCTTGTGGAGAGTCACACCCTGTCACCTGGAAGACAGGATTAGCACCCCGTTTCTTGTCAGCTTGGACCTTAGCACGTAATGAAGCTTTTTGCAGAGCCGAATGGACGGAATCCCAAGTATCATGAATTGATTCTAAACGGGTGTTCAAAGCAGGGATGTCCGTGTCTGAGAATTCAGAAGGGAAAACAGTGGGGTGATAACCCTGATTTACAAAGAACGGGCTATGAGTAGAAGATTCATGAGTGGCGTTGTTCCTGGCGAATTCAGCCATGGGTAAGAGCTCATACCAGTTAGACTGATTGGCATTTATAAAGCAACGTTTTATAGCCCATTTGGCTTCTAAAGACTGATTCACCCTCTCTGCTGCTCCATTTGTTTGAGGGTAATACGCTGATGAAAAGGAGAGTTCGATGCCCAATTGTTTGCAAAATGAACGCCAAAACCTAGAAACAAACTGAGTACCTCTGTCAGATACTATGCTTTTGGGTACACCGTGCAACCGAAAGATCTCTCTCAAGAATATTTGAACTAGATCCTGAGCAGATGGTAATTTTTTAAGTGGAACAAAATGTGCCATCTTTGAGAATCTATCGACAACCATAAGGACTGTATTAAACCCGTTTGAACTGGGTAGATCCACAATGAAATCCATGGCTAAGTGGGTCCATGGAGCATTAGGTATGGGCAGTGGTTGTAACAGTCCAGGGGGTGATCTAGGAGGAACTTTAGAAACGGCACATATTTGACATGCCCCAACATAATCTTTGATATCGTTTCTAAGAGCAGGCCACCAAAACTTCCTGGAGATAGCAGAGAGAGTTTTATGGACTCCAGGATGACCCGCTGTGAGGTTGTCATGGAACATATCTAGTACCTTTTTTCGGAACGGAGGTGACACATACAGTTTGTCCGGAGGTTTTCCCACAGGTGCCTGAGTTTGGTCTGCTATTATGGCACAGAAGAGTGGAGAAGACACTTCGGAAACTGTAGTGGCAATGAGGCATTCAGGAGGTATAATAGGATATATCTCCTGTTCCGGAACTTCCTCTGTCTCAAACTGCCTAGAAAGTGCATCTGCCTTGGTGTTTTTAGTACCAGGCCTATACGTAATTACGAAATTGAATCGGGAGAGGAACAATGACCATCTAGCCTGACGAGAGGACAGTCTCTTAGCGTCCCCAATATAAGCCAAATTCTTATGATCAGTAAAGATCAAAAGTGGCTCTTTGGAACCTTCCAAGAGATGCCTCCATTCCTTAAGGGCAAGTACAATGGCCAAAAGTTCCCTATTCCCTATGTCATAATTCTTCTCTGCAGGTGTGAGTTTGCGAGAGTAAAATCGACAGGGATGTAAAGGTGTATCAGGACTTTCTCTCTGAGACAGAATGGCTCCAACTCCTGTCTCTGACGCATCCACCTCTAGGATAAATGGTTTGGTTGGATCAGGATGGGTCAGGACAGGTGCTGCGGAAAATAAAGATTTTAACCGTTCAAATGCCTCTCTTGCTTCTTTGGGCCAAGATATACAATTTGCTCCTTTTTTGGTTAAATTGGTTATAGGGGAAATCACGGAGGAAAATCCCTTTATGAATTTGCGGTAGTAATTCGCAAAACCTATAAAGCGTTGAGTAGCTTTAAGTCCCTTGGGTAATGGCCACTGTAAGACTGCCTCCAGTTTGCGGGGATCCATCTGGAAACCAGACGGAGATATAACGTATCCAAGGAATTGTATCTCCGTTTGGTCAAACTGGCATTTCTCCAGTTTACAGTAAAGACCGTTCTGTAACAGGGTTTTCAGTACATTTCTCACATGTTCGTGATGTGTCTCTAGGTCTGGGGAATAGATGAGAATGTCGTCCAGGTACACTAGAATGAACATGTGAATGTACTCTCTTAGGACATCGTTAATAAAATCCTGGAATACCGCTGGAGCGTTACATAATCCAAACGGCATAACCAGGTACTCGTAATGTCCCATTCTTGTGTTAAATGCGGTCATCCATTCGTGACCGTCCTTAATCCTGACTAGATTGTACGCACTTCGGAGATCGAGCTTAGTAAAGACTCGAGCTCCCTTCAATCTGTCAAACAGCTCTGATATAAGGGGAATAGGGTAGGCATTTTTTATGGTAATCCTATTCAAACCCCTATAATCGATACAGGGGCGTAGGTCTCCTTCTTTTTTAGAGACAAAGAAGAACCCAGCCCCGGCTGGTGAGGAGGATCTACGGATATGACCCTTTCTGAGAGCATCCTTTATATATTCTTCCAAACAAAGATTTTCCTGGGGGGACAAGGCATAAACTCCTCCCTTGGGAGGCATAGTCCCTGGTAATAAATTTATAGTACAGTCATAAGGTCTATGAGGAGGTAACCCTTCTGACTGGACCTTGTTAAATACCTCTTTTAAATCCATATACTGCGGCGGTATTTGTGTGGTCAAGGGAGGTGCAATAGGAACATTAATGGTACCAATAGGTTGTGGGATTTGCTTAAAGCAAACACCTTTGCATCTCTCACCCCAACTCACAATCTCTCCTTCAATCCAATCCAAACGTGGATTGTGTTTCAGGAGCCAAGGGAAACCGAGTATTATCGGACATGTAGGTGAAGATATGATTTGGAAGGTCATCTCTTCAGAGTGGAGAATACCCACTGAGACAGTGATTGGCAGCGTTTCGTGTGTGATGAAAGGCTGGGTAAGAGGCCTTCCATCAATGGCCTCGACTGCTATAGGTTTCTCTTTTTGTCTTAAGGGCAGGGGATGTTTTGCAGAGAACTCTTTGTCTAGGAAATTCTCCGCTGCCCCAGAGTCAATCATAGCCTCACACTGAACAGTGGTCTTCTTGAAAGACAAGGTAACTTTTACAAGGAAACGGTTCTTAGTCAATTTAGGGGACATATACATCACACCTAAGGTCGGTCCCCGTACGTGCCTTAGGTGTGCAAGTTTTCCGGCCGAACCGGGCATGACAATCTTTGATGTCCCTTCTTGCCACAATACATACATAGCCCTTGTAACGGCTACCCAGGTAGAGAGAGGGTATCTGCCGTTGGAGACGTCCTTTTCCCTGCAAGCTGCTGTGGAGAAATAAAGCTGGTTTAATCCCATCCACGATATCCAGAGTGAGAGTCAGGTTCAACTGAAATAGAGCAGAGTAATATTCCCAAATAATCCCCTTCCAAGAACGAGACGAGGCTACGTTTTGAAGGGTCAAGAAGAACTGAGGACTGGGACACCCAGCCTGCTTTTTATTAGGATATACACACAGGACACTCCCAGGGGGAGGATGAAAATAACCAATCATACGTATGGTAACACCCCCATGTCTCCTCCCCTCAGATAAACACATAACATAATTATAACGTACAATATTTTACCCCAGTTCTGGATGTACCCCAAAAACAGGTAAATCCGGTATCGCTTGATAGCTCTCATTCAGGGGAACAATATACCCAAAAATCAGCCCATTCGGATGAATGGTTCGGGAGATACAGAGTTCCAAAGTTTTGACCGACCGCACAGACCAACTAGCCGAAAATAGATCCATGAGTTTTGGCCTTGCGGTCGGTCTCCGTTCGCACTGTAAAAAGACACAAAAATCTTGCCATCCATTCGAATCTCGTGGTTCGCTGAGATCCCCATAGACGATTAAGTATAACTACCGAACGGTGGGACGTTCAGTAGTTTCAGTACGAATTTATGGAGATCTGGAGGACTCAGCGGTGTTCGCCTGTTTGCGTATCCGTTTTTAGTTCCATGCGGTTACAGGCAAACACCGCTGTTCGTGCGCAAGATGGCCGCGAACACGTGTAAAGTCCCGAAATGGCGGCCACCTATATTTTACACACGGCATTCCTACGGAATCATACGAACGGTTTTACTACCGAATCCCCCTATGCTTTACACAGTGGATTCACTTAAACCATGCGAACAGAGGAAAATGAAGAATGGCGGATTAAACTGTAATTCCCTTGCTTGCTTCACAGCCACCAGAGACTTGTAAGGATCTGTTACAGCCCTTTGTTACGTCTGTGTTGTCTCTCTGCCTCAGTGAGTTTAGCGCTACCCAATTGCATGGGTTCAGGTTCTGGAAGAGGCGCTTGGCTACTCACCACAGGGTTAGAGAAACGAGGAGCAATGGACAAATTAGAACGTCTGTTACGTTGTTTGTTTTTCTCTCTTTCTCTGAGCCGGTTATCAATGTCTATCATGTAGGCAATAAACTCATTAAGATTAACCGGAAGGTCTCTAGCTGCGGTCTCATCTTGTATACTCTCAGCTAGACCTTCAGAAAAAGCAGCCACCAGACCACTATTGGTCCAATCAACTTCAGACGCCAATGTTCTAAACTCTATGGTGTAATCGGCTACAGAACGACTGCCTTGCTTTATTCTCATAAGGGCTTTGGCAGCGTTCTTCTCCCTGCCTTTAGGTTCAAACGTAGCCTTAAAAGCTGTGAGAAAGGCATTGTAATCACGGGCTACTGCGTCTCCACTTTCCCATAAGGGGTTAGCCCAGGTTAAGGCTTTTCCAGTTAATTGGTTCATCAGATAGCCTATTTTTGATCTATCTGTAGGGAATGAACCTGGAGAGGCCTCAAAGTGGTATTCAATTTGGTTTAAAAAACCTCTGAATTCTTTAGAATCACCTCCATAACGAGGGGGAGGTAACAGGGTTATGGACGGTGGTTTATGTGGTATGGGAACCACTACAGGTGGCGGAACCACAGGTGGTACAGGAGGGATCTCTAAATAGGCAGTCCTCTGGAGCAAGGTCTGAAATGCCTGGGCAAATTGGTCTAACCTGTGGTCCATATCCTCCACCCTATTTTCACAGGTAAGCATATGTTTGCATAGTTCTGCAGGATCCATGGCCCTGTCGTAATGTCACGGCTAGTAATGTGGTCCAGCACGCAGAAACTATGTAAACATATACATAAGTAAGAAAAGGAAAATAGCAGGATAGAGCGTAAACCGGACCTTAGAATGGCCGGACTAATACGCTAGAGACAGAGAATGGTCAAAGCCGAGGTCAAGGAAGCCAGGAAATACTCAATACCGATAAAACAAGCCAAGTCAGGGAAACCAGAGATCAGAATAATCAGGGAAAAGCCAAGGATCAGGATACCAGGAAATCAGAAACACGAAAATAGCACTCTCAGGAAACCAGGAAACTGAAACCACGACAGGGCAAAGTACTGGGGTGAATTAGGGGTTTAAATACCCCTCTCTAAGCTATGATTGGTCAGAGGGTGACCTCTGACCCCAAACGCACACGTTAGTATAATTCTCGGGGGCGCCATATTGGATTCGGGCGTGATGCCCGGAAGAACTAAGTGCGCGGTTCCCGGCTCGCCGACGAGCAGGTAAGCTCGTGTAGTCGGTGCGGTCGTGCCGGTCGGGCACGACCGTGAGGCTCGCGGGCCGGTGACCGCAACACCAGTACGCTGTTACTATTTTAAGGAAGGTAAAAGATGGATAACTACATGAGCAGGTGTATGTACCTGGTAGTATGGTATTGAACCTGCCAATCCGTATAGGTTTTTTAGTAGTAACTGTAACCTGAATGGATAAAACCGTATGGCATAAGGAAATATGGCATAGACCAAGCTTATCTTAATACGTACAGTATATGTGAAAAGTAAAGTGCCGTGATGTGTAAATATTAAACATCGTAGCCATACTGGTTAAATATGTATCAATCTTAACCCATTAAGTGCCGTATGTACAAATTAAAAAGTGATCTGTCCCCACCTTGTATGTAGTATGTCCCCTTGCTAGGGGAAAGTCTGTTGTGTGAGCAGCGTGCTGTGAAAAATGTATGTGAACTATATTACCAGTTACATATATACAGATGCGTCTGCTACTGTGTAATAATATATGTATTTATACCAGATGTTGATATACTACTTGCTATGTGAATTGTTGTATGTCTTATTGAATGGTAGGGGTCAGTGAACATGGTGTTGCAAAATGCAAGTGCACTGGAGATCTGCCAATTGCCCTATAGGTGGCAGTGTAGTTGGATACTGATTGGTATGTAAAATGTTGTTTGTGTGTTGACCTATAGGGGTCAGTGTTTGTAAAACCCCATGAAAATTGTCAATGTACTTGACAACCCTGTAGGTGGCAGTGTTGATAGAACCACTGTTGGTCTTGATGTTAACTGTAAATTATTGTGAATTAAACCTAAGGTTGAGCACGTGCTGGAGTTTATTTTATGGTTTATCGTTATGTTTAAAACAATCTTATGTGCAATTTATATTGGCTGGTAAATTGTATATGACGTGTGAAGACAGTTTTGCTGTTGACCAGTAGGGGATTGTATGGTAAAAATACCCTTTAATCCAAATGCAAGGTTAACGTGAGATTTTGAGTGACCTGTAGGGGTCAGTGTGGTTTATGTGAAACATTGTTTGTGAGCTATGCCCCAGCATTATAGTTGTATGACAGGGAAATGAACAGTGCCCATTTGACATTATACAATATGTGAACATAATACCGTATATACTCGAGTATAAGCCAAGTTTTTCAGCACATTTTTTGTGCTGAAAAACCCCAACTCGGCTTATACTCGAGTCAGTGTCTGTATTATGGCAATTTACATTGCCATAATACAGACTGGGGGCTGGCAGCGAGCGCTTACCTCTCCTGCAGCTCCTGTCAGCTCCCTTCTCCTCCGCGCCAGTCCATTCAGCACCTCGGTCAGCTCCCAGTGTAAGTCTCGCGAGAGTCGCGGGGTCATAGTGCGGCTCTCGCGAGACTTACACTGTGAGCTGACAGAGGGGCTGCACGGACCAGCGTGGAGGAGAAGGGAGCTGACAGGAGCTGCAGGAGAGGTAATTAACAGCTCTGCCAGCCCACCTCCTCCCCCACTGAACTACCAATGCCACTGGACCCCCAGGGAGTGAGAGCCCCCCTCCCTGCCATGTATCAAGCAGGGAGGGGGGATGGAAAAAATAAATACATAATAATAATAAAATATTACAAATTGTAATAATTAAAAAAAATAACAATATAACAAAAAAAATTAAATAATAATTAATAAAATAAATAATAATATAACAAAAAAATGATTAAAATAATAATTAATAAAATAACAATAATCAAAATGCCCACCCCCCACCAACACATACACAAACACACACTGCATCACACACACTCACACTTCATTCATATACACACACTGCACTCATACACACACACTGCATTCACACACACACTGCACTCATACATACACACACTGCATTCATACACACACTGCACTCATACACACACTGCACTCATACACACACTGCACTCATACACACACACTGCACTCATACACACACACTGCACTCATACACACACACTGCACTCATACACACACACTGCACTCATACACACACACTGCATTCATACACACACACTGCATTCATTATATACACACACTGTAAATATATATTCAATTAACATAATTTTTTTAGGATCTAATTTTATTTAGAAATTTACCAGTATTTCCCACCCTAGTCTTATACTCGAGTCAATAAGTTTTCCCAGTTTTTTGGGGTAAAATTAGGGGCCTCGGCTTATACTCGAGTATATACGGTAGCTTAATAACAGTCATTGTAACAAACCAAAGTTCTGTTCGTGGGTTGTAAACAGATTTCTACATTGCTGACAGGGAGGCTAAACTGTGTTTTCACAGCTAAAGTGACAGGAATACATGTTTGTATTCCCGTCACTATAGTGTTCCGGTAAAAGTGTATTTTAGCGTATTACATTATTGATCATTTTGTCCAGGTGTATTTTAGCATATTTTAATTTTTTCTGGAAATAACAAAAGATCTAAAAATTGATTATCTACTACGGGGGAAAAGACAAAAAATGTCTGCTTTGAGGGAAAAGACTTATTAATAATAATAATAATAATAATAATAATTATTATTATTATTATTATTGCCATTTATATACAAATAGATTGTCAGCTAGGCGGGAAAAGGTGGGTAAAAAAGCTTGTCATTGCTGAGAATTATCAGGTTTAATGGACTCCGTTACTGTTACTGAAGGCACACAGGGCTCAGTGGTTATAGTGCTGTCTTAGTGGTTATAGTGCTATGTCAGTGCCTGTAGTGCTATGTCATTGAAGACACACAGGGCTCTGTGGTAAGAGTGCTATTCCCATGGTTATAGTGCTTTCTCAGTGAAGGCACACCGGGCTCAGTGGCTATGGTGCTATGTCAGTGGTTATAGTGCTATGTTGGTGAAGGCACACAGGCCTTAGTGGTTAGAGTGCTATTCCAGTCGTTATAGTGCTGTCTTAGTGAAGGCACACAGAGCTCAGTGGTTAGAGTGCTATGTCAATGGTTTTAGTGCTATGTTAGTGGCTTTTGTGCTATGTCAGTGAAGGCACACAGGGCTCAGTGGTTATAGTGCAACATCAGTGGTTATAGTGCTATGTCAGTGGTTATAGTGTGATGTCAGTCAGTGGTTACAGTGCTAGGTCAGTGAAGGCACACAGGGCTCAGTGGTTAGAGTGCTATACAGAAGAAAGTCTGAGCTCCATCAGCTGATTGTCTGCACTAAGCAAAGGCTGATTTCAGAATTATCATCTGACTATCTCCACTCCCGGGGGGCTTGCTGCTGCTGGGTTGAGGGACTGACAATCTCCTCTAGCTGGAAGATGCACTGCTGCTGGGGAGAGAGACCAGTTGGCTCCTGTCCCTGTAGAATGCACTGGTGCTGGGGAGAGAGACCGGTTGTCTCCTCTCCCTGTGAGATGCACTGCCGCTGGGGAGAGAGACCGGTTGTCTCCTCTCCCTGTGAGATGCACTGCCATTGGGTTGTCACCGGTTGTCTCCTTTCCCTGTGAGATGCACTGCCGCTGGGTAGAGAGACCGGTTGTCTCCTCTCCCGGTAGGATGCACTGCTGTTGGGGAGAGGGATCGGTTGTCTCCTCTCCCTGTAACTCCAGCTGCCACTGGGGATCTTGGCCAGCTGCCCAGCATCCCTGTAGGGTGGGTAGAGAGACCTCAGTCCCATCTCCACCTGCCATTTAAGGTTCCTCCCAGTGCCAGTCTATGAGGTCCCCCAGGACTTGGGAATAAGGACCACCTGCCTCCTCTCCCGGTAGGTGAACCTCTTCCTTCTGTAGAGCGAAGCAGGATCAGGAACAAGAGCTCTTACAAGAGCTCAGTAGCTAAGGGAGTATGAAGAGCATAGCAATCGCTGTAGTGATTATTAGTGATGTCGCAAACACAAAATTTTCGGTTCGCGCACGGCAAACGGGAACTTCCGCGAACCAGGCGAACCGCCATTGACTTCAATGGGCAGGCGAATTTTAAAACCCACAGGGACTCTTTCTGGCCACAAAAGTGATGGAAAAGTTGTTTCAAGGGGACTAACACCTGGACTGAGGCATGCCGGAGGGGGATCCATGGCAAAACTCCCATGGAAAATTACACAGTTGATGCAGAGTCTGGTTTTAATCCATAAAGGGCAGAAATCACCTAACATTCCTAAATCACAATGGATATGGATTGACACCTGACATATGACATATTGACACCTTGACATATGGATTGACACCTGTCCTCAGAGCCCCTGATACACACTGACACAGACACCACAACCACCACAGACCCTACTAACCGCTGCAGCTTGGTTGGGGTCTTGCCGTCTCCTACCCACCCTGGACCTACGACAAGGCTCCAGGTTCCAGTGGGTGAACATCTCCTCTAAGAGAGTGAAGCAGGAACAAGCTCTTATAAGAGCTTAGAAGTGATTATCCAAGGGAGCATGCAGAGCATAGCAATCCCTTGTACTGATATAGCAATTCCCCCAATAAGAGACAGGATTGAGGGTGAAGAAGAACTGACTGTACTGGTACATGCAGCCTCTTTTATTCACATTTTACACACATAGTACTGCCCACAGGGTTTTGCAGAACAACCAATCAATACGTACAATACACTAAGACACTCCCACACAAACTCCTTCCCTCTGCCTGTGATATAATTACTGAACACAATGGTCTAACTTATTATCACAGGCAGGAAAAATACACAGTTTTACACAATATTCATAACTCTAAAAGTATACATCACATTCACATAAAACAATTTTCAGAATCAGCATACATTTTACAGTTTCAGAATCAGCATACTCCAAATACCAACATACGTCAAAATCATACAAATTGGTCCAGTGGGTCAAAAGTTAGATCAACGTCCTTTGACCAAATGAAGCATGGCTTTTCTGCCCAAAACCAGTTCCACAGAGTCTTCTATCCTGGAGATAATTGAGAAGTAATCCAATTATCTCCAAGGACAGAGGCAAAACAGGTACATTCAACATATCCCCAGATAGCTTAGATTTGAGCGCACATTATTACGGAATGGCGCTCAGATAATATACATACAGTTCAATTGCCATGGAGCCAGATTCTTTCACATAGTCTTTCGTTATGCGAATGGGCTCCATGGCATAGCTATCTGGGGTAACACTGCTCCAAAGTAGTTTAAAGGCCAGGAACAGTATAATAAGTCCATAAGCCCCAACTCAGTTCCTTAAAGGGCAATACATCCCAGGGCCATAGTCGCAGGGCAGGAGGCTGGCAAACAGGCCCCTCCAAAAACCAGTGGCGAGGTTACTTTCGCCACAGCGTCGAATGTCCAAAAAGGCTTTTTACGGTTTCTTCACCTTCTTCTATTTGGGGGAGAGTCACACTGTTTCAGGGGACTGCTATAGTGAAGGAGGACTGCTATGGTGAAGGAGGATGCAGATCCCAGCTTCTGGTGTGGGTAGCTCAGTTGGTAAATTCCCTGACTATAAAGCCTGCTCAAAAATGCAAGGTCACACGTTCAAATCCCAGCAGGGTCAACTCAGCCCTTCATCTTTCCGAGGTTGATAAAATGACCATCAATTGGGTAATAACATCTATTACTATTCAATTGGGTAATAACATCTATTACTATTCAATTGGGTAATAACATCTATTACTATTCAGCTGCCGATTTAGTAGATTCCAAGAGTGTGCGCTGAAAAGCGCTTTGAGTCCCATTGCGAGAAATGTGCTATATAAATACTAGTTATTATGGTGGCTTTGCCTCTGCATTGAACAGCTTAACTTAACAGGCTACCCCCAGTGGCACCCCACATAGTGAGCACGAAGCTGTAATTGCACAAGTTCCTTTGTAGATTCAGGGTGGCTAAGGAGACCTCTGCCAAACAGAATAATTCTGCCGAACATTCTCAGGTAGCTCTTTCCTCAGCCTGCTACCTCATAAAATCTCCTCCAGCATCTAACTTGGCTCCGCCCCCAACTCTCCATGCAGGTCTCCTGCTCCCAGCCCCTGCGTGTTTGAGTTGTGTCGGTTGCCTGGCACCCCTGCTGCTATGGAGCCCTGTGCAGCTACACAGCTCACAGAACCCCAAGCCTGGCCAGCCCGGGTGGTATCCCCCTACCTGGGGGCACCCTGGGCGGACCACTGCCGTCCTCCCTTAGTACGCCACTGCCCTAGCCTTCCCTGCCCTCAACGAAATTTGACTTGCTTTTGGGCTGTGACATGATGCTGGTTCTGGTCAGTTTGGGGCAAAATATCTCACTAAGAGTCCAGTTGTTATTGGAGCTGTTATTGCATGCAGCCGCCCTCTCTGAGTGTCAGGGTATTCCCCATAATTTACATTTTAAAAGGTTCTGAAAGCAGAAGTCAACAATCAGGAAAGGCCTTACCATTGCCAACTCAATATTTAGAAGCTTGTCATAACGCTTTGCAACTTAAGTTCCAAATAATCAAACATGTGACTGAGAGTCTCACAAGAGGTGTAAGACAAACAGATTGTTACTTTGTGAAGCGTTTGGATACGAGAGCTAGATACACTATATTATCCTAAAGAGCGTAATGCTCCCCATGGATATGCATTGATTCCTCTCTATGAAGAGATCTCTTCATTTCTATGAAGAGATGCTGATTGGTGCAAAGCACTATCGCAATATCCTTCCAAAGCTTTCCTATGGTAATGCATTGGATTGACTGAGATTGACATATTTGATCTGATTATGTTGCTTTAAATTTAGAGTTTGATAGATTTTTATTGAGACAATTTTACATTTTATTCATACAATGATATAATCTTTGTTGAACATTAAGTAATACAACATTTAAATACATAAAATACATTGCATACATGACAAACATAACATATATCATTTATTGTTTGGAATCTTAATCCTTTAAAATGAATGGGTAATATCCATTAGGATAAGGGAAATATCTGACTATTAAACAATTCTTTTATCTTTGTAATCCACAATTCATAGTGATGTATATATTTACAGTTATGATTTAAGTATACAACTACTCTCTCCATTTCAAGCTGGAATAGGAGTTGTTTTTTATTGAGCAATATCTGGGATTGATGTGTGTTTCCATGATCTTGCAATTACTATTTTCGCAGCCATAAAAGAATGTAAGGTTAATATTAGATTATATTTTGGGAGTTTACCCCAATTAAGATGGAGCAGGCCAATTTCTGGGGATTTCTTTAACTTTACATTTAAGAGTGACATGATAGAATATATTGAATCCCGAAATATGCTTATCTTTGGGAAACTCCACCAAATATGAAACTAGACATCTCCAACAGAGGGGAGAGTTAGACAGAGATATCTTGGTCATCCTTGTTTTCACTAGGTACCACCTATGGAGGACTTTAAAAAATTATTCGATAATGTTTAAACAATGTATATACTTTTTAAGTACTCTCATAGGGGAACACCATCTCTTGTCTGAGATTTTAAGGTTCAAATCTTTTTCCCATTGTTTTTTAACTGAAGGATGTACATTTGAATATGATTGTCTGATTAAATCCATAGCAATGAAGCAAACTGATTTAAATTACTTTTTTTGAAGATTGTATGTATTAAATTGTTCTTATCTCCTTCAGTCTTTAACAGAAACTCATTTATCATAATCATAATCATTTAGAAATCCTCTAACTCTTAAGTAAGAGAAAATGTCTTTATCAGACATGTCAAGTTTTAGCTTCAGATTGTTAAATAGACACAAATTGGAGTTTTGAAGGATATCTTTGATGAGAATTTCATTGTGAGCTCTCCAAGTGCTAAGGTTTAAATCAGGCATAACTCTTTCAAAGAGTCGAATGTTTGCTCCTTCGAATATATTTTTTACCATTTTAAGCATCTTTTTGATTCGTTGCCATTCTTCAATGAGGTGAGATACAATACTTGAATTAAGTTGCAATAAATGTAAATTGTAATTAGTAAAATCGTCCCATATCAGAAGGGCTAGATCTTTTTCTTTTATTCTAAATGATTCTATCTTAAACCAGTGTTGATTTCTTGAATCGGAGATCTGAAATTTATGGATGTGAGAAATAATATTAGCATAATATACATCCTTAATCAGTAGGAATGCTATACCTCCTTGACTTTTTTTGTCAAAATTTGAGATTTTATTCTTGGTATTTTTCCCTTCCTAATAAAATTAGAAAAGGAATGTTGGAGCATGTCCATCCATGGTTTGGGGAATTTTAACGGGATCATATTAAAAAGATAAGCCCATTTGGGGATAATGTATGCTTTTACTGTATTAACTCTTCCCCACCAGGAGATTTCTAGAGAGCGCCAATCCTTAAGAATTTTATTTGTATATTTTATCATTTTCAAGAAGTTGGCCTCTACTATATAATTTTTTTTTATTCCCAATCCACAAATTTAGTACTGCCCACAGGGTTTTACAGAACAACCAATAACACACGTACATTACAGAAAACACTCCCAGCAATTACACACAAAATCCTCCCCTCTGCCTGTGATCCAGCTTAGTATAGCAGTGAGTTCAAACTGCCGAACAGGACTTAGTCTCTGCAGCTGAAAACGGAGTGTAGGAGAAGGTAAGGGTCAGCGGTGTTCGTTGAAATGTGTAGCCAATTTCAGTTCCATGGATTTGGCTACACATACCGCTGACCTTGTTCGAATGAACAAAGATGGCCGCCGCCACGTGTTAGTTTGTCGAATGGCGGCCACTTCGACTACTTCGGCACTTTGGCTGCATCCGAAGTGCCAATTTAAAGCTGCAGAACTGCTCAATACAATTTAAAGGGGCAGCAAGTCTTTTAAAATACAATCTGCTAAAATAGTCTTTAACAGGCAATATCTTCCAAGGGCCATAGTCTTAAAGGGGAATTGTTCCCAAAAGTCACCAGGGGCCATAGTCAGCAGGCAGGAGGCGGGCAAACAGGCTTCTCCAATGCCCAGTGGCGAGGTTGGTTTCGCCACATGCAGTTATAATAATTCCCAGATACTGAAATTCTTAGTCCAATGAAAATTACATTTCTCTTTTAAAAGACTCAGAGAGTAGGAATTAAAGTTAATTGTTAAAGCAGTAGTTTTATGAACATTTATCTTATAATGCGAGATTTCCCAGTATTTTTGAATCTCTTGCATTAAATGATCAAGTGAAGTTGAAGGATCCGTGATAGAAATTAAAACGTTGTCCGCATAGAGACAGGTCTTTAATTCTAAATCCTCAATTGTAATGCCTCTTATGTCCGAATTTTCTCTAATAGATATCGCAAACGGTTGGATAGAGAGAACATACAAAAGGGGAGATAGGGGACAACCCTACCTAGTCCCGTTAGTGATATTGAACCATTCTGTGCAAAGATCATATCCCACTATTCTAGCTGTTGGGCACGTGTAGAGGGCTTCAATAGCATCTGCAATCCATCCCTCTAACCCGAATGCCGCTAAAGTCTTCTTCATATATCCCCATCCAACCCTGTCGAAGGCCTTTTCTGCATCCACCGACAGAGTCAGGAGGGGGGGCCCTACACCGTTTGCGTACTCAAATAGATCGATAATCCTATGGGAATTGTCACTAGAATGGCGGCCTTTAACAAATCCAATTTGATCTACATGAATCAGCTCGGGAAATAATGGATTCAGTCTTCGTGCTAGAACTGATGTGTTACGGACCGTTTCAGCATAAAAGGGGGAAAATCCGTTTAGGCGATAATCCCCTTTTCACAAAAAGGCACAGCTACTGTAAAAGCACCAAAACTCACGAATTGGATATAGGTGAATGCACCAAACTCCCGAACTGCATACAAGGGAATAAGCTAGCACTCCAAACTCCCGAACTGGAACCTCACGAATTGCTGCTAGCAGACAAACAGGAAAAGCTCCCAAGCGGCTTATACTCCTGGCAGTCAGTCCCTATCAGCATACAGTGAATCCCCCCAAGAACGAGACAAGGCTCCGTGTTGAGGGTCAAGCAGTGGTCTGTTTATTCAGGGCTACCTGCCCCTGTATTTATGCAGGTCTCCCACCTGGTGGACACTCCCCTAGGGGACCAGATGGAAGACTGAAACAGCAGACAGACATGTATCACTTTCGTACACACAGCCACAATACTTTCCCACCATGCATCTTGGTTTCCTCCTCCCTGCCCTGGAGATAATTAATGAAGTAATTCAATTATCTCCCAGGACAAAGGCCAGACTCCATTATGCACATGGTGACACAGAAACAGACTATCACTTTAAAATACATACAGACACATTTTATACATAAAACACAGACATGTAACATATCCCCAGATAGCTCAGGTCTGGGTGCACATTATTAGGTGAATGGCACCCAGATCACACAAATACATTTTAATTGCCATGGAGCTAAAGTCTTTAATTATGTGAACAGGCTCCATGGCAGGCTATCTGGGTTACTACAGTTCACATAAAACAAACTACCGAATTTCCCTGCATTCACCAAATCCATACGAATGAGAACCAGGGGCTGGAGGTTCAGCTGTGCCTGCACGGAAAAGTGTCCGATTTTGGTGCATGAAAGCCGTGCAGAAAAGTGCTGGCTGCCCGGGGAGCTCCAGAACAGCGCCACCTAGCGGCCGCTAAGTGTAACAGCGGCCACACAGTTAACAGGCAATTAACCGCAGCTTCAGGGAGGTAAATTGGCAGCACACTCCAGCTTCTGGGTGGCCAATTAACAACGCCGGCCGGCTTCCCACGGCTCTGGGGAGGTTGGTGAACGGCTGTTTGTTCGGTAGATGAACTGCTGTGCAGAAAGGGAGAAATAAATCCTTCTGCACAGTAAAATTAACCCTTTAGCTGCCGGTCCATAGTCCAGAGGCAGCAGGCGGGCAACCAGGCTCCTCCAATACAATGTGGCGAGATTGGTTTCATCACATCTCTCCTCCTTTCCAAAAAGACTAACAGGGTACCTGACCTCCTGCCGGTCAGTGCCCTTGTTAGTCCAGCAACCCACCCACAAAGCAAAAAAAACAGTACAGCCCACCCACAATAAATGGTTACTACATCTGGGTAGAGGAGAAGTTTGTCCATGTCCAGGTGCCTCACCACGGCTGTGTAGGGGACTGGTAGGCTGCCTTGGTGGGTTGCTGAGTGGGCAGAGACCAGCGGTACTCTGTCCTGGTGCCAGCACTACCACCGAAGTAGTCTGGTTGGAGCCTGGGTGCTGGAGACGGACTGTCTCCCCCTTAGTTGCATAGCTCTGCTGCTGAGGGGGGAGACCGGTTGTCTCCCCCTTGGATACACAGCTCTGTCGTGGGGGGTAGGACCGACCATCCCTACACCCTGTGTGGTAAGTGCAGAGACCACGGTCCCATCTGCACTGGTGGGGGGTTTACAGTCTCCCCCTGGTATATTAAGCTGCCGCTGGGGAGAGGGGGTAACAAGCTCCTCTCCCGATAGAACACTCTGCCCATTAATGATTCGCCGCTGGGGAGAGGTGGTAACAAGCTCCTCTCCCATACATATTTCCAGTCTTTGCGGAGGGAGACCGACTGTCTCTCCTCCCAATACTGAGTCCTGCTGCTGGGGAAAGGAGACAGGGCTCTCTATTCCCTGCTGGATACTCTGCCGCTGGGGAATGGAGACTGGGCTCCCAATTCCCGAAAAGTCACGCTGACGCTGGGGAGGGAGGACGCTGCTCTCCTCTCCCTGCACTTCACATTGCCCTCCTGGCATATCACTCTGCTGCTGGGGGGCAGGAATAACTACCTCTGCCCCCTGTAACTCAGCCTGCCGCTGGGGAGGGAGGAGGCTGCTCTCCTCTCCCTGCACTTCACATTGCCCTCCTGGCATATCACTCTGCTGCTGGGGGGCAGGAACAACTACCTCTGCCCCCTGTAACTCAGCCTGCCGCTGGGGAGGGAGGAGGCTGCTCTCCTCTCCCTGCACTTCACATTGCCCTCCTGGTATATCACTCTGCTGCTGGGGGGCAGGAACAACTACCTCTGCCCCCTGTAACTCAGCCTGCCGCTGGGGAATGGAGACTGGGCTCCCAATTCCCTGCAATTCACGCTGCCGCTGGGGACTGGAGATTGAGCTCTCTCTGTCCCGTAACTGTAATTTCCGGTGGAGGTCCACCCAACGTGGCAGCTGACCGTCACCCTCTGCCCGGTATAGCAGAGTCTTGAACACTAGACCCCTCACGATCTTCACGTATTTCTCAGCTGGATTAGGTCCGTAGAAGTTCAGCCGCAACCACATCATACGGTCAAATTCCTCTACAGAATATCTGTACTCCACTGCTGGTTCCATCCTGGTGCTGTCAGGGTCGCTGTACTGAGACATGCGTTGCCCTCAAATTGTAATATCCAAAGCAATGGTGTCTCCTGTAGCTGTCCTTCTGGCTGTAGGAACGATCCCGCCGCTTGCCACCAATTGTTACGGACCGTTTCAGCATAAAAGGGGAAAAATCCGTTTAGGCGATAATCCCCTTTTCACAAAAAGGCACAGCTACTGTAAAAGCACCAAAACTCACGAATTGGATATAGGTGAATGCACCAAACTCCCGAACTGCATACAAGGGAATAAGGTAGCACTCCAAACTCCCGAACTGGAACCTCACAAATTGCTGCTAGCAGACGAACAGGAAAAGCTCCCAAGCGGCTTACACTCCTGGCAGTCAGTCCCTATCAGCATACAGTGAATCCCCCCAAGAACGAGACAAGGCTCCGTGTTGAGGGTCAAGCAGTGGTCTGTTTATTCAGGGCTACCTGCCCCTGTATTTATGCAGGTCTCCCACCTGGTGGACACTCCCCTAGGGGACCAGATGGAAGACTGAAACAGCAGACAGACATGTATCACTTTCGTACACACAGCCACAATACTTTCCCACCATGCATCTTGGTTTCCTCCTCCCTGCCCTGGAGATAATTAATGAAGTAATTCAATTATCTCCCAGGACAAAGGCCAGACTCCATTATGCACATGGTGACACAGAAACAGACTATCACTTTAAAATACATACAGACACATTTTATACATAAAACACAGACATGTAACATATCCCCAGATAGCTCAGGTCTGGGTGCACATTATTAGGTGAATGGCACCCAGATCACACAAATACATTTTAATTGCCATGGAGCTAAAGTCTTTAATTATGTGAACAGGCTCCATGGCAGGCTATCTGGGTTACTACAGTTCACATAAAACAAACTACCGAATTTCCCTGCGAATTTCCCATACGAATGAGAACCAGGGGCTGGAGGTTCAGCGGTGCCTGCACGGAAAAGTGTCAGATTTTGGTGCATGAAAGCCGTGCAGAAAAGTGCTGGCTGCCCGGGGAGCTCCAGAACAGCGCCACCTAGCGGCCGCTAAGTGTAACAGCGGCCACACAGTTAACAGGCAATTAACCGCAGCTTCAGGGAGGTAAATTGGCAGCACACTCCAGCTTCTGGGTGGCCAATTAACAACGCCGGCCGGCTTCCCACGGCTCTGGGGAGGTTGGTGAACGGCTGTTTGTTCGGTAGATGAACTGCTGTGCAGAAAGGGAGAAATAAATCCTTCTGCACAGTAAAATTAACCCTTTAGCTGCCGGTCCATAGTCCAGAGGCAGCAGGCGGGCAACCAGGCTCCTCCAATACAATGTGGCGAGATTGGTTTCGTCACATGATGCATATAACTTAACATCTGTATTAATTAAAGAACAATGTTGAAATGTGAGAACCTGGAAGTGCAGGGAGGCAGAAGGTAAGTATACTGATCACATGTGCTCGCTCTGACAGCTTGACAGCTTGTCAGAGCGAGCACCGGTGCTGGGACAGCCCGATCGGGTGCTCCCAGTCTGCCTCTGCATTAGAGGCAGACCGGAGCACCATTAACCTCGCGGCGATCTGGGGTTAATTTTATTGCGTGACGGATCTGGTTCGTCACTCGTTGTTAAGGGTCTCCCCTCTGTGACGGACCAGATCCGTCAGTCGTCGTTAAGGGGTTAAACACGGGGAGTAGAAAATACTAAATGGGGTTATTCACTAAATTCAGAATTTTAGCAAAATAAATCTGAATGGCAAAAGCTATAGTAATTGATTCAGATAAATAAAATCTCTAACTACAGTCAAAGCTTGGTTATCTTAGCCTACATTTAGCAATTCAGATCTTAATTCAGAAAATTTTAGTAAATAATCCTGCAATGTGGTAATATAAATTTCAAGGTTAAGTTGATCTCAGACCGCAAAGTTCACAGAGCCGCCCCCAACCTCCATTCTAATATGCCAGCAGCGCACCGTTCGATTACTTCCGCCACTTGCCCTGTACTTGATGTCAAGCAGGAGAATAGCGAAGGCGGGACTGAGAGAGTGGAGTCAGCCAGACGCAGTCCAGAATCATGGGGCACACAGAGAGACAATGTGAAGTGAAGGCAAGAATTAATAGTGTGTGCGTTTTAAAGAATGTGTGTCAGTCTCCTTCAGTGAATATGTTTGTTTCTGCTTGAGTCAGTGTGTGTGCGCGTCTGCTTGGGTCACTGTGTGTATCTGCTGGGGTCAGTGTGTGTGTGTGTGTCTGCTTGGGTCATTTTGTGTGTCTGCTTGGGTCAGTGTGTTTGTTTGCTTGGGTCAGTGTGTCTTGGGTCAGTGTTAGTATGTCTTCTGGAGTGTGTGTATCTGCTTGGATCAGTGTGTGTGCCTGCTTGGCCAGTATTTGTGTGTGTGTGTCTTCTTGGGCCAGTGTGTGTCAGTCTACATGAGTCACTGTATGTCTGCTTGAGTCAGTGTGTCAGGCACTCTGCATGAGTCAGTGAATTTATATGTGCATTAGTCACTGATGGTGATTGTGTGGACCATTGAGTGTAAGTGAGTAAATGAGTGTGTGTGTGTGTGTGTGTAACAGTGACTGCATTTGGACAGAAAGGACCATTTTAATAAAAAAATAATTAAAAGGTCAATACTTTTAAATGAACACTATAGTGTTAGAAATATAACAAATGTAGGGTAGGGTTGCGCCACAAATTATGAGTAAAGTATAGATATATACATATACATATAGATTGTGACAGAATGTTGGGGATGGTGGTTAACGGTGTATATCTGACAAAAGACTTTTGCGCAGCCACTATCCTGACACGTGGTTAAGCACATGCAGACCCAGGGAAAGTTAAGGTTAACTGTAGGTTTTTTTCTCTGTTGTTATTTGGGTCCCTGGGGTGGAGTATTCGGAAGAGCAGGGTGGGTCGATTCTCCACCCACTGTCAAAGTGGCTGGGCATGAGTCCATCCCAGGTTGTCTAAGGAGTTCTGGCTCACTGCCTAACGAGGTCATTAGCCTCATCTGTAGGGGCTGTGAGCAGCTATATAACTGCAGTTAAAGCAGGGTGGAGTGAGGGAAGTGTTTTGAGGAGAAAGAAGGTTTGCTGCTTTGTTGTATCCGGTTACTTCTTACCAACAGATAAACAGGCCAGAGGCCTTTGAAACTGGACTTTGTCTTGGCCTGGCTTCCTTACCCTAGAGGGCTGTGCAGTTGCCAAAATATCCTGGACAAAAACAGGGAAGTAAGTTTGTGTGTGTGTGTATATATATATATATATATATATACATATATACACACACAAACTTACTTCCCCTCTAGTATATATATATATATATATAGAATACAAAAATAAAGGGAGCACTCTGGGTCTTCTCTTCAGTGAAAAAAAGTATTTACTGTATCAAATAGAATACATTACATGTGCAGAACAAATCGACGTTTCGACCCTGCTGGGGTCTTTATCAAGATCACAGTGAGGCATTGCAAATACAAACAATTTATACATATGTGTATGATAACACTTACCAATTAGACGGTCAGACTAGCAACAGGCTGAACAACCCGGAAGTGAAAGAGCCACGTGGAGAGTGCAATCAGCTACGTGCATGTGATTGGGTTGCCTTAGCAACCTAGCAAACAGTGTCAGTTTTACGATCTAAAAATCCAGCATTTGACAAACAGAGCTACCCGGAAGTGAAAAGCCCATGTAGAGGCTGTCATGTGATGTGCAGAAATGTACATGTGACCGGGTTGCTAAGCAACTGGATACACAATCCCGGGTCTCCCACACCCAGAGAGAACACCATTTATGGAGGAAAAGAGTCACTTTGCAGCCAGATATAGCTCGGTTGAGCTTACATAATAAACCATAGTGCCTAAGTGAAAGTGATATCTATGAATAGTGTAAATAGTGAGCACTCTAAAACAATGAAAAACAGTTGCCTTTAACGATTATATCTAGGGGCAGTAGACTCCAATATCAAATAAAATAAAATAAATTAAAACAACATGTACTATATGCTAGGTATTATATAGGGTAAATCGCTCTCCTGTTTTTTCTATCATCTGATTTTATATCCTATGGATTACTTTAATGTGTTCTTATTCAAAACAGTTATCAGGGTCACGATATCCTTGTTCAATATATATATATACTAGTATAGTTCCAACATCAGGTGGAGCATTCGGTATCTCTTTTTCCAATAGCTATGTCAATCATATTAGACTATATATACTCAAAGTATACGGAATCATTTTACTGATTCTCTACTACTGTTTCTGCGGTTGAAGGATGGACATAAAAACTCAAGTAATATAATCAAAACAATCAAATAAAGTAAAGATTGAGTTAATAAAAAGAGTTTAGAAGAAATTAAAGAAAAATATCCATCAAAACCGTCTGAGAGAAATTAGACATAAAAATGTCCAGTTAAATCAAACCAGTGTCAAAAAAGTTCATCGAGGATTATTTTAGAGAAACATTGAGAGGACCAGATGTTCGTTTAGTCCTTTTGGGGTCACAGTATTTAAATGATGGATCCAATACGCCTCCTGTTGAAGTAGGAGCTTAGATCTATCTCCTCCTCGGGGTGGAATCGGGGCATGATCGATCGCTATGAACCGGAGGGTGGGCAAATAATGTTGAGCTGATAGAAAATGCTTGGCCACTGGTTTATCTGTTCTTTGATCTCTATGAGCTGTTGTAATAGCCGAGCGGTGTCCCCGAATCCGGTCTCTTAGCGTCATGTCGGTCTTCCCAATGTATGATAGTCCACAGGGACATGTAATCATATATACCACATGCGTGGTCATACAGGTGATATAGTGATCAATTGGAATACGTTTTCCACTGTGAGGGTGAGCAAATGTAGCGCCGGTCAGCATATGGCTGCATGTGACACAGCCACTGCATTTAAAACAGCCTTTTTTCCGGATTGTGGGCATCTTGGCATAGCATTGACGAGGATCATTTTTTACTAGTAAATCCCTTAGGTTACGGTTTCGTCTGTAGCTAATGATGGGATTAGTTTTGAATTTTTCAGGGAGATTTTGGTCTACCTGGAACATGTTCCAATGTTTGTAAATACATTTTTTCAGCACAGGAGTAGCGGTGTTGAATGTAAGTGGCAGAAAAATGGTATTCTTTTTCCTAGGTTTTACTTTGTCAATCTGATTGAATTTGTTCCAAGCATTGGTTTTAGCTGTTTCCAGCGTACGGGGGTGAAACCCTCTTACTAGGAATCGATCCCAAACTTCTTGTAATTGTTGCTCTCGATTAGCTGGGTTGCTATTATATCTCATAACCCGAAGAAATTGTGAAATCGGGAGTGAGTCCTTCACATGTTGGGGGTGAAGCTAGTAGCAGCTAATAGTGTGTTTCGATCAGTGGTTTTCCTAAACAAGGTGTAGTCTAATCGATTTTCGTTTTTATATATCCTCACATCCAGAAATTCGATGCTATGCTCATTCCAATTTAGAGTTAACTTGACCGGAGTTGGTAGACTGTTGGACCATCTTTTCAAGTGTGCTAATGGTGCCTTCCCATATTATGAAGACGTCATCCACAAATCTGGTATATTTTACTATATACGATTGATATTCCTGCAGGATGTATTTCTCTTCGAACCAATACATAAAGCCATTGGCGTAGGCTGGTGCCATGGCTGCACCCATGGCAGTTCCAGATGTTTGTAGGTAGAATATGTCTTCAAATTTGAAATTACATGAGCACCCCCGAATTTAAAAGAAAATTGCTTATCACCTAAACGGTGATTTCTAGCGAAATCAGGATCCATTCAATATGGAGGATTTTTTAAACCAGGCTGGAGCATTGGCAGAAACAGCAGAAAGTCTATCTATCTCAGAGGAACAAGCATTATCAGTACTATGGCCACGTAGCTCACAAGATCTTCCGCACATACATTCAGCAAAAGACCTATATAATGATTTATCTAGATTGAAGAAAAGAGAAGTGGACCTGGATTTACATGGGGTTTTCCTGTCCGACTACTACAGATCCAAACGTATACCAAGGGGATTTCGGATAAAAAACGCTCCAACCATAGGGAGACAGAATCCCAACTTCTGCAAAAAATGGATGAATATCTCAAATAAGTGTTCCCTTGACTGGATGATAATAGTGATCGAAGAGGTCGGGACAGAATTACTCCAGGTTAAAAAATCAATACAGGAATTCGAGTTGACCCATGTTACTGAGTTGCAAGCTACGCCATCTACTGAGTTTATGCTAAAACTACAAGATGACATTCAAAAATACCAGAATGAACTTATCCGTTTCAAAAAGGTCAAAGTGGAGAAAGTAAACCATGATTACAAATTCCATCAGGTGTACCGGTGGTTAAGTGGATCAGAATCTAACACACGTAACCCCATCCCCAGATTTAGAACACGTATCAGGAAACCCGCTCTACAAACAGTGGACATCAGCTCGGGTGAATCAGCTTCGGAAGGAGAAAAGCACACTGACCCTCAAGCAGAAAAACAAGCTCCTTTTTTAAAGGATGGAGGACATTTAAACGACCCACCACGACTAATCAATACAAAAGAACAAAACCGCAGAGACATAAGAGAAACATTAGACGGGGACAAAAGGGTTACAAGAAATATAGGAGCCATGGGAAAACCCCCCAGGCCCCGGAAATAACTTCCATATTTAACCTCTCAAATAAGACCTTAGACCAACACCACATCTCACTCCTACAGAAAGGACTTACATTTATACCAGTAGCCAAACCCAGGAAATTTGATATGGCTATTGATTTGTATAAATTACAGAGAACACTGTATAGTCATGAAGTAATGAAAAATGACACTTCTACTACAACACATATCTTTCCTAACCGACATAAGAAAGATATATATACCTCTAATCATTCAATTAAGACATTCATGCAGGTCGTGAGACATGAGATAGACCCGATTGTGATGACTCCACCGCACCATAGGGACAATCTATCAAAAGAAGAACATGCAGCATTAAAGGATTTGATACAGGACCCCACCATTACAGTTCGACCAGCGGATAAAGGTGGAGCCATAGTCATCCAAAACTATGAAGAATACAGGAAGGAAATCTTCCGACAGCTACACGACACGTCCACATACCTACCACTTACATTTAATCCAGTTGTAAAATTCCAAAAAAAGATTGAAACATTAATTGAGGAAGGATTGGCACATCGGTATCTTGATGAAAAAACAGCAAAGTTTTTGTTAAACACCCCAAACAGCCGGTTATGTACACAGTACCAAAAATTCACAAAAACTCGGAGCAACCACCAGGCCGTCCTATTATATCAGCCAAAGCCGGATTAATCGAGCCGATAGCTCAATTCATCGATTATCACATTAACAATAGTGTGAAAAAATTACCAACATGCCTGAAGGATACACAACATTTTATCAGTCAAATACAAAACATCAATCTCACAAATAGAGAGACAATCTTGGCTACCCTTGATGTCCAAAGTCTTTATACAATAATCCCAAAAAAAGAAGGCATGGAAGCTATAACCGAGATTTTATCTAAAGATGACACATATAGCGGTCCGCATATCCCTTACCTAATGGAATGGCTAAATATCGCATTATCGTGCAATTACTTCAAATTTGAAGACATATTCTACCTACAAACATCTGGAACTGCCATGGGTGCAGCCATGGCACCAGCCTACGCCAATGGCTTTATGTATTGGTTCGAAGAGAAATACATCCTGCAGGAATATCAATCGTATATAGTAAAATATACCAGATTTGTGGATGACGTCTTCATAATATGGGAAGGCACCATTAGCACACTTGAAAAGATGGTCCAACAGATCAACAGTCTACCAACTCCGGTCAAGTTAACTCTAAATTGGAATGAGCATAGCATCGAATTTCTGGATGTGAGGATATATAAAAACGAAAATCGATTAGACTACACCTTGTTTAGGAAAACCACTGATCGAAACACACTATTAGCTGCTACTAGCTTTCACCCCCAACATGTGAAGGACTCACTCCCGATTTCACAATTTCTTCGGGTTATGAGATATAATAGCAACCCAGCTAATCGAGAGCAACAATTACAAGAAGTTTGGGATCGATTCCTAGTAAGAGGGTTTCACCCCCGTACGCTGGAAACAGCTAAAACCAATGCTTGGAACAAATTCAATCAGATTGACAAAGTAAAACCTAGGAAAAAGAATACCATTTTTCTGCCACTTACATTCAACACCGCTACTCCTGTGCTGAAAAAATGTATTTACAAACATTGGAACATGTTCCAGGTAGACCAAAATCTCCCTGAAAAATTCAAAACTAATCCCATCATTAGCTACAGACGAAACCGTAACCTAAGGGATTTACTAGTAAAAAATGATCCTCGTCAATGCTATGCCAAGATGCCCACAATCCGGAAAAAAGGCTGTTTTAAATGCAGTGGCTGTGTCACATGCAGCCATATGCTGACCGGCGCTACATTTGCTCACCCTCACAGTGGAAAACGTATTCCAATTGATCACTATATCACCTGTATGACCACGCATGTGGTATATATGATTACATGTCCCTGTGGACTATCATACATTGGGAAGACCGACATGACGCTAAGAGACCGGATTCGGGGACACCGCTCGGCTATTACAACAGCTCATAGAGATCAAAGAACAGATAAACCAGTGGCCAAGCATTTTCTATCAGCTCAACATTATTTGCCCACCCTCCGGTTCATAGCGATCGATCATGCCCCGATTCCACCCCGAGGAGGAGATAGATCTAAGCTCCTACTTCAACGGGAGGCGTATTGGATCCATCATTTAAATACCGTGACCCCAAAAGGACTAAACGAACATCTGGTCCTCTCAATGTTTCTCTAAAATAATCCTCGATGAACTTTTTTGACACTGGTTTGATTTAACTGGACATTTTTATGTCTAATTTCTCTCAGACGGTTTTGATGGATATTTTTCTTTAATTTCTTCTAAGCTCTTTTTATTAACTCAATCTTTACTTTATTTGATTGTTTTGATTATATTACTTGAGTTTTTATGTCCATCCTTCAACCGCAGAAACAGTAGTAGAGAATCAGTAAAATGATTCCGTATACTTTGAGTATATATAGTCTAATATGATTGACATAGCTATTGGAAAAAGAGATACCGAATACTCCACCTGATGTTGGAACTATACTAGTATATATATATTGAACAAGGATATCGTGACCCTGATAACTGTTTTGAATAAGAACACATTAAAGTAATCCATAGGATATAAAATCAGATGATAGAAAAAACAGGAGAGCGATTTACCCTATATAATACCTAGCATATAGTACATGTTGTTTTAATTTATTTTATTTTATTTGATATTGGAGTCTACTGCCCCCAGATATAATCGTTAAAGGCAACTGTTTTTCATTGTTTTAGTGTGCTCACTATTTACACTATTCATAGATATCACTTTCACTTAGGCACTATGGTTTATTATGTAAGCTCAACCGAGCTATATCTGGCTGCAAAGTGACTCTTTTCCTCCATGAATGGTGTTCTCTCTGGGTGTGGGAGACCTGGGATTGTGTATCCAGTTGCTTAGCAACCCGGTCACATGTTCATTTCTGCACATCACATGACAGCCTCTACATGGGCTTTTCACTTCCGGGTAGCTCTGTTTGTCAAATGCTGGATTTTTAGATCGTAAAACTGACACTGTTTGCTAGGTTGCTAAGGCAACCCAATCACATGCACGTAGCTGATTGCACTCTCCACATGGCTCTTTCACTTCCGGGTTGTTCAGCCTGTTGCTAGTCTGACCGTCTAATTGGTAAGTGTTATCATACACATATGTATAAATTGTTTGTATTTGCAATGCCTCACTGTGATCTTGATAAAGACCCCAGCAGGGTCGAAACGTCGATATGTTCTGCACATGTAATGTATTCTATTTGATACAGTAAATACTTTTTTTCACTGAAGAGAAGACCCAGAGTGCTCCCTTTATTTTTGTATTCTATATCTGGACGCGGGATTGCACCTAGGCATTGTTTTGATCTATAGATAAATAGAGGAGGAGTGCCGTGCTTTCTTATTGTTATATATATATATATATATATATATATATATATGTATGTAAACTTGGCACTCACCCTTCAAAGACCGATACAATATTCTTGCCTAGGTGCAAACCTCAGCGTCAAGTATAAATATCCAAATATGTACAAGGTGCACTCACAGGTCTTCATAAATGATTTTCTTTATTCTTTAATGCAAATTACATGTGTAGAAAAAACTTTCAGTGATCAACGTTTCGACCCATATAGGGCCTTTTTCAAGATCAATATTACAGTGTACATGATGAATATATATATAGATAAATGCTAATAGACACTTACCAAACGGTGTGTGGAAAAAAGCCGCCAGCCGTCCGAAACCCGGAAGTGAGAGAACGTGATGACGAGTGAATACGCGGCGTTGCTAAGCAACGCGTCTAAAGAGATCATCCTAATAGATATGTGTTCTCCGAACTGAAACTAGCTCTGGGAAGATCAAATAGTGTTCATAATGTGAAGTAATCACACAATGTTGTGATTGACAGACAGTGACAATAATATAAACTACATGGAGGAAAGTTTATACAGCTATTCATATAGCCCACCAGAAGGGAGGTAACTAGATGTAAATGTGAACAAAACCACAGTGTACACACGTGAAAAAAATTATTAAAGTGAACACACATGCAAAGTGAAAAACATCTAGATATATTCTCCTCCAAAGGGTGTGCTGTACAGTACTTAGGTGCAACCTAGTGCCTATACTATAACTACTGTATATATATGCATATCAACGCCTACAGCGCTGAAGTTATAAAAAATTATCTGACAAATAAACCTTGTAAACCATTATAAAGCAGACAGCAGATAAAACCTATTGCAATTAATATACATTACTTGAAATTAAATAATGCCTACCGCACTAAGACTAGTCCAATAATGGACAACATTGTCATTGTTCGTAGAAACCAAAGCCAGATGGTATTTAATTGCGGGAACAAACTGCCTGCAATATGGAAGAAGTTATTATGTTGCATACAAGGGAATAGAACAGATGTATCCAGATCCATGGTGAACCCATGGTGAATAAACACTAAAAATTCCGTGCATAATAATATTGGAGACCATAGATACAAACTGACTCTATTTTGAGTGAACCCATACTTAACAATGTATTATAATATAAATTAAAATCTGGTCAAACATAGATTCCGATATAATGCTATATATTACAATCTTGAAATTATGTGAGATAGCACTATGATCCTCTGTCACCAAAAAAGTAAAGAGAACTAGCATAGATAAAGAATGCCAACGTAACACATCTCAATTTACAAAAACATGGAGTAAGTATTATTATATTCATTAAGGCCTTTAGGTGTGACCGTATCAAGTGTAAAGATCCAATACGCTTCCCTTTGAAGCAATAATCTAGATCTGTCACCCCCACGAAGTAAAGGAGGGACATGATCTATAGCCATAAATTTAAGTGTGGGAAGTCTATGTGAAGCTGCTAGGTAGTGTTTAGCCAACGGCTTATCAGTTTTCTGATTCCTGAAAGCAGTCATGATACCGGACCTGTGTCCTCGGATGTGGATATATTATATCTAACCGTTAGTCTTGTTAAGGGTACTTTGGATCAAGTAAGTTCTTTTAAAGCCAAGAGGAGGTAGTCTTTTCACTTTTCACTCAGATGCCCATATATGCAGAGAGGGGCGACAAAAACTAAAGAGGCTAATGATGTATTAAATCTGTCAGGGTATTTATATCGGCAGACATTTTGTGCTATGATAGAAATACAAAGTATATATTCTGAAGTAATCTGAACATACCAGACTCCATTTTGTTAGTTTCAAGCTAACAAAAGAGACAAAATTTCTATCCTTTCTCTAAAACTGAGCCAGGGCTAAGAATGTCTTGTATAAACAAACCAAATAGATAAAGAAATGAGAACGGGGATGGATAGGAAAGGATATTTAAAATTATAGCCACCATATAGATAACGTAAATGACGTCAAAATAGCCACCAGGAAAAGTTAACTCTTTCCTGGATATGTACGTTTAGTGGGACAAGACTGCCATCTAGAGTCCAAATATTAAAATGGTTACCTAGAAGGGAACCACACCCACAGTGTTGATTGGTTCATAAACCAGTGACGAACAGACAAACTTTCCCCTTTAAAAGGTCAAGCATTCAAAGATTGGGGGAGAAATCGATCAAGGCAGAGCCAGGAGGGACAATGCAGAGAAGCCTATGACACTCAGAAACTCTTACACTCCATGCAGAGCAAGAGAGAAACATTCCTTGACACTTAGCTACCTGAGAACAGCTGGTGAGAATATCTATTTACTGGTAATTATACTGGCTTCCATTAATTAATTAAAATTAATTAAAATTAATAGCATGATATATGACTGGATAAAAGCACGTTCAGATTTCCATATTTAGAAATCTTAATTATAAGGAATACATTTTAAACTCTTTACTCTGCAGGTAAAAACGATAACATTGTATTTATGTGATTAATATCACATGTTAGAATATCGTGACATTTATCCAGCGGTATTGATTTGCTCTAAAATAAGATAAAATATCTGTTAGACAAATTAATTAAAATATCAGCTTATGTAACATAGTAAGATTTGCTCTTAATTTGATGGATTCAAGGAAGTGGTTACTGACTGTTTAAATATTATTTTATTTAAAATTACACAAGAGTAGATTTTAATTACTTAGGAGGTCTAGCCAGCATTGAAGGGGTTATTCTGTCAGCTAAAGTTTTTTTACAACTTCACGCTGCATTCTCAGGAATTCTGTTCTCTCCGTGAAACTTTTTCTTTGTCTCTGTGAAGAAAGTCGTAAATCTTGTCTTGAAGGCTAATGTGTAGATTCTAAACTACGTCTTAGTCATTTTTATAAATTACCACTTTGCATTGCATATTGCTTTATACTGAATATTATAGATCGAATATTATAGATCGCTGAGATCGTTTAAGTTGAAATTATATTCCATGTACAATAATAATATTCGTAATTCATGCAATATTAATCTTAATATAGAAAAGAGTTTTGTATTGAGATTAAATCACTGTATAAAAAATGGCTAGCGGCAGCGATAAATCTGTAACAGATAATTGTGAAATAATTGAAGACCTAAGAAAAAATGCTCTAATCCATATTCATAAACATATGAAAAATGATTTAAGCTATGATGTTTGGTTGAAAAGCATAGAATGGGATGCTAAATACACGATGATATCTGATGAACACATACTAACACATCTTAAAGTAATTGCTGAACAAAAGGACATAGAAAAAAAATGGGGTTCATAATACACTCTTGGCCTTTCTTTATGACAGCACTTCTTAAGGCGTTAGATGAAAACAAGGTATTGAATACCAAACTGGACACGTACAGTGAACAATTTGGCATTCAAGATGGGAAATACCAAGATTTACTTGCTGAGCATAACACTCGTCAGGCTGATCATGAAAAAGAAATGAAAGCCTTGATGGATAAATGTGCACAGGAAATAAATCAGCTTAAAATGCAATTGGATGAGTATGAAGAGGAGAGTCTGAAATCAGGCAGTGAGGTTGGTAGCCATCATTCTGTGCCAAAAAGTTGCACAAAAATGCAAGAAAAGACTATCTATAAATCCCCTCCTTGTTATGATTTTCCCACACCAAACCAGGTTTTCATAAAACAGTCTCTAAGTAAAGATGTGAGTAATTCTAAGAAAACACCTGTAGATTCTTGGCAATCTTGGGCAGAACAGTTTGAAAAGACTGTCCTGGCCAAACTTGACAGAGGGAATCAGACTCAGGTTGCTAGGAATGAAAACAGACATGGTTCTGTACACTGGCAGGATTCTGATGCTGATCAGAATTGTGACAGTGAACAAGAAGCTCAGAGTGATGGGAGTAAAAGTGATTGCACTGTCCACTCTGAAGGCCATGTGACTGATATGCCATCTGCACTGTTGTACGGGTCTAATTCCTCTCCAACAGCCAGATCACATAGACGCTTACACAGAAACAGAGGTCGTAAATCAACGACGCCTGTTTATGAATCGCCAAAGGTTGTTAAGTTCCTTAGAGAGACTGTCCCACAATTTTCTAGAGGTTCAGGAAACATATCTGAACATCTGGAAAATTATGATAGAGCAATGAATTCATTGGGCATGTATGATGACATTCATAAGAAATGGTTCATTACATGGACCTTTGATTCAATGTGCCGTGTTTATCTAGAGAGTCTTCAAGCTATGCAATTAATGTCCTGGTCCAAGATGAAATATGAAATAATCATGGAATATGGTAAGTATAAAACCATTGCTTCTGCAAAGAAGGCGCTTTATAACTTAAAATGCCGTCCAGATCAAAGCCCCAGAGAATTTTTAGTAATTCTTAAAAATGCATACTCCGTGGCCCAAAGAAAACCCAGGTATGAAAGCACAGATTTCAAAGATCTGTATTTTCATGCCATGCCAGTAAACATACAAATGAATCTAGCAAGAGATTATGATTGTAAATTACCGTTAGAATGGCTAGTCAGTCAGTGCATGAAATTGTATACTATACACCATGCACATGACGAAAATCAGCCAAAGGTTAAGAAACCTGGTGATAAAATGGTGTCAGAGACTAAAATTCAGTTAGGTTTAGAAACCCAACAGAAAAAGAGGACCTATTCCGAGGTTTTGAAAACACCAAAACTTCAGAAACAGGAAAATGCCAGAAGCAATTCTGCAAACTCCTCTGATAACTCTGAAAGATCCAATTCCAATGGGAATAAACGCCCCTGGGTTAATAAGAACCAAGGCAATTCCCAATGGAGAAGGAATCCTCAGGGAAATAGGAGATATGGAAACAGAAACAACCAATCTGATTCCAATAACTCCCAACAGTCTCAGCCATCCCAGTCAAATTCTAATGGGCAGAGGTATCGAGCGGAGTTACTCCGGATAGCGCATGATATACCGCTATCCCGCCATCTGGGCATTAGTCGCACCCGATACAGATTAACCCAAAGTTTTTTCTGGCCAGGGATAAGCCAGGAGGCCCGGAGGTATTGCGGTACCTGCGATACCTGCCAGAGGGTAGGAAAAAGGGGAGATCGCAGAAAGGCCAAGTTGCATCCCCTACCCATAGTGGAGGAGCCGTTTAGCCGCATAGCGGTGGACATAGTGGGCCCCTTAAAGAAAGCTAGCCCCTCGGGTAAGAAATATATCCTAACAGTAGTAGATTATGCTACCAGGTATCCCGAGGCGGTAGCTTTAACCAATATTCACGCAGAAACAGTGGCTGAGGCCCTCATGAAGATTTTCTCCTGGGTAGGATTACCCCGGGAGATCCTCTCTGATCAGGGCACTCAGTTCACTGCAGAGGTCACGCAGCAGCTGTGGAAATTCTGTAACATGAAGCCGATAATCAGTGCCCCATATCACTCCCAGACCAATGGACTCTGCGAACGGTTCAATGGAACATTGAAACAGATGCTCCGAACGTTCGCAGAAACCCATCGGGACTGGGAAAGATTCCTACCACACCTCCTTTTTGCTTATCGGGAGGTGCCGCAGGAATCCACGGGGCTCTCCCAGTTTGAATTACTATATGGGAGGCGGGTCCGAGGTCCCCTAGATCTTATTAATGAGCACTGGGAGGGCGAGCGCAGCTCCACGGGTACTCCCATCATACCGTATGTACTGGAGTTTCGGAACCGACTGGAGGAACTAACCCGAGCAGTACGGGAGAACCTCCAGGCGGCGCAGACACGTCAGCGCACATGGTATGATCGGAACGCCAGGGACCGTAGCTTTCAGGTAGGACAGAAAGTTTTAGTTTTAAAACTGCAACACCACCTATATAATTGGCCCCTGTACTGGTTCAGGGGGGCGACGCATGATTCACGTGTACATGCTAAAACCCTACCGGGAACGCTCTGACGAGGTGACCACCATTTGTGCACCCCCCTCTGAAGAGTTTGACAACCTTCCCCTTCCAGACTTGCTAGAAGACGGCAAAGCAGGTAATGACCTAGCTGAGGTTAAACTGGGGGAGCGGCTGAGTCCACAAGAGCGTAGGGAGGTACAGCAGTTGTTGAGAGAAAAGCGAGAATCCTTCTCTAAGGTACCAGGCTACACGCCCCTGGCGACTCACCGCGTAGAAACCCCAGGTCAGCTACCTATGTGACAGACCCCATACCGCATACCAGAGGCAGTGCGGGAACATATGCACCAGGAGATTAAGGAGATGATCCAACTAGGGGTAATTGAACCCTCTGACAGCCCCTGGGCGTCTCCGGTAGTCCTCGTACCTAAAAGAGACGGTACCACCCGTTTCTGCGTGGACTACCGGAGATTAAACGAGAAAACAGTATCCGACGCATATCCTATGCCTAGGATCGACGAATTGCTGGACCGGATGGCCAGGGGCCAATACCTCAATACAATTGATCTCTGTAAGGGGTATTGGCAGATTCTCTTAGCCCCAGATGCTATCCCTAAGTCGGCGTTCGTCACCCCATTCGGCTTGTACAAATTTAAGGTAATGCCGTTTGGGATGAAGAACGCCCCGGCCACATTCCAGCGGATGGTAGACCGACTTCTAGATGGGCTCCAGGACTTCACCTGTGCTTACCTGGATGATATTGCCATCTTCAGCAATACCTGGCAGGAGCACCTGACCCATATAGGAGCCGTTATAGATAGAATTAGGGAGGCAGGGTTAACTTTGAAATCAGCTAAGTGCAGTATTGGAATGGCTGAGGTTCAGTACCTTGGCCATCGAGTAGGTTGCGGGATGCAGAAACCAGAGCCCGCAAAGGTAGAGGCCGTAGCGCAGTGGCCAACCCCCAGAACCAAAACTCAGGTCTTAGCATTTCTAGGGACGGCCGGGTATTATAGAAAATTTGTGCCTAACTATAGCGCCATAGCAAAACCCCTTACTGATCTTACCCGTAAGAACCTTCCCCGTCAGGTTACCTGGACCCGGGAGTGTGAGCAGGCATTCCAACAGCTGAAGAACGCACTTGTAAATGATCCGGTCCTGGCAGCCCCTGATCCAACTAAACGCTTTCTTGTTCACACAGACGCTTCTATGTTTGGATTGGGGGCAGTACTGAGCCAAGTTGGGGCCGATGGCGGAGAACATCCTGTGGCTTACATCAGTAGAAAACTACTACCAAGGGAAGTAAGCTACGCCGCCATCGAGAAGGAATGCCTGACCGTGGTGTGGGCCCTGAAGAAATTACTGCCCTACTTGTATGGACAGCCCTTTTCGTTGCTCACGGATCACAACCCGTTAGTATAGTTGAACCGGGTGGCTGGGGACAATGCCAGGCTGCTGCGCTGGAGCTTGGCACTGCAGCCCTTTGACTTTAATATACAATACCGCCCGGGGAAACAGAATGGAAACGCTGACGGGTTGTCGAGACAGACTGAATTGGAAAAATGATCTGTGAACATACCGGACATCCCCAAGTCGATCCGTAATAGATCTGACTGTGTATGCCGGCTTATGGGCAAGGGGGAGCAGTGTAGCGGAACCCCTGTTTTGGCTGTCCCATTTATCGTTTATTTGTTACCATTGCTGAGGTTTTACATGCCTGGATTATACAGATTGACATTGCACCATGTAGCGGACTGGGTCCTATACCAGAGTACGCCCCAGTTTCCTGGAGGGGGCTGATGGCTCACCTCCTGCCCAGTGATTATGGCCCTGGGGGGTATTGCCCTTTAAAGACAGTCTTTGGGCCTGATTGATTTTTATTTGACTGTGTATAATTGTGAATAGGAAGGTGTACCCCTCCCCCGTTTCCTGTCCCATTGTTCTCCAGCAGGGCGTTGTCCCAGGCACACTGCCAGACTAATTGGAACTGGTTTGAGCTGGAAGGTTTGGGCTGGAGAGCCATGCTTCAGTGGAACTAAAGGAAAATCCACCTAACTTTTAAACCCCATAACTCCCGAACCCCTGGTCCGATCTGGGTGATTTTTGAATATGTTATTCACCCAGATCAGGGCTATCAGGGATATCAGGGGTGTACCCTATGTATTTGGGGTACATCTAGAAGTGGCAGAAAATATGTGCAGTATAATTGTTTTATCTGTTAAGCTAAGGGGAGGAGATGTGTGGGAGGTAACGTCTGTATGATTGGTGCAATGTGTGATTAATGTGAATCCCTCCCTTGCATGGGAGAATCTCATAAAAGCAGGAATGTTGCCATTAAACTTGAGTTCTACTCCTGATACTGTGTGTCGTCCAGTTATTGGGAAAGGTGATGGGATATCTGTGGATTATATTGCTGATCGTGCTATTTACCCTATTGGATTTGTATTTGTTCCTGCATCCTCTGGATATATTGGTGGAGTTCAGCTGTGGGAAATCAGCTCTCTGCTACATACGTCCAGTGCACAGTTCGTATAATAATCCGATCTTGGGGATTCTGAAACCTAATGGACAATGGCGTTTATGCGCTGACTTATATGTCTGGTTGGCCAATGCCATACATAGACCAATGTTTGGTACAAATGCAGGGATCCAAAATATTCACATCTATTGACTGTGCGCAGGGATATTGGACTGTACCAGTCCATAATGAAGACCAATACAAATTGGCCTTCACATTTGGAAAGCAGCAGTATACCTGGACCCGTATGCCTTTCGGTTACATAAACTCTGGTCATGAATTCGCTGTGTTCATGCATAAAGCTATGCCTGACACACTCGAGAGAGGAAAGTTATCATATGTCGACGATGTCTTGCTGAAAAGCACTTCCTTTGATCATAGAGATTAGACATGTTCTCACTCAGTTAAGAGAGGCAGGGATTAAACTGTCTTTACAAAAGGCGCAATGGTGTCGCACCCATGTCAACTTCCTCGGACATGAGGTAACCTCTGAAGGATTAAATCCCCATAGGAAGAAGGTTGAAGCCGTACTAAAGGCTAAAACACCTTCAAACACCTTCAAACATCAGGGAATTAAGATCGTTCCTTGGTATGACTAACTACTCCCATAAATTTATAGATAACTATGCAGAAATAACGAAACCACTCTTACACCTGCTTAAAAAGGAAACTACCTGGAACTGGGGGGAGCCTCAGGACCTAGCGGTAAGTGAACTGAGGAGGAAGCTCACTCAGGCACCCTGTTTAGCATACCCAGAGGGGGGTAGACCCTTCTATTTAGAGACAGGATATACCGATTTAAGCATAAGTGCTGTTCTGTATCAGAAGTTGGACAGTTTAAACAAAGTTATTGCATATGCTAGCAAGACTTTGTCACCTGTTGAAGGTAAATTCAACACGTGTGAGAAGGCGTTATTGTCAACTGTCTGGGCACTACAAAATTTTCGTAGCTATATCCAGAGACCCCAGAGACCCCACACCTTACTTGTTGATATTTACCTTTACCTGCACATACTGACTATCTGTTACCTGGGTGTGCTCTTATTGATTTGTCCTTATTTTTAGTGCCCGGGTAGTTTTACTTGTCTATTTGCCTGTTTACCCCTTTTAGGTACCACGTGGCTGTGGTAGTAAGGAAAAAGGGGGGTGGATCTGTGGAAGTTTTCCTGGGGATCTTCTGTTTACCTGTTTTCCTCTTTTAGGTGCCGAGTAGCTACGGCAGTAAGGAAAAAGAGGGGGAAATCTGTGGAGGGGTGTAGACTCACTGCCTCCTGGGGGTTTCCCATAAATGTCACTTTGACTGCTAGCCTCATTGGACATCACTTTACTCTGCTTGTTGTGTGCAGAGAGGTGGAACACTGCAGCCTAGAGCGCTGACGCTGAGTGTTCCAGTTTAACTTTTGTGGCAGGTGGATTCAGGCTGGTATTGCTGTTTCCATCACCACGTGGTAGTGGTACTTGCGGGTGGGTCCGCAGGTGTACTACGGGATTGAGGTAGGTGGCTTTGCCACACGTGTAAGGGAAAGGGATTTTTGTTAACCCTGTCTGAACTGTTGAACTTATTTGAACTGTGATGCATGCACTGTATTTTACTTGAAATGTCACACAGATTCCTGTGTTTACTTTTATCTTACTCTCTGTACTATTTGCACTTTCCCCTCCTATTTCTCTTTTTCTGATGAGAGAAGTGATTGGTCACACACTTCTTGCCACGCTCCAATCCGCGGCTACCTTGGGTAGGCGGAATCAGTGACTAGTCTACGTTTTGGGAAGACGTACGCTGGAATTTATTCTTGCGTAGCAGTCGAGCATTGTAGACATTCCCTTATATATATATATATATATATATATATATCTGTATCTGGGTAGCCTTATATAGAGGGTATGGGACAGAAATTAGGAAAACCCAATAAGGGGTGGTTCGCATGTGATTTGGTAGAGGATAGAGAAGGGGAAGAGATGGTTAAGAAGGTTGATAAGATTGCTAAAGTGTGTGGAATTACCGTACCTCCGTGCGGTAGATTGCAGCCAGAGAGCTGGCGTAAGTTACTGACAGAAAAGAAAGGAAAGCTTTCAGATCATGATTTAGTCCGGACAGCTGAGGCCTGGTACCGGGTGGCAAAGGCTATTCAGCAAGAGGGATGGATTGAGGAAGAGGTTGATCATAAAGGTGTAAAACTGTTTGTGTACTACAAAAACTTTGTTTCAGGGAAGCTCTCCCAGCCAGCGCTGAGCTATGGCGCACACGAGGTGACCCCGAGTGAAAAGCAACTGACTATAGCTCCCGCTCCTAGACCCCTCTCTGCCACTGCCCCCGTTTACCCAGTCCTGAATGCTGATGGATCCATATTTTCCCCACCATCAGTCCCACAACTCCCATCATCCTCATCCAACCCGTCACCCCGTCCATCTCCCTCCAGCCCCTTCCACCCCTCCAACATGATGTCCCTCCGCCCATCCCCACCCACACGCCCTCGTGCCCGCCCATTCTCCACTTCTTCTCCCACTGACCCATCCCCTCTGCCCATTCCTCCTCCTTTCGCCTCCCCTATTTCCCCTGCCCCACCTTCTCCTCCTCCTACTCCTCCAGCCCCGCCTACTCCACCCTCTTCCCCTCCTACTCCACCCGCTTCTCATCCCTCCTCTTCCGCGTCCTCATGCCCATATCCTCTGTATCCTTCCGCCCTTCCTAGTCCCTACTCGTCACCACCGCCCTACGCCTACTCCGCCCAGCTGTCTTGGCCCCTCTCATATCCTTATCCGTCACTTCCGCCCTATACGCCCACTTCCCCTGTGCCTCCCGTAGTCACGCAGCCAGCTCCTCTTACACCTGCCCTTGTCATGCCCACATCCAACATGGCCGCCACTTCCTCACTGAACCCAAACGTCACTTCCTTCCACGCCTCCAATATGGCGTCCCCCAGTAACACAGCACCTCTTATGCCGGTCCTTCCAAATGATCTACTTCCACCAACTCTTAGTACACCGGCAGCCCCAGCCGGAGGAGTGCCACTTCTGCCCCCAGCCTTGACACCCCAATCTAGCTCGGCCGACTCGTTTGGCTCTGGCCACTCGTTTAGCACTCATGGCTACCAGGTGCCACCGGACGCCAGGGAAACTTCACCCCAATCATCCCGGCGTTCTTTAAACGACCCCTTTAGCCGCAGGCTTCAGGGAGGCGAGGCCCCTGTAATGTATGTCACCTTTAACCCAACACAAGCCAGTACTCTGATGAAGTCACCCCCTGACCCCGAAAAACAGCCCATGCCCTTCTACAGAGCAATAGTTCAGATCCAGCAAACTTACTCCGCCGCTTGGCGAGACTTACTGAGCCTTTGTGCCATAAAAGCTGGGGATGCCTACTGGCCTAGCATTGCCCGTCACCTCTGTACTAACTGGTTAGTCAGTGACACAGATTATATGTCCGGTATTGAGTTCTGTGACCAGCTGAAGACCTGGGCTAAGGATAAGCTTGCAGATTTAGCAGCAGGCCTTAACGACATTATTCAGGAAAAACGTGAATCTGTAGAAAGATTTCATGCTAGACTTTTCCAAGTGTTCACTGACCTAGGGTTTGAACTCAGTAATAAAATACACGCTCAGATGCTTTCCGTTGCCCTTGTCCGAGGCATCAAGGACTCTATACGTAAGGGTATTATTGCTGCCCGCCCAGAGTATAGGGTGGTTCCCCTTGATAAGCTGCTCCTAGTTGCCAGAGGCTTAGAAGCCGTACAGGTTCCAAGGAGACCCCATCCCACTCCCCTTATGGTATCACGTCCACCAATCCCCAAAGGCACTAAGCCTGCAGATGGAATCTGCTTCAACTGTGGAGAAAAAGGCCATTTTAGGAGTGACTGCCCTGCACCCCTTAAACCCCAAAGATCAAACAGGCCTAAATCTGTCACAAAGGCCCCAGTACCTCCTTCACCTGATTCAGCCCAGGAAGACTAGGATATTGGGAAGCCTGTATCATTAACCCCTGTTATGGCAGTTTCTGCAGGGGAACAAGGGGGGCCATTAGCCACTGTCACTTTACCCATTGAAGGCCACCCCACCACATTCCTTGTTGATACAGGTGCAGCCCGAAGTGTTCTGCGAGAACAAGACCTGCCTGATTCTTCCTTTCTGTCCAATATTGATGTCTCCTGTGTGGGAGTGGATGGTCTTCCAAGACAAAGTCCATTAACTACTCCTTTGCGGGTTGGCAGCTGCCCTAGTCTGCTTGCCCGTTTTGTGGTGTCATCCACATGTCCCATTAACCTGTTAGGTGCTGATGTACTTTCCCGCCTGCAGGCATCAATCACTTTCACACCTGATGGCCAAGTGGAATTATCTTCAGCCCTCTCTGATTCAGATACCTCAGCCCTGTGTTCCTTACCTCTGATGCTTCATCTAGAGACTCCCCATGGTTATGCAGAGGGCATGAGGGAAAATTTTCCTGCATCTCTAATGAACAGTGTCCCTAAGACTTTGTGGTCCTCAGGCCCAGAGGACATAGGCCATCTGAAAGTCCCACCAGTGATGGTCAAACTCATTCCAGGGGCAAAGCTACCAAGAAAGTCCCAATATCCATTGAAACCTGCCCAAGCGGCAGCCATTACCAAGCAAGTCCAAGCACTGCTGGAGAAAGGGGCTCTTGTTAAATGTGAATCTCCATGTAATACTCCTTTATTTCCTGTGAAAAAGAAGACACCCAAGGGTGAACCAGAGAAATACCGAATGGTCCAGGACCTCAGAGCAGTAAATGAGGCAACAGTCCTGGACACCCCAATTGTGCCAAATCCGCACACACTCCTCTCTGGCGTTCCACCTTCTGCCAAATACTTCACAGTGATTGACCTGGCCAATGCATTCTTCAGTGTTCCGCTGGAACAGAGCTGTCAATACCTGTTTGCCTTCACACATGAAAAACAACAATATACATGGACTGTTATGCCCCAAGGGGCACAGAATTCCCCAAGCCAGTTTGCAAAAGCAATGAGTATCATCCTTGACCCCTGGCAGTCTGACCATCCAGAGGTTGTCCTACTCCAATATGTAGATGACTTGCTCCTTTGTGGAAATGATGTTCCCACAATAGAAAAATGCTCTCTGTTATCTTGCAGATCAAGGATGTAAGGCGTCTCTCATCAAACTTCAATTCTGTCAGCCTACTGTAATTTTCCTAGGCCACTGCCTGTCACATGGCACCAGACACCTCACACGTGACCGTGTCAGAGCAGTGTTGGCCATTCCACCTCCAAAGAGCACAAAATCCCTACATGCTTTCCTAGGCCTCATCTCATACTGCAGAGCCTGGATCCCTGAGGCCTCTCTGCTCATGCAACCCTTGTATGACGCTCTTAAGTCAGACCCCTTCTGCCTGTCACCAGAGGCACTTGACAACTTCTATACTCTTCAGCGAGCAATTGCCTCTGCCCCTGCTCTTGGCCTACCAAATTATGACAAGCCTTTCAAATTGTTTGTGTCTGAAAGACAAGGCCATGCTACAGGCGTTCTCACTCAACCACATGGTCCTGGCGGACGTCAGAGGCCTATTGGATTCTTCTCCTGTCAACTGGATATCGTAGCCAGAGGCAATCCTTCCTGCCTTCGTGCTGTCTTTGCAGCTCAAGAACTTATTGACTGTACTGGAGACCTGGTTCTTGGTCACCCTCTTACTGTTTTGGCACCTCATGACATTTCTGCAATAATTAACCAAGTCCAAATCAAACATGTCACAGCTGCCAGACACCTTCGGCTCCAGTGTCGTCTTCTGCTACCTGACAACGTCACCCTCCAAAGATGCCAGGTTTTGAACCCGTCCACTCTTCTGCCACTCCCTCAGGGGAGTACCTATTATGGATTCAACATGGATGAAGGATATGTCCTACTCCTTACACACACCCTGGCAAAAACTGCTACCCAACTTGCCTCGCTGTGACGGGCCTGAATATGCTTTTTGCACCATGTGGTACAAACCAACCATCAACCCTGAACCTCGCTATGAAGATGAACTTTTCCAGTTGGTTGAGATAACATTCACCTTACAGGACTTCTACTATGATACTGAAGGTAACAGCATGGCTTTAGTCCAACTGCCACATGAACTTGAACACCTGTACCACCATTGGGACACAGCCATTCCACATGTCCCTGTAACCAAGTCAAAGACTAAGTCATGGGGTGATCTTGGGCCCATGGCAAAATTATGGGCCACCATGAATGATCCACAACTTCAAGAAATAGGCGTTGCCAAGTATCCATCAACTGAACGTGAACATATAAGAGCATGGCCACGTTACTTTCTGGAAGAAGAATTTGAAGACCTAGTCATACAGCATGACTATGATCCAGAAACCCCCCATGACTGCTTTGAACAGATGAAAGTGGAAACCACACACCTACCAACCGTGCATGAGGATCCACTAACAGACCCTGACATCACCCTGTTTGTGGACGGCTCCAGATATGCTGATGAAGAAGGAAAATATCATACAGGATATGCCGTCACCACAACAGATGAAATTATTGAGTCATCACCACTACCATCAACAAAGTCTGCACAAGAAGCTGAATTACAAGCTCTAACTTCAGCATACAAGATTTCTGAAGGAAAGCGCGCCAATATCTACACAGACTCAAGATATGCACTGGGCGTGGCTCATGACTTCGGAGTGATTTGGAAAACGAGAGGATTTCTTACTACTGCCGGTACACCAGTCAAGCACAGTTTTGCAATCAAGGAGCTGATGGATGCCCTCCTACTTCCAGAAGAAGTGGCTGTTTTGAAGATAAAAGCACATGGGAAGTTGGACTCGGACGAAGCAAAGGGCAACCATCTAGCTGATCAAGCTGCAAAGCAAGCTGCAAGAGGACCACAGGAAGTGGGAAGAAGAGTGTCCGGAAAAGAAGAAATTCCAAGAAATGAAGAAACTCCAAGAAATGAGGAAACTCCAAGAAATGAAGAAACTCCAATATTCACTCTGCAGACTCTTCCAACCGACCTAAAGATCTTACGAGAACAACAGGCTGCAGTAGCCCCTGAGGAAAAACAGAAATGGAAACAGAAAGGGGCTGTTCTAAAAGATGGAGTGTATTACATCAACCTCAGATTCTGTCTCCCTAAAAGTTTGTACCCAGCAGTTATTCAATGGGCGCATGGCACTGCACACTTATCAAAAGATCTGATGAATGCTCTTGTACAAAAGTACTATGAAGCTCCTGGAATTACCACGCTAATCAATAACTACTGCAAAGCTTGTGTCATCTGTGCTAAGTGTAATCCTGGGAAAACAGCTAAAGTCCCCTCGAAGCACCTGGCTAAGCCCATGTATCCATTCCAAAGAATCCAGATAGATCATATCAAGATGCCAAAGAGTGGTAACTACGAATATGCACTAGTAATAGTGGACATGTTCTCAGGCTGGCCAGAAGCCTACCCAGTGATTAACATTACCGCCAAAACAACAGCACGACGTCTACTTACAGAAATTGTGTAGATTTGGATTGCCGGAAGTCATTGAAAGTGACCAAGGTCCAGCCTTCACCGCATCAGTTGCCAAAGAAATTTGGACTGCTCTAGGAGTGACTCTTGCTTTCCACACCCCTTACCACCCGCAGAGTAGTGGTAAGGTGGAGCGTATGAATGGTACCTTGAAAACTAGAATGCTAAAAATGTCACAAGAGACAAAAATGCCCTGGCCAGAAAGCTTGTCAATAGCCCTGTTCAGCGTCAGACATACACCCAGGGGAAAGCCCTCATTGTCCCCGTATGAGATTCTATTTGGTACTGCACCCAGGCTAGGTTGCTATTTTCCCCAACAACTGCAGCTTCAGACTGATGTTTTAGTAGATTATGTGACTGAACTTGCAAGTGCCTTAAACAAAATCCATGCCCAAGTTTTCTCTTCAATTCCAGATCCTGATTCTGACACAGGCAACCACAGTCTGCTTCCTGGTGATTGGGTCCTAGTCAAGAAATTTGTGCGAAAACACACTCTGGAACCAAGATTTGAGGGACCATTCCAAGTTCTCCTGATCACCGCTACCTCTGTCAAACTGGCTGGTAGGCCACATTGGATCCACGCCTCCCATTGCAAGAAGACATCCGCTCCAGAGGAAGCTGATTCTGCACAACCATGTACTTCTGGTACCTAATCCCCTTGATTGGCCTCCTTAAAGCCCAGCAAGTGGCCATTACTAAAGACGCTAGTGGGTACACCTTCTGGTATAACTCATCATGTACCCGTGTAGCCACCTTTACCTTTGATTACTGTGATATTGTAGATTGCCCATTCCCTAAATCACAGATTCAAGCCATTTATAAAGACATACCACAAGCAAAAGACCCTTACATTTGTGTAGTTGACAAACAGTGGGGACACAATTGTAACCATTGGGGGGCGGCGGGATGGAATACCGGGCCTGCCTGGGGTTACAAACCAAAAAGTGCTTTATCAAAAGTAGATGATCAGGGCAGATCCCTCCTCCAAAGAATGACTTTGAGAAAGCCTGGAGGAAGTACACCTATGAAATTAATGTTAAATATTGAACATCCTGGCCCAGAGGATGCTGGTCAATATGTAATGGGAATGTACTGGAGAAGGGGTTCCTATAATAAACTAGGACATTTCTACCTCAATAATATGTGTCACTCTCCAGAGTGGCAAGGGGCTGTACATATGGTCCCGAATCCGCTGAAACCACATATCCAGTCTGTAACGGACCGTTTCAGCATAAAAGGGAATAAAATCCGTTTAGGCGATAATCCCCTTTTTGAGAGACCGGCACAGCTACTGCAGAACACCAAACTCCCGAACTGGATACAAGATAACACTCAGAACTGGAACAGCTGAACAAGAAAAGCATATAATCCGCTTACACTCCTGGCAGTCAGCATACAATCCAACCCCCCCCCAAGAACGAGACGACACTTCATTTTGAGGGTTAAACAGGAACTGAGGACTGGCTCATCCAGCCTGGCTTTTATTTCCAACTCACACATACAGGCCACACCCAGGGGGAGGCATAAAAGAACCAATGACATAGATGTTACATCCCACACATCCCCTCCCCTTAGTGTGACACATAATCCCATTATGCATACAGTTTAAAATATACTTTCCACACATACACTGTAACTTTAAAACTATACATTCAATCTCCATACAAACATACATATTCGGAATCAGCATACTTCAAACATAAACACTTCCAAATATCAGCCAAATCCCTCCAGCGGATCAAAAGTTAGCTGGAGGTCCCTTTATGACCGACCGCAAGCACAATTTCCTGCCCAAAACAGTTCCATAGATTTGGGCTGTGCGGCCGGTCAATTTCATGCGAAAAAACGACTAAGTCCCATTTCGAACGGGACTTAGTCTCTGGAGCTGAAAAACGAAGTGTAGGAGAAGGTAAGGGTCAGCGGTGTTCGGTAAAATGTGTAGCCGATTTCAGTTCCATGAATTTGGCTACACATACCGCTGACCTTGTTCGAATGAACAAAGATGGCCGCCGCCACGTGTTCGTTTGTCGAATGGCGGCCACTTCGACCACTTCGGCACTTCGGCTGCATCCGAAGTGCCCATTTAAAGCTGCAGCACTGTTCCAAATTATTTAAAGGGACAGTCTTATAAAATCCAATCTGCTAAAAGAGTCTTTAACAGGTAATACCTTCCAGGGGCCATAGTCTTAAAGGGTATTGTTACCCAAAGTCTCAATATGGCCCCAGACAGTTCTTAAAGGGCCAGCAGCAGCCCAATATAGATCCATTAGCCCAAATAACAAAGGGGCCATAGTCAGCAGGTAGGAGGCTAGCAACCAGTCTTCTCCAGTTCACAGTGGCGAAGTTGGTTTCGCCACACAGTCCTTTAAAGACATGATGGCCATTGCTAACCCTACCTTTGAAGACACCATGGCCGCTGAAACTGGATTTAATGACATTAATTTGTGGTTAGAGTGGATGAGATATAATGCCAACAAGCATAATAGAACCGCATGTTATGTGTGTAATGGTGCCCGACCTCATCTTGGCACCGTTCCCTTAATCCTCCCTTTAGAAATAGAAGAGTGTTTCTTGAGTCTTTTTGCCTACCGCTATGATTTTAATAGATCCCTCTGCGAAGCATGGACAGCAGAGTACCCTCTCATAGTAGGAAGTGTCAAACCCCCCGATTGAATTACAATCTATAAAGGTAATTACACTTGTTACACCATGTATGATGGGATCGGTAAATTTATGGGTAACTTTTCCAAGGGTTATTGTGCCACCTACAGAACTGTTCCTGTGCACCTGTTACAACACCACACTAGGTCACTAGGAGATATTTACTGGTTATGTGGGGATTTACAGTTAAGGTCTAGACTGGAGTCTGAGTGGTGGGGAGAGTGTACGTTAGTTAAAGTCATCATGCCCATCCACATTATTTCTGATAATCATCCTGACACTCATGATTCAACACACACATCAGCCAGAGCCAAACGGGAAACCCCAGTAAAAGGCAGTTTTGACCCACATGTTTACATAGATGCCATTGGGGTACCTAGAGGGGTACCTAATGAATTTAAAGCTAGATATGAAGTTGCAGTGGGGTTTGAATCACTGTTCACTATAGTCACTGCCAATAAGAACCTTAACTGGATAAATTATATCTATTACAACCAACAGCGCTTTGTTAACTATACCAGGGATGCCCTCCAGGGTTTAGCCGAACAATTACAAGCCACATCCCAAATGGCCTTCCAGAACAGACTGGCCTTAGACATGATTTTAGCCGAGAAGGGGGGTGTATGTAAAATACTACCCGACACCATGACTTGTTGCACTTACATTCCAGAGAACACAGGCCCTAATGGTAAGGTCACTTTAGCCATAGAAAAATTAAATAAACTCTCAGAAGAGTTGAAAAAGAATTCTGGGGTGACAGATCCCTGGGAAAAATGGTTTGGTTGGATGACTGGTTGGCAAAAAGCTTTAGTTCATATTGGTATGGCTCTACTAATTTTTCTTTTTGTTCTTGCTCTTCTCGTTTGTTGTGTCCTCCCATGCCTCATAAAATTCCTACAGAAGACTGTAGACCAAACGACACCAACCTTTACTCATCTGGAAATTGGTGATCAAGATCTCACATCGCCCTGCATTCCGCTACAGACTCTTCCCTATGATGACGAAGTGCAGAAATTCTAGGGAGGGACAGCTAAGGGACAGCTTCCGTCTGTATGGGTTAGCCTACCGTGTGGAGAAGTGGTGGACAAGCCACCGTGGGATACCCATGGGAGTGAAGTGTTCGAGAGCCGTACTGACGGATGAGCTGCAGCCTGCTAGGGTCAGATTAGGGATAGACTTGCACTCTGCACTAACACCAATGTAGCGGACTTGGGGGTTTTATGTGTCTTTGGGCTAACAATTTCTTCTGATATTAACAAATAAAGTTTATCCTTTTTAGTAATTAACACTCTATAGGGGGGACTGTTGTAGAATTATTAGGCCCCTTATAACCTATAACCATTATTAGGCCCCTTATAAACTATATAACCCTTACTGGGCCCCTTTAATACTATATTCTCATAATTAGTTCTCAGGCCTCATAGTTTAAGCTTTACAAGATTGCTTTGTTCGCAGAAACAGCATGTCAGCAGAAAATGCTAGAATCTTCTGATTAAATGAAACACTGTAGCAGATAGTCTTAATAGAATGTATACTTGCTAAAAAGGCCTTGAGGATGCTGAGGATACTAACCTTGAAACAACTAACGTACCAGCTACTCATTATGGATAGCTGCCAAGCCCCCCTCCCATCGAGTAAGCTCCCTCGTGCTTAGCAAAATGGAGCCGAAACCTGTAGGGGTTCACCATGACGTCAGTTATGACATAAAGATGTAACACCCAACAAGGAGGGCATTTGACTAACCACTTTACACTTTAACCAATTGACAATGTTTTCTTGCTTTTATCTTGATTTCTTACAATGATGTAAGTTTGCCTTTAAAAGGGCCTGCGAGCCCGCTTTTTAACAGATGCCAATAAATTTCCTCGAAGTTCTTTTAACCTGAACTCCGTGTGTCAGTGTGAATTTACTTCTGCGTATACGCAATTTATACATCTCTAATTTGGTCAGGAACAGATAGTCATTCAAACTTATTGGTTTGCCTAAAAGATTCCCTTATATATTCCCGTATATCGAAGATTTGCGCAAGCATTTACAGCATGCGTTTGCTTTTGCCCAAAAGAATCTAGAAAAAGCAGCGACAGGGGTTAAGACCTATTACGATTTAAAAACCACGAAAAAGGAATATGAGATAACAGATCAAGTCTATCTGTATAATTTTGCGCGAATATCAAGTCAAGGAAAATAAATTTTACCTTCTTGGAAAGGGCCATATGTCATCATTGACAAAATTTCCCCAGTAGCGTACAAAATAGAAATTCCTAAGGATGGTGATTTTATTGAAAAGTGGGTTCACATTAACCAGTTGCGTGCTTGTCATCCTAAATCTCAATTAAGGATTATAGGTGTGGATTCGGATGCAGAAGGGTGAACGACAAACCTGGATGAATGCTTGATTCACGTGGTATCGTATGATGTGAAATGTTGTGATGTGCCATGATCTCATGTATGTTCATGTCATTAACCATTTCCTTGCCATCTAATAACTACATTTTCTAAGCAGGTTACTAGCTAGTTTAACTGCTAAAGGCATATTGCTGAGGAGTCAGTAATAAATGTAGTGAGGGTAGTGAGGGATGAAGTTATAAAAATAGAATTAGAGAGAATACATATGTTGATGAATCGTAATAATGTGCTGTCCTAGGCCAAGTGATGTCATACTGTTATAAGTTTGTATACTTAACAAACCTTGAATCATTAGTAGATAAGTCTGAAACGAGTTCCTGATCCGTGACTGTCGAAAGATGTCCAAGAAGGATGTGGTGTGTTTCTGGATCGTACTGCTCATGTGCCAAGAGCTACGGACCGACCCGATCGCAGAGATGGGACCATCCTCCGGCATCCTGATTCAAGAGACACCAGGGTTCATCTTAACAGAAAAGAGGATCCTTACCCGACGTGTGTTCGTCAGCTTGGACCCCAAGATTTCCATTGAGAAGGCATACAACATTTCATCGATGCAGCTTCCTGAGTTACAGACTTGGTACCAGATGCACCTCCAAAGAGCACAGGACCGTGTGCGGAACATCTTGGAGCAAGCCCGGAAACCATTTGTATCCAGTTCTATTTCGATGAGCAACCGACCCAAAAGGTTCCTCACCGCTATAATTGTTGCATTAGTTTGCGCCACTGTCGATGCAGTTGTCACAACTGGAATGTCTGCAGCCAACTCTATTACTTTCCAAAAGCTGGATATGGAAATCTATGCGCTAAAGCAACACATTAACGATATTCATCAGGTGATAAAACAGCAAAGAACACTTCTCCAAGACGTGTTAACTATTGTGCAAGACACAGTTGTTACAACAAATTTGCATTCGGAGTTAATTGCCAAATCCACTGAGTTGCACCAAAGTCATGACTTATTTAAGCGTGAACTTTTATTTCTGCATGACCCGATATTGTTCCACACACTTGCTTTTCTTGACGAAGTGCAAACAGGAATGATTGAATTGACAGGGGGACGCATACCTCTGTATTTTGTATCCAAGGATATTGTTCATGCGATGCTTGCCAATGTGGATGGAGAAACAATTGAGCCCATGCAATTAAATCTGGCCTTTGAGATAGGGAGCGCTATACCTCTCTTAATTGATCCAGAACGTATGAAGATTTGCTTTTTATTGGCCATACCATATGTAACTCCCAAAAACATTTTTCAAATGAAAACAATTTACAACGTGGGTACATGGAAGGAAAATATCCATGTAAAAGTCCAAACCCCAGATGTTTTAGCTTTTCAACCGTGGGTACCAGATTGGTATTCAATACCCATTTTGAATGACTGTGAAAAATTCAAAGACAATAATTTCCAATGTGATGGAAAACCTTTTGTGTACGATTCTACCAATGCTTTGTGTGGGATCGAGTACCTTAAACATGGCTCTGAAACATGTCAAGTAACTATGTCAAAAACCGACAGTAATGCGTTAGTACATGCTATCTTAGTAAAAGATAAATGGTTGGTAAGCACGTGTCTTAAAAACATGAGTGTTTTTCGCAGGGACCAGGTGACTAATAAAGTAATTGCCTTACCAGCACCTGTATCATTGATCAAGGTTCCCCACGACTCTCGTATCACCATCGGTGACGTTACGCTATACCCAGTGTACACTGACGTCCTCGAAAGTGCTATTGAGATGGTGGATCCCTTCCAGAATCTAGATATCCCTCTCGATCCTAATCTAAAGTTCTTGCTGGACCATAAGCCCAACCACACTATCCAAATGTCAATCAAGAAAGATAATATTTCTGTGGAAACATTTAAATTCTCTGAGTTAAATACTGACCTTATTGATCGTGTTGACTGGTTCATCCATGTTAAGATTGTTATTGGGTGTTGTGACGAAACCAATCTCGCCACATTGTATTGGAGGAGCCTGGTTGCCTGCCTGCTGCCTTTAGATTATGGACCGGCAGCTAAAGGGTTAATTTTGCTGTGCAGAAGGATTTATTTCTTCCTTTCTGCACAGCAGTTCGGTAGATTTCATCTACCGAACAAACAGCCGTTCACCAACCTCCCCAGAGCCGTGGGAAGCCGTCCGGCGTTGTTAATTGGCCACCCAGAAGCTGGAGTGTGCCTCCTATTTACCTCCCTGAAGCTGCGGTTAACCGCAGCTTGATTGCTTGTTAACTGGGTGGCCGCTGTTACACTTAGCGGCCGCTAGGTGGCGGTGTTCTGGAGCTCCCCGGGCAGCCAGCACTTTTCTGCCCGGCTTTCATGCACCAAAATCGGACACTTTTACGTGCAGGCACCGCTGAACCTCCAGCCCCTGGTTCTCATTCGTATGGATTTGGTGAATGCAGGGAAATTCTGTATTTTATGTTTTATGTGAATCCTTTAACCCAGATAGCAATGCCATGGAGCCTGTTCGTATAATTAAAGACTTTAGCTCCATGGCACTTAAACTGTATTCGGGTGGTCTGGGTGCCATTCACCTAATAATGTGCACCCAGACCTGAGCTATCTGGGGATATGTTACATGTATGTTTTTTGTATAAAATGTGTCTTTATGTATTTTAAAGTGATAGTCTGTTTCTGTGTCACCACGTGTATAATGGAGTCTTGCCTTTGTCCTAGGAGATAATTGAATTACTTCATTAATTATCTCCAGGACAGAGAGGAGGAAACCAGGATGCATTGTGGGGATGTTTTTCCTCTGTTTGTCCTGAAATGCTAAATGTCTGTCTTTTGTTACAGTCTTCCATCTGGTCCCCTAGGGGAGTATCCACCAGGTGGGAGACCTGCATAAATACAGGGGCAGGTAGCCCTCAATAAACAGACCACTGCTTAACCCTCAACACAGAGCCTTGTCTCGTTCTTGGGGGGATTCACTGTATGCTGCTGGAAGATTGATTGCTAGGAGTGTAAGCTGATGTCTGCTTTTCCTGTTCGTCTGTTAGCAGCTATTCGTGGGGTTCCAGCTTGGAGTGCTATCTTATTCCCTGGTATACAGTTCGGGAGTTTGATGCATTCGCCTATATCCAATTCGTGAGTTTTGGTGCTTTTACAGTAGCTGTGCCTTTTTGTGAAAAGGGGATTATCGCCTAAACAGATTTTTACCCTTTTCTGCTGAAACGGTCCGTAACAGGTGTGTTATGATAATAATGATATTATGGTTGATTGTACTAAGCGTAAAGTTCAAAACACTTACAGGTACAAAAACATACGAACATGTTCATTCCACGCAAAGGCCTATGTTAGAAATGATGTGATTGCACAATATGTCTTGTGACTTCCATAGTGCTTATTCATAAGCTAAATTACTTGGCTATGATAAATTCTAAACCCAGACATAGGTGACAGGGAAGATTAAATCATTATTTTACTTTCTATACCTAACAGATTCCCATTGTATTTAGGGGTCATTTGTAGTATTACAAACTGTCATATTAGGAATTACTACAGAAAATGCAGTCACATAGTCTGAGAAAGACCCTTTGAAGTGAAAGGATATTTAAAATTATAGCCACCATATAGATAACGTAACGTAGGGTACTTTGGATCAAGTAAGTTCTTTTAAAGCCAAGAGGAGGTAGTCTTTTCACTTTTCACTCAGATGCCCATATATGCAGAGAGGGGCGACAAAAACTAAAGAGGCTAATGATGTATTAAATCTGTCAGGGTATTTATATCGGCAGACATTTTGTGCTATGATAGAAATACAAAGTATATATTCTGAAGTAATCTGAACATACCAGACTCCATTTTGTTAGTTTCAAGCTAACAAAAGAGACAAAATTTCTATCCTTTCTCTAAAACTGAGCCAGGGCTAAGAATGTCTTGTATAAACAAACCAAATAGATAAAGAAATGAGAACGGGGATGGATAGGAAAGGATATTTAAAATTATAGCCACCATATAGATAACGTAAATGACGTCAAAATAGCCACCAGGAAAAGTTAACTCTTTCCTGGATATGTACGTTTAGTGGGACAAGACTGCCATCTAGAGTCCAAATATTAAAATGGTTACCTAGAAGGGAACCACACCCACAGTGTTGATTGGTTCATAAACCAGTGACGAAAAGACAAACTTTCCCCTTTAAAAAGTCAAGCATTCAAAGATTGGTGGAGAAATCGATCAAGGCAGAGCCAGGAGGGACAATGCAGAGAAGCCTATGACACTCAGAAACTCTTACACTCCATGCAGAGCAAGAGAGAAACATTCCTTGACACTTAGCTACCTGAGAACAGCTGGTGAGAATATCTATTTACTGGTAATTATACTGGCTTCCATTAATTAATTAAAATTAATAGCATGATATATGACTGGATAAAAGCACGTTCAGATTTCCATATTTAGAAATCTTAATAATAAGGAATACATTTTAAACTTTTTACTCTGCAGGTAAAAAACGATAACATTGTATTTATGTTATTAATATCACATGTTAGAATATCGTGACATTTATACAGCTGTATTGATTTGCTCTAAAATAAGATAAAATATCTGTTAGACAAATTAATTAAAATATCAGCTTATGTAACATAGTAAGATTTTCTCTTAATTGGATGGATTCAAGGAAGTGGTTACTGACTGTTTAAATATTATTTTATTTAAAATTACACAAGAGTAGATCTTAATTACTTAGGAGGTCTAGCCAGCATTGAAGGGGTTATTCTGTCAGCTAAAGTTTTTTTACAACTTCACGCTGCATTCTCAGGAATTCTGTTCTCTCCGTGAAACTTTTTCTTTTTCTTTAAACTACGTCTTAGTCAATGGGAAATGTTTTTTATAAATTACCACTTTGCATTGCATATTGCTTTATACTGAATATTCATTGATTATTGTTACGCATGTTACTTAATATTATATTTTAAAATGTCACAATAAATTATCTATTTTTATAACAAATTGTGATTTATTATATGATATACATTTCACTTATAACGATAACGATCTTTGGGATCTGAGAATTGAAAATCGTGGGCAATTTGCATCTGTTTACTATTATTATCCCATAATAATAGTAAAGGCCAGCTCTGGTGTGTTTAGCATAAGCGGTATGATCCCCACTGAAGGATATAATGTGAGTTGTAACGGCACCCTGGGCATAAAAGGGGTTAAAGCCGTTTAGGAGATATTCCCCTTCCAGATACAAAGGCAGCTACCGAATGCACCAATCCGCCGAACAGGAAAAGCATACGAATAAATCTCCCCAAGTACGAGACAAGGCTCTTTATTGAGGGTCAAGCAGTGATCTGTTTAATGAAAGCAAGCACTCACAATTTATACAATTCCCCAGGGCAGAGGCACACCCCTGATCCTGATGGTACACAGGCATACAAAAGGACACAAACCAATCAAAACAATACAACAATGTCTGACACTCCCATTCATTACAGCAAAATCCTGCCTGCCTGTGATATAATTACTGAACACAATGGGCTAAAGTAATTATCACAGCCAGGAAAATACAGTTTTACCCAATATTCATAACTCTAAAAGTATACATCACATTCACATAAAACTTACATTTTCAAAAATCAGCATACTCCAAATGCAAACACTCAGAAATCATACAATTCCCCTCAGTGGTTAAAAAGTTAGCTGGAAGTCTTTTTTGACCGACTGCAAGCATGGCTTGGGTGTGGTAAGCCAATTATCTCCAGGTACAGAAAATATCTATTCACAACAGCAAAAATACATAATTCCTATCATACTGAACAGAACCGCCACATTCAACCTATCCCCAGATAGCTTGGATCTGAGCGCTCAGATCCCACAAACACAGTCAAATCGCCCTGGGGTTTAAGTTTAGCAAGGGCTGATATAGAGATTGAGGAGGGACAAAGCAGCCAGTATAAACCGGTCTGGCAGTGTACCTGGGACAATGCCCTGCTGGAGAACAATGGGACAGGAGAAGGCACATTCTCCCATGGAATCAAAGGTGCAGAATTGTGCCAGTTCCAATTAAAGGGCCAGAGCAGTCTTTTAAACACATTTTAAATTGATCTATACACTAGTTTCCATTTTTGCAAAGGTTGTGATGCAGAGAATTGCCATGAATTCTCTCCATTAGGATTACCAGGGTTGCTTATAATGGCAGTAAAAAGGAAAAATTACTGGAGGTATAAGCATGTTGCATGGCTTTCGGACAACAAAATTTCTGATTGGAACATAGCAAGAGAGATCATTGAATAATGGAGGTCACAGGAAGAATTCATCACATCTGTTGAGAGCCAGAGCACCACACACACATATAGGAAAGGAAATCTCTGCGTACAGCTATACAAAGTTGTGAATAAACTGAGTGTATTCTGTTATCGGCTTATTGAGACGTTACGATCATTCTGTGTGATGAGTGGAACTGCAGCAGGGGTGTACGCTACCTATCCAATAAACTGGACTGGGTTAATAGAAGGGAAAAAAATAGACTAGAACAAGGGACTCCTGATTGGTGAAGCATCTTCCTTGTATAGGAGGGGTCTGCCTGCTGCTTCTACTTGCACTATATTTAGCAGAAGCCCCACATCTTTAAAGGAGAATTCAAGTATGTAGTATTAATTTAAAAGCACCCCAGTTACTTGTGTTTTTATCTTAACACATCTGAGACAGAATGCTAGGAGCCTGATTTGCTATCCACCCTAAGTGATTACTTCAGTAGTCTATTCAAATTATTCCAATAAAGGGATGACTACATATAAAAACACACCAGATCAATTTTAAGATATATATCATAGGCATTACAAATTGGTCTTTTATATGCAAGGTTTCCAAAAGCAAAACCTATTACAGATACCCCCAATTGTAATACTTTGCTGAATGATATGTAGATGGATTTTCATGCTTTCATTCGAGATTGCAAAAAGAGAGACAAACAGATAGACATCACTACAGTCACGTGAGGTGATAACATGAATGAAATATACAGAATATCATATAAATAAAATATTCGAGAATATATATAAATAGTAGTTTATATATACGATCTAAGCCTAAAGTGTGCTAACAGATATAACGGTGCGTAATGTGATTATCTGATAGCAGCCTGTGCCCTTTCATGTTTCAGATTCTTACCACTGGTATCCTTGAAGCTGGGGGTGGGCACATCATGAAGGATGTCTGACCAGCCTTCATCTCTCAGGTCATCGCCGGGCCTTGTCTGTGCATATTTGTTGGACATCTCCGTTTTACCATCATTCACTTGGTCTTCTCCAGCCTTTCTTAAGCCTGCATTTTTTATCAGCTCGGATCCCCACCTCTTTGCCTCCCTGTTTCTGCCCCTATTTGCTCCCACTTTGAAATCGTATGCTTGCCACTGTGCAAATCCCACGTCTTCATGGACCTCTCCTGGTTCTTTCTGACCAGATTCCCTAGAGTCTTCTTGTTCCAATTTTGGTGGATCTTTACCGTCAGCCTGATCATCATCATCCTCAGAAGAACCGCCCGCAGCTGATGAACGGGAGTCTGGAGAGGTACTGTAAAAGGGGTTACCGCTGCTGTCGTCCCCCGACTCCCCAAAAAGATCGTCTGAAATCTGGAGACTCTCATATCGAGAACGTGCAGCCTCGAGCAGGGACAAAGACATTTTCTTCATAGTGCCAACAGTAGCCTGGGTATCAGACATCATCATCATCATCACACTCCCTTTCCTGTGCCTTCCGCAATCTTTACTGTGTCTCCCTGTGACAGAAGGAGGACTTGGGGGAGTGACTTGGTATTAAATGAAAGAGGATTAGGGCGATATTCTCTCCTCCCAATCAACTAGGTCCCACCTTGTTTATTATCGTGTATATATGTATTTAGATTTATTCTCAGCCCAATAAAGATCCAGCATGCCATTTCAGATACGAGTCAGATATAGTTGAGAAACAAATTACATGGTAAATACCATGAATACTTGAAACACAAGTTCTATGACAATATCCTGCACGTAAAAGAAAAAAAAACTTTCAAGCTCATTTGACAAAAAAAATAAAAAATTGATATTGGAGCATAATGCTATCATTATTTTTCATTGGAAAAATCATTGGATTAGAAGCCTGCTTCTCACATATTTAAAAAAAAAAAGTCTTTCCCAATTAAACTAAATATGCTATTGACATGTGCACTGCAGGTGTTAGAATCAACACAATTGTTACAAATTGCTATTTGTAACTGGCCCTTTAAATGATAAATTGCCCTGCTTCCCTGGATTGTGGAGAAGCCTGTTTGCCAGCCTCCTTCCTCATGACTATGGCCCCTGTAAGATTGTGCCCCTGAAAACTTATTAACTTTTATTTGGTGTGTATGGCCCTTTAAGAACCGTCTGGGGACATCTTGTAACTTTGGTGAACCCCTTTAAGTGAATGCCCCTTTAACCCCTTAAGGACACATGACATGTGTGACATGTCATGATTCCCTTTTATTCCAGAAGTTTGGTCCTTAAGGGGTTAAGACTATGTCCCCAGACCTGTAAAATAACTCGTTCCTGGCTTTCTCCCTCTTGGTTCAGTAAATAGGGCTTACTGAACCAAGTACCACACAGGCAGACCTCCCAGAAGTTAAAGTGTGCAGGCAATTTACCTCCCAGGCTGTGAGGTTACTGCAGGTTAATTGCCGACCGCTGGGTGGCCGCTGTAACGGAACCGCTGCACCCCGACCAGGTACCTTCATGCTGACGGATGCTCCTAGTGCTTTCCAAGGACTCCAAGCACTCCACCAGACACCATAACCACTGTAGAATCCCACGAACCGCCGCAGCTTGGTTGGGGTCTCGCCACGCTACCCACTCTGGACCCAAGACCAGGGTCTAGCTTCCAGTAGATGGACCTCTCAGAATTCCAAAGGGCAGGCACAGGAACAGCTCTTAGAAGAGCTCTGCAATAAAACCCTGGGGAGTATAGTGATTATAGCAATCCCCAGAGTGTAGTTCTCCAATCCCCAAACATGAGTCGAGACTTCAGGAAGGTACAAGATGATCTGAGGTGCTAGCACACCCAGTCTGCTTTTATTTCCATCTTACACATAAAAGACCGCCCACAGGGGCGGGGTAAAACAGCCAATAGCATAACGGTTGCAACCCACAAGTTCCCTCCCCTCAGATAACCAGTTAACATAATTTTTTATACATGTGCTATAACTTTAAATCCATATATCCAATCTTCCTAAAAACTGCATATTTAGAATCAGCACACTTTAACCCCTTAAGGACACATGACATGTGTGACATGTCATGATTCCCTTTTATTCCAGAAGTTTGGTCCTTAAGGGGTTAAACATAAACCCTTCCAAAAATCACACAGATCCCTCCAGTGAATCAAAAGTTAGGTGGAAGTCCTTTATGACCGACCGCAAGCACAATTCCCTGCCCAAAACAGTTCCATAGATTTGGGCTGTGCGGTCGGTCAATTCCATGCAGAAAAACGGCTAAGTCCCACTCGAACGGGCGTTCGAATATTCGAACGGGACTTAGTCTCTGAAGCTGAAAAACGAAGCGTAAAAGAAGGTAAGGGTCAGCGGTGTTCAGTAGAGTGTGTAGCCGATTTCAGTTCCATGGATTTGGCTACACACACCGCTGACCTCGTTCGAAGGAACAAAGATGGCCGCCGCCACGTGTTCGTTTGTCGAATGGCGGCCACTTCGACTACTTCGGCACTTCGGCTGCATCCGAAGTGCCCATTTAAAAGCTGCAGAATTGTTCCATATTATTTAAAGGTAAAATCCAATCTGCTAACCGAGTCTTTAACGGGTAATACCTTCCAGGGGCCATAGTCTTAACGGGTATTATTACACAAAGTCTCCATATGTCCCCCGACAGTTCTTAAAGGGCCAGCAGTCGCACAATAAAGTACAATATGCCCAAATGATGCACCTGAAGGGCCAAATCTCCCAGGGACCATAGTCAACAGGTAGGAGGCTGGCAATAAGGCTCCTCCAACAGCCATGGGTAAAGGGCAGCTTGTCACCAATAAACTCAGTGACGGAAGGCATTTTGTCACAGCCGCCATTCGACAGTCGAACACGTGGCGGCGGCCATCTTTGTTCATTCGAACGCGGTCAGCGGTGTATGCTAAAGATTCTGTGGAACTAAAATCGGATGCGCAAATACACGAACACCGCTGACCCTTACCTTCTTCCATACTGAACTTGCAGCTCCAGAGACTAAGTCCCGTTCGAAGATGGGACTTAGTCGTTTTTCTGCATGAAATTGACCGACCGCACAGCCCAAATCTATGGAACTGTTTTGGGCAGGAAATTGTGCTTGCGGTCGGTCATAAAGGACTTCCAGCTAACTTTTGATCCGCTGGAGGGATTTGGCTGATTTGTGGAAGTGTTTATGTTTGATGTATGCTGAGTTTAAATATGTAATTATGGAGATTGAATGTATGGTTTTAAAGTTACAGTGTATGGGTGAAAACTGTATTTTTACTGTCTGTAATGTTAACTGCTTATCTGAGGGGAGGGGATGTGTGGGTTGTACTGTTATTTGATTGGTTACGCCTCCCCCTGGGTGTGTTCTGTATGTGCACAACCGTAATAAAAACCAGGCTGGGTGTGCCAGCACCTCAGACCTCTTCTGACCCTCAATACGTAGCCTTGTCTCGTTATTGGAGGGAACTGCTATATCACACTGGGGATTGCTATGCTATACATACTCCCCTGAGCTTGTGGTCCTCGGCGCAAGCTAGGAAGCGTACATCAACGGAGGGTACTCGGTCGGAGTACACGGAGCTCCGTTACATTGGTGGCAGAGGTGGGATGGCTTCCCTAGTGCGAGGAGCAGCATCCTGGGAACACCAAGCAAACTTGGAGTATTGATGTAGTCACGTACGGTTTGACGCTATACTGAAGAGGTGGTTGGCTCTCTACGGGCCCTACCTAACAGAGGAACTTGTACAGCACATAAGGAGAGAACTGGTGGATGATCTGCAGAAGGAAGCAGAATATTGGGCAGAGATAGCGAAGTATTCCATCCCTGCGCCCCAGCAACAGCGTGAGTTACAGGGGGCCGAAGGTGTCGTCCTTCCCCCCCAGCGGCAGTGTGTACCCCAGGGGGCCGACGGTGTCGCCCTTCCCCCCCAGCGGCAGTGTGAACCCCAGGGAGCTGAAGGTGTTGTCCTTCCTCCCCAGCGGAAGTGTGTGTTACAGGGAGCTGAAGGTGTCGTCCTTCCTCCCCAGCGGCAGTGTATACCCCAGGGGTCCGAAGGTGTCGTCCTTCCCCCCCAGCGGCAGTGTGAACCCCAGGGAGCTGAAGGTGTTGTCCTTCCTCCCCAGCGGCAGTGTGTACCCCAGGGGGCCGAAGGTGTCGTCCCTTCCCCCCAGCGGCAGTGTGAACCCCAGGAAGCTGAAGGGGTCGTCCTTCCTACCCAGCAGCAGCCTGTGTTTCAGGGAGAGGAGCGCAGCAACCTCTCTCCCCAGCGGCAGCTTACCATAACAAGGGGAGACACCAATCTCCCACACGGCGCAGATGGGACCGTGGTCTCTGTGCCTGACCTAACGGGATGCTGGACAGCTTATCCAGATCCCCAACTACCCTCACCGGGACAACAGGAGGAGGGGGTAAGTACCAATTCCCCTCCCCAGCTAACCCCTAGCGTGGCACCAGGGTTAACAGAGGTGACATTAACCCCCACTGACTCCAATGCTCCCCTGGCTACTGAGCCGGACTATGGTCCCAGCACCCCAACAGAAGAGCTGGCAGCTGGGCAGAGTGCAGTCGGCCTCTGCCCTCCCGCAAGTCCCCACAGCATGTTACCTCATCACCACAGCAAAATATCCAGGTGCAGTAACTGTTTGTTGTGGGTGGGCTACTCTGGCATTTATTGTGTGTTGGTGGATCGACTAACGGAGGCACTGACCGACAGAAGGTCAGGTGCCTGGTTAGTCTTCCCCCCAAAGGGGAGATATGTTACAAATTGCTATTTGTAACTGGCCCTTTAAATTATAAATTGCCCTGCTTCCCTGGATTGTGGAGAAGCCTGTTTGCCAGCCTCCCTCCTCATGACTATGGCCCCTGGAAGATTGTGCCCCTGAAAACTTATTAACTTTTATTTGGTGTGTATGGCCCTTTAAGAACCGTCTGGGGACATCTTGTAACTTTGGTGAGCAATGCCCCTTTAAGACTATGTCCCCAGACCTGTAAAATAACTTGTTCCTGGCTTTCTCCCTCTTGGTTCAGTAAATAGGGCTTACTGAACCAAGTACCACACAGGCAGACCTCCCAGAAGTTAAAGTGTGCAGGCAATTTACCTCCCAGGCTGTGAGGTTACTCCAGGTTAATTGCCGACCGCTGGGTGGCCGCCATTCGACAGTCGAACACGTGGCGGCGGCCATCTTTGTTCATTCGAACGCGGTCAGCGGTGTATGCTAAAGATTTTGTGTAACTAAAATTGGATGCGCAAATACACGAACACCGCTGACCCTTACCTTCTTCCATACTGAACTTGCAGCTCCAGAGAGTAAGTCCCGTTCGAAGATGGGACTTAGTCGTTTTTCTGCATGAAATTGACCGACCGCACAGCCCAAATCTATGGAACTGTTTTGGGCAGGAAATTGTGCTTGCGGTCGGTCATAAAGGACTTCCAGCTAACTTTTGATCCGCTGGAGGGATTTGGCTGATTTTTGGAAGTGTTTATGTTTGATGTATGCTGAGTTTAAATATGTAATTATGGAGATTGAATGTATGGTTTTAAAGTTACAGTGTATGGGTGAAAACTGTATTTTTACTGTCTGTAATGTTAACTGCTTATCTGAGGGGAGGGGATGTGTAGGTTGTACTGTTATTTGATTGGTTATTTTATGCCTCCCCCTGGGTGTGTTCAGTATGTGCACAACCGTAATAAAAACCAGGCTGGGTGTGCCAGCACCTCAGACCTCTTCTGACCCTCAATACGTAGCCTTGTCTCGTTACTGGAAGGAAATGCTATATCACACTGGGGATTGCTATGCTATACATACTCCCCTGAGCTTTAATCACTTAGCTCTTTTAAGAGCTTGTTCCGGATACGCTCTCCTGGAGGAGAGGTCTTCCCCACACGGTCCTGGAGGACAGAAGCCGATCCAGGGTGGAAGGAAGACGGCGCGGCTCCAGTTAAGCTACGGCGGTTGTGGAGTCTGCGGTGGTTGTGGTGTCCGGTGCGGTGCTTGTGGTCCTCGGCGCGAGCTAGGAAGCGTCCATCAACGGAGGGTACTCGGTCGGAGTACACGGAGCTCCGTTACAGCAATATACATAATAAACCACATATATTTATAACTTTAATAAAAACACGTCAAACCAGATACGTGCTATAAAAGGTTGTGGTTATTTAGTTGACAAACACATTGTAACTAGAGATGTCGCGAACATAAAATTTTCCGTTCGCAAATGGCGAACGCGAATTTCCGCAAATGTTCGCGAACGGGCGAACCGGGCAAACCGCCATAGACTTCAATAGGCAGGCGAATTTTAAAACCCACAGGGACTCTTTCTGGCCACAATAGTGATGGAAAAGTTGTGGCATGCCGGAGGGGGATCCATGGCAAAACTCCCATGGAAAATTACATAGTTGATGCAGAGTCTGGTTTTAATCCATAAAGGGCATAAATCACCTAACATTCCTAAATTGTTTGGAATAACGTGCTTTAAAACATCAGGTATGATGTTGTATCGATCAGGTAGTGTAATGGTTACGCCTGCTTCACAGTGACAGACCAAACTCCCTGTTTAACGCACCGCAAACAACCACAAACAGTCCATTTGCACAAACGCAAACTCCCCATTTGCACAAGGTTGGATACCAAGCTAGCCATGTCCCTTCCCTTGTCCTCACTGATGTCATTGAAGGTCTCTTCCTCCACCCAGCCACGTACAACACCAACGGTCCCCGAAAGGTGACAAGCCCCCTGGGACGCCTGCTGTATTTGGTCTTCCACCTCCTCAAAGCCACCTTCCTCCTCTGACTCCTCTTCTTCAGACTCCTCTCTCTGCGTTCTCTCTCTCTACGTTATTATAAGGTGTGTTAAGTAGTGATGTACCGAACTGTTCGCTGGCGAATAGTTCCCGGCGAACATAGCGTGTTCGCGTTCGCCATGGCGGGCGAACACATGCGCGGTTCGATCCGCCCCCTATTCGTCATCATTGAGTAAACTTTGACCCTGTGCCTCACGGTCAGCAGACACATTCCAGCATATTAGCAGCAGACCCTCCCTTCCAGACCCTCCCAACTCCTGTACAGCATCCATTTTAGATTCATTCTGAAGCTGCATTCTTAGATAGAGGAGGGAAAGTGTAGCTGCTGCTCATTTGATAGCGAAATTGATAGCTAGGCTAGGGTATTCAGTTTCCACTACAGTCCTGAAGGACTCATCTGATCACTGCTGTAAGGACAGCACCCCAAAAAGCCCTTTTTAGGGCTAGAACATCAGTCTGCTTTTTCGTTTTTTTTTTCCTGTGTAATGTAATTGCAGTTGCCTGCCTGCCAGCTTCTGTGTCAGGCTCACAGTGGATACTGTGCCCACTTGCCCAGTGCCACCAGTCATATCTGGTGTCACAATATCTTAAGCTAGCATTTAAAAACAAAAATCTTTTTTTCACTGTAATAGATTGAATAGCAGTTAGTTGTCTGCAAGCGTCTCTGCCAACCTCTGCAAGTGCACTTTGCCACTCATATCTGGTGTCACAATAGCGTGCCTTTAAAAAGCAAAAAAGTTTTTCACTGTAAGCTAATAGCAGTCGGTGTCCTTCAAGTGGGTGTCAGGCCTTCAGCGTGTACTCTGCCAACCTCTGCCAGTGCACATTGCCACTCATATCTGGTGTCACAATAGCGTGCATTTAAAAACAAAAAATGTTTTTTCACTGTAATAGATTAATTAGCAGTTAGTTGTCTGCAAGCGTCTGTGTGTCAGGCCAACAGCGTGTACTCTGCCAGTGTGCACAGTGCCACTCATATCTGGTGGCACAATAGCGTGCATTTAAAAACCCACAAACTTTTTTTTTCACTGTAATAGATTGAATAGCAGTTAGTTGTCTGCAAGCGTCTGTGTGTCAGGCTCACAGTGGATACTGTGCCCACTTGCCCAGTGCCACCACTCATATCTGGTGGCACAATAGCGTGCATTTAAAACCCAAAAACTTTTTTCACTGTTATAGCGGGTGTGTCAGGCCTACAGCGTGTACTCTGCCAACCTCTGCCACTGCACAGTGCCACTCATATCTGGTCTCACAGTAGCTTGCACGCATGGTACCACTAATCCAAAAAAAAAATGACAGGCAGAGGCAGGCCACCCCGCAGGGGCCATCGTGGTCGTGGTGCTGTGATTCCTTTTTGCCCTAGAATAATGCCCAGTTTTCAGAGGCCACGTACCCGAACTTGAAAAGTTCTGAGGACATAGTTGACTGGCTAACACAGGACACCCAATCTTCTACAGCTTCCGCTCGGAACCTTGACGCACCATCGTCCTCCAGCTTAGCTTCGGGCACCTCTCAAGATGCCACTCACCCGCCTGCTACCACCACCAACACCAGCACCATAGCCGCTTCACTTGGTATGTCAGAGGAGTTATTTACACATCCGTTTGAAGAAATGAGTGATACGCAACCGTTATTGCCAGAGGATGTAGATAACAGGGATATGTCTCAGGCAGGCAGCATTACACACATGGATGTGATGATGATGATGTTGTACCCGCTGCTGCTTCCTTTGCTGAGTTGTCAGATACAAGTGAAGCGGTTGATGATGACGATGCGTCCATGGATGTCACGTGGGTGCCCGCTCGGCAAGAAGAAGAAGAGGGTGAAAGTTCAGATGGGGAGACAGAGAGGAGGAGGAGGAGACGAGTTGGAAGCAGGGGGAGGTCGTCGCAAGGAGCTAGTGGCACAGTCAGACAGCATGCATCGGCACCCGGGGTCAGCCCGACAGCACGCCAATCAACGCATGCTGTGTCCACCACCAGAATGCCGTCATTGCAGAGCTCAGCAGTGTGGCATTTTTTTGTGTGTCTGCCTCTGACAACAGCGATGCCATTTGCAACCAGTGCCAAAAGAAATGGAGTCGTGGGAAGTCCAACACCCACCTAGGTACAACTGCTTTGCGTAGGCACATGATCGCACATCACAAACGCCTATGGGATCAACACATGAGTACAAGCAGCACACAAACTCAAAGCCGCCATCCTCCTCCTGGTCCAGCATCTTCAGCCACGTCAACCACTGCTGTCCTCCTTGCCCCCTCTCAACCATCCGCCACTCCGTCTCTCGCCTTGAGCAGTTCACGCTCATCTGCCCACAGTCAGGTGTCTGTCAAGGACATGTTTGAGCGTAAGAAGCCAATGTCAGAAAGTCACCCCCTTGCCCAGCGTCTGACAGCTGGCTTGTCTGAACTATTAGCCCGCCAGCTTTTACCATACAAGCTGGTGGAGTCTGAGGCGTTCAAAAAATTTGTGGCTATTGGGATACCGCAGTGGAAGGTACCCAGACAAAATTTCTTTGCACAAAAGGCAATCCCCAACCTGTACTCGATTGTGCAAAAGGAAGTAATGGCATGTCTGGCACACAGTGTTGGGGCAAGGGTCCATCTGACCACTGATACCTGGTCTGCAAAGCATGGTCAGGGCAGGTATATCACCTACACTGCGCATTGGGTAAGCCTGCTGATGGCTGCCAAGCATGGAATGCGTGGCTCTGCAGAGGAGTTGGTGACACCGCCACGACTTGCAGGCAGGCCTGCTGCCACCTCCTCTACTCCATCCTCTCCCATAACCTCCTCGGCTGAGTCGTCTTCTGCTGCTGCGTCTTGCTCCACATCAACGGAACCCCCCCAGCTCCCCAGGTACTATTCCACATCCCAGATACGGCAGTGTCACACCGTCTTGGGTTTGACTTGTTCGAAAGCAGAGAGTCACACCGGACAAGCACTGCTGTCCGCCCTGAACGCACAGGTGGAAAAGTGGCTGACTCCGCAGCAACTGGACATTGGCAAAGTGGTTTGTGACAATGGAACAAATTTGTTGGCAGCATTGAAGTTGGGCAAGATGACACATGTGCCGTGCATGGCACATGTGTGTAATCTGATCGTACAACGCTTTGTGCATAAGTACACAGGTTTACAGGACGTCCTGAAGCAGGCCAGGAAGGTGTGTGGCCATTTCAGGTGTTCCTACACGGCCATGGTGCACTTTGCAGATATCCAGCGGCGAAACAACATGCCAGTGAGGCGCTTGATTTGCGACACGTTTGCCACGTTACTGGACGCTCATGCGCAATGCCTGTAGGCTCATGCGTCCTTTTGAGGTGGTGACAAACCTAGTTAGTCGCACCGAAGGCACCATCAGCGATATCATACCATTTGTTTTCTTCCTGGAGTGTGCCCTGCGAAGAGTGCTGGATCAGGCCGTAGATGAGCGTGAAGAGGAAGAGGAAGAGTTGTGGTCACCATCACCACCAGAAACAGCCTTATCAGCATCGCTGGCTGGACGTGCGGCAACGCTGGAAGAGGATTGTGAGGAAGAGGAGTCAGAGGAGGAATGTGGCTTTGAGGAGGAGGAGGAAGTCCAACCACAACAGGCATCCCAGGGTGCTCGTTGTCACCTATCTGGTACCCGTGGTGTTGTACGTGGCTGGGGGGAAGAACATACCTTCATTGAGATCACTGAGGAGGAGGAACGGGAAATGAGTAGCTCGGCATCCAACCTTGTGCAAATGAGGTCTTTCATGCTGTCGTGCCTGTTGAGGGAGCCTCGTATAAAAAGGCTGAAGGAGAACGACCTGTACTGGGTGTCCACGCTACTAGACCCCCGGTATAAGCAGAAAGTGGCGGAAATGTTACCGAATTACAACAAGTCGGAAAGGATGCAGCATTTGCAAAATAAATTAAAAAGTATGCTTTACACAGCGTATAAGGGTGATGTCACAGCACAACGGGAATCCTCCCACGACCACGCCGGCAAGGACAGGATGCTTTAAAGACGTGTTGTTGATGGAGGACATGCAGAGCTTTTTAAGTCCTATGCATCGCCACAGCCCTTCAGGATCCACCCTCAGAGAACGACTCGACCGACAGGTGGCAGATATCAGGTGGCAGATATCTGCAGATATCGACACTCTGAGGAGCGATGAACCCCTTGACTACTGGGTGTGCAGGCTTGACCTGTGGCCTGAGCTATCCCAATTTGCGATAGAAGTTCTGGCCTGCCCCACTTCAAGTGTCCTGTCAGAAAGGACCTTCAGTGCAGCAGGAGGTATTGTCACTGAGAAGAGAAGTCGCCTAGGTCAAAAAAGTCTAGATTACCTCACCTTTATAAAGATAAATGAGGGATGGATCCCGAAGGGACTGACAGTGGGCGATACATTCGACTAAAAAAGGCCTGATGAGATGAGCTGCCTTGGGCTAAAAATGGTCCACACTCTGCTGTATTTTAGCTCTGAATGCCGGTTGACTTGCGTGACTTATCCGCCACCAACTAGGGTTCAAGCCGCAATGTTTTAGGGCACTTTCTGCCTGGGAAACAAACATCAAATGTTATGGCCGCTGCTACAGCAGCGGCTCCAACAATACCTAATTTTTCAGGCATGTGTACATGCCTAATTTTTCGTCCCTCTGGTGCTGCACTGTGGCTTCAAAAACCAAACCATAAAAAAGGCACATAACAGGGATTAAACTGATAGGAGTGGTGTGTTAAGTAGTACTATTCCTATCTGGTGGCACATTAGATTGCACGCGCAGTGCCCCAAATTTGAAGTAGGAGGACCGACCAAGCATCTTTTTCCATCTCCCGGTTCCTAAAATCGATGCCATATACACGTCCCCTGATAGGGCACCAGCTCGTAATTCTCTTTTTCACTTCACTAGGGACACTTTACTGCACTATGGGAACTTAGACCCACTCTTTGTCTTGCACACTGTTATTCCTAGCCAGCATCTGTGATGGGAAATCAGGCAGTCACCTAAACGTTTAGATTGAGCTTTAGCTTAGAACACCCTTGATTAGGGCTAGTTTAGAGGATTCTTCTTAGACCTCTCTGAGTCTTTATAGCCCTTCAACCTATCCAGCATTTCTGAAACTAGCTAAGAGAAAGGGTGTCTGTGTGTCTGTGATACATTTAACTTTATATCACCTTATTGACACTTTATCACTCCGGTCTCCATACTCTCTGCCTATACCCATCTATTTAGAGGGAATTTCCTTGCCCCTGCCAATATTATATAATAGGTAATAGTATTACCATTATTACACAATTAGGTCTCTGAGGACAGGTGTCAATCCATATCTGCCAAGTGACCCTATGTAGGGGGAACAGTCTCTATTCTGCTCTGTGTCAGTGTGTATCATGGTCTCTGAGGACAGGTGTCAATCCATACCTGCCAAGTGACCCTATGTAGGGGGAACAGTCTCTATTCTGCTCTGTGTCAGTGTGTATCATGATCTCTGAGGACAGGTGTCAATCCATATCTGCCAAGTGACCCTATGTAGGGGGAACAGTCCCTATTCTGCTCTGTGTCAGTGTGTATCAGGGATCCTTAGGACAGGTGTCAATCCATATCTGCCAAGTGACCCTATGTAGGGGGAACAGTCTTTATTCTGCTCTGTGTCAGTGTGTATCATGGTCTCTGAGGACAGGTGTCAATCCATATCTGCCAAGTGACCCTATGTAGGGGGAACAGTCTTTATTCTGCTCTGTGTCAGTGTGTATCATGGTCTCTGAGGACAGGTGTCAATCCATATCTGCCAAGTGACCCTATGTAGGGGGGGCAGTCTCTATTCTGCTCTGTGTCAGTGTGTATCAGGGGCTCTGAGGACAGGTGTCAATCCATATCTGCCAAGTGACCCTATGTAGGGGGAACAGTCTCTATTCTGCTCTGTGTCAGTGTGTATCATGGTCTCTGAGGACAGGTGTCAATCCATATCTGCCAAGTGACCCTATGTAGGGGGAACAGTCTCTATTCTGCTCTGTGTCAGTGTGTATCAGGGGCTCTGAGGACAAGTGTCAATCCATATCTGCCAAGTGACCCTATGTAGGGGGAACAGTCTCTATTCTGCTCTATGTCAGTGTGTATCATGGTCTCTGAGGACAGGTGTCAATCCATACCTGCCAAGTGACCCTATGTAGGGTGAACAGTCCTGTGGCAAACCTAGCCACTTCTGGAACACTGGACTTTACATGTCAAAAGGTTGTCTGTATTTTATGCTATGTTATGTATGTATTTTGCTGTGTTTTATGTGGCCATTGTAATTCGTATGCTAGCAGCCGTAAGCCACTAGCATTCAAGTACTTCGTTTCACGAACAGCGACTATCCGGGCTGTTCGTGAAACGAATATGGGCCCCCCTGATAGACCACACATTAAGGGACATTAACAATGTTGCAATCGGTAATTAAAGGCTTTCCTAGATGGCCGTCGTTCGACTACCGACCACGCGGCGGTTGGCCATCTTGGATCCTTTGTCTCTTCAGCGGTGTTTGGTCGTCGAGTGCCTGGAACTGAAAACGGCTACTCGATGACACGAACACTGCTAGACTTCCAGAGCGGTCGGGAGTTCCTGCTTAACCCTCAAAGTGAAGTGTCGTCTCATTATTGGGGGAGGATTTATTGTATGCTGTTCCAGTTTGACTGCTAGGAGTGTAAACCTATTCACATGGTTTTTCCTATTCGGCTGTATACAGCATTCATATGCTTGAGAGAATTCACATGTTTCTCCGGTTCGGTGATTGTGGTGCCTGCCAGGGTGCTTGGAGTCCTCAGGAAACGCTAGGAGCATCCTTTAACGGAGGTACCCAGTCGGGGTGCCCGTCGATCCGTTACAAGTCCCTATTCTGCTCTGTGTCACTGTGTATCAGGGTCTCTGAGGACAGATGTCAATCCATATGTCAGGTGTCAATCCATATCCATTGTGATTTAGGAATGTTATGTGATTTATGCACTTTATGGATTAAAACCAGACTCTGCATCATCCCCCTCCGGCATGCCACAGTCCAGGTGTTAGTCCCCTTGACACAACTTTTCCATCACTACCTGCTAACATACTTGAAGCGGAGGAGGTGCTTCTCCATGAAATTGATTGATTGTGTGGGCAAGTCAGGGAGATCTTGAACAACTTCATGTTTACTCGCATCACTCTGGACCACGCCAAGACCTCATGGCTCCAGACTACAGATAGATGCTGCAGTGTGAGGCCTTGCCCAGACATCCCCCGCAGTATTCTGTGGGCAGAGGGCATTGTTGCTGCCAGCAGCAGGATTGTGGGTCTAGGGAACCGCTTATATTATTGATTTTGTCAATATAGTAGTTACTTATTCACTGCTATCCTTGTCATACCCTTTTCTCCTTTTACAACTTTGTAGCTGTTCCTGTTCCCTGTGTTTAGGGATTGTTTGCTAACCTTTTTACCTACTATTGGACTTTTGTCTTTCTATACTAGGCTATTTTTAGCCAGGGTTGAGATTTACTTCCATTAGCTGGTAACAGCAATTAGGTAGGATCAGGCTGCCATTCATTATTGCTAATACCATATACATAGTTACATAGCTGAAAAGAGACTTACGTCCATCAAGTTTTTGTTGTTTTTTGCTGTTGATCCAAAAGAAGGCAAAAAAAAAACAGTTTGAAACACTTCAAATTTTGCAACAAGCTAGGAAGAAATTTCCTTCTTGACCCCAGAATGGCAGTCAGATTTATCCTTAAATCAAGCAGTTATTGCCACGGCAAGGATGTATAATTTATAATTACACCCTTGGAATATTATCCTTTAATGTAATTTGTGTAGTAAATAGCACAAATTACAGAGATGTTATTGCTGAGGTCAACAGGGGTTAAATCTTTTGAAGCTGGGACCCCTACAGTTGACAGTTTGCTCCCAGACTGTGTGTTGTCTAGTCCTTGGGGAAGAGGGATTATTATTACGCTGCCTGTGTTTTACCTGTTTTTTCCTGACTACCAGCGGAGATACCGTGATTAGACTGCTACTCCACTACAATGAGTAATTAGGACTTCTGTATTTTTGTTTTTATCTGTTGTTGGTGTAAATAATTTTTTATCATATATTGTTATATGCACTGTGACTATTCTTTGTTCAAAATAAACATTCATTTATTAAGTTCTGCCTTTGTCTGGTTAAGAATCACGTTACCTGAAGAGACTAGTTAGTATTTTTGTAATTCCTTAAATATTATACCAAGTAATATTTGGTGGGTTTTATTGTTGATTTACCTGGGGGACCAAGGCACCCCATTTATAAATTGTCTTGGTGGTGGCAGTGTTAAAATAGTAATAGTTATATTACTATGTTTAAGTGTGGGTGATGTTAAAAATTGGGGGGGGATTTTGTCATTATTTCCAGTCTAGTGAAGACAAATAGTGTACTTTACCCCTTTCACCACCACAACTACGTCACGCACACTCTTGGAGTAGGGTGCGTTCGTGACAAATTGGTGGTAGCAGTGGGATAATTAAAATGATTTTTCATCTTTTTGTACCAGATTTTAGTGTTGCTGGATTTGTTGGTTAATCCAGGCACTAAAAGAAATTGTGTCTCAATTTCCAAAGGCTGAACAACTCAACAGTCCCCCCCCCCTTCTCTGTTTTTTCTTTGCTATCTTTTATTTACCAAATAGAGTACCAGGCGCAATCCAAGGCAGCACTAGACCAGCTTTGCCAGGAGAGATCTATTCCCTGTCGGGGAAAAACAAAAGAGGAACTATTGCAAGCACTGGTGGACTATGTTATGCAACAAGCGGTGCAAAGTGATGCCTCAAACTATGCAGAGGAGATACCTGTAGCTTTTGTCCGTGATGTACCGATGTAAGAAATTATGACCCTCTTACAAGGATATTCTTTTAGGGAATGTGTGACAAATAAGACACAAACACAAGTGTATAATAAAATGTATTGTTAATATTAATTTAAGGATACTGTTAGATTTTAAAAGGGATATACACATTACACATTATAACCATAGTCAGTCCAAAACCAAAAGATACATAATACAAGGGCAATACTTAAACATTTCAATGGAGGTCTTCCCCTTGCGCCTTCATCTTGGGTAATCTGGGACAGACTATCAGTTCACCATGGCCCTGCTTGCTGTGCTGTCCTCTCCAAAGAGACAAAGAGAGAGAGAGAGAGCCTTCCTTGGATGTTGTCCTTTTAAAGACTGATTCTTGGAGTAATAAACTACAAGTCCCAGAATTCCTTTCCCCCCAAAAAAGTGGTTTATCCCGCCCTCTTTCTCCAGAGAGTTCCTTCTTTACACAAGTCTTTCCCTTTGATCTCTTCCCTCCAGCTATACTGTAACAATGTGAAAGAAGTGACTAGTTGGTTAGGTTTCTTGGTGGTTCGGACAGCTTGGGAAAACACACACTTCCATGGCTACACCTAGATGTTATTACTTTGGTCTTCTGACAACATACATTGAATACTGGAAGGATGTAAGCTTTTGTTTTAGCTGGATGTTGTAAAATGCAATTGAAAGCTTTGATCCTTATCACACTGTTTGTTATCATGTAAATGACCCCAACTTATGAAACCAGTCACATACAGAGAAAGTTATATACAATATTGCAGTTTGGCATATCATTTTCTTACAGTCCCCACCTAGAGGGCGAATGACTCAAAAAGAAAATGAGCCCTCTCAAAGAAATACAGTATTTGTATTATGTGTGTTTTAAATGATTATGTGTTTTACTGAGACACAAATGACTTGACAACCACATATATTTATAATTTAGGGTACTGCGAGGCATAATTTAGCCGAATCATTGAGGCACCTACAGTTATCATATTTCACCAATAATTTGAACTCCTTCAGCCATATTCTTAACCTTTCATTACCCTCATAGGCTCAGCATCACTGCAACCATTAGATTTCACTCCCATCACGCTCAGTTACCTGTGCCACCAGTACTGCTTCCACCACACTGTTCCTTTAACCCTGGCCTTGTTTACTTTGAGCTGTTAGGCCTCTGACCTCTGCCCACCATGACACCTGGTGTATTTTCACACCAACAGCAGTTCATTTGCTGTTCACTTACATAGTGTATTAAAGAGACCACACAAGGGAGAAACACAGTTTATTGTTTGGAGTGGGGATCTGTAATAGGTTAATAGGTTTTCGATAGGCCCTTGGCTTCCGGAAATGAAAAGATTCTTAGCACAGAAAGTGCGCAGTGTTACATTATGCAAATCACTAGTGGTTTGATTATCATCCTTGTCTCAGTATTACCGTCTGGATTCACAAGTGGTCATCTAAAACATTGTAAACACAAATGTGAGCAAAATGCAACCAGTATTAATGTATACTAAGGAATACGTCCTCATAACAGTATAAAATAATTTACTATAACCTTACTAAAACCATAAATATTTAACCCCTTGTGGATAACCAAATAGAGCAAATAGAAAATCATATATTGTCACTCACCCCACCTTGACCCAAGACAATACAAAATACACAAAATTGTCTAACTTGCCCATATTCTATACCCCACCTTGAGAGTATAAATTAAACAAAAACAAACAAACAAAGCATAACCACTATCATTCCATTGTTCACCCCATCTTGACTCAAGGCAATCTACCATATACCCTTTAGAGTGTTAAATAAAATAAAAAGCATAATAAAACAACAAAATCAAAGGAAATGGAGAGAGAGAAAAAAGTAGATTGAATGCTACCATCACCGTAAGTCATTGAACTGTATACATTGTAGATTGCAGCGTGCAATCTAAAGAAAACTGACAATGGTCTGTTGCCTTTCAAAGATAAAAATCAAAAATCAGCTTGAGGCTATTTTTGTTGGTAACCCAATGAAAAAAGACAAAAACAAAAATATGTAGTGTTGTGAACCAACAGACAGTTACACTATCACATCTCTCCAGTGTGATCAACGTATAAGCCTCACCGTGGCAACAATTCACCTAATCTAGAAATATATAAAATTAGTAATCCAGCATCAAAATACAAAAATAAAAATAAAACATAGCTGGCAGTGAAGGTGTGCTAAACTAACAAAAAACAAAAATAATTTGGAATTTGGACCACCTGACTGTAATGAATGAGTTTAGAGGCTTATCCTTAATATGAATAAATATATAAAAATACATATTAAGGTCCTCTATAAACTGGAACTGTATTTTTCCTGAAAGAAATAAACATATTAGATGATTGGTCTTCTCACCGGTCTATATTTTTCTTCCTTCACAATTGGCCTCATCTCCATATTTTTCTAAAAAACAAACTTTAAGGGAAAGTTAATAACACACAACTAGAATAGGTCATTCAAGAGAGACTGTATCTCTTATCAGATTCTTTATGTTAACCATCTCCTCCAATGTACTTAATTGTGCCTTTACACAATCCAGTTTTACAAGGAACTCATTTCGTTCACATGTTAGAGCAAGATTTTCTTCCTTTAATTGTCTATTGTGTGCTTTAAGCACATTGTAGGGAACCCAAGGGTCTGTGGGGGGTTTACTGTTGTTATCTCTTCTCTGTGATCTCCATCTAGTATTAATTTGATTATTTTTATTTCCCTGAGTCCATCTATCACACATGGGCCTTTCATGATGAATATGCACATCGGATTTACAGAATTTTTCAATATGTCCCATCCTACCACACCTAAAACATTTAATGGTTTTTATATGTGGGGGCTTTCTCTGATTGATATATCTGTGAGGTTGGGAACTTTGTAACATTGAAACTTATATTTACAAAGGTGTCCTGTGGGGACACAGTTAAACCAATTAACTCTCGAATATCTGGCAGTGTCCTGTTAAGTAATGCTTTCTTATATGCATATTCATTCTGATCAGCATGTGCTCCAGGTGGAACAGTCAGTTTGAAAAACACAAATTGTGGTGGAATCTCGGTAAAAATACATTTAGTAGGCCAAGATTACCACGTGGCATGTGTACGTGCATATGCTGACGTATCGGTCGGTTGGTTGCACGTGGCAAGATACGATCAGTAGTGTACGGAGCATGTGCGAGAATACAGGATGTAGTATTCCCCTCCTCCATTGTGCTGGACAAGCCATGCGGTCAAGCAGGAAGTTAGTTCTTATTTGTTATGATTGGTCAAGAGAATGTGCGGGTGGAGCTTAATATGGGAGGAGTTATGTGCCTATATAAGGAGCCTGCACTATTGTCCGGGGCTCAGAACCTGTTGTATTTTGGTGACATTAGTCCCTCTGAGTCCCGATCGGTGAACCGAATAAAGAATCTCTTCCTTCCTGAAGAAACCTGTGTCCATCTCTCTGTGCTTGGCTTCCGTCAGTTTCTCCGGTATCATTTGGTGCATTGGCCGGGAAGCTCATCGTTCAACGGTAGCTGAGAAGCAGAGGCGTGAGACGGTCTATCTTTGCCCACGTTCTCTACGGCTGCACCCCTGAACTTCTGCGTGGACCTCCCTTCGTCTCGGCGCCACTGGTCTGTTGTCCAGGAGATCATCGGCCTCTACGTAGTAAGTGCTGGGGTGTCCCCGTCGATGAGTGTGAACTCAGGTTCAGGAACGAGGAGGTAAGACGACCGCTGTTTTAGACGGCGGACCCACTAGGGGTATACCGATTGTGCGGTAGGCCCATAAGGGGTTAAATCTGTGTATGGAATCTGCCCCCTCTGTCGGAGGGAAGGAGCGAAGGCGCACCGCTCAATCGAACGCTCTTTAGTAAGACCGTTTGATTTGGTTTGGAGTCAGGCGGGGTTCTGTGTAAATAGCCCTAGCCGGACACCGGTGTCTTGTCTAGACTAGCGTTCTAGGGTGTACAATTTGTTCGCTAGGTCGGAGGGACCGGGAGACTAAGCGGTGTCTGTGTAAATTCGGTCCGCTAGCTCTCAACCTATCTTGGCTAAGTGGGAAGGCGTGTAAATTTGGAACCCACTAGACTATTGATAGAGTAGAAAGACTAAAAGGGTTCTGTTGTAAATTCCGCCCTCTAGTTCGCTATATGTGGTGCTTGGGCAGTGTGGCTAACCAAAACGGATGTAGATAGTTTTAGGTAGTCCATCAAGGTACTGGCCAATAGATTAGTTGGGATTGTATATGTGATAAAGATTGTTTAGTAACGTGTATATCTTGCTAGATAGCGTGAGCTCTGCCGTCTAGCGAGAGTGTTAATAGTGTGTTGCTGTATTATAGTGCACGGTACCATAACCCTGTATATTTACTGATACTGTATATAAGTACTAATAATTGTCGTCTATTGCATGTTTAACACCATAACCACTAATAATTGTATTGTGACCTTAAATTGTACTTTGACCTATGCTAACCGTACTGTAACTGCTGTTTGTAAAAGACGATGTTACTGGGGTGTGTTATAGACGGGTAATTCATATATAGAGAATTATAGCGTGGGTGACGGTATAGTTTCGCCAAAGGGCATAATATTGATTACTTAGTGACTGGTGTAACAGCTGTGTGTGTACGGGAATTCCCTGAGTGTTTTTATTGTGTTATTGTGTACGTTTCATTTGGTAACTGTACCACGTGGTGCTGTTGCCGGAAGAAACGGGTGTGACTGTTGAATAGAGCGTGTGTATAGCATTCGTTGTCAACGACGCTCCATTGATAAGTATGGGCGCGTCGGAGTCGACGATTTTGGATCCCTTAGGTTGTATGGTAAAGAATTTTAAAAAGGGATTCACAGTATGTGATTTTGGGGTTAAAATGTCTCCTGCCCGTTTGATCACTTTGTGCACTAGGGAATGGCCTACTTTGGTTGCGGCATGGCCGCCACGTGGCAGTTTGGATCCAAATCTGGTACAGCGTGTACACGTGGCTGTATCAGGTAGGCCTGAACTTTACGGACAGTTTCCATACATTGATTGTTGGAGGCAGGCCGTAAACGACTTGCCAAGATGGGTCCGGATATGCCACGAGGAGCAATGTCGCTTCATGGTGGCCAGGACTTGTTTGTCCACTAGGACCACGGTTAAGCCCATTTTGGACACGCCCCCTGAGTCCGAGAACCCTATGCCGCCCCCTTATTTCCCTATAGAGGAAGGTGATACAAGTACAGGAAGTTCCACACCCCCTCACCCATCTACTTCCTCCTCTAGCTCAGAATCCACCCCACGTCGGAATAAACCTCCCCTTCCGACACCAGCCCCCGTTAAGTCCATCTATTCCGATTTGGCGCCATTTCAAGCTTCCGGTCAGGCTTCCTCTAGCCCGGCCCGGAATATTTTATTCACCGGCCTTCCCCATGATGAAGCTTCTCTATCCCCACGCATTATTACCCCCCGACCGGAACCCCTAACCGACGCCCCTCCACGAAGCCCTATACTAACCCGACAACTGACCGGTACCCAACAACCCAAACATTACCAGATGCCTCTTCGTTTGAATCCTGGGTCAGCCTATCTTAATGCTTTAGGTCAAATGGTATATGCTGACCCAGTCTTCGTATATGTCCCGTTCACGACTACCGATCTCTTGAATTGGAAGACCCACAATTCCTTGTATACTGAAAAGCCACAAGCCATGACCGACCTGTTCACCTCGATAGTCCAGACGCATAATCCAACTTGGGCTGATTGCCAGCAATTATTAATGACATTGTTCAATAACGAGGAGAGGACTAGGATTAACCAAGCGGCCATTAAAGCGCTGGAGGAAGAAGCCCGTACTTTAAACCAAGCAAATCCAGCAGCATGGGCCGCAACTCATTATCCTAATACCGATCCCGACTGGAATGTTAATGGCGCAGATATGGTTCGACTAAAAGCCTATAGAGACGCTATAATTGCTGGCATGAAAGCCAGAGGGAAGAAAGCCATAAATATGTCGAAGACAGTTGAGGTGATTCAGAAAAGTGATGAAGCGCCCAGTGTCTTTTATGACCGATTTACCGCTTGTATACCCCTTTTAATCCGGAAGACACTGATAATTCCCGAATGGTAAACTCTGCCTTTGTCAGCCAAGCTTATGGAGATATTAAGCGCAAGCTACAGAAGTTAGAAGGGTTTGCAGGAATGTCCATTACCCAACTAATGGAGGTAGCGAATAAGGTGTATATGAATAGGGAATCAGAAAGTAAGAAAGAGGAAGAGCGCAAGATGCGTAAAAAGGCGGATATGCTAGCGGTAGCGATCGCAGGCGTAGATAGACGGGGCCCAGATAGAGGCGATAGTAGGTGGAATAGGGAGCCCCTGAGTAGGAATCAGTGCGCGTATTGCAGAGAAGAAGGGCATTGGAGAAGCGAGTGTCCGAAAAGAGAGCAATACGAGAGAGACCCACCCAGGGCAGGTTATGGAAACTTTAGAGGCAGAGCGAGAGGTAGAGGAGGTCCCGGAGGGAGTAATAGTGGTAACAGAGGAAGTGTAAGAGAAGATAGATACTATCCCGCAGCGCAAAGGTCCCGCGATAGAGAAGATAGGGACTTTGTAGGATTGGCTGACACGGTCATGGAGAGCTATTGATACCGACCGGGCTCCATCCCCCTTGGTCGAGTGGAGCCTATGGTCGATGTATCAATAGGGGGAAAAAGGAGTGCATTCATGATCGACACTGGTGCTGAACATTCGGTGGTGACTGACCTAGTTGCTCCTCCATCTGGAAGAACTATTACCGTAATAGGAGCAACTGGAAGAAGTGCTGCAAAACCGGTTCTTAAAAGTCGACTCTGTACATTGGGAGGCCACGTAGTAAAACATCAATTCCTTTACATGCCTGAGTGTCCAGTCCAATTGTTGGGACGTGATATGCTATCCAAATTACAAGCGCAGATTACGTTCCTACCAAACGGAACAACATCCTTAAAGTTTAATGGACCTTCAGGTATTATGACATTATCCGTACCAAAGGAAGAAGAGTGGCGACTTTATACAGCGTTGACTAGCCAAAACCCTAGGATTGATGAATCCTTATTCAACATACCAGGAGTTTGGGCAGAGAACAACCCACCAGGACTGGCCCGCAATATTCCACCTATTAAAATCGAACTAAAACTTGGGGTTTATCCAGTAAGCCTACGACAATATCACATCCCGCAGAAGGCTAAGAAGAACATTCAATCTTATCTGGATAAGTTCATACGGTATGGTATCCTAAAATTCTGTACTTCCCCCTGGAACACCCCATTGCTGCCTGTTCAAAAGCCCGGTACAGATGAGTATCGCCCTGTGCAGGACTTGAGAGCAGTCAATGATGCGGTTGTTAGTATACACCCAGTTGTGCCCAATCCGTATAACCTGCTTGCTTTAATTCCAGGCGGGGCTACCTATTTTACAGTCTTAGACCTCAAAGATGCCTTCTTTTGCCTCCGAATTGCCGCAGAAAGCCAATGTATCTTTGCTTTTCAATGGGAAAATGCTGTAACGGGCTCAAAACGCCAGATGACTTGGACAAGACTTCCCCAAGGGTTTAAAAATTCACCTACCCTATTTGGTTCAGCTCTAAGTCAAGATCCACTGGATTTCGAGTCCATCCCAGGAGAGTGTGTATTGTTACAATATGTAGATGACTTGTTGATAGCCGCAGTCACAAGGGAAATATGTCAGCAAGCAACGCACGATCTACTACACATTCTCTGGAAGGCAGGATACAAGGTGTCTAGGAAGAAGGCTCAGTTGTGTCTACCAACTGTCAAATATCTGGGATTCCATATCTCTGAAGGTCAAAGAATAATGGGGCCAGAGAGAAAAGAAGCTGTGTGCCAAATACCAACACCCAAGAATAGAAGACAAGTGCGAGAATTCTTGGGGGCAGCAGGCTTCTGTAGGATATGGATTCCCAGTTATGCGATATTGGCAAAACCTTTGTATGCAGCTATCAAGGGTACAGAACACGACCCCTTCTTATGGACTCAAGAACAGCAAACGGCATTTGAAGATGTGAAGAAGGCTTTGATGAGTGCCCCAGCATTAGGTCTACCTGATCACACACGACCATTCTACCTGTATGTACACGAGCAAAGAAAAATGGCTGTGGGAGTATTGACACAGTACTTGGGATCATGGCAAAGACCTGTTGCCTATATGTCTAAGCAACTGGACGCAGTGGCCAGCGGACTACCACCTTGTCTAAGAGCCGTAGCTGCAGCCGCCCTGCTGGTAGCTGAAGCCGATAAACTCACTCTGGGTCAAGAACTTTATGTACGAGTTCCACATGCAGTACAGACGTTGTTGGATTACAAAGGAAATCATTGGTTTAGTAACAGCCGTATGACCAAGTATCAAGCAATGTTGTGTGAAAACCCAAGAGTGCATTTAGAGACTGTAAATACCTTAAATCCAGCTACCCTTCTGCCGCAACCTACTGAAAGTCAACACGATTGTTTGGAAGTGATGGATGAAGTATTTTCAAGTAGACCAGATCTTCGTGATTTTCCCATCAAGAACCCCGATGTCCAATATTATACAGATGGTAGCAGTTATGTGAAAGAAGGGATTCGCTATGCAGGATACGCAGTAACAACGATAGATAAGGTGATAGAAGCTCAGCCACTGTCAAAAGGAACATCAGCACAAAAGGCAGAATTGATAGCACTGACACGAGCGTTACAATTGGCTGAAGGTTTAAGAGTAAACATCTACACGGACTCCAAGTATGCGTTTTTAACCACTCATGCCCACGGAGTTTTGTATAAAGAAAGAGGACTATTGAATTCAGAGGGCAAAGAAATCAAGTACGCAGCTGAAATACTACAACTATTGGAAGCAGTATGGGAACCGAAAGAAGTCGGTATTATACATTGTCGAGCGCATCTGAGAGGAGATGGTGATGTAACCAAAGGAAATCGGATGGCAGATAGTGCAGCCAAGCGTGCCGCTGAATCAGGAAGACAGGAATATGTGGAACATATAGCTGCTCTTATTCCAACTCCACTGTCTCAATGGACTCCGGTTTATACAGCTCAAGAAGAAGAGTGGTTAAAGACTGAACCTGGAAGGTATTTGGAGAACAAATGGTATCAGTTAGAAGATGGGAGAATAGTTATTCCAGCATCACTAGCGGTAGAAATCGTCCAAAACTATCATAACGGGACGCATTCTGGAAGAGATAGTACAGAAGAATCTCTCAGAAAACATTTCTACATACCAAGATTGTCCAACTTAACCCAAGCCATTGTACGAAGATGTGTAACGTGTGCTAAAAATAATGCAAGGCAAGGACCAGTAAAGCCACCAGGAGTTCAGTTTATGGGGGGACTCCCTATGTCCGATCTACAAATTGACTATACAGTAATGCCTAAATCTGGTGGACATCACTACCTACTAGTAGTTGTGTGCACCTATTCAGGCTGGGTAGAAGCATGTCCTACTCGTACAGAGAAAGCAGGAGAAGTTGTGAGATTCCTGCTACGAGAAATAATACCCCGATATGGACTACCCTGCTCTATAGGATCGGACAATGGTCCAGCTTTTGTTCATCAGTGCCTACAACAACTGACTCATATGCTTGGTATAAAGTGGAGACTTCATACGGCATATAGACCTCAGAGTTCTGATAAGGTAGAGAGAATGAATAGAACTATTAAGAATCAGTTGGCAAAGATGTGTCAGGAAACCCAACTTAAGTGGAACGTCCTTTTGCCTATAGCTCTGTTGCGAATTCGCAGTAAACCTAGCAGAAGGATGGGTCTCGCTCCTTTTGAAATCATGTATGGGCGTCCACCTCCCGTACTTGGTAACTTAAGGGGGGATTTGAGTCAGTTGGGAGAAGGAATTACCCGGCAGCAGGTTGTAGAGTTGGGTAAGACTATGGAGGAGGTACAGAAATGGGTACAAGATAGATTACCTGTGAATATTTATCCCCCAGTTCATAGTTACCACCCTGGAGACCAAGTGTGGATTAAAGAGTGGAATAATGTACCGTTAGGGCCCAAGTGGAGAGGTCCTTATGTTGTTCTTTTGTCTACCCCTACAGCGATAAAAGTGGCTGAAGTGACTCCGTGGATTCATCACTCGAGGGTTAAACCAGCAGCGGTCGATTCTTGGCAAGCTACAGCAGATCCAGAGAATCCCTGCAAGATCCGGTTAAAGCGCACGACTCAGTCGGAGTGACCTTGTGGATTACAAATTTTATTGTTTCAGAGATTGGTAAGTGAGTGTTGAGACGGCCATAATAAAGCCTGTCTGCTCACCAACGAGTGATCTAAAAGCCAGGAAAGTCTCAAAGGGACCCCTGTGAAGACGAGCAGAACTCCATTCCCTGCAGCCCTTCCATCCTGGAAGCTGAGGTGCCAAAGCACGGACGAAGACTGAGGATGCCGACGAAAGATGTGCTTATGATAATGTTTATTTATATGTATTTTTATATTCAGGAAGTTAGAGGTACCGACACACCTAGCTGTGAGGTATGCATTAGGACTACAAGAACAGGTAACCATATTTCCCAGACCCTAATTTGGCATTCGCAATATGAGTGTAAAGGTGATGTGTCTAGGTGTATATACTTAAATGTAGAGTATAGTGTATGCCATTTAGGGATAGGAGAACCTAAGTGCTTCAATCCGGAGTATCAACCCCGTACAATTTGGTTGACTCTCAGGAATGGAGATCCTCAGGGGACCCTAATAAACAAAACGGTGTTAGAATCCGTACATTCTTCAGGTATTCTACTTTTTGATGCATGTAAAGCAATATCAAGTGGTAGGAAGCCGTGGAATGTATGTGGGGATCTTAAATGGGAGAGAACGTATGGGTCTAATGATAAATATATTTGTCCCAGCAGTAAAAATAAGTATGTGAGTCCTAGATGCCCAAATAGAGAATATAATTTTTGCCCATTTTGCTCTTGTGTGGGGTGGGCAACTTGGGGACAGACAGCGGACAAGGACATGATTGTGACTACGTTGCCTACCAATCCATACTGTAAGTCTATGAAATGTAATCCAGTCCATATTCTTATAAACAATCCTGACCAATTCTTAGATAGATATGGTAATTTATTTGGGTTTCAAATATACGGGACGGGTTTAGACCCTGGGACAGTATTGTTTATAGGGATAGAGACCGATACGGTAACCTCCCAAACTCATCAGGTATTCCACTCGTTTTATGAAGAGATGAGTATAGATAATAAGATCCCCCATAACGCTAAAAACCTGTTCATAGATTTAGCCGAAAGTATTGCCGGTAGTCTTAATGTTACCAACTGCTATGTGTGTGGAGGTACTAACATGGGAGACCAATGGCCTTGGGAAGCAAAGGAGGTAATGTCCGGTTCTGAGGCAGTTGAACAATTAATATCCTCACAAGCCGATTATCAGATGAGAGTTAGAGGTAAATCTGAGTGGAGATTAAAGACCTCCATAAAGGACGTATGGTTTGATTTATCCATCACATCTAGTTGGAAAGCCCCAGCAAATTTGTACTGGATCTGTGGTAAGAAGGCCTATTCGGAGTTGCCACAGGACTGGGAAGGGGCATGTGTGTTAGGTATGCTCAAACCATCTTTCTTCTTGTTACCCATTGAAACAGGTGAGACTTTGGGTGTTAAAGTGTATGATGTGAATCATAGGAAGAAAAGGGGACCCATAGAGATAGGCGCCTGGGAAGATAATGAATGGCCTCCCCAGCGTATTATAGATTACTATGGGCCAGCCACGTGGGCAGAGGATGGTACCTTCGGATATAGAACCCCAATTTATATGCTCAACCGCATTATAAGATTACAGGCGGTGGTTGAGATTATTACTAATGAGACCTCACAAGCGCTCAATCTTCTAGCTAAACATAATACCAAGATGAGGACAGCAGTGTACCAAAATAGATTAGCCTTGGATTACCTATTAGCAGTAGAGGGAGGTGTATGTGGGAAGTTTAACCTGAGCAATTACTGTCTTCAAATAGATGACGAAGGGCAAGCAATAGCTGAGCTTACTAGCCATATGGTTAAACTAGCTGTAGCGGATTGGTACCGGGCTGTCCTACAACATGTATGGGAATAATTGTATTCGGTCATATTGCTGGTTTAATGTGTGTGAACATGCATGGGAATAATTGTATTCGGTTATATTGCTGGTTTAATGTGTGTGAATTACTGTATTCCTCTGGTTGTTCGGTAGAAACATTCGAATAAAACAAGGGAATGAAACTACCGAACAACCAGACCACCCTGTGTAAAGTGTGCTTTCAATTACCGTTTGCAACAATGTTGCAAACGGGTAATTACCTATTCGTACAGTGTGGTCTTTGTTCTCTGGGTGGCCGCCATTCGGGATACGAACACGTGGCGGCGGCCATCTTAAACTGCCGAACAGCGGTGTTTTGCCGTCGAGTGTCTGGAACTGAAATCGGACACTTGACTAGGCAAACACCGCTGAGACCTCCAGACTCCCAGTACTTCGTGGGGAAACTACCGAACGGCCCGCCATTCGGTAGAAAGAACCCCACGAACTAGGGGATTCATCCGAATCCTCGTCAGGCTACTTAACATCAATAATTCGCCTGTTTGTATTCCCCTGTCTGTGACCGACCACAGGGCCACAATACATGGAACTGTTTTCGGACACTTTTTCCCAGCGGTCGGTCAAAACTACACCTTGCCATAACTCCCGAACCCCTGGTCCGATCTGGGTGATTTTTGAGTATGTTGCTCGCCCAGATCAGGGCTACCAGGGGATACCATTCTTAAAGGGGTACCCCTATGTTTAGGGGTACATCCAGAAACTGTGGGAATTCGTGTACAGTATAAGGGGATTATGATGCTAGAGGAGGGGAGTAGATGTGTGGGAGGTTACTGTTCACCGATTGGACAATGTATTAATTGATAGAACCTCCTCCCTTGCATGGGAGAGGGCTTTATAAGGCACTGTGGAATAAAGCTTGTCAGTTCTGCTCCTGAAACTGTGTGTCGTCCAGTTATTGGGATTGCGATGGGGATACTGCTGTATGATTTTACCTGCTAGAAACCTTGCCTGTGGACTTATCATCACCTTGTTCCTGAGCCTCACGGGGATCGCTAGTGGAGAATAGCTGTGGAAGATCGGCTCTCCGCTACACTAGCGCATGTGCCTACTCAGGTATGGAAAGGGTATAATCCAAGTAGTTGGTTTGGTAACTGGTATGAGCAGTTTGGAGGGCTTAAGGCATTGGTAGGCGGAGTCATACTGATTTTAATGTTGTGTCTACTCCTGCCATGTCTTATTCCCTTAGTAGTTAGGTCTGTGCAAAGCCTGATAGAAAATATAGCAGAAAGAAAGGCTGCAGCACAGATAATGGCTATATATAAATATAAGGCTCTAGATCAGGGAGAACCAATGCAGGAAGAGGAGTGTTGAGGGATTCACATCATAGGAAAAGTCTGGTCTGGTTCATGGTAACCTGAGGTGTATGCAAACCAAGGTTAAGTGATGCCTCAAGTAATTGTGAAATATCAAGAGGCATCAAAGGGGGGAATGTGGTGGAATCTCGGTAAAAATAAATTTAGTAGGCCGAGATTACCACGTGGCATGTGTACGTGCATATGCTGACGTATCGGTCGGTTGGTTGCACGTGGCAAGATACGATCAGTAGTGTACGGAGCATATGCGAGAATACAGGATGTAGTATTCCCCTCCTCCATTGTGCTGGACAAGCCATGCGGTCAAGCAGGAAGTTAGTTCTTATTTGTTATGATTGGTCAAGAGAATGTGCGGGTGGAGCTTAATATGGGAGGAGTTATGTGCCTATATAAGGAGCCTGCACTATTGTCCGGGGCTCAGAACCTGTTGTATTTTGGTGACATTAGTCCCTCTGAGTCCCGATCGGTGAACCGAATAAAGAATCTCTTCCTTCCTGAAGAAACCTGTGTCCATCTCTCTGTGCTTGGCTTCCGTCAGTTTCTCCGGTATCAAAATAACCTATTTACAAACCCTTGAACAGACTCCCCTCTCTGCTGAGCACAATAACCAAAAGCAAAATGATGATTTATTTCCTCTAGACCAAGAACGTTTAATAACTCTTTGATAAGTTGTTGCTTGGTTCTAGGTTCTATAAAAATCTCATGTGGCAGACTTGCTCTTAGTGACTGGTCTGTACTAGCAAGTATAACATCAAAAATATCCAATTCATTTAAGTTCCTGTGTATTTTTTCAAATTGATCAATTTTTAACATTACATCTACTGGATCATCATCCAAGCTTATACATCCCAGTTGTTTGCTCAGTGCAATAACCTCTGTACGTTTTAAGGAATGGGTAGTTTTATGTAATACATGTCCCTGTGCATCCACCATGTGCTCTGTAGAGACTGGTGCCATTTTAGCAGGAATACTGCACTCACAACCTCTTTCATTATTATTAAACACCTCCACCTTTGTTGCACACAAATCTCCACAATTGGTTTTCAGCCCATATTTTGTAGCAGCAAAACCATTTCTTTTTCTTAGTTTTAAATCATCAATTTCTTCAAGGCAGGCAGAATGAACAGCCTATTTCTGGCTACTGGAAGCAAGGATTCTAATAGCACCCTCTGCATCCTTCAGCCTTTCTACAAGCTGCACATTACTACTGCGCAATTCCTCATTTTCAAGACACATTTGCTGACTACCTACACACAAAGCAGCAGCATTTTGCGCAGACAGTTTAAATGCTTCCACATCATTCTTTAAACTCAAAACATCTGCCTCTAATTTCTCTTTCTGCCTATTTAAAGATTTATACTTCTCCACAATCCAACGCGCAGCATAAATCAAAGCAATTTTACCACTAGATTTGGACAATTTCTTTTCAATAATTGCCCTGGCCACATAATCCTGAGCATTAAGCCACGGATCTAATGCACCATCCATACATTTAATTATTGCTTCTGGATTAGATACCTTAGCAATCTTTTTCAATAAATTCTCCATCATTGACAAAGCATAATTCACTGAAATGTCTATACACAATATCTGAACAGTATCCAAAAGTAAATATACAATCTATACAATTATGAATATGCTTAAAAGTCACACGAAATCCCTCCTACCTCGGCGAGCCAATTTGTAAGAAATTATGACCCTCTTACAAGGATATTCTTTTAGGGAATGTGTGACAAATAAGACACAAACACAAGTGTATAATAAAATGTATTGTTAATATTAATTTAAGGATACTGTTAGATTTTAAAAGGGATATACACATTACACATTATAACCATAGTCAGTCCAAAACCAAAAGATACATAATACAAGGGCAATACTTAAACATTTCAATGGAGGTCTTCCCCTTGCGCCTTCATCTTGGGTAATCTGGGACAGACTATCAGTTCACCATGGCCCTGCTTGCTGTGCTGTCCTCTCCAAAGAGACAAAGAGAGAGAGAGAGAGCCTTCCTTGGATGTTGTCCTTTTAAAGACTGATTCTTGGAGTAATAAACTACAAGTCCCAGAATTCCTTTCCCCCCCCAAAAAGTGGTTTATCCCGCCCTCTTTCTCCAGAGAGTTCCTTCTTTACACAAGTCTTTCCCTTTGATCTCTTCCCTCCAGCTATACTGTAACAATGTGAAAGAAGTGACTAGTTGGTTAGGTTTCTTGGTGGTTTGGACAGCTTGGGAAAACACACACTTCCATGGCTACACCTAGATGTTAATTACTTTGGTCTTCTGATAACATACATTGAATACTGGAAGGATGTAAGCTTTTGTTTTAGCTGGATGTTGTAAAATGCAATTGAAAGCTTTGATCCTTATCACACTGTTTGTTATCATGTAAATGACCCCAACTTATGAAACCAGTCACATACAGAGAAAGTTATATACAATATTGCAGTTTGGCATATCAATTTCTTACACTGAGATCTGGAGATCCTTTGGATTGCTACTTACAAACGATGTTAAAATATGTGGAATCAGCAAAACCAAAGACTACAGCTTATCCTTCAATATCAGGAGGCTGAGAGAGAGAGAGAGAGAGAGGCTGCTGAGCGCCAAGTTGAGAGAGAGAGAGAGGCTGCTGAGCACCAAGCTGAGAGAGAGAGAGAGAGATAGAGGCTGCTGAGCGCCAAGCTGAGAGGGAGAGAGAGGCTGCTGAGAGGGAGAGAGAGGCTGCTGAGAGGGAGAGAGAGGCTGCTGAGAGGGAGAGAGAGGCTGCAGAGCGGCAGGCTGAGAGAGAGGCCGCGGAGCGACAAGCTGCCAGAGACCATGAGCTAAAAATGGTTGAGTGCCTCACTTATAAGTATTAATTCCAGAGACTCTTCTGCACCCAAACCACGTGCAGAGAATTTTCCAACTTTGGACAAAGATGGTGATTTGGATGTTTTCCTGCGCAGTTTTGAAAAAGTTTGCAGGCAGTACCAGCTACCAAAGGACCAGTGGGCAAAATACCTCACCCCTGGTCTCAGAGGTCCTGCACTGGAAGCATTTGCTGCGCTTCCAGCAGAATTTGACCAGGACTATGATGTGATTAAGGCTGCCTTGCAAAAACAGTACAACCTTACTCCTGAGGTGTACCGAAAGAAATTCAGGACTTTGCAAAAGCATCCCACAGAAAGTTATGCAGCAGTTGTGGGGCACCTGGCGACAGCATTCCGACAGTGGACTACAAGGCTGGAGATTACCACTTTGGAAAGTTTGCAAGACTTGTTAATAAAAGAACAGTTTTTGCAGCTCTGCCCAGCCGATGTACAGGAATGGTTGCTGGACCGGAACCACAAAACGGCATTGGCGGCGGGTGAGCTGGCAGATTTCCACACTGCCAATCGAGCAACAGTGGACCGGAGCAGAGGTTTTGCCAAGGGAACATCCAGCTGGAGGACCACACCACCATGACTCCCCATCACCAGGCCTAGCGGTTCATATTTTGTTTCAGCTCCTACCTTAGGGAGAGGGGGAGCTAGTGCCATGTCTGCGCAAGGAGATAGTCACAGAATGGGGCACTTGAGTAATACCTGCCCAGAGAAAAGGAGGCCAGCACCCTCATCCGGAGGGGTTCATCCTGCAAGAGCCCCATCTTCTGTGTTGTTCGTGACCAAGTCAGAGGGCAACAACAATGTGAACCTGCAGCCTTTTACAGTGGGAGAGAAGGTAACTGTGGGACTCAGGGACATTGGGGCAGATGTGACTCTTGTGCGTCCAGAGCTAGTGCGTAGAGATGTCGCAAACATAAAATTTTCTGTTCGCAAACGGCGAACCGGGCGAACCGCCATAGACTTCAATAGGCAGGCGAATTTTAAAACCCACAGGGACTCTTTCTGGCCACAATAGTCAGGTATGATGTTGTATCAGTCAGGTAGTGTAAGGTTACGCCCGCTTCACGGTGACAGACCAAACTCCCCGTTTAACGCACCGCAAACAACCGCAAACAGTCGATTTGCATAACCGCAAACTCCCCATTTGCACAAGGTTGGATACCAAGCTAGCCATGTCCCGTTCCTTGTCCTCACTGATGTCATTGAAGGTCTCTTCCTCCACCCTGCCACGTACAACACCAAGGGTCCACGAAAGGTGACAACAAGCCCCCTGGGATGCCTGCTGTGTTTGGTCTTCCACCTCCTCAAAGCCACCTTCCTCATCTGACTCCTCTTCTTCAGACTCCTCTCTCTGCGTTATTATAAGGTGTGTTAAATAGTACTATTCCTATCAGTTTAATCCCTGTTACGTCCCCCTCATCAGGCCTTTTTTAGTCGAATGTATCGCCCACTGTCAGTCCCTTCGGGATCCATCCCTCATTCAACTTAATAAAGGTGAGGTAATCTAGATTTTTTTGACGTAGGCGACTTCTCTTCTCAGTGACAATACCTCCTGCTGCACTGAAGGTCCTTTCTGACAGGACACTTGAAGCGGGGCAGGCCAGAAGTTCTATCGCAAATTGGGATAGCTCAGGCCACAGGTCAAGCCTGCACACCCAGTAGTCAAGGGGTTCATCGCTCCTCAGAGTGTCGATATCTGCAGTTAAGGCGAGGTGGTCTGCTACCTGTCGGTCGAGTCGTTCTCTGAGGGTGGATCCTGAAGGGCTGTGGCGATGCGTAGGACTTAAAAAGCTCTGCATGTCCTCCATCAACAACACGTCTTTAAAGCATCCTGTCCTTGCCGGCGTGGTCGTGGGAGGAGGAGGATAACTTTCACCTCTTCCCCTGTTAGATTCCCGTTGTGCTGTGACATCACCCTTATATGCTGTGTAAAGCATACTTTTTAATTTATTTTGGAACTGCTGCATCCTTTCCGACTTGCGGTAATTCGGTAACATTTCGGCACTTTCTGCTTATACCGGGGGTCTAGTAGCGTGGATACCCAGTACAGGTCGTTCTCCTTCAGCCTTTTTATACGAGGGTCCCTTAACAGGCACGACATCATGAAAGACCCCATTTGCACAAGGTTGTATGCCGAGCTACTCATGTCCCGTTCCTCGTCCTCAGTAATCTCACTGAAGGTATGTTCTTCCCCCCAGCCACGTACAACACCACGGGTACCAGATAGGTGACAACGAGCACCCTGGGATGCCTGTTGTGGTTGGTCTTCCTCCTCCTCCTCAAAGCCACATTCCTCCTCTGATTCCTCTTCCTCACAATCCTCTCACAGCATTGCCGCAGGTCCAGCAAGCGATGCTGATAAGGTTGTTTCTGGTGGTGATGGTGACCACAACTCTTCCTCTTCACGCTCATCTACGGCCTGATCCAGCACTCTTCGCAGGGCGTGCTCCAGGAAGAAAACAAATGGTATGATGTCGCTGATGGTGCCTTCGGTGCGACTGACTAGGTTTGTCACCTCCTCAAAAGGACGCATGAGCCTACAGGCATTGCGCATGAGCGTCCAGTAACGTGGCAAAAAAATTCCCAGCTCCGCAGAGGCTGTCCTAGCACCCCGGTCACACAAATAGTCATTAACGGCTTTTTCTTGTTGGAGCAGGCGGTCGAACATTAGGAGTGTTGAATTCCAACGTGTCGTGCTGTCGCAAATCAAGCGCCTCACTGGCATGTTGTTTCGCCGCTGGATATCTGAAAAGTGCGCCATGGCCGTGTAGAAACGCCTGAAATGGCCACACACCTTCCTGGCCTGCTTCAAGATGTCCTGTAAGCCTGGGTACTTATGCACAAAGCGTTGTACGATCAGATTACACACATGTGCCATGCACGGCACATGTGTCAACATGCCCAAATTCAATGCCGCCAACAAATTTCTTCCGTTGTCACAAACCACTTTGCCGATCTCCAGTTGGTGCGGAGTCAGCCACTGATCCACCTGTGCATTCAGGGCGGACAGGAGTGATGGTCCGGTGTGACTCTCTTCTTTCAGGCAAGTCAACCCCAAGACGGCGTGACACTGCCGTATCTGGGATGTGGAATAGTACCTGGGGAGCTGGGGGGGGGGGGGGGGGGTGTCATTGATGTGGAGCAAGACGCAGCAGCAGAAGAGGACTCAGCCGAGGAGGTTATGGAAGAGGATGGAGTAGGAGGAGTAGAGGATGTGGCAGCAGGCCTGCCTGCAAGTCGTGGCGGTGTCACCAACTCCTCTGCAGAGCAACGCATTCCATGCTTGGCAGCCCTCAGCAGGTTTACCCAATGCGCAGTGTAGGTGATATACCTGCCCTGACCATGCTTTGCAGACTAGGTATCAGTGGTCAGATAGACCCTTGCCCCAACACTGTGTGCCAGATATGCCATTACTTCCTTTTGCACAAACGAGTACAGGTTGGGGATTGCCTTTTGTACAAAGAAATTTTGGCCGGGTACCTTCCACTGCAGTGTCCCAATTGCTACAAATTTTTGGAACGCCTCAGACTCCACAAGCTTGTATGGTAAAAGCTGGTGGGCTAAGAGTTCAGACAAGCCAGCTGTCAGATGCCAGGCAAGGGGGTGGCTTTGTGACATTGGCTTCTTGCGCTCAAACATGTCCTTGACAGACACCTGACTGTGGGCAGATGAGCAGGAACTGCTCAAGGCGAGAGATGGAGTGGCGGATGGTTGAGAGGGGGCAAGGAGGACTGCAGTGGTTGACATGGCTGAAGATGCTGGACCAGGAGGAGGATGGCGGCTTTGAGTTTGTGTGCTGCTTGTACTCATGTGTTGATCCCATAGGCGTTTGTGATGTGCGATCATGTGCCTTCGCAAAGCAGTTGTACCTAGGTGGGTGTTGGACTTCCCACGACTCAGTTTCTTTTGGCACAGGTTGCAAATGGCATCGCTGTTGTCAGAGGCAGACACACAAAAAAATGCCACGCTGCTGAGCTCTGCAATGACGGCATTGTGGTGGTGGCAACAGCATGCATTGATTGGCGTGCTGTCTGGCTGACCCCGGGTGCCGATGCATGCTGTCTGACTGTGCCACTATCTCCTTGCGACGACCTCCCCCTGCTTCCAACTCGTCTCCTCCTCCTCTCTGTCTCCCCATCTGAACTTTCCCCCTGTTCTTCTTCTCTTCTAGCGGGCACCCACGTGACATCCACGGACGCATCGTCATCATCAACCGCTTTACTTGTATCTGACAACTCAGCAAAGGAAGCAGCAGCGGGTACAACCAGGGCCTGATTAACATAGGGGTTGATGGAGCTGCAGTTCCAGGCCCAGGCCCATGGAATAGGCCCATTTAATTTTTTTTATTTTTTACACACTACTCTTAGGTTTGCCACCTGACTGGTATTTTACTGGCACAGCTGGTATTTGAGGCTGCCTGGTCAGTGCCAGTATTGCAGTTATACAGGCAATACAAATGCTGGTATTTTTCTCAGTATAAACAGAAATTACTCTGCAATATTAGCACCAGCCAGTAGGGGTCACTGTGTGTGGAGAGAGGCAGGGATAGGAAGTTACAGCATATCCATCCCTGCCCTTCTCTACTACTCACTGATGTGGGGGAGCAGCTACACAGCACAGAGAGTCCAGACAGGAGCTCTACAGCTCAGGTAAGTGAGGGATGGGGGGAAAGGCAGCAGGGGGACACTGGGAGACCTGGGGACACTGGGAGACCTGGGGACACTGAGACACTTGGAGACACTGGGAAACACGGGGACACTGAGAGAATGAGCAGGGCCGCCATCAGGGGGTGACAACCATAATGGTTGTCACGGACCCGGCGGCCCTGGGGGGCCCAGCCGCCCAGGCCCCACGTGGAGCGGCAAAACCGCAGGTGCATCTGCACCAGGGCCCATCAGGTGGCCCAAGCATTTATGGCCACCCTATAGGCCCTATATCTTCAGGGGTCCGGTCAGCGCTGCGGCCGGATAATTGCGCGACCGGGCCCCTTTAAAAGAAAAATTGCGGCTACAACGGAAGGGCTGCTGGGAGGAAGTGACGGACGGTCACTTCCTCCCAGCTTACTCCGCGTGGGGGGAGAGGCAGAGCAGAAGGAGAGCAGAGGAGAGGACACAAGAGGGCAGAGGCATCCACACCCATCATCCCCAGCCACCCTCCTGCAACTTAAAGGTAAGAGGAGGGTGGCTGATAAATAAGGTGTGTGTGTATGTATGTATGTGTCTGCAATTATGTATGTCTGTTTGTGTGTATGTCAGTATGCCTGTCTGTGTGTGTATGTCAGTATGCCTGTCTGTGTGTCAGTATGTCAGTATGTCTGTGTGTGTGTGTGTCAGTATGTATGCCTGTCTATGTATGTATGTCTGTCTGTGTGTCAGTATGTCTGTCTGTGTGTCAGTATGTCAGTATGTATGTCTGTCTGTGTGTCAGTATGTCTGTCTGTGTGTGTCAGTATGTATGCCTGTCTATGTATGTCTGTCTGTGTGTCAGTATGTCAGTATGTATGTCTGTCTGTGTGTCAGTATGTCAGTATGTCTGTCTGTGTGTGTGTCAGTATGTATGTCTGTGTGTGTGTATGTATGTCAGTATGTATGTCTGTCTGTGTGTCAGTATGTATGTATGTATGTATGTATGTATGTATGTATGTCTGTATGTATGTATGTCTGTCTGTGTGTGTCAGTATGTATGCCTGTCTATGTATGTATGTCTGTCTGTGTGACAGTATGTCTGTCTGTGTGTCAGTATGTATGTCTGTCTGTGTGTCAGTATGTCTGTATGTCTGTGTGTCAGTATGTCTGTCTGTCTGTGTGTCCGTATGTCAGTATGTCTGTCTGTGTGTCAGTGTGTATGTCTGTCTGTGTGTGTATGTATGTCAGTATGTATGTCTGTCTGTGTGTGTGTCAGTATGTATGTCTGTCTGTGTATGTATGTATGTCTGTGTGTGTGTGTCAGTATGTCTGTCTGTGTATGTCAGTATGTATGTCTGTCTGTCAGTATGTATGTCTGTCTGTGTGTGTCAGTATGCATATGTATGTGTGTATGTCTGTGTGTGTATGTCAGTATGTGTGTGTGTTTGTCAGTATGTATATATGTCTGTATGTCTGTGTGTGTGTGTGTCTGTATATATATGTCTGTGTGTATGTCAGTATGTCTGTATGTATCTGTGTATGTATATATATGTGTGTGTGTGTATGTATGTATATCAGTATGTATGTGTATGTATGCCATTATGTATGTATGTATTTATGTGTATGTATGTCAGTTTGTTTGTATGTCTGTTTGTCAATATGTCTGTATGTGTGTGTGTCAGTATGTGAGTATGTATGTACGTCAGTGTGTGTGCGTGTATCTGTGTATGTGTCTGTGTATATGTCTGTTTCAGTATTTGTGTCTGTTAGTATGTGTGTATCTTTCTGTGTGTGTGTGTATTCCTGTGGGAGGGATTTGGAGGCGGGGCTTGGAGGCGGGCACAAGGGGGCCCAGACCTTGAGCTGTGTTAGGGGCCCCACAATTTCTGATGGCGGCCCTGAGAATGAGAATGTCCCCATGTCTCCCAGTGTCCCCTAGTCTCCCAGTGTCTGTGTCCCCATGTCTCAGTGTCCCCAGTGTCTCAGTGTCCCCCCTGTTCTATTATTGTGTTCCCATTCATGTGCAATAACTTATGATACCTATAGGGGGTGTAGTGAGCTATGTGACATTAAGAGCAAGAAGATGGCTGCTGCATATTTAATGAGACATGTGCTTTAGGGAGGAAGTGACCTACAGGTGGCCTAGTGAGCACTGTGATGTCGAGTGAATAAAGATGGCTGCCGCATAGTCAATGAGACATGTGTTTTAGGAAGGTATTGAGAATTCTTAAGTCCTTCCTTTCAGCCAGGTGTCTTTAGAGGTGCCCATGTAAATCCATTTAACATGTGGCAAGGAACTCACCTCATTGTTCTGTGTGTTATGCTGATTCAATTATCCTGTGTAAGCTGCTGAATCTCCATGAATAGAGCTAAGTAGATTTCTTACCTGAATTTATTGTTTATAGCAGTGTGTGTTTTTAAAGTGTGTTTTTTTGTGTGCTTGATAATTGTATTCCCAGTAAAGTTTTGTTTATACTTTCATCAAAACTTTGCCTCTTGTCTGTTCATTCAAGATATTCACTAATATTTATGTGATTGACCAGTATACCTTTTATTATTTTATTTGTGGTATTATTTCATATTTATGAATTTACTTAATTTACCATTACACTAATTAATTATTCAAATGTATAAGGCTGGTATTTTTTTCCAAGAAAGGTGGCAACCCTAACTACTCTTCACATACTCTTGCTTAAAGGAACACTAGAGGGTCAGGAACACAATCATGTATTTCTGACCTTATTATGTTAAAACCACAATTTAGCCCCCCTGTTCCCCTCTTGTCTCCCTAAATATAGTAAACTCTTACTTGAGCTGCTGGCTCTGTCCCTGTCTGCCTCTGAACTGACTCTGTCTGCTGAAATCATCAGAAGTGGTGATCTGCGCAATTTACAATGCTTCCCCATAAGATTGGCTGAGACTGTCAACTAGGCAGATCAGGGGTAGAGCCAGCGCAAGTCAAACATAGCCCTGGCCAATCAGCATCTCCTCATGAAGATAAACTGATTCAATGCATCTCTTTGAGGAAAGTTCAGTGTCTGCATGCAGAGGGTGGAGACACTGAATGGCGGTGCTGCACACTTGGCAGTACTGCCCCAGGAGACACCTCTAGCAGCCATCTAAGGAGTGGCCATTTTTTTCTGAAAAGACAGTGTTTACTGCAAAAAGCCTGAAGGGAATGATTCTACTTACCAGAACAAATACAATAAGCTGTAGTTGTTTTGGTGATTATAGTGTCCCTTTAAGTTTGGAAGCTTAAGAGGGATTCATGAGAACAAAACCTGTGTGGACTGGCTGACAATAAAATAAGTTTAGATAATGCAGACTTTGGTCTCTCTAACACTGTGGCATGTCCCCTTTCTTCTACACTCAGTACATACACCTTTTCTCTGTCTCAGACTATATACCAGGAACGTCTGCCTGCTAGTAAGATGATAAGGAGACAAGTGGACATGTGAGTGCTAGGGGACAGTCCTTAGAAAGCGTGGAGCAGGCGCATCATTTGATGCATTTATGTCAAGCTCAGGGTGCTGCCTGCATAGTATGCCCTTAGTTGGACAGCCTACATGATTGGCAGGCAGTCTGGCATGCATTCCAATTCCAAATGCTTCCAATTCTTTGGACAAACAATGCCCCCTTTTTGGGCATGTTCACCCCTTTTGGCAGGTTACGTGATTCACGCCAGTGGCACACTCTTTTACCCTGCACATTGACATCCTGCTTCACTGGACACTGCTGTTAGGGGATATGGATTTACTTGAAAGATGAAAGCATAAATTAAAGAGAGATTAGCATAGAGTATGTGTTTTCGTATAGCTGCATCCTTTGAGTTTCCCTCCAACACCATCTCCATCAGATACATGACGCTTGGGAGGTATGATTGTTTTAGTGTTTTTGTAGGATAAGATTCTGTAAATAGGCCCATCATAATTGTCCGCACCAGGCCCACTAGGCTCTTAATCTGGCCCTGGGTACAACATCATCATCCTCACACCGTACGTCCATGTGTGTAATGCTGCCTGACTGAGACATATCCCTGTTATCTACATCCTCTGGCAATAATGGTTGCGCATCACTTATTTCTTCCAAATGATGTGTAAATAACTCCTCTGACAAATCAAGTGAAGCGGCAGTGGTGCTAGTGTTGGTGGTGGCGGCAGGCGGGCGAGTGGTAACTTGAGAGGTGCCCGAAGCTAATCTGGAGGAGGATGATGCGTCAAGGTTCCGAGCGGAAGCTGTAGAAAATTGGGTGTCCTGTGTTAGCCAGTCAACTATGTCCTCAGAACTTTTCAAGTTCAGGGTACGTGGCCTGTGAACACTGGGCATTATTCTAGGACCAAAGGGAATCACAGCACCACGACCACGGGATGGCCTGCCTCTGCCTGTCATTTTTTTTTTGATTAGTGGTACTATGCGTGCAAGTTACTGTGACAACAGATATGAGTGGCACTGTGCACTGGCAGAAATTGGCAGAGTAGACGCTGTAGGCCTGACACAGGCCTGGCAGGCCCTGAAACGCTCACGTGTGAAGGAAACTGACTGCAATTATATTACAGTCAAACAAGTTTTTTTTTTTTTTTTTTAAATGCAAGCTATTGTGACACCAAATAGGAGTGGTGGCACTGGGCAAGTGGGCACAGTAAACGCTGTGAGCCTGACACACACGCTGGCAGGCAGGCAGGCAGGCAACTGCAATTATATTACACAGAAAAAAAAAAAAGCAGACTGATGTTCTAGCCCTAAAAAGAGCTTTTTGGGGTGCTGTCCTTACAGCAGAGATCAGATGAGTCCTTCAGGACTGTAGTGGACACTGAATACACTATCCTAGCTATCGATTTCCCTATTAAATCAGCAGCAGCTACACTGTCCCTCCTCTCACTAAGAATGCAGCTTCCGAATGAATCTAAAATGGATGCTATCCAGGAGGTGGGAGGGTCTGGGAGGGAGGGTCTGCTACTGATTGGCTGGAATGTGTCTGCTGACTGTGAGGTACAGGGTCTAAGTTTACTCAATGATGATGAATAGGGGGCGGACCGAACATCGCATATGTTCGCCCGCCGTGGCGATCAAGCTATGTTCGCCAGTGAACTATTTGGGACATCTCTACTTGTAACTAAAATATTGTGTCTTAAAAACCACCCAGAGATTCAGCTCATGACTTTACCATAGTTAAGGCCCTAAAAAGAACATAAACAAATGCCATAAAGCCTATAGCCTGAATAAGCAGGTGAGCTAACCCCACCTGCTGTAGCATTTAACCCCTTAAGGACACATGACATGTGTGACATGTCATGATTCCCTTTTATTCCAGAAGTGTGGTCCTTAAGGGGTTAAAGGACCACTATAGGCACCCAGACCACTTCAGCTTAATGAAGTGGTCTGGGTGCCAGGTCCAGCTAGGTTTAACCCTTTTTGTTGTAAACATAGCAGTTTCAGAGAAACTGCTATGTTTACATATGGGTTAATCCAGCCTCTAATGGCTGTCTCATTGACAGCCACTAGAGGCGCTTCCGCGCTTCTCACTGTGATTTTCACAGTGAGAAGACGCCAGCATCCATAGGAAAGCTGTTACGACACTCACCGCCAGGGGAATGAAGCCGACGTTTAGTCGATAATCCCCTTTCTCCAGAAATGCAATTTCAGTCCAACCGATCATAAAACTCCCGAACGGAGCATACGAATGCGGTAACTCCCGATCAGCAATCCATCCGAAATCCTTCCACAGCTAGAAATAAACGAAAACGCTGCCCCAATAGTAAATCCCTCCACAAACAAGACAAAGCTCCGTCTTGAAGGTCAAGCAGTAATGTGTTTAATGGGGGCTACCTGCCCGGTATTTATGCAGGTCTCCACAAGGTAGACACTCCCCTAGGGGACCTTGTGGAAGACTGTAAAATATATTATACAGTAGCCAATCGCAGTGGCTTTAACACAAGCCCTTCCCATTTTACCCATAAGTCATTCTATACACAGTCCAATCGCCATGGAGTCAAAGTCTCTCATAAGTCCTTCGGTATACGAATGACTCCATGGGACGGCTACCTGGGTAAGTCCATACGAATTAGAGAAACTCCCGAACTGACCAGTGTTCGTACGCCTCAAAGAAATAGAAGGGGGCGGCCGTCTCCAGCGGTGTTCGGTAGATAAAGAGTCAGTTTTTAGATCCATAGGTTTTGCACCGAACACCGCTGATTCGCCTCGTGTCCAAAATGGCCGCCGCCTCGTGGTCGGCATACGAACGACGACCACCCGTACGAATGGAATGGAGAGGTGTTTGCGGTTAACCACAACGTTCTAATTGTGGTCAAGGTGTTAATAAGCCGCACACTCCTCTCCTGGGTGGCCGATGGTTCGGTAGTTTCAATCGGTACTTAGGGAAACATACGAACAAGGGCATACGGACAGGAAATCCACGAACCCAAGGCAAACAGACGAACCAGCAATATAGGTCTATGCAGAAGGGTTCGTCACACGGCTCCCCCCTTGTGGAACACTCCGGCAGACCCGGCTTGGCCCTTTAGCGGGTCAACTTGGGGATGACCGGACTAGGAGGTAGCAAGAACGTCGGTTTGCCGTGACAATCCATCTGCATTCCCATTCTGCTTACCGGGTCGGTAGCTGATGGTGAAGTTATACGGTTGTAATGCTAAACTCCACCGCAGCAGTCTACCATTGTCTCCTGAGACCCGGTTAAGCCAGACAAGGGGATTGTGGTCCGTGACAAGGGAAAATTCCTGTCCATACAAATAGGGGCTCAACTTTTTCAATGCCCAGACCAGGGCCAAACATTCTTTCTCCACTGCCGCATAACTCACTTCTCGGGGTAACAGCTTTCGACTGAGATATGCGACAGGGTGTTCTCCTCCATCTTCCCCGACCTGGCTTAGCACAGAGCCCAGTCCATACATGGAAGCATCTGTATGGACGAGAAAACGTTTGTTAGGAACTGGGGCAGCCAGGACAGGGGCATTCACGAGAGCCTGCTTAAGTGCTCGAAATGCAGCTTCACAAGCTGGAGACCACAGGACCTGCTTAGGGAGGTTTTTCTTAGTCAGGTCAGTCAGGGGTTTAGCGATAGAGCTGTAGTTGGAGACAAAGCGTCTGTAGTACCCTGCTGTCCCTAGGAAGGCCAATACTTGGGTCTTAGTGATAGGTGTGGGCCAGTTCGCTACTGCCTCTATCTTGGCTGGCTCTGGTCTCTGGCTCCCACACCCCACTCTGTGACCCAAGTATTGTACCTCAGCCATGCCTAGATGACACTTCTCTGGCTTCAATGTCAGGCCGGCGGCCCGGATTTTATCCAGTACTACCCCTACATGCACCAGGTGTTCTTCCCAGGACCCACTGTAGATCGCAATATCATCCAGGTATGCACAAGCAAATTCCTGGAATCCGTCAAGGAGCCTGTCCACCATACGTTGGAAGGTAGCTGGGGCATTCTTCATCCCAAATGGCATGACCTTAAATTGGTATAAGCCAAATGGGGTGACGAAGGCCGACTTGGGGATAGCGTCCTTGGCCAGTGGAATCTGCCAGTAGCCCTTACACAGGTCTATGGTGGTCAGATAGCGTCCCCTGGCAATGCGGTCTAACAATTCGTCCACCCGGGGCATCGGGTAGGCGTCAGTGGTGGTCCGCTCGTTGAGCCTCCTGTAGTCCACACAGAACCGGGTGGTCCCATCCTTCTTAGGCACCAGGACTATAGGGGAGGCCCAAGGGCTATCGGAGTGCTCGATGACCCCAAGCTGGGTCATCTCCTCTATCTCCTTCCGCATTCCTTCTCGGACTGCTTCAGGGATACGGTAAGGGGGCTGTCGCAGGGGGTTCTGTTTAGGAGTCTCTACCTTATGTACAGCTAGGGTAGTGTAGCCGGGCTCTTGGGAGAACGTCGCCTGCTTCTCCCACAGAAGCTGTCTTGCCTGTCCTTTCTCTGCGGGGCTTAACCTGTCCCCTAGCTGTACGAGGCTAGTCATGTCCGTCTGGGAATCTCTTGCTAACAAGTCGGGTAAAGGTAAACTTTCAGTATCGTCTGCAGCGGGGGCACATACTGCAGCTACATCCTCAGGTCGTTCCTGATACTCCTTTAGCATGTTCACATGAAAGGATCGCTGGATCCTATCATCTGAACAGTTGGCTATAAGGTAGGTAGTATCACACACCTGAGCTAACACTTTATACGGGCCCTGCCAAGATGCCTGCATCTTATTCGCCTTCACAGGTTTGAGCACTAGCACCTTCTGCCCAACCTGGAAGACTCGCTGTTGGGCACCCCGATCGTACCATTCCCTCTGTCTCCCCTGGGCCACCTGGAGGTTCTCTCTTACCATCAGAGACAGTTTCTCCATGCGGTCCCGGAGTTCCAGAACATACGGTACTATGGGGGTCCCTTCCTGCTCTGTCTCCCCCTCCCAGTGGCCTCTAATGAGATCTAGGGATCCGCGGACCCTTCTCCCATAAAGCAGCTCAAAGGGGGAGAACCCAGTAGATTCCTGGGGCACCTCTCTGTAAGCAAACAACAGATGAGGCAGGAATTGCTCCCAGTCTCTGCAAGTGTCAGAAAAGGTCCTCAGCATCTGTTTGAGGGTGCCATTAAATCGCTCGCAGAGACCGTTAGTCTGTGGATGGTATGGGGAACTAAGTATCGGTTTAATGCCGCATACCCTCCACAGCTGCTGGGTGAGCACAGCGGTAAATTGGGTTCCCTGGTCAGAGAGGATCTCTTTAGGGAACCCAACCCTGGTAAAAATCCTAACCAGGGCATCAGCAACTGTCTCTGCCTCTATGTTAGACAGCGCTACTGCCTCTAGATAGCGAGTGGCATAGTCCACCACGGTGAGAATGTATTTCTTCCCGGATGGACTAGCCCTGGCCAGTGGACCCAGAATATCAACAGCTATGCGGGCAAAGGGCTCCCCAATAATAGGCATTGACATAAGCCTAGCTCTTGGGTGGTCCCCCCGCTTACCTACCCGCTGACAAGTGTCACACGTGCTACAATATATCCGCACAGCCTGGTTAAACCCTGGCCAAAAAAAGTTCTGCATAATCCTATGGGCTGTGCGGCGGGACCCTAGATGTCCGGCTAGCGGAACATCATGCCCTATCCGCAGAATCTCCTGCCGGTATTTTGCAGGCACTACCAGTTGTCGATTCGGCGGAGGGGCAACACTTTTCTGGGACGGCTTAGGAATCCGGTATAACCTGTCCCCCACCCACTCATACCGCTCCCCCTCTGTTCCTTCTTCTCCAGTATCTGCTCTGCCCCTATATCTCTGGAGAGATGGATCGGTCTGGGTTTCCCTCCCGAACTCCTCTGGGGAATCCCAGCTAACTAAAGTCTGTCCTGGGGTGTCAGTCGGGGAATCGGTTCTTACCTGGGTCTCAGCAGCAGGTGGGCTGGTTCCAGCAGCACGGGTCTGAGCACGGGTAGTCACTGGGTTGGCCTCGGCAGGTCCCATGGGAGCATATGCAGAAACCAGAGGGGCCAAATCATTTCCCAGCAAAACATCAGCAGGCAAGTCCTTCTTAACTCCCACATTCACATGTCCGGATCCCACTCCCCAGTCCAAATGAACCCGGGCAACAGGCAGACGGAACACGGCACCTCCTGCCACCCTTACTGCTACAGTATTTCCAGTATGTTGGTGTTCGGAAACAAGGTTCTTTTGGAGCAGGGTCATAGTAGCTCCGGTGTCTCTCAGACCAGTGACCACTTTACCATTCAGCTTAACGGTCTGTCTGTGTTGTTGGCGGTTGTCCTGCTGAGCTGCTTGCACTGGGTCTGCTTCATGTAGGATACCCCAAAACTCCTCCTGCTCAAAGCAGTGAGCAGAAGGCTGAGGTGGCTGCTGGGCTCCGCCGGCTGGTCTTCTCCAGGACTGTGCTTGGCTGGCATTGTTTAATGGGCACTCTGGTCTTTTATTCCCCAGTTGCTTGCATCCAAAGCACCGGATTTGATTTGAGTAATCCCGGGCGTTGAATCGGGCTGACTGCCCATAGTTGGTCGCTGGCGGCATAGTGGGGGTACGTTGTGCTGGGGGGTGATAGACATTGGTGGTTGGAGGTGCTGCCGGTTTGTACTCTACTCGGGCAGGGACCTTGGCTGCTGTCTGATCTAGCTTTCGTGCATCAGTGTATTCGTCGGCCAGACGAGCAGCTTCATGAAAGGTAGCGGGTTTGCGGTCCCTGACCCACTCTCCGAACTCCTGCAGGTAACCTGTCAAAGCAGTGTTCTAGCAGGAATACTTGTAGCACCTCTTCCCCAGTTACCGCTTGGCACCCTGTCATCCAGTGGGCTGCCGTGCGGTGTACCCTGCATGCCCATTCCACATAGGAATCACCAGCCTGTTTGTTAGTGTCCCGGAATCGCCTCCGGTACGCCTCAGGAGTAACAGCGTATCGGGCCAAAAGGGCATCTTTTACTGCCCGGTAGCTAGTGATTTCCTCCTCTGGGATGGCCCGAAAAGCCTCACTGGCCTGGCCGGATAATTTCCCAGAGAGGATAGTGACCCATTCTTCTGCGGGCACCTGGTGTAAAGCACAATGTCTTTCAAAGTCCGCCAGGAACCCGTCTATCTCTCCTTCAGTCTCAATAAAATTTCTAAAAGCAGCAAATGGTACCTTTTTCTTTCCATTATTATTATAGGGTACCTCTGCTGCTGCAGCTCCTCTCCTCTGGAGCGCCTGTTGTGCTGTCACTGCGGCTTGCACTTGCACCACAATCTCCGCTGCAGGGTTGGGGCCAAAGTGTGCCAGCCTTATCTGAACTGCCCGGTTAAACGATATCTCCTCGGGTGTTAAATCCAGCAGGCCAGGCACATTAGCTCTCTCCATTCCCTGTGCTGTATCCATCTCCACCAATATAGCAATAATCTCCCTTTTCTTGAGATTACTTGCTGATCGTCCTCTGCGCTCCAAAATGTCTTTAAGGGTAGCACGCCTTAATTCCTCATATTGCATTTCCAATCTGGGGTGTGTAGCTGGCCTTCAGGGCGGTGGGATTCATCCCGTCGCTTGCCACCAATTGTTACGACACTCACCGCCAGGGGAATGAAGCCGCCGTTTAGTCGATAATCCCCTTTCTCCAGAAATGCAATTTCAGTCCAACCGATCATAAAACTCCCGAACGGAGCATACGAATGCGGTAACTCCCGATCAGCAATCCATCCGAAATCCTTCCACAGCTAGAAATAAACGAAAACGCTGTCCCAATAGTAAATCCCTCCACAAATGAGACAAAGCTCCGTCTTGAAGGTCAAGCAGTAATGTGTTTAATGGGGGCTACCTGCCCGGTATTTATGCAGGTCTCCACAAGGTAGACACTCCCCTAGGGGACCTTGTGGAAGACTGTAAAATATATTATACAGTAGCCAATCGCAGTGGCTTTAACACAAGCCCTTCCCATTTTAACCATAAGTCATTCTTTCCTATCCCGGAGATAATTAGGGAGAAACCTAATTAACTCCGAGGATAGGGACCATCGCCATTTTAAAACATAATACGAAAAATACAATAAAATACATAAAATCAGAAGTACCGAATGTATAGTGTTCGTGCAACGTATCCCCAGATAGCCTGGATCTGAGGGCATATTCCTACCGAATAGCGCTCAGGTCCGATGTACACAGTCCAATCGCCATGGAGTCAAAGTCTCTCATAAGTCCTTCGGTATACGAATGACTCCATGGGACGGCTACCTGGGTAAGTCCATACGAATTAGAGAAACTCCCGAACTGACCGGTGTTCGTACGCCTCAAAGAAATAGAAGGGGGCGGCTGTCTCCAGCGGTGTTCGGTAGATAAAGAGTCCGTTTTTAGATCCATAGGTTTTGCACCGAACACCGCTGATTCGCCTCGTGTCCAAAATGGCCGCCGCCTCGTGGTCGGCATACGAACGACGACCACCCGTACGAATGGAATGGAGAGGTGTTTGCGGTTAACCACAACGTTCTAATTGTGGTCAAGGTGTTAATAAGCCGCACACTCCTCTCCTGGGTGGCCGATGGTTCGGTAGTTTCAATCGGTACTTAGGGAAACATACGAACAAGGGCATACGGACAGGAAATCCACGAACCCAAGGCAAACAGACGAACCAGCAATATAGGTCTATGCAGAAGGGTTCGTCACAAAAGCATTGATAATGCTTTCCTATGAGATTGGCGGAATGTGCGCGCGGTTCTTGCCATGCATGCAGCCGATGACAAAAGAAGAGGGAGGAGAGTCCCAGCGCCGAGGGAGCCCAGCGCTGGAAAAAAGGTAAGGGATTAACCCCTTCCTCCCCCCTCAGTGCCACGGGAGAGGGACCCTGAGGGTGGGGGCACCCTCAGGGCACTATAGTACCAGGAAAATGAGTATGTATTCCTGGCACTATAGGGGTCCTTTAACTTATGCTGTAGCCAACCCCACTAGACCACGGCCTTGTCACTCATATTTGGTAAATTGTTTAAAAATATCCAGACCGTTCGTTACAATCCTCGCTACAGCCACCAGCATGCTAGTGCTTTTACTCTGCAACAACACGATCTTTATCTACACATGGATCATTCACTTCCCACACGGGAATCACAAAGATGCTAGATAGTGTGTGTGGCAAACCCAGCCACTTCTGACTTATATGTATCGTAGGTTGTCCATAGGCTGAATGTATACTGAAAGTTGTTACCTGTGATAATGCTATGTACAGCCGTTCGCCGTACGAATATGGGCTCCCCAAGTAGACCACACTTTCACCAGTCGTGTGGCACCAAGTAACCGATTGCACTCCGGGTGCAATCGGTATTTAAAGGCTCTCCTTGGTGGCCGCCGATCGGCTACCGACCATGCGGCGGTCGGCCATCTTGGATCCTTTGTCTCTGCAGCGGTGTTCGGTCGTCGAGAGCCTGGAACCGAAAACGGCTACTCAATGATTCGAACACCGCTGGACTTCCAGAGCGGTGGGGAGTACCGCGTTTAGTACATTATGTGCCCCATACATATTCGGTACTTTTAGACCGAATTCCCTGTTTGGATGTATTTTGTGCGGCGTTCGGTTAGTTTAGCTGGGATCGGAGCGGTATTCTCACTAAATGTGCCCACCGACCCCAGCTATCTACCGAACGGTCATTCATCTAAAAGCGAGCTGTAATGGATAAACTACAGATTTCTGTATAAATTGTCGGTTTTGCTCCACGAGGGGATAATCCACTTAATCGTCCATTTTAGTGGGAGTATCCCCCTCGTGCAGCAATGCCTGTTGGGATAATTGCAATGCCTGATGGGAGAAATCCCCTGTAATAACTGTAAGGAAACCCCTTGCACGGGGAACTGCATAAATACGGAAGTCTGTGAATAAAGCGAGTGAGTTGACTCCCAAACTGTGTTTCGTCCGGTTATTGGGAGGATGGGGAATATTGCCGTGCTTTCTGTCTTGACTGTGGATTTCCTGAGGATACCAACGGATATCGTGGACTAATATACTGCGTTCCGTTACAATTGGTGGCAAGCGACGGGATCCGAACCTTACAGCCGAAAAACAGAGTTCGTGTAACTGGAACTACCGAACGAGGAAAGCAAAGGCAATTCGTATGGAGATTGACTATACCATACTGAAGCGACAGACGTTAAAGGAACTACTGGAAGCCAGAGGGAAAGTAGCCAGCAGCAAAAACAAGGCGACAATCATTGCCGAGCTGATGGAGGGAGACCAAGCCCGCAGCGCTACCCCCCCGGTAGTTATGGAGGAAACACTCTATGAAAGAGAGATGAGGACCAGGCTAGCGTTTTTGCCGCAACCGGTATCAGATGCCATGTTAAATATGGTAATGGCAAATGTGCAGGAATACGTTATGGCACACAGCCCGCAACACACCCTGGCTCGAACCGAGTCAAACCCAGGGTCACTCTACAACCCAGTAAAGCCCAAGATCCCGTACCAGGCCTTCAGGGCTTTTTGCGAGGAAAAGGACGAGATAGACGGGTACTTGCAGGACTTTGAAAGACTGTGTGATCTGCATGAGCTAGAACGGTCCGTATGGGTGCAACTGCTAGCAAGCAAACTAGCAGGTCGGGCAGCCGAAGCGTACCGTGCTGTACCCAGTGAGGACAGCAAAGATTATGCCAAAGTAAAGCGTGCAATCTTGGAGAGGTATGCCATTACCCCGGAGGCATACCGGCGCAAGTTCCGACACTTACGCAAACCAGAGCGAGATTCGCACGCAGAATGGGCACACAAATTAGATCAAGCCTCCCAAGGGTGGATCCAGGCCAGCAACGCCACCACCATGGAGGAATTACGCCAGCTGATGTTGCTGGAACAATTTTTTAATGGACTATCCCCGGAGACGCAAGAATGGGTACGGGATAGAAAACCCCTTACCCTAACGGAAGCGGCTAGATTGGCCGATCAACATTTCGATGCCCGGAGACCCCAGGGACCCGTAGCCAAAAGCTACTCCCGACCCCCAGGACTACCTAGCGCTACAACACCCCTAGCACCCACCGCTGCCCCGTTCCGTCCCTCACAAGGACAGATACCACCACCGTCCAGATACAACGGGCGGGCAAACATCCAATGCCATTCCTGCAAACAATGGGGGCATATGGCCCGAGAGTGCAACCAGAATCGCAGCCGGCCCACCTGGAATCAGGGCCGTCCAAACCCAGCACCCAGGGCGGCTGCTCACCATTACCAGAGGGACCCCGCCACTCAGGATGTATGGAGTGTGCAGGCGGAGGAACCTCTGGGCATATTGCACGAGGTCATGTCGGTCCGAGCCACTGATAACCGGCAACATCACCGACAACTAGTAACTCTGGAGGGGACCGAAGTGCAGGGTCTGCGAGATTCGGGAGCTACCTTAACCCTGGTAGCCCCCCATTTGGTTTCGGAGGGCACGCATACCGGCGGATCAGTGGCCGTTCGGGTAGCCGGGGGAGCTGTATACCGGCTACCCACGGCGAAAGTACATTTGAACTGGGGTGCGGGAGAGGGGACAATAGAAGTGGGACTAATGCAGAACTTACCAGCAGATGTTGTGTTAGGGAATGATTTGGGTCAGATGACCTCTGCCTTTGTTCCTCAGGCACCCTACCAGGAAGCCCATCCGGTAACCACACGGCAACAGGCACGCACCACGGCTACACCGATACACTCTGAGGCTCAGGTAAGAGACCACGACCCTCACCCGACTTACATATCCTGGGATACCCCGACTACCTTTATCACCGAAGTACAGACCGATCCCACTCTACAAGTCTATAGGGACCGGGCACAAGCTGTCCAGGCCAGGCTAGAGGGGGAGCATTTCACGTGGGAAAAAGAGTTGCTGTACCGTGTCACGGCCAAGGACGTGGGGGGGTCCGTCACCTTAACGAACAAACAACTAGTGGTACCTCGGAAGTATAGGCAGGAGCTGCTCAGAATTGCTCATGATATCCCCTTATCAGGGCACCTAGGGATGACCCGTACCCGGTACCGCCTAACGCACGCGTTTTTCTGGCCCGGAATCTCACAGGATGTGCGACAATATTGCACATCCTGCGACGTCTGCCAGAGAGTAGGAAAACGAGGGGATCGCCACAAGGCCAAGTTATGTCCCCTTCCCATTATCGCCGAACCCTTCAGCAGGGTCGCAGTCGATATAATAGGGCCCCTGCCAAAACCCAGTCCTTCTGGGAAGAAATATATTTTAACTGTGGTGGACTACGCCACCCGATATCCCGAAGCGGTAGCCCTCTCTAACATTCACGCTGAAACCGTGGCGGAAGCTCTCATAAAAGTATTTTCCCGAGTAGGGTTCCCCCAGGAGATAATATCTGACCGGGGCACCCAATTTACTGCTGAGGTTACCCAACAGATGTGGAAAGTGTGTGGCATTAAGCCCATAGTCAATTCAGCCTACCACCCCCAGTCCAATGGACTATGCGAACGCTTCAATGGGACGCTGAAGCAGATGCTTCGGACGTTCGGGGAGACCCACAAAGACTGGGAGAGGTTTCTACCTCACCTGCTCTTTGCGTATAGAGAGGTTCCCCAAGAATCGACCGGGTTCTCCCCATTCGAACTACTGTTCGGGAGGAGAGTACGGGGACCTTTAAACTTAATTAGGGAGCACTGGGAGGGGGAGAGTATCGCTAGCGAAACCCCTATAGTATCGTACGTACTGGAGTTCCGAGACCGACTGGAGGCGCTAACCCAGGCCGTACACACCAACCTCCAGGCGGCCCAACAACGTCAGCGGCGATGGTACGATAGGGGAGCCAGAGACCGCAGCTTTCAAGTGGGGCAGAAGGTTTTAATTTTAAAACCTGTCCGCGCCGATAAGCTGCAGGCCATCTGGCAAGGCCCATACCAGGTAGTGGAGCAGCGATGCGACACTACCTATGTGATTGGCCCCTGCTCCGGGGTAGGGAAGAGACGCATGCTTCACGTCAACCTGCTCAAACCCTACCACGAGCGGATAGAGGATGTGACGGCAATCTGTGCCTCAGCCATGGAAGATCAGGAGAACTTACCATTACCTGATCTGCTAGAACAGGAAGAGCCGGTAGAGCCCTCCCGGGGGGTTCAACTGGGGGAGCGGCTAAGCCCTCGTGAGCGTGCCCAGATACAGGCGCTGATCGTAGCTAAAGGGGCTACGTTCTCTAATGTACCTGGGTACACTCCGCTGGCCACCCACCGGGTTGAAACCCCGGGACAGCTACCTATGCGGCAGGCCCCATATAGGGTCCCGGAATCAGTCCGGACTCATATGAAGGCCGAGCTGGATGAGATGCTGCAGTTAGGGGTTATCGAGCCCTCCGATAGCCCCTGGGCATCGCCGGTAGTCCTGGTACCTAAAAAGGACGGCACGACCCGATTCTGCGTTGACTACCGGAGGCTGAATGACAAGACCGTGTCTGACGCCTACCCGATGCCCCGTATAGACGAACTGCTAGATAAAATGGCACGGGGCCAGTATCTCACTACAATTGACTTATGTAAGGGATACTGGCAGATTCCTTTAGCCGATGATGCCATCCCCAAGTCGGCGTTTGTCACCCCGTTTGGCCTGTACCAGTTCAAGGTCATGCCCTTCGGGATGAAAAACGCTCCGGCTACTTTTCAGCGGATGGTAGATCGACTACTGGACGGCTTCCAGGACTATGCCTGTGCCTACCTGGACGACATAGCCATCTTCAGCCAGACTTGGGAAGATCACCTCCAACATATAGGGGCGATCCTAGATCGTATTGGGGGAGCGGGGTTAACGCTGAAACCGAGTAAGTGCCACATAGGGATGGCCGAGGTACAGTACCTAGGACACCGAGTAGGGTGTGGGCAGCAGAGACCCGAGCCAGCCAAAATTGAGGCCGTGGCCAAGTGGCCTACCCCCAGGACCAAAACCCAGGTGCTAGCGTTTCTAGGGACCGCAGGGTATTATAGGAAATTTGTACCCGACTACAGTACCCTGGCCAAACCCCTGACGGACCTGACCAAAAAGAACCTTCCCCGACTGGTTGTCTGGGCCCCAGAGTGTGAGCAGGCATTCCAACAGCTCAAGACCGCACTAACTAATGCTCCTGTGTTAATGGCTCCTGATCCAACTAAAAGATTTCTTGTCCACACAGACGCTTCAATGTTTGGATTGGGGGCAGTGCTGAGCCAAGTGGGAGCCGATGGCGGAGAACATCCCGTAGCCTACTTAAGCCGCAAGTTATTACCCCGCGAAGTAAGCTACGCCGCCATTGAGAAAGAATGCCTGGCCGTGGTGTGGGCCCTTAAAAAGTTACAGCCGTATTTGTATGGACAACCTTTTTCCTTACTCACAGATCATAACCCGTTGGTATGGCTAAACCGTGTATCTGGAGACAATGCCCGGCTGCTGCGCTGGAGTTTGGCGCTGCAGCCCTTTGACTTTACCATCCACTACCGACCAGGAAAACAAAACGGTAACGCCGACGGGTTGTCCAGACAAACAGAATTAGAAAAATGATCTGTGAGTACTCCCCCGGACATCCCCAAGCCGATCCGTTGGGATCAGACTGTGTATGCCGGCTTGGTTCTGGGGGAGCATTGTGGCAAACCCAGCCACTTCTGACTTATATGTATCGTAGGTTGTCCATAGGCTGAATGTATACTGAAAGTTGTTACCTGTGATAATGCTATGTACAGCCGTTCGCCGTACGAATATGGGCTCCCCAAGTAGACCACACTTTCACCAGTCGTGTGGCACCAAGTAACCGATTGCACTTCGGGTGCAATCGGTATTTAAAGGCTCTCCTTGGTGGCCGCCGATCGGCTACCGACCATGCGGCGGTCGGCCATCTTGGATCCTTTGTCTCTGCAGCGGTGTTCGGTCGTCGAGAGCCTGGAACCGAAAACGGCTACTCAATGATTCGAACACCGCTGGACTTCCAGAGCGGTGGGGAGTACCGCGTTTAGTACATTATGTGCCCCATACATATTCGGTACTTTTAGACCGAATTCCCTGTTTGGATGTATTTTGTGCGGCGTTCGGTTAGTTTAGCTGGGATCGGAGCGGTATTCTCACTAAATGTGCCCACCGACCCCAGCTATCTACCGAACGGTCATTCATCTAAAAGCGAGCTGTAATGGATAAACTACAGATTTCTGTATAAATTGTCGGTTTTGCTCCACGAGGGGATAATCCACTTAATCGTCCATTTTAGTGGGAGTATCCCCCTCGTGCAGCAATGCCTGTTGGGATAATTGCAATGCCTGATGGGAGAAATCCCCTGTAATAACTGTAAGGAAACCCCTTGCACGGGGAACTGCATAAATACGGAAGTCTGTGAATAAAGCGAGTGAGTTGACTCCCAAACTGTGTTTCGTCCGGTTATTGGGAGGATGGGGAATATTGCCGTGCTTTCTGTCTTGACTGTGGATTTCCTGAGGATACCAACGGATATCGTGGACTAATATACTGCGTTCCGTTACAGTGTGATCCATGTTATACTTATATTTAAAATTGTGCTTTATATTTAAAAGCCCTCTGTAAGAATTGCTATGTTTATTTCTTATGTCATCACTGTTGGGGCAATGGCAAAACGTTTGTAAATCTCATGCACACAAAAATAAAGAATTAAAAAAAAAAAAAAACACACCACTATCCAGACTGAAATATTCCTAACATTTAAACCTTTACTAACATTTAGACCATCACACTGACCCTCAATATCAACATAGCAAAAAGTAAAACCACAAATTGATGACATAAACTTCTCCGTGTATTAATTCATCTTGCGCCTTATTCTTTCTAGCGGTTTAAGATTTGCATCATGCAACCACACTAGCCTCAGAACTATTTCAGACCAAAGGATTGAAGCATCAGAAAACCTTTGTTTCACCCGTCACATATCTTCTTTAGGACAATACAGCAAAAGGAGAGGAAGGCTGCAACAATTAAATTGTAATACAAGATATTGCCAATGGGAGATTGATACAGATGAATAAAAACTAATAGTAAAAAAAAAAAAGCTAAAAATGACCAATAAAATGTCCAAATAAATGTGCAAACTTGCAAGAACAGCCAATTCTGATCTCTATGGAGGTGCCAGATCAGGAAATGCTTGGGATCCATAGCAATGTAACCCCCCCCCCCCAAAAAAACAAACAAACAGAGGAAACCCCAATAATGTTATCATGATAATATACGGTTCTAATAATTTGAAGATTTTATGTAGATCTACTCACGTTTTCTAGAGCTAGAACCAGCTCTTGTATGAATGGCATACAGTGGTATAACCCCCTCTTATAGAATATGTGCAATGATGTAGTCAGCCGATATCACAGTGGTATGGGGACCATGAAACCCTGAAAAAACTCAATATAACAACAATAGTGCTCTCTGTATAAACTGAACCAGGAGTGATTTATACAAAATTATTTTACTCACGTTTAATTGAGAAGGCAAACTGCTCAATGGATAAGGGGTGAGTGGTATAGTCCCCACCTAGGATTCTATAGTGAGGTTCTGTCAGGGCTTACCTGAGTTGGGAGTCCAGCAGGCAGAGAAATATGCTCACCCTTGCAAGTAAACACAGGCCGCGGTGGTCAGGTAAGAATTCACCTGGCCTGTGAGACGGTGCACAGGGGCTGTGCAGGATAATTCTCCAAGTCACAGTACAGGAACGGATAAAGCAGGAGAATCATCGTGGGTAAGCCAGAGGGTGCCAGAAATCAGGATTAACGAGAAGAAAGCCGAGGTCAGAGGATGCCAGAAGTCAGGATATACGGAGTAACAAGCCAAGGTCAGGAATCAACAGGAGCACACTGGAACACAAACAGCAATACGGAACCAGAGTCAAGGAACTGACACTGCCTTCTGGGAGAGGCAGTGTTTTATACCTGGCTAACGAGGCCATCAACATCAGTTGTACCATGAGAGACAGGAGAAACTTCAATGCACGTCCAGCCGCCAGTGCTGGATACAAGACAGGGTAGATAGTGGCATCACTAAAGCTGAATAGTAGCTCAGAGGTAACATAACAGCCCCAGGAATGCAGCTTACCCAGGTTTGAATCCGCTGCTGGGCACTCCTGGGGTGACCTCGTCTGGCACTCTGGAAGTTATGGTGGGAACCGTGACAGGTTCTAACTGTGAACAATTAGTACAGTTTGGCATCCTTTGATTTGATTGAATAGCGCTGATCCTTGGTTTTTCTTTTTCTGCGTTCACACATGTTCTTTAAACTGATGCATTAAAACCACAGATGTTAAATCTACTAACATCATAATACAAAACAATAACACACGACCAAGGTTACTGAGAGCTATAAAGCTTGTGGATATGTTGCAGCCTCCTAGAGAAATATTTCCCGCTCTAAAAACGATCGTGCTGTGCTCTTGCACATCAACAGTATTTTCTGCCAATCAGGTGATTAGGACAGCTGAGCCATGTGCGACAGCCCTGATAACCTCAGATTTTAAAATTGGGACATTGCGGATGGCTAACTCATCCAGATACAAAGAACCCCATGATGTAGAATAGAAAGCAATATAGAAACTGTAGCCATAACTACTGCTAGACCTGTAAAAACACATAAATTGCTATATATAATAAAAAAGAAAGAGCCACCACTGCTAATAAAAAGAGGGTAATAGTGGTTTATTTTCCCAGCTGATCACACACATACACTCATGTAAGGCTTATAGGAACACAGTAAAAGGACAGTATAATAAAGTAACAAGAAACAAAGTCTCAAGAACTGACAGTTATTAGTAACAAGTGAAATTGCAACAAAACGATCATTGAGGAAAAAAATGTAAAGGCAAGAGATCTCTTTGAGAAATAGAGGAATATCTCATAAACAAATAACTTTTGAAAGAACTGTCTTAACCTCCAGAACATCTATTTAGAAGGCTCCTTGGCTTGTTGATCCTGTCTGGGCAGGCGGTTGCAATCTGTAAAAAAAAAAAAAAATTTTTTATATATATATATATAAAAGCAAAGAAAAACTCATAAGACCTTAATTAGAAAGACAACGAAAACCCGAGAAACCCCCCCAACCACCACCAGGCACTACAAATAAACCCAGGGAGTGCTGTTGGCAGTGGCATACTAAGGGAATGTAGGGAACTCATTCATTCAGGGGTGCCCTGGGCGCAGTTTGATAGGGGAGCAATATTGCCCATGTATCTGCTGTAAGGGACTGACTTTCAGGCCCCCTATTTGCATATATATATGCTCTCTCTCTCTCTCTCTCTCTCTCTCTATATATATATATATATATATATATATATAAACAAATTCGGAATCTGGCACTCTACCTTAAGTGATTATCCTCAAAAAATGCCTTGGTGCTGCAGAGCGTAGGTATACAGAGAACAATGATTCAGAGCACTCCAAAGGACTTGTTTGAAAAAAAGGCTTTATCTGTGTGAGAAGATCGACGTTTCGACCCGCAGGTCTTTATCAAGATGACATCAAATGTAAAATAGTGTCTTTATATAACCACAGTAATTAACAGGAAATTACTTACCCCAATGTGACCGTGATGCCCCACCACCATGTGTATCCGCTTGTGTAGTAATTACCATGTGACGTGTAGCATGCGTCGCAAAGTGATGACGTAAATCGTGTGTATCCAATGAAAATTGAGAATGGGCGTCATGTATCTATGGCAACAGCCGTTGCGTGCGCATGCGTGGCAATGTGAGAATACGGAAATGTTTAAAACCAAGAAAGACGATCTACCGGCTATATATAAATAAAAAGTGTGTACAAAATTTGTATACCAGCCTGGATTTGGTCCGCAGATAAATGTCTAATGTATTAGGGTGCATAATGCGCCATCTATAAAGGTTGTTGAGGAGCGTCTTGTAACCATGGAGACCTCCTCACAATGCGCATGCGTAAAGAGATGTATAGCTCTCAAAGGGACCTAGAGACGTATAATGTGTATAAGAAATATATAAGCAGTGTACTGTCCTGCGTGAGACATAGGTACATATGGAAATGGTGATGAACCTAGTGAATGTGACTAATGTGGCGTGGGGAAGATATGTGACCATAACGAGAAGGGAGATAAAGGTAGAGAGGAGAAGGTGTGTATGATCCTGACAGTGTGGGGAAATGAACAGTGCTAAACGTGAGAAACGGACAAACTAGACTATGTGTGATAGTGACACTTCACATAATGACACCAAATCGTGTGTGTAGACAAAGTGGGGAAAAAGGGCAGGAAGAGAGAAGACCTAGGTAGTGAATGGTGGTGTATAAACAAAATAGTGAGTGTATGTGAATATATACAAAATGTAGAGGTCCAGAGAAATCAGATATGAAGCAAATATATAAATGCAACGTATAGCATACAGGTACAGGCAATGGTAAATGTATATAAATATGTACAAAACATATATAAAGGGCCAGAGAAACCAAATATGAAAAGGATGTATAAAGGTAGTGTATACCTTTAGGAATAGACCATGAATTAATATCTGACTATGTATAACATAAGGATGAGCATAAGTATGAAGAGCTAGTAGATAATTATTTTTTCTAAGACTAGATGGGAGAGACAACATTTAGCGATTGTCCAAAAAAGAATGGAAGGATATATATTTGTTGAGACCTCTAGGGTGCACTGTGTCAAGCGTCTTTATCCAGTACGTTTCTCGTTGGAGCAGACTTTTGGAGCGATCACCACCTCTGGACAGTGGGGGGATATGGTCGATGGCAATGAATTTCAAAGTCGAGAGTCGATGGTTAGCTTCTAAAAAATGTTTAGCCACCGGTTTCTCCGTTTTACCGTCCCTAAAGGCGGTCATAATGCTTGAGCGGTGTCCCCGCATTCTGTCTCGTAGTGTGAGGTCCGTCTTCCCCACATAGTAGAGACCGCAGGGGCATGAGATTAGGTAAACCACGTGATCCGTGAGGCAGGTGATGTGGTGTCTGATGAGGTATCGTTTTCCTGAGTGTGGGTGGGCGAATGATGGACCTGTGAGCATGTGTCCGCATGTAACACAATTAGTGCATTTAAAGCATCCCATCTTCGTGTATCCTTTTTTGGTCTCGTATTGGTTGGTGTAGTCACTTTTTACCAAGATGTCCCTCAGGTTGCGGTTACGTCTAAAGGCAATCCGGGGAGGATGAGAGAATGTAGGGTGCAGTGTAGGGTCTGCGGCCAATAGGTCCCATCTGTTTCGAATCGCCTTCGCGATCCGATCGCTTGCTGTGTGATACAAGAATGGTAATGTGATGATTGCTGGATCTTGTGGAGATGTAGAGGTCTTGGGCAGAGATTAATGGAAGATCTCAGTGGCTCTCTGTAATGATCGTTTGAGTATGTGGGGCGAGTATCCCCTCTGTAAAAAAGATTGCTGCATGGTTTCCATCTGGTCTTTGATGTTGTCTGGATCTGAATTTTTTCAAACAAGTCCTTTGGAGTGCTCTGAATCATTGTTCTCTCTCTCTCTCTCTCTCTCTCTCTCTCTCTCTATATATATATATATATATATTGGTATTGTGATAAAGTGAAGGCAGAGAAGCCATTTAACCCCAGGGGGAGTATATGTAGTTTGTGTGTTGCACAACAGAAAGCTTTGTTTAGTTATGGGCCCCTGGGGTGGAGCATTTGGAAAGAAGGGTGGGCCAATGCTCCACTCCACAGTTTAGTGTTTTTCTTGGGAGACAAAGATCCAGGCCAGGGTTTTTTGGACTGTCTCCAGCCCACTGCTCAGCTGCAGATAATCAGCAGTAGCAGTGGGAATAAACCACTCCCTGCTAGGCAGGTACAGGGGGGATTGCATGCTTCCTCTCAGGAAGAGAGAGAGGAGTGCAGAAAGGAGAGAGGCTGTTCTCTCCAGTGAGAGTCAATAAGACCAGGCACTGGGAGTGCTGGCTTGGAGCACTGGGAGTGCAGAAAGGGAAGCAGTTAAGGCTGGATTGGAGCACTGGGAGTGCAGAAAGTGAAGCAGTCAAGGCTGGCTTGGAGCACTGGGAGTGCTGAGAGCGGACAAAGAACTAGGTTGGTGAAACCAATAATTTTGTTATAGTTTAACCCCTGAGAGATAGGGAATCTGAAGTGAGTTAGTGCTCAGACAAGCTAGGTTTTTGTTTAAAGGGGAAACCGGTTATATTTATGTTTTCATTTACTGCTGTCTTCTGTGTGGATTTACAAATAAAGTGCCTGGAGTATATGCAATTACAAGGACTGTGCCTGTTGTTTACCCTAGAGGACCGTGCTACCTGCAAACAAGGATCACTATATATATATATATATATATATATATATATATATATATATTATAGTTACATAGCTGACTTGCTGTCAGGATTACAGTATGGTCCAGCATGTAGAATTGTGTAACACAGAGGACTGATAGGTAACGTATACTGGACCTTAGAATGGCCGGACTAACGTACCAAAGAATAGTCAGGAATAGCCGAGGTCAAGGGATACAGAAAGAGACACAACGATAAGGAAAAGCCAGGGGTCAGGAATGCCAGAAAATAATGCCAAAGTCAAATAACCAGAAATACCAGAATAAATAACGCGCTCAAGGGAAACCACGACAGGGCACAGAGCAGGATGAGAACTGGGCCTAAATACCCCTCCTCTGGATCTGATAGGGTGTAATCGGCCTTTGACCCCAAAGGCAGTTACCAGGTTACCATTTGCATATTTGCTGCTCAGCACAAACCCTGCTGTGGATTTGATTGTTGCTCAGTACAACTTGTCCTGTCAGGACAGTAATGTTGTTCGGCACAACTTTTCCTGTCTGAACAGTAAATTCCATTAATCACATTTTTATAAGCGGATGAATACGTGACACTTGCGTCCATCAAGTTCAGCTTTCCTCACATATGTTTTTGCTGTTGATCCAAAAGAAAGCAATTTTGCATCAGACTAGGAAAAAACACAGAACCCTGAGGGACACCACTTAACATTTTTGTCCAGCTTGAAAATGTACCATTAATGACAACTAGTTGTACTTTATCCTTATGACAATGTTTTAACCAAGAACAAGAATATTCGTTTAGACCAATTTCCTTTAGTTTGAAGACTAACCTATTGTGAGGAACCATATCAAATGCCTTGACAAAATCCAAGTAGATAACATCCACTGCAACACCCTGATCTATAACTTCTACTTACTTCTTCATTTAATGCAATTAGTTTAGTCTGTCATGACCTATGTTTCATAAAACCATGCTGATCATTGCTAATAACAAAGTTCTTCCCAATGAATTCCTGAATATTATCCCATAATAGCCCTCAAATATTTTTCCAGTCACAGAAGTTAAGCTCACAGGTCTATAATTTCCAAGCAAGGATTTTGAACCCTTTTAAATATAGGAATGACATCTGCCTTCCTCCAATCCTCTGGTACAATACCTGCAACAAAAGAATCTTGAAAGATTAAATACAGAGGTTCACTTATTTCCCCACTTAGCTCCTTAACGACTAACTGCTGTAGCACCTTGTCTCGAGTCATCCAATCACAAGTTATCTGCAAGTTTTTTGCAGCAATAATTTGCATATATCTTGCCGTACTTATTTTAAATGTCTGCCTTTTCCTTGTCTTCATTAACTAACAGACACACCACTGTTTCCAGTGTACCTACACTTTAATTTTTTTTGTTTTTTTAGAATTGATGTACTTGAAAAAAAATTGTTTTTGCATTCTTTGGCTATCAATTTCTTAATTTCCAGTTTAGCCACTTTAATTTCCTTTTTGCAAGCATAATTGGCTTCCTTATATCTTATATAGGATGCCTCTGATTTGACCGATTTTTAAATGCTTTTCTTAAAAAAAATAATAATATATATATATATATATATATATATATATATATATACAAAGATTGATGGGAGTTGCACTCCAGCTATCCAAACGTGTCTGCCCGGTGCTCGGCTACACAAATGTATACTGTATCAAAAAAAAGCCAGCACTCAAGGACTTTTGTAGTTAATAAAAAGTAAAAACCTTTTATTCCGAAATGTCTGTGGGTCGACGTTTCAGTCCACCGTTGTGGACTTTCATCAGGACACAAAATACAATGTTACAACATTCAGTTTAAATAGGAAATACTTAACTTACCTAACCTCCACCACCTGTGTGTTAGCGTGGTCTGTTCCCCAGTGCGCAAGTGTGATTATCGGTACTTCCCCTTCCGGTGTGTCTGTGTTGACCCCGTCACCCCCTATCACCAGGGTAACATATCAACAAATCGCCACACGGCGATCTATGTCTGCTGAGCAACATGAGATAAAGTATAGAGCCTGGCTATGTACCCAGTTAGATCGATGGGGTGCATCAAGTAAATGTGTATCCACTATGAGGTTTATAGTGTGAAAGATTGCATAGATTACTAAAGTTCCTAGGTTGCAGCTCCATACGGAGCACTTCCGGGTATCTGCAGTGCCGTGCCCGTCACCGTGGTTACGTGAATACACATAAACTTATCGAACGATATGTGCTAATTATTCAATAATCATATTGGGAATATTTAACCATACTTGAAATAGTATATGATCTATGTGTACTAATCTTAAATAAATAAAATCTAATGTGAACTCCAATCTATAATGCAGTCAAATACTTTTAAAGGGACCGTAGTTCCATGAGTGGACCAAATCACATGGTCTAAATATGTGTCTCTCAGTCATCCTGTGCTGAGTATGCATAAACTTGGATATTTAATATCATAATCGCCATGGAGTTCATGGAGTTAAAGTTTATACATTGGACGTTCGACGAAACGAATGAGCTTCATGGGTTTACTATCTGGTACAGTTCAGTTTGTGTATTGTCAATTTACTGAACGGCACGGCGTTCGTATTAATTTGGAACAGAGTGATGGATGATTGGTGATTTCAGCGTAGTTCAAGGGAAGCAGTGTCCGAAATCAGTTCCATGAATTTCTCGATGAACACCGCTGGGTGTTCGACTGTCCAAGATGGCCGCCACCACGTGTTCGTTCATACGAACGACGACCACCCAGCCGACCTTTCGTGAGTTGGAAGTGTCTGCGGTTAACCACAATGTTAATGAGGGCAGAAAGGTTAACGGCCAGCACACTTCCCCGCTGGGTGGCCTGCCATTCAGTAGTTTGTTCGTATTTGGATGAATGCAAGCAGAAAACATATGAACAACTGGCAATAACCGAACAAACAGACGAATCAGGGTTTAAATAATAATCCAAAGGCAGAGAGGTCTGCCACATTATCTAAACTGTGCTCAGTCGCTACTATATCAGGTTGTGTATGAGACAGTAATAACCACTGTATCTGGTGAAGAATTGCCAGAGACTAGTAGTTAGTAAGGGCTTATTAGATATGGAGGTTATTCTCTAAACTGTGCATGATAGCCCCAAAAAAATAATGCAAGAGAAGTTTCTTGACATAAAAGCCTCAGCAGGGTGGATTCAAAGGGATGATGGATCGCTATCAGTGACCTTTATCATTATAGAATATCGCAAGAGAAGTATATTGATATCGTAACACAGAGGCGTAAAAAGCACATAGCGCAATTTTGTATTTGATAAAGGAACACAGCAGAGAGTGAGATAAGTATCTGGTGAGGGCTATAGGTAAAAAAAAGGGGGAGATATAGTAGCCAAAAATTAGTAGATAGCTACCAGGAATAGGGAAATCCCTGAGATATTTGCAACACTCTGTGCCTTCGAGGGCACCCCTTAAGAAAAAACCTGATATGCCCACTGCAATAGGTAAAGCGCCACCCTCCAAAACCCTGGGGAAATAGGATGAGGACAGCGATCCTACCTAGCAAGTCGCTCTATTATGCGGCATACAGGAACCTAATCTGGTAGGGTAGAGACAGTACAAAGCTGCTCTCCTAATGGAACTGCTCTGATACTAGCAGTGTCTGGATGCTAATAGCCGCTCTAATCTTGCGGCATACAGGAATCTTGTTCGATAGAAGAGAGGTTGTCACAGAACCTCTCCTAGTAGTGCTGCTCAACTTGGGGCGTCTGATAGATAATAGCTGCAACTGATCTCGCGGCATATAGGAACCTTGCTAAGTACAAGAGAGAGAGTCACAGAACTTCTCTCCTAGTGGTACCGCTCAAATACTTGCGACATCTGATAGCTAGGCTTGATGAAAGTATAAATTAGAACCGCTCATTTTAGACAGTTAGAGGTGAAAATCTGCTTGTGCAGTGGCTGTGGATAGTGCTAGTCAGTGCCCCTAATTTTTTACCACTGTGGTTCATCAGAGGGGAACCAGACCTCTGGTAGAGCCCAGTTTAAGAAGGTACAAGAATGCTCTTATTGGTACATTTAAAAACACAGCAGACCAATGGGAATTAAGAAGTCCCTCTAGTGGGAGGGTGTAGAATTTTAACCCTTTCGGTGGAGGGAAGAATACAATACTTGGAATTATGGCAGAGCTTGTATATAGGGAGAGGAATAGTCCTAGGTTGGTCCTAAGAGTTGATGAAATTAGAAAATAGTTGTTATTGCTTGGATAAAACATAGCATCATCCACAAATAAAGAAGAGATCTAAGTATACCTATACTTTGCGAGAATGTGAGTAGTCTGGTGATCCTGTGTGGATAGGGATAGGAACAGTTTCACCAAAGGATGAGACATTTAAAGGTAAATAAGTTGTTAAAGTTAACAATTAACTTATACAGCAGAAGAAAGAACAGAGGACTGGGCTAAAAAAAGAGGTGGCTGCTTATTGATAGATGGTTAGTGTTTAAATAGAGTGAAGTTGAAATCCTCATGTGGCGGAACCAGCCTCGCCACTGGGCATTGGAGAAGACTGATTGCCAGCCTCCTGCCATGTGACTATGGCCCCTGGGATGTATTGCCTGCTCTCCTGTACTGCTGAGGTTTGCTACCAACTAGGTGGATTTGGCAATGGAGCTTGTCTAGTGCCCTCTGTTAGTAGCAACAGCAATATGCACTACCTGAATAGCAAGAGTGGTTCATTTGCATATTTGGGTAGTTTTGCATATTGCTAATTCTGCAGGCATGTGAGATATTTTCTGTCTCCCCCACTATTTTATTGTCTCCCCCACCTCTTTAAAAAATATGCCATTGTGTTATAATAAGTCACTGTATGTTGCCTGCTATGATTTGACTGTAATTTAGTTGAGTTTTCACAGCAATGTTCATGTAATGACCATATGGGCTAGTCCCAAGGAAAATAAAGTTTTAGACAGTTCTTCTTCATCCTCAATCTAGAGTCCTGTCCCTTATTGGGGGAATCTGCTACAAGGAATTGCTATGCTCTGCATATTCCCTTGCTATAATTACTCCGAAGCTCCTAAGAGCTTGTTCCTGCTTCGCTTTGAAGGAAGAGAGGTTCAGCCTGCGGTGGTTGTCATGTCGGACACAGTGCTTGGAGCCCTCTGTAAGCGCTAGGAGCATCCTTCAACGGAGGTACCCAGTCGGGGTGCCAGGTGATCCGTTACAACTCATTCAGGCCCAAAGGAGCTAGTGGATCCATTTTGACTCCTTTTTCAGTAATCTCATATTGAAATTGCCCTTTCTGGCATTAGTGATTATTCTTTCAATTGCTTGAAATTTAAGGTTAAGGGGATTGCCTTAATGTTATGAACGAACATGATTGGATATGGGGGTGAAAATATTTGTATTAGTGACAGAATTGACGTGTTGTAATATACATCTACAAAATTGTTGGTAAGTTTTACCAATATATTGTAAACTGCTGTGATGACGTATACAATTCTTGTAGTACTGCAGTTGATGAAGTCACAAACTGGGTAGCTGGTACTGGTTCTAGTGCAAAGGACAGTCTTTGATGTATTGATAAATTTACAGGCCTTACAGGAGCCCCATTTGAAGACTCCCTTGGTGTGTGAGAGCCATCCAGGAAATGTAGTTAGTGGCTCCACGTGGCTATGAACCAATATATCTCTGAGATTTTTTGGTCGACGTGCCATTATACTAGGGTAGGTGGTAATGTTGTTGTTAAGTTCTTTGTCATGTAGTAGGATGGGCCGGTTACTGCAGAATATTTTTGTCACTGCATCTGACAACTTTCTGAGTTGATTTGGGTCTAGATGAGCAAAGGCAGGTTGGTCTATCCATGGTGATTACCCTTTGGTAAGCACTTTTAAGGACTTTGTTAGGGTAGCCCTGTTCTTTAAATTGTGTCCTGATCTCTTTTACTTTTTTCTGAAATGTTGTATCGTTAGAGCAATTCCTGCATGCTCTGAGGTATTGTCCATAGGGTATACCAGCTTTAAGTTTGACAGGATGGTGGCTTTGCCAATGGAGAAGATTGTTGGTAGTGGTGACTTTTCTAAATAATTCTGTTTTCACTAGTCCATCCATGATTAATGTTATCCTAAGATTGAGGAATCCCAGGGTGTGTTCATCAATAACAGAGGTTAATTGTAAACCTATGTCATTGTTGTTCAGGATATTCACCAGTTGTTGGAACCTGGTGACTGACCTAGTCCAGAATAGAAGCACATCATCAATGTACCTATGCCAGCTGAGTATATGTTGGCTATATTCATAATCAATGCTTGTGAGTACAGTTTCTTCCCACCACCCTAAGTACAGATTTGCATAGCTTGGGGCACATGCTGTCCCTATAGTTGTGCCTTTGAGTTGCAAGTCATAGGTGCCATTAAATACAAAGTAATGGTCCGTGAGAAGGAAAAGTAAAAGGTCCAGTAGGAATTTTTTGTGAGACTAGGAGTGTTTTTGAGATTTATCCAAAACATAGGATGTTGCTTTAATCCCAATTGTGTGTGGGATGATATTGTATAATGATACCACATCTAAGCTTGCAAGAAGTGAATAGAGGGGGTACGACAAGATTTTCTAAAGTGAGTAGAGTCTTTTTGGTGTCTTGTAGAAAAGAGGTCAGTTGAGTAACAAAGGGATGTAGTAGATTTTCCAGAAATTTGCTGGCATTTTCTGTAAGAGATTGGTTCCCTGAGACAATGTGTCTACCTGGTAGTAAACAATAGAAGGTAGCTATTGTTGGTAAGTTTTTGGGCATAATAAATCTCAATTCGTCTTTGGTAATGATATTATCCTCCATGGCTAAGTTCAATAGTGTCTTAACTCCCTTAAGACGCTATTGAACTCAGCCATGGAGGATAAAATCATTACCAAAGACGAATTGAGATTTATTATGCCCAAAAACTTACCAACAATAGCTACCTTCTATTGTTTACCACCAGGTAAGATAAGGTTAGGTAAGATGTGGTGGGATCTCCACCTCACTTTTTGAGGTGGTGCATACACATCTCAATGTATTTGTCCCTTTCTGTCAGGGTACCTGAGGTCTCTACCTCTGAGAGAGGTAGAGACTTAGAAGTTTATCCGTCCGGACGGCATGTCTCCTCGGCCCCTCGCGGTTCACTCGGTCTTGCTAACGCCGGCCGCGAGGGAGTCACTTCCTTTTATAACAGGAGGACCGGAGGTAGACGTCATGACGCCAACCCGGAACGTCCTGTCACTCAAATCTCGGGAGACGAATCAGGACTCGCCGGAGGCGTGCCCTCTCTCCCTAGCCAGGATACTTAACAGTGGCTCTCTCATTCACTCATTGCCCTGTCGTGGTTCTAGTCCGCCTAGTCACACAGTGCTTTGTTATTCTCTTGTCTTTTGGTTCTGACCCGGCTTTGGTATTTACTCTCCTGTCTTTCTGTTATCCTTGAGCCGGCTTGTCTCTCGCTTACCTGTCTTCTCGTTCCCTCGACCTCGGCTTGTCTCTGACCATTCTATCGTAGTTATACGTTAAGTCCGGCCATTCTAAGGACCGGTATACGTATCTGCTACTCTTTGTACTCTGCGTGTTGGATCCCTGACCCGATCCTGACATTACGACAGGGCCATGGATCCTGCAGGTACAAATTGTCAGCTTGGTTCTCCTGATCCTAGGTTTGACGCCATGGATCATAGGATGGATCAGATGGCTCTAGCACTACAGGCGCTGCTGTCTCGTCCTTTTAATCCACCTGAGGAGATGCGTAATATGTCTGCTCCTTCTGTGGGTCCAGGGCTAGAGGTAGCTACTGTAGGTGCTTCTTCCCGAGTTACCCCACCTGTACGTTATGCTGGTTCTCCTGAGAGGTGTCGTGGCTTTTTGAACCAGATCAGTATTCATTTCGAGCTACAGCCTCGTTCATACCCTACCGATAGGGCAAAAGTGGGATTTATTATTACCTTACTCATTGAGAAAGCTCTGAGATGGGCTAATCCGTTGTGGGAGAATGATAATCCATTAGTCTATAACTATAATTCCTTTGTAGCTGCTTTTAAAAGAACTTTTGATCCCCCTGGCAGGAGGGTCAATGCAGCCAGATTACTGTTGCGCCTTAGACAAGACAGCCAAACACTTGTGGATTACGCACTAGAGTTCAGGTCTTTGGCGGCAGAGGTAAAATGGAATGAACAGGCCTATATAGACGTATTCTTAAATGGATTATCTGATGTAATACTTGATGAGGTAGCGACAAGAGAGCTTCCCGAGAACCTGGAGGACTTAATTTCCTTTATCTCTCGTATTGACGAACGTCTAAGGGAGAGACAAAATACTCGAGATAGAACCGGTAAATCTTCCTTTAGACCAGCACCATCATTTCAAATTTCTGAAACCAAAAATCCACAGGCTTCAGAACCTATGCAGTTAGGTCTTACTCGTCTCTCAGAGGAGGAGAGACAGTACAGGAGAAGGGAGGGACTGTGTATGTATTGTGGGGTCAGAGGTCATGTACTGTTGAGCTGTCCCAGTCGTCCGGGAAACGCTCGCACCTAAGTTTCTCTAGAGGACAGACCTTGGGTGTTTCGATTTTGTCCTCTACTCATAACTACAAAGAACATAGACTCCTATTACCGGTCTCTTTAACTTGGGAGAAGGGAACTTTAGAGACTATGGCATTGATAGACTCCGGCGCTGCTGAGAGTTTTATCGACCAAAAGTTTCTCACCAAACACACTATCCCATCCCAGTTAAGGAAGACACCCTTGGCTGTTGAAGCCATTGATGGTAGACCTTTAGTTGAGCCTGTTATTTTCCGGCAGACCACACCTCTTTACTTAACTACTGGTATTCTACACAAGGAGGAAATATCCCTACTACTCATTTCATCTCCTTCTGTTCCCATAGTCCTGGGATACTCCTGGCTTAAGAGACATAACCCCGTGATAGATTGGAGATCAGGGGAAATAGTTTCGTGGGGTCAGGATTGTCAAGAGAATTGTTTAAAGAAAGTGTCACCTCTTTGTAGTGTCAACTCACTTAATAACGCTACCGACTCTACCAAAGTACAGATACCGTCCTTGTATCAAGATTTAAAGGCAGTATTTGACAAAGGAAAGGCTGATACCTTACCACCACATAGGCCTTTTGATTGCAAAATTAATTTACTTTCTGGTACCATGCCCCCCAGGGGTCATGTATACCCTTTGTCTACGAATGAAAACTTAGTTCTAGAGGAGTATATTCGTGAAAACCTAGACAAGGGGTTCATTAGAAGATCCTCCTCCCCTGCTGGGGCTGGATTTTTTTTTGTTAAAAAGAAGGATGGTTCTTTAAGACCCTGCATTGACTACCGAGGTCTTAACAAGATAACCATCAGAAATGTATATCCGATCCCCTTGATCACCGAGCTTTTTGATCGATTAAAAAGTTCTAAAATTTTCACTAAGTTAGACCTTAGAGGTGCTTATAATTTGGTGAGAATCCACGACGGTGACGAGTGGAAAACTGCATTCAATACTCGATATGGGCACTATGAGTATACTGTAATGCCTTTTGGTCTCTGCAATGCCCCGGCGGTATTTCAGGACCTTATTAATGAGGTTCTTAGGGAGTTTCAAGATGACTGTGTGATTGTATACCTTGATGATATACTTATACATTCCAGGGATATTGAGACTCACCACGGACAAGTCAGAAGGGTTTTACACAAACTCCTTCAGCATGGCTTGTACTGCAAACTAGAGAAATGCAGCTTTGACCAATCCCAAACTACCTTTCTTGGTTATGTGATTTCTGGGGAGGGGTTTGAAATGGACCCGGAGAAACTCCAATCCATATTAGATTGGCCTTTACCTAAGGGTCTCAAGGCTATCCAGAGATTTATTGGTTTCTCCAATTACTACAGACGTTTCATTAAGGGATACTCCTCTATCATTGCTCCCATCACCAATATGACCAAACAAGGGGCTGAGACTAAGAATTGGTCTACTGAAGCACTTCTGGCTTTTAAGACACTCAAGGAGCTGTTTGCTTCCGCACCAATTTTAGTTCACCCTGATACTACACTACCTTTCCTACTCGAAGTTGACGCTTCTGAGACAGGTATAGGTGCTGTTCTGTCCCAAAGGTTGGGTGTAGATAAACCATTACATCCTTGTGGATACTTTTCCAAAAAATTGTCAGGTACTGAAAGTAGATATGACATTGGTGACAGGGAACTACTAGCGGTTATAATGGCCTTGAAGGAGTGGAGACATTTATTGGAGGGTACTTTGCATCCTGTTACTATTTTGACAGATCATAAAAACTTATCCTATATTGGAGAGGCTAAACGACTATCATCTAGACAGGCTCGTTGGTCCATATTTCTCACTCACTTCAACTACGTTCTCACATATAGGCCAGGTTCCAAGAATTCTAAAGCCGACGCCTTATCTCGCCAATATGAACCTGCTGCCGTATCTGAGCCGGTTTTGTCCTCTATAGTACCCAAGTGTAACATTATCGCTAACACTACTCTCAAAGTCCATTCTCCGCTACTTGATCAGATAAGGAGCTTGCAGCATCTGGCACCTAGACTGACTCCGGCTTCCAGACTTTTCGTTCCTCCTGAACTCCAATTGGAGCTCTTACAGTGTCTTCACGAGAGTAAGGTGGCTGGTCATCCGGGTGTTAGCAAGACGTATTCTTTGATCTCCAAGGATTTCTGGTGGCCTTCGTTACGCAGGGATATTAAGGATTTTATCGGAGTTTGTGTGGTCTGTACTAAAACTAAACTACCGCATTCACTTCCGTGTGGCCTTCTACAACCTCTGGAAATTCCTGACAAACCTTGGTCCTGTGTGGCAATGGACTTTATTGTGGATTTGCCTGTTTCTAAAAAGCACACGGTTATCCTCACCGTAGTCGATAGATTTACCAAGATGGCACATTTCGTACCTTTGCCTAAACTCCCGACTTCTCCTGAATTGGCGGAAATCTTTGCTAAAGAGATTTTTCGCTTGCATGGGATTCCCTCGGAGATCACTTCTGATAGAGGCTCCCAATTTGTTTCACGTTTTTGGAGGTCGTTCTGTTCTCAATTAGGCATCAAATTGAATTTTTCGTCTGCCTATCATCCTCAGTCTAACGGAGCTGCTGAACGAACCAACCAGAAGATTGAGCAATACTTACGTTGTTTTGTTTCCGAACACCAGGACGATTGGGTCGGTTTGATTCCTTGGGCGGAGTTTGCGCACAACAATCTCGTTTGTGACTCTACGCATTCAAGCCCCTTCTTCATGAACTATGGCTTTCATCCATCTATTCTTCCCTCGGTTTCTCCTTCCCAAGGAGTGCCGTCGGTTGATGTCCATGTGGCCAATTTGAGGAAGTTGTGGGATCAGACTCGACAGATTCTTCTACACAATTCTGTACTGGTTAAGAAACATGCTGACAGACGTAGAAGGGCGGCTCCGAATTTTGTTCCAGGCGATAGAGTTTGGTTGAGTACTAGGAATATTCGTCTTAAAGTTCCTTCCATGAAATTCGCTCCTCGTTATATTGGTCCCTACAGGATCTTGACTCGAATTAACCCAGTGGCGTATCGTCTAGCCCTCCCAGCTACTTTACGCATCCCGAACTCCTTTCACGTGTCATTGCTGAAACCTCTACTCTGTAACAGATTCTCCTCCACAATCGCCCCTCCGCGCCCTGTTCAGGTGGAGGGTCAGGAGGAGTATGAGGTTAACTCCATTATTGATTCTCGTATCTCCCGGGGGAGAGTACAATATTTAGTTGACTGGAAGGGATATGGTCCTGAGGAGAGGAGTTGGGTACCACAAGAGGATGTTCATGCTCCTCGCCTTCGCAGGGCATTTCACTCCCGCTTTCCATCTCGCCCCGGCTCCTTCCGCCCGGTGGGCGTATCTGAGAGGGGGGGTACTGTCAGGGTACCTGAGGTCTCTACCTCTGAGAGAGGTAGAGACTTAGAAGTTTATCCGTCCGGACGGCATGTCTCCTCGGCCCCTCGCGGTTCACTCAGTCTTGCTAACGCCGGCCGCGAGGGAGTCACTTCCTTTTATAACAGGAGGACCGGAGGTAGACGTCATGACGCCAACCCGGAACGTCCTGTCACTCAAATCTCGGGAGACGAATCAGGACTCGCCGGAGGCGTGCCCTCTCTCCCTAGCCAGGATACTTAACAGTGGCTCTCTCATTCACTCATTGCCCTGTCGTGGTTCTAGTCCGCCTAGTCACACAGTGCTTTGTTATTCTCTTGTCTTTTGGTTCTGACCCGGCTTTGGTATTTACTCTCCTGTCTTTCTGTTATCCTTGACCCGGCTTGTCTCTCGCTTACCTGTCTTCTCGTTCCCTCGACCTCGGCTTGTCTCTGACCATTCTATCGTAGTTATACGTTAAGTCCGGCCATTCTAAGGACCGGTATACGTATCTGCTACTCTTTGTACTCTGCGTGTTGGATCCCTGACCCGATCCTGACACTTTCAAAGATTATGGCATTATCCCTCTTATCAGAAGGTTTGATGATAAGATCTTTTCTCATGCTGAGTTCCTTCAAGGCTCTTAGTTCGCCCATGGTCAGATTGTTCTGTTGAATTCTTCAGGTAAAGACTCAATCTTGTTGGTAGTCATCTTGATAAATAGATCGACATTAATGTTGTCTCTTAATTTGGGGGTAAATCAGCTAAGAGGTCTAAAATTAGTAAGAGGAGGTGTAGTTTCCTGTTCTTCAAGAAGCTGTACCAATGATTGGAGATGTGTACAGTCTTCACTTGCTGCTTTGTTGTTCTTCCTTTCGTGTAAAGAACAGTGCAAGTTTACGGCCAAAGAGATTGATGTATTTGAGCAATTCAAACTTATCAACCCCAGGTGTGGGTACAAATGATAGACCTCTATTGAGTAGTGAGATATGGTCAGGTGTGAGTATAAAGTTAGAGAGGTTTATGATTTTAATTTTGGTAATATCAGAATCATTATGATTTACAGGTGATACTCGAAAAAATTAGAATAGCGTTCAAAAGTTCATTTATTTCAGTAATGCAACGTAAAAGGGGAAACTAATATATGAGATAGACGCATTACATGCAAAGCAAGATAGTTCAAGCCATGATTTGTCATAAGTGCGATGATTAGGGCTTTACAGCTCATGAAAACCCCAAATCCAAGATCTCAGTAAATTAGAATATTGTGAAAAGGTGCAATATTCTAGGCTCACAGTGTCCCACTCTAATCAGCTAAGTAAGCCATAACATCTGCAAAGGGTTTCTGAACCTTTAAATTGTCTCTCAGTCTGGTTCAGTAGGAATCACAATCATGGGGAAGACTGCTGACCTGACAGTTGTGCAGAAAATCATCATTGACACCCTCCATAAGGAGGGAAAGCCTCAAAAGGTAATTGCGAAGGAACTTGGATGTTCCCAAAGTGCTGTATCAAAGGACATTAATAGAAAGTTATGTGGAAGGGAAAAGTTTTTATGAAAAAGGTGCACAAGCAGCAGGGATGACCGCAGCCTGGAGAGGATTGTCAGGAAAAGGCCATTCAATAGTGTTGGGGACTTTCACAAGGAGTGGACTGAGGCTGGAGTCAGTGCATCAAGAGCCACCACACACAGATGGTGTGGCGAAACCAACCTCGCCACTGGGCCCTGGAGAAGCCTGTTTGCTAGCCTCCTACCTGCTGACTATGGCCCCTGGGTTATTTGGGGCATATTGTACTTTATATTGCTGATACTGGCCCTTTAAAATCAGCGATGGACATATTGGGACTTTTGGGACTACTGTCCCTTTAAGACTGTGGAGCATATTCCAGTATACTGCCTTTAATATTACATATGTATTTATGTGTTGAGTTTAACCTGGGATATGTATGCAGCATTCATCTGATTGTTCGGTAGAATCACTCCATTCATTATATTGAGTGAAACTACCGAACAACCAGACCACCCAGGAATAAGTGTGCCTCCAATTACAGTTTGCAACAATGTTGCAAACGGGTAATTGGCAATCAGTGTAATGTATTCTTTGTCCTCTGGGTGGCCGCCATTCGGGAAACAAACACGTGGCGGCGGCCATCTTAAACTACCGAACAGCGGTGTTTTGCCGTCGAGTGTCTGGAACTAAAATCGGACACTTGACTAGGCAAACACCGCTGAGACCTTCATACTTCCAGAAATTCGTATAGAAACTACCGAATGACCCGCCGTTCGGTAGAAAGAACCCCACAAACAAGGGAATTCATTCAAACCCTCTCCAGGCTCTATAACACAGGCAATTCGTCTGTTTTCATTCCCTTGTTTGTGACCGACCGCAGGGCCAAAATGCATGGAACTGTTTTCGGATACTTTACCCATGCGGTCGGTCAAATCTTTGGAACCCCATATCTCACGAACCGTTCATCCGAATGACTTGAATTTTGAATATGTTGTCCCCCGGGTTTTGGGGTACATCCAGAACTTGGCTGAAAAGGTGTACCGGATAATTGGGTTTAATGTTATCTGAGGGGAGGGGATGTGTGGGCTGAACCATGTATGTGATTGGATATTTTATGCCTCCCCCTGGGTGTGGACTGTATGTGTATTATTGTAATAAAAGCCGGGCTGGATGAGCCAGTCCAGAGTTCCTGTTTTACCCTCAAAGTGATGTGTCGTCTCATTATTGGGGGAAGGATTTATTGCATGCTGTTCCAGTTGACTGCTAGGAGTACAAGCCTATTCGTATGGTTCCTATTCAATGGTCTACAGCATTCATATGCTTGGGAGAATTTAAAGGTTTCTCGGATTCGGTGATTGTGGTGTCTGCCAGAGTGCTTGGAGTCCTCAGGAAGCACTAGGAGCATCCATTAACGGAGGTACCAAGTCGGGGTGCCAGGTGATCCGTTACAGATGGATCCTGGACATGGACTTCAGATGTCATATTCCTCTTGTCAAGCTGCTCCTGAACAACAAACAATGTCAGAAACGTCTTACCTGAGCTAAAGAAAAACAGACCTGGTCTGTTGCTCAGTGGTCCAAAGTCCTCTTTTCTGATGAGAGCAACTTTTGCATCTCATTTGGAAATCAAGGACCCAGAGTCTGGAGGAAGAATAGAGAGGCACACACTGCAAGATGCTTGAAGTCCAGTGTGAAGTTTCCACAGTCTGTGTTGATTTGGGGAGCCATGTCATCTGCTGGTGTTGGTCCACTGTGCTTCATTAAGTCCAGGGTCAACGCAGCCATCTACCAGGAGATTTTGGAGCACTTAATGCTTCCTTCCACTGACGAGCTTTATGTGGATGCTGACTTAATTTGCCAGCAGGACTTGGCACCTGCCCACACTGCCAAAAGCACCAAAGCCTGGTTCAATGACCGTGGTTTATTGGCCAGCAAACTCGCCTGACCTGAACCCCATAGAGAATCTATGGGGCATTGCCAAGAGAGAGATGAGACATGAGACCGAACAATGCAGAAGAGCTGAAGGCCGCTATTGATGCATCCTGGTCTTCCATGACACCTCAGCAGTGCAACAGGCTGATAGCTTCCATGCCACACCGCATTGAGGCAGTAATTGCTGCAAAAAGGGTCCAAACCAAGTACTGAGTCCATATTCATGCTTATACTTTTCAGAGGTCTGATATTGTTATATGTACACTCCTTGTTTTATTGATTGCATGTTGTAACAGATCACCTGGCACCCCGACTGGGTACCTCCATTGATGGATGCTCCTAGCGCTTCTTAAGGATTCCAAGCACTCTAGCTGACACCACTACCACTGCAGGCCGAACCTTTCTTCCTTCAGAGCGAAGCAGGAAGGAGCTCTTAAAAGAGCTTAGGAGTGATTATAGCAAGGGAATATGCAGAGCATAGCAATCCCTTGTAGCAGATTCCCCCAATAAGAGACAGGACTCCAAATTGAGGATGAAGTAGAACTGTCTAAAACTTTATTTTACTTGGTACTAGCTCATATGGTCATTACATTAACATCTATCTCATATATTAGTTCCCCCTTTTACGTTGCATTACTGAAATAAATGAACTTTTGCACGATATTCTAATTTTTCGAGTATCACCTGTAGTTTTTGAAGTTGCTGCGTACCGGTTTGTTTGTATATTACCCTGGTAATCCACCATAATGAAGAACTAACAATATCTAAAACCTGGTCTGACAGAAGCGGATGAGTTAATAGCCTGCAATCCGCATAAGTTTGGGAAGCTGGACAAGAGATCCCTGGTCCCCAGTGAAAAATAAAAGAAAAAAGAAGAGTTGCATTTCCTCTTCTCAAGTTACATAGTTACATAGTTAGATAGCTGAAAAGAGACTTGCGTCCATCAAGTTCAGCCTTCCTCACACCTGTTTTTTGCTGTTGATCCAAAAGGCAAAAAAAAAAAAAAAAACCCAGTTTGAAGCACAATTTTGCAACAAGCTAGGACAAAAAATTCCTTCTTGACCCCACAATGGCAGTCATATTTATCCTTGAATCAAGCAGTTATTACCCTACATTGAAAGATTATATCCTTGAATATTCTGTCTTTGCAAGTATGCATCTAGTAGCTGTTTGAACATCTGTATGGACTCTGATAAAACCACTTCTTCAGGCAGAGAATTCCACATCCTGATTGTTCTTACAGTAAAAAAACCTTTCCTTTGCCTTAGACGAAATCTTCTTTCTTCCAGTCTAAACGCATGGCCTCGTGTCCTATGTAAAGTCCGGTTTGTGAATAGATTTCCACACAATGGTTTGTATTGGCCCCGAATATATTTGTATAATGTTATCATATCCCCTCTCAGGCGACGTTTTTCTAAACTAAATAGGTTTAAATTTGTTAACCTTTCTTCATAGCTGATATGTTCCATTCCTTTTATTAATTTTGTAGCCCGCCTCTGCACTTTTTCTAGTGCCATGATATCCTTCTTTAGAACAGGTGCCCAAAATTGCACAGCATATTCAATATGTGGTCTTACCAGTGATTTATAGAGAGGCAAAATGATATTCTCGTCCCGAGAATGAATGCCCTTTTTCATGCATGACAATACCTTACAGGCCGTGGCCACTGCTGATTGACATTGCACATTGTTGCATAGTTTGTTGTCTATAACAATTCCCAAGTCCTTTTCGTGTGTTGTTATCCCTAATTCACTTCCATTAAGGGTATACGTTGCTTGTGTATTCTTTACGCCGAAGTGCATAACTTTGCATTTTTCAACATTAAATTTCATCTGCCATTTGAGTGCCCAGTCCTCCAGTCTATCTAAATCCTTCTGCAGCAAAGTAATATCTTGCTCACATTGTATTATTTTACAAAGTTTTGTGTCATCTGCAAACACTGAAACATGACTTTCAATGCTGTCTTCAAGATCATTTATAAAAATGTTAAATAGAAGGGGTCCCAGAACAGACCCCTGAGGGACACCACTTGCCACCTCTGTCCAGCTTGAAAATTTACCATTAACGACAACTCTTTGTATTCTGTTTTTAAGCCAATGTTCTACCCAAGAACAAGCATTTTCATCGAGACCGATTTCCTTGAGTTTGAACACTAATCTTTCTACTGAGGAACATGATTTTGGTCCCTCTTCCCTTCACTCTCATTTGAGTAGTTGACAAATTAAAGGGACAGTACCTCCTAAAATTAAACAAGTGTTTCCCTCATCTGACGTTTCTAAGCACACTTCTGTCATGCCCCAACTACCGGTAATTCCTTGTTTCTTCCAGGTTGACGGAGTTTAGTCACACCCCCTCTCTGACGCGGTCTCGCCACGCTACATAATGCGACCACGCCAGATACAAGACGCTGGATTAATGAACAGCGTACCGCGATATCAAACCGGCTAAAAGTTTCTCTGCAAACATACCTGTGTACCGAACCGGACTGAAACTCGAACTTACCTCCTTCTCCTCTCCTCAACCACGGCTAGTATCTGGACTTCTCCAGATGTGCTAGATTGCATGTATATAGGAAGCTGCTTATTCCAATTAAACCAACAGCGACACCAATGTGCTAGATTGCATGTATATAGGAAGCTGCTTACTCCAATTAAACCAGCAGCAAAGTAATTAAAGATACAGTACCTGTATTTTCCTATATTAAAAAATACAATTCCTATATTATTTTCTATTTTTCCTAATCATCAAATTAAGTCCTAAGAAATCTGCAGTTGCGCTCCATATCAATCTATGTAAACGTGACAGATTAATCCAGCCTTTGTAATGGATCCAGCAGATTTCAATTCTAAATTTACAATGCTGAATCAAAGAGTCGATACACTTGCCCAAGGCATGCAAGACCTACAGGTTACAAATGAACGGATTCTTACTTATGTCAGAGACTTACAAACTCATACTCCTCATACTGTTATGCACTCAGCTAGCGACCCTGCTGTCTGCAATCTCGAAAAATTTTCTGGAGATAGATCCAAATACAGGGAGTTTCTTAATTCCTGCAAGTTACTAATTGCTCTAAAACCTAGATCTTATCCCACTGAAAGATCTAAGGTTTGTTCAGTTATCTCCTTCCTAAGAGGTGAACCTATGGCCTGGGCCCACTCCTTCTTGGAAAATGACGACCCCATCTTAGACTCATTGGATGAATTTTTTGAAGCCATGTCTCTTCTTTATGAAGATCCCAACAAACAATCTACAGCTGATTTAACCATCAGAACCCTACAGCAGAAACATAGACCTGTCGAAGACTACATTGCCGAGTTTAAAAGATGGGCAAAAGAAACTCAATGGAATGACATAACCCTGCGCAACCAGTTTCGAATTGGGTTATCCGAAGCAGTAAAGGATGAACTTTCTAGAACTGAACTTCCTACTACGTTAAACGCGCTGATTCAACTATCAATCAGCATTGACAGAAGGCTTAGAGAAAGAAAGGCCGAAAAAGCTCTCTCGAGTTCATCATGGAAAAAAACATTTAGTCCTTCAAAAACAACTGAAAAACCATCAATGCCAAATGAACCTATGGAAATAGGCTCTATAAGAAGTCCTCTCACTCTAGAAGAAAAAACTAGAAGGCGTCTACTAAACCTCTGCATGTATTGTGCTTCGCAAGATCACTTGATCCCAGATTGCCCCTTATTGAAACGGCCAAAGGGTGGTAAGCATGCTCATACCACTTCTATACTAAGTGCACTTCCTTCTAAATCAACCACTCAATTCTCCTCTATTTCTCTCATATTACAGTGGGACAAAGAAAGAATTACGATTGAAGCCATCATTGATTCTGGGGCAAACGGGGTGTTCATCGATTCATCCTTTGTAACTAAAAATAAAATTCCTTGTGTCCGCAAAAGCACTTCTGTTTCTGTCAGAGTGATTGACAGCTCCCTCATATCCTCGGGCCCTATAATAAATGAAACTATTCCTGTAAGAACAACCACCCATCATACTCATACTGAATATCTTATATTCGACATTATCTCTTCACCTCTTTATCCAGTCATAATAGGAATCAACTGGTTAAGGGACCACAACCCACAAATTACTTGGTCTCCCTTCTCTCTCACCTTTAACTCTGCGTACTGTAAGAAGACATGCTTACAACATATTCCAATTTTTCAGATTATTGAAGAACCAGCTATACCTTCCTGTTATTCTGAGTTCTCAGACGTATTCAGTAAAAAGGAAGCTGAAACACTCCCACCTCATCGTTCCTACGACTGTCCGATAGACCTCATACCTGGTGCCCCCATACCTTTTGGGCACATCTATCCTATCTCTGAATCTGAATTAAAAATTCTCAAGGAATACTTGGATGAAAACCTCTGTAAGGGGTTCATTAGACCTTCCAGCTCACCTGCTGCCTCCAGTATGTTTTTCGTGAGAAACAAAGACCAGACTATACGTCCCATCATAGATTACAGAGCTTTAAACAAAATAACAGTTAAAAATCGTTACCCTCTTCCCCTGATAAATGAATTGATTGAACGGTTAAAAACTGCTACTATCTACACCAAGCTCGACCTCCGTGGGGCATATAACCTCATTAGAATCTAAGCTAACGATGAATGGAAAACTGCTTTCCGAACAAGATATGGACTCTACGAGTATCTTGTGATGCCTTTCGGCCTCTGCAACGCCCCTGCAACCTTTCAACATTTTATAAATGACATCTTCAGGGATCTTCTAGACGTCTGTGTTATCATTTATTTAGATGACATTCTTATATATTCTAATACTCCTGAGGAACACAAAAAACACGTGAGATGGGTGTTATCCAGACTTAGAACTCATAAATTATACGCTAAACCAGAAAAATGTATTTTTAACGTCAATGAAATAACCTTTTTAGGTTACGTTATTACCCCTCATTCGATAAGCATGGACAGTTCTAAAATCAATTGTATCCTCAACTGGCCCATTCCTTCTAATGTAAAAGAATTACAACGTTTTCTGGGGTTTGCCAACTTCTACAGAAAATTTATTAAAAATTACTCTGACGTAGCTCATTCACTTAATTCACTTAACAGCAAAAAACATCATTTCCATTGGAATGAAAAGGCTCAAAAAGCCTTCGATGAATTAAAAAGAAGATTTACTACTGCTCCTATTCTTCAACTTCCAAACCCCACATGTCTCTATGTCCTTGAAACAGATGCTTCAGAAACAGCCATCGGAGCTGTCCTCTCCCAACACAAAACTCCTCAAGATCCTCTTCATCCAGTTGCCTTTTTTTCACGTTCAATGTCTCCTGCCGAAAAAAATTACCCTATAGGAGAAAAAGAATTATTGAGTATAAAAGCAGCCTTAGAAACCTGGCAACATCTTCTTGAAGGAACACAAGCTCCTATAATGGTTTATACTGACCATAAAAACCTTGAATATCTTCACTCCAGCAAGACTCTCTCTGCTAGGCAAGTAAGATGGAATCTCTTCTTCTCCCGGTTTAATTTTCAAATTGTATTTAGACCCGGATCTAGGAACAAAAAAGCGGATGCCCTTTACAGAATTCACCAAGACCTTGAATTGGAACCTCCTCCACATACAGTCATCGGAATCTTAACGTCCCTCATAGATGACATAAAAGGCCTAAGTAAAGATGCTCTTAAACTTCCTAAATCAATTAAGTTATCAAAAAAAGATGGTCTCTATTATTTCAATGACAGGATTTACATTCCTCCCGCATTCAGAAATAAAATACTCGAATTCATCCATGACTCTCCTCTGGCTGGTCATCCTGGTATAAAAAAGACCCTAGAAATATCCAAAAGATATTATTGGTGGCCTCGCCAGGACACCACCATCGAATCCTATGTCAAAACTTGTTCAACCTGCCAAAGATCCAAATCTGAACATCATCACCCCTTTGGTCAATTATTGAATCTACCGATTCCGGAGAGACCTTGGCAATCCATTTCCTTGGACTTCTTGGTGGAACTTCCCCCTTCTCAACATCATACCACCATTTTAGTAGTAGTGGACCGCTTCACAAAAATGTCCCATTTTATTCCTTTGAAGAAATTACCCTCATCATCTGAACTCTCAAAATTTTTCCTCGATAATATAGTGAAACTTCATGGACTTCCAGATGAAATCATATCAGACCGAGGAACCCAGTTTACCTCCAAGTTCTAAAACGCATTATGTGCTTCTCTTCGTATTCAACGTAAACTGTCTTCCACTTATCATCCCCAAACCAATGGGCAAACTGAAAGAGTTAACCAATGCTTAGAGCAATATTTACGATGCTATTGTTCTCACTTACAAGATGACTGGATGACATGGTTACCCATGGCCGAATTTGCATATAACAACTCAGTTCATACAAGTAGCAAAATGACTCCTTTCTTCTCCAATTATGGGTTTCATCCCTCTTCGTTTCCTGCTCATACGATTCCTTCATCTAACCCCACCGTTTCAGATCAAATCTCTCACATGTCCTCCCTATTTCGAAAATTACATGAGAATCTTGAATTAGCATCCTCCAACCAAAAGAAGTTTTTTGATGCTAAGAGACAACCTCCCCCCGCTTATAAAATTGGTGATCTTGTCTGGCTCTCCTCAAAAAACATATCCACCAACCGTCCTTCAAAGAAACTAAGTTCCCTTTTTCTTGGTCCTTTTCAAATATTGTCTATTATCAACCGTAACGTTGTGAAATTGAAACTTCCACCTACTTTGAAACTTCATCCTGTCTTCCATGTTTCCTTGCTTAAACCCCATCTTCCTGACCCTTTCCATAGAGATGTAATTTCTACTCCTGATCCTATTTTGGTACAAGGTGAAGAAGAATACGAAATCCAAAAATTTCTGGATTCACGGATCCATCGTGGCTCTCTACAGTACCTCATTAGATGGAAGGGTTATGGAGTTGATGAAGATACATGGGAAAACTCCTCGGTGATCCATGCCAATAGGTTAATTTCTGCATTTCACAAACGCTATCCTTCTAAACCTCGTTGATAGCACCCGGTGGGTGCTCCTTACAGGGAGGGTACTGTCATGCCCCAACTACCGGTAATTCCTTGTTTCTTCCGGGTTGACGGAGTTTAGCCACACCCCCTCTCTGACGCGGTCTCGCCACGCTACATAATGCGACCACGCCAGATACAAGACGCTGGATTAATGAACAGCGTACCGCGATATCAAACCGGCTAAAAGTTTCTCTGCAAACATACCTGTGTACCGAACCGGACTGAAACTCGAACTTACCTCCTTCTCCTCTCCTCGACCACGGCTAGTATCTGGACTTCTCTCATCCTCTCTCCGAAAGAACCTCCCCGGAGGAGAACTCCGGGAACCTGAATTTCACCCTCTGGAAGATAAGTCAATTGTTTCATCTGTGATAAGAGCTTTCCCTCTCTCAAACCTGCTGAGCATTCCTTCCTTAGTCTACTCTCAAGTCCGTCAAGCATTTAAGGACCAGCTGCTCCCTGGCCTGCTATCTATAACCCCAAAACGAATCTCTGGTTGCAACTTCAATTATAGCGTTCTACTGCTCCCTAAAACTTGCAAACACCAATGTGCTAGATTGCATATATATAGGAAGCTGCTTATTCCAATTAAACCAACAGCGACACCAATGTGCTAGATTGCATGTATATAGGAAGCTGCTTACTCCAATTAAACCAGCAGCTAAGTAATTAATTAAAGATACAGTACCTGTATTTTCCTATATTAAAAAAATACAATTCCTATATTATTTTCTATTTTTCCTAATCATCAAATTAAGTCCTAAGAAATCTGCAGTTGCGCTCCATATCAATCTATGTAAACGTGACAACTTCACACAAAAGGGACAAGACTTGTTTGAGTGCTGTCAGTCCCTCACCATCCTCCTCAAGAGTGTTGGCTCATTCATCCTCCCTAAGCCAGTCCTGTTCCAGACAGGGATCACCTGAGATCGGTTGGGAGTCTGAGGAGGTGGTTTGCTCTACAGCTTCCACTGAGTGATGAAAGTTGAGCAACATTCAGATGGCCAGGGTGAACCTTAGGTAAAATGCTCCCTTCAAAATTGTTCCATTCCAGATGGGCTATCGAGTAAGAGTCACAAGTCAGGGATTTTGCCAAACAAGCTTTCAGATATCTGCTAGTAAAAGAGGATGATCTCCTTAAACCATTAACACCAACCCAAAATATAACTTACATTTTCACCGTAAATTAATTCTACAGTTCTTCTATGGGATCAGTGGATAAATGAATGGCCTACATTTGATGTTCACCTGAAAAGAGAAACAGTAAGTGTGACGAGACCAATCTTGCCACTGTGCATTGGAGGAGCCTGGTTGCCCGCCTTCTGCCTTTAGACTATGGCCCCATGTTGAAACGCTTGATTTTCCCCTGCAAAGATTCGAAAGCCGGGTCATTCGGTGCTTGCCCTGTTTGAGCGGTGATACCCCAGATAGCTATGCCATGGAGCCCATTCGTATAATGAAAGACTATGTGAAAGACTTTGGCTCCATGGCAATTGAACTGTATGTCTGTGATCTGAGCGCCATTCAGTAATAATGTACGCTCAGATCTGAGCTATCTGGGGATATGTTGAATGTACCTGTTTTATGCAATGGCTGCACAGTTATATATTTTTATGTATTTTATTGTCTTTTTCTGCCATGTGTTCAATGGAGTTTTGCCTCTGTCCTTGGAGATTCTGAAAATGTAAGTTTTATGTGAATGTGATGCATACTTTTAAAGTTATGAATAATGTGGAAAAACTATATTTCTCTGTCTGTGATAATTACATTACCCATTGTGTATCACAGGCAGAGGGGAGGATTTTGTGTGGGAGTGTCTGAGTGTATTGTACGTGTGTATTGGTTGTTTTCCAAAACCCGGTGGGTGGTACTAATGTGTATATAAGAACAATAACCCACAGCTCTGTCTGTTCCTGCTTGACCCTCAAAACAGAGCCTTGTCTCATTCTTAGGGGGATTTACTGTATGCTGCTTCAGACCGACTGCTAGGAGTGTAAACCTATTCATATGTTTTTTCCTATTCGGCTGTTTACGGCATTCATATGCTTCTCTGGTTCGGTGTATTGGTGTCTACAGAAGCGGTGCCTGTGTCTCTGGAAGGGAAGATCTACTAAACGGCTTTTAACCCCTTTTTATGTCTGGGGTGCCGTTACAGTAACTATCTAAATTTGCAGCATCTGAGGCAAGTAAATTTGAATCTATTAGAAGACCAACGACCCATTTTTTTTTTAACTGACTCAGCTGACAAACCTTGTGACACTGCTTCAGTTGCTGCCCCTATTTGGAAATAATGTAATCTACTTATTTTCCCAACAATGCCCAAATTTACATGTTAATTGGAGCACTTTATGAAGCTGAAATTTAGAAAGAGGGATTCCTGAACTATGTACCAAGGTTGTACCTTGGGACAAATATCTAGAAAAGCTTTTGACTACCTTAATAGGAAGGCCATCTGCCTTTTCCTTGCTGATCAGTTGTTGTTTTTTTTTTAATAACATTCTTAGAGTTTTGTCATCAAATTACAAATCATTAAACTGAATACCAGAATGAAAAGATTTATTAGCCGATACTCACTCACTGATCGAACCAAGTTTTTGACCAGACCACCCAATAATTGAAAGGATATAGGACACCTGTTGTCATGGATAGCTGACTCTTTGGACCAGGCTCCTTTTAACATTTGCTGAATGACAGACTCCTTAGAAACAATATTCTTTTACCTAGTACCTTCAGTACCTTCATGTTTATTGAAAACCTTGATACCCCAGAATTAATAATTGTATACATTTTGCATCCTGACAACTAGGTTCAGTGGCATCTGTGGTGGACACCCTGATGAGAAGAGGGGTTTTCCGCCAGAGATGTTCTTTTCCCCCAATCCGAGTAGAGCTGTAATAATTCTGGAAGCGATAATCCTAAAACGTAGTGAAATAGCCGTTATCGCTCTACCCTACAAGCACGAGACGAGGCTCTGTGTTGAAGGTAAAACTGGAACTGGTTTAATGGGAGTCACAGTTGGCCTTTTATGTAAGTCCCCATGCAAGGAGTTTCTGGTGACATATTCCCCACTGGACATGAGAGGGGACAGCAACACAAGCACACACATAATTATATTACCTCTCAGGTCCAGGACATAAAAGACATAAAAATATAGTGTTACAGTTGCCTCCAGGCTGGCTGGAAGTTGGACCGTAGAAAGGATGCTCCTAGCGCTCACCAAAGGACCATCAGCACCATAGATACCATAACTACTGTGTAGACACCATAAGTACTGCAGACTCCCCGAACCGCCGCTGCTAGACTAGGATCTCGCTGTCTGCTATCCACCTACGACCAGGCTCCAGGTTCCAGTAGGTGAACCTCTTCCTTCTGTAGAGCAAAGCAGGATCAGGAACAAGAGCTCTTACAAGAGCTCTGTAGCTAAGGGAGTATGAAGAGCATAGCAATCCCTGTAGTGATTATAGCTGTCCCCTACAAACATGAGTCAAGGCTGCAAGTTAGAGGGTCAAGTCATTCTGTTTTATTGGCACCCAAAGGGCTTTCTTTTATGCAGGTTTCCCTTACATAGGACCACCCACAGGGTTTTACAGAACAACCAATAACACACGTACATTACAGAAAACACTCCCAGCAATTACATACAAAATCCTCCCCTCTGCCTGTGATATAATTATGGTGCACAATGGGTTAACATAATTATCACAAGCAGGAAAAATATAGTTTTTATACAAACACTGTAACTTTAAAAAATATACGTCCAATCTTCATAATAAATTACATATTCAGAATCAGCACAATTTAAATGTAAACATAACCAAAAATCACACTAATCCCTCCAGTGGATAAAAAGTTAGCTGGGAGTCCTTTATGACCGACCGCAAGCACATTTTCATGCCCAAAACAGTTCCATAGATTTCGAATGAACAAAGATGGACACGAACTGCGGCCACCCAGCGTTGGGCAATTTACCTACAGCAGGCTCCCAGCCTGGGAGGTAAATTGCCTGCACACTTCCACTTCTGGGTGGTCCGCCTGTGTGGTACTTGGTTCAGTAAGCCCCATTTACTGAACCAAGTGGGAGAAAGCCAGGAACAAGTTATTTTACAGGTCTGGGGACATAGTCTTAAAGGGGCATTGTTCACCAAAGTCAAAATATGACCCCAGACGGTTCTTAAAGGGCCATACACACCCAATAAAAGTCCATAAGTTTTCAGGGGCACAATCTTCCAGGGGCCATAGTCATGAGGAAGGAGGCTGGCAAATAGGCTTCTTCACAACCCAGGGAAGCAGGGCAATTTGTCATTTAAAGGGCCTTTTACAAATGGCAGTTTGTAACATATAGTTTTACCAATAAGATATCCCAACAATTATTATATCCCCGGATAGCCGTGGTCTGAGCGCCCAACATTTGTAGAAATCACTCAGATCCAACGAATATAGCCGAAACGCCACCGGGATATAAGTTAGACCGTTTGCACATGAGGCACCTGCCCAAAATAGTCAAACTCACAGTTTTACATACAAATCAAAGTTCATGAATACATTTCCAGGGTATTGGTCATTAGGGTAATGTTTTCATCGACTACCGCTCCATTCGGATGAATAGTGCTGAACATATTGGCGTATGGAATTCATAGCAATGTTCGGGCCGGCTGTGTTCGTGTTTCCATACTTCGTGTTCCAAGATGGCCACCATCACGTGTTCGCACATACAAACGCCGACCACCCAGCCGACCATTTCGAATGTTGAGGTGCTTGTGGTTTACAGAGGTGGTGGTAAGGTTAATGGGGTCAACAAGTGGCACACTCCTCACATGGGTGGCTGGTCGTTCAGTAGATAGGTTGGTAGTTGAATGGGCCAAAAAGGATATATATAGGGGTTGGAGTTCACCAAACAAACAGGCGAAAGGGACCAAAAAGGCTGTCAAAAAACAGGGACAGGGAGGTCTGTCACAGCATCCCTATTAAGATTCACCATGACATTATACCACTTATTCCAAGTTTTTAAGAATGACTTCCATGTAATTGATGACAAAGATAAACCCAATAATTGACTTATCTGGGTGCAGTTAGCTCCCAGATGTGTTTGAGCAACTTCGTTCCGAATTCCTCCGCTAACGATGCAGGGGACCTGAAAAACATAAAATCAAAACGGGCCAATAAGATTAGTTTTACCACTTATATGCCTAGCTTTACCCCATATGTTGTGTAACAGGCATATGAAGACTAATATCCTTAGTAAATTAATTACGGCTGACTTTTTTTGCTCAAATGGAATTAAATACTCAAACAACTCCTAATTTGTCCCAGTGAAAATGTATTCTTCTGTTAGCTAATTTAGCTTCCCATAACTCAAGTGCCACAACTTTCAGGAATAGTTCTAAAAGAGTTATCATTCTGGTCCATCACTTCATCAATCCATGTCTGAGGTCATCCTGCAGCTACCCATTTACCTTGGAAATAAATACCGAAGCCGTGTGAGCCAGCTGTGTCAGTAAAAATATCCTGACGTAATACAAATTTGCTTTGCCGCAAAGTAGAACTGTTAAAGTGACTCAAAAATATTTTATTTATTTATTTATTACTGGTATTTATCAAGCGTCAACAAATTCTGCAGCACTGTACAATTAGTAGAGGATGTACAATATACACAGATAAATACAAAAGGTAGAGAGAGCCCTGCCCGTAAGTGCTTAGCTAGATAGCCTGTGAGCTTACAATCTAAATGATACAGTGGAAAATACATTCCCAACCTGTAATCTTCATTCATTTAACTGGATACACAAATTTGATGATGTGGATATTTTAGCCTGGTCAATGCTCTGCACATATGCCTGGAAAAGACTCTGGCCAAAGGCATTTCTCTTGATGCAAAATTTAACAAACTCAAAACAGACTGAAACCTCTAAACTGTTGTTTTATTAATACTTCATAATTAGCACATTTTTTTGTTTCATTATGTCATCCTCAGGTAAACATAATTCCATTTTTCAGAGTCCTTAAAAATTGTAAGTAGGTAGTATGCCATTCAGTTTTCTCCCTAACCAAATGACTACCAAATTGTTTAGCAATACGCATAAAACACTGCAACAGATGGATTAAATCAGACAATTTTCCCCATAAAAAGAAAATCATCCAATTAGTGAATAGTTATTTGTAAATCTGAAACTTGCTTGAGGATCCACTCTAGAAAACATACAACAATATCAAAATAAAAACAAGAAGCAGAACAGTTAACCCCTTAAGGACACAGCTTCAGAAGCTTGTCTTACGTTTTAGACACAAGCAATTTTTGCATTTTCTTGCTGTATGCGTTCAACTTCAATTTGCATCTCTCTCGTTTATTGCACCGACACATATTATATACTGTTTTTTAGAGGACAGAAAGGGCTTTAATTTGATGTAACACACACATATATATATATATGCTTATTTATTATTAAAAAAATACAGAAAAATGCAAAAAAAAAGAGAAAAATTTTGTGTTTTTTGTACAGTTTTTGCAATAATAATGTGTGCCTAATTAGTGCAGGTTAAAGAAAGTAATTAAAAATAAATTCATTTAGTTGTTCTGATTTACAGAATATATAATGTGTCTGGGATGTTCAGTTTTTTTTGGTAGTTACAGGTCACAAAGCACAAGTAGTAAAATAAACTTTTAATGTGGAGCGATTTTAGAATTTGGTATGTTTGTCTTGTAAGCTTAATAGCCATAAAAGAAAACAAAATTGCCACACAAAAGTATATATTTATATAAAGTAGACATCACAGGATATTGTCCTAAGGTTGTTTTGACACTTTCTAAGTAGCCATTTCACCGCCAATCTCTGCTAAATATTGGAGTAAAATTTAGTATTTTGGGGTTTTTGGCACACAAACTTATAACAAAGAACTTCTCATGTGTATTTTGTAAAGTTGGTGTGTGCTATTCCTGTACAAGGTTTTATTATGTGTTCAGTTACTTCTGCTGAGTACAACGGTACCCCCATTGTATGTCTTTGGCACTATTTTGTGAAGCTACAGTGCCATATAGGAGACCTGTCAACATTTACAGTAGAATTTTGAGAGGCGGATTTAATGGGCCTATGCTTCAATTTGGGGTATTATAGCAGTTTGTTCAAAAAAACCTCACAAAGGCCTACCATTTGTAAAATTAGACACCTCAGGGTATCTCATATGGTGCATATTGTGCTTTAACATGACCCCATTTTTTCACCAATATATGCCAAAATATGTGGTAAAATATAATTTTGGGCATTTTTTACATATGGATTACATTTTTGCTGAGCATTTTGTACATTTCATATGTGCCACTAAGTTCAAACCCCCCAAATTATGCTCAGCTAAGCCTTCTGAGTAAAACAATATGCCCAATGTATGACCTAGACCAGGGGTAGGCAACCTACGGCACTAGTGCCATGTACGGCACTCGAGGTGTCTTTGCACGGCACTCAAGGCTGCTAGAGCCAAACAGGCTCTTTCCTATCAGGAGTCCCAGTAAAACTTCAGATATCTGCTAATACGAAGAGGTGGTGAAGGACAATCCTCAATTTATGCATTGCAGCACGTAGAGGAAGTGATCTCAGACCACTTCCTCCCAGCACTTGTAAATGGGAATCCACACTGTAGCAGAGCAGCCTGCAGCTACTGTTGCAGCTCCTATACTTGAGCTATACCTGGTCGGCCCGGTCCCCACTGGAACCTAGGGAAGCTACCCACACTGCTAGATATACACAGAAATGCAGAATAACCCTCCACTCATACAAATAATACGAACAGCCCACACACAAACATACACACAATCCCCACAAACGCAACACCACTAACAATCCACATGCAGCCTCTCACATGCAATACCCCAAACAGCCCCCACACACTACCAACACACAATGTGACATATCCATCCACACACAATTCCAAAAGCAGCCCTCATATACACAGCCCACATTCATATGTATCATACACGATACCACAAACTACTCCTGAACATATACAATATAATACCTCATATACGCACAAATACAACGATACAAAGCAATTACAGTAAAAATAACAAGCAGAATACGGCAGCATACACACCTCAATTTAAAAAAAATAGGATCGGCACGCTACAGGACATCACAATCCTATATCGGCACAGTGCTGCTAAAAGGTTGCCTACCCCTGACCTAGACACTATTTTGTGAAGTTACACTGCTGTAAAAGAGACATAACAAGTTAAGTTTTTTAAGTGTGAATTTTCATGGAGGGTTTTGATGCGTCCGTGTCCCACTTTGGAGCACTTGAGCAGGCTACATATTACAACTACACTATAAAGGCATACCATTTGTTACAGAAGACATCCCAGGGCAATTCAAAAGGCATATTTTGAACCTTAGCGTGGGATCATTTTTCCGCTAGCTTGTACCAAGTGTAGTGGTAATAAGCATTTCTTCTGCCTTTTTGACACACAAAGTGAGCTTGCGCAGTATATTTTTCAAACCTTATGTGTACTACGACTGTATAATACTTCATATGTTGCTCAACTATGTCGGCTGAGTACAGCAATACCCCCGTATGTACCTTTGCCAGGTATATGTGGACATTGAAGGGGCACATTTGAGGCACAGCCATTCCAGTTTTTTTCAAACTTTGAATTTTTACGCTGTGTCCATGTCCCATGTTAGAGTATTTTACAAGGCTATATAATCCAATTACCCCATAAAGGCATACCATTTCTTAAAGAAGACATCCCAGGGCAATTCAAAAGGCATATTTTGAACCTTAGCATGGGATCATTTTTCCGCTAGCTTGTACCAAGTGTAGTGGTAATGAGCATGTTTTAATGTATTTTTTTTACTTTGTAAATCTTTTTTTACTTTGTAAAACTTTTTTTACTTTGTAAAACCTGTTTTTAAACTTTTTTTTTTACTTATTAAATGTTTTACATTTTCTTAACTTTTTTACACTTTAAATTTTTTTTCTAAACTTTTCTTTTACCGTTAACCCCTAACTAGCAGTAAGCAGCACTAACAGTAAATTCCCCATTTTCCCATAACTCCCACCCACCCCAGCTAGCAAAATATATAATTATACAATATTTAAATGAATTAATTAAATAAATTGAACCCCTGAGGGTTAAAAAAATAAATAAAAGTTAATCCTCAGGGGTTAAAAAAAAAAATTAGATCACAGTATAATACTGCAATCTGTATGTTGATCACTGTAGGCAGTGATCAACTGGCAGGGAAGTGGTTAATTTTTATTTAGACTGGGTAAAGGGGGGTGGTATTTTTTTTTTTACTTAAACGTTACTAAAACAGTTTAAAGAATTTTTTTTTTACCTTTTTAAAGCTTATTTTAAAAAGTTTTTCCCAACTAACTTCCACCCAACTAACTAATTCCCAACTAACTTCCACCCATCCCAGCTAGCTAAATATATAATTTTTAAATATTTAAATTAATTAATAAAATAAATTTAACCCCTGAGGGTTAAAAAAAATAATAACCCTCAGGGGTTAAAAAAATAAAAATAATCAGATGACATTAAAATGTATACCCTGCCAATTGATCACTGTAGTCAGTGATCAATTGGCAGGGAAGGGGTTAATTTTATTAAAGCAGGGGAAAGGGGGGTGGGATTTAACTTTATTTTTTGTTTTTACACAGAGAGAAGAGGATCATCACTGATCCGTCTCCCTGCACTTCACACAGAACCCGGAAGTGCAGGGAGGCGGAAGGTGAGTACATGCATCACATGTGCTCGCTCTGACAGCCTGTCAGAGCATCCAGTGCTGCTGAGGCAGCCCGATCGGGTGCTCCCGGTCTGCCTCTAATACAGAGGCAGACCGGAGCACCGTGAACCCCGCGATCGCCACGATTGCGGCGATCTGGGGTTAACTTTAGTAAATGACGGAAATTTTCCGTCAACGGTCCTTAACTGAAGGACAAGGTTGACGGAAAATTTCCGTCCGCGGTCGGGAAGGGGTTAATAGGCATACATTTGTCAAAGAAAATCTGCTAAGGATCCAAAACAATCAGGATGAACAGGTAATAGTCTAAATGCTGCCTCAATGTCAACCTTAGCCATAAGTGTACTATGACCACAATTTAGAACCCAATTTCAAGCATCTTTAAGGATAGTATGTGAAACTGAAATGATAGAGGCATCAACCTCATTATTCAAGGATGCACCATCAGGGTATGACAAGTGATGTGTGAGTCTGTAAGTCCCTTTCTCTTTTTTTGGGTACCAAACCGAGAGAAGACAATGGGAAATAATAAAAAGATGGGACGGAAAATGGGCCTTTAACTCTACCTAAAGAAATTTATTTATTAATTTTATCTCTAACTTCATCAACATTCAAATTAACAGTACTTACATTTTCAACAAATTGCACTGACAAACTGCAAGCAGGAATCTTAAAATTACAAACCGTCTTTGATTAACTGAGCTATCTGTTGGTTTGGATAGCAATTTAAAGGGACACTATAGTCACCAGAACAACTACAGCTTATTGAATTTGTTCTGGTGAGTAGAATCATTACCTTCAGACTTTTTGCTGTAAAAACTGTCTTTTCAGAGAAAATGCAGTGTTTACATTACAGCCTAGTAATAACTTTACTGGCCACTCCTCAGATGGCTGTTAGAGATCCTTCCTGGGTCATGGCTGCCTAAAATGCATCCAAACATTCAGTATCTCCTCCCTCTGCATGCAGACACTGAACTATTCTCATAGAGATTCATTGATTCAATTCATCTCTATGAGGAGATGCTGATTGGCCAGGGCTGTGTTTAAATCATGCTGGCTCTGCCCCTGATCTGCCACCTTGTCAGTCTCAGCCAATCCTATGGGGAAGCATTGTGATTGGATCAGGCCACCACTTCTGATAATGTCAGCAGACTGCTTGTTTTTTGTTGTTGAAGCAAACAGCATTCAGATCTACAGCTTCTGGCTTGAATACAGTAAAAATGTGCTACATTTTTGGAGGAATGAGGGGCCCAGGGGGGCTATATGGTGGTTTTAACACTATAGCGTCAGGAATACATGTTTGTGTTCCTGACCCTATAGTGATCCTTTAAATAAGAGAACAGATTTTGTATTGTCACTAAGGTCCTGGATTTTTTAAATCTGCTCCCTGCAGTGGCACCCATTCTCTTAAAACATTGAAAAAATTAATTTCTTAATTGGCATGAATTGAGCCATTTACACTGTGCTTCATTAAAGGCCCAACAAATGCTTTTAGGGCGCACTTGAGAAACAGTAGATTGTGTTTGTGATCTGTATGGGCTCTGTGAAAATCTGGTTGGTACTAACCAAGAACCCACAACCTTCCTTCCCCATCTCAAGTTCTTATGGACAGATCATTTTCAATCATACCTTGAATAACTTGTACTAGGAATACAAAAACCTCCCCTAGCTTTGACTGTTGGTTAACCCCATGGAGGCACTCACCTGATAGACTGTCTGCTCCTTCTACTGAAACAGTACCAGAAGTATTGGCTTGTTCACCGGCTCCTGTCACCAGCACATTCCCAGCTTCTGAAAGCTGACATGATTTTTCTTCTTCCTTTTTCCTGAATCTCTTGATCTTTTGCTCCCTCTGGTGGATGATGGTGAAAAGATTCTGTGACAAAATCCACTTCACCACTGTTTTTTGGAGGGGCCTGTTTGCCAGCCTCCTGCCCTGGGATTATGGGCCCTGTAATAACCCATGTTCAAAAGTACTGTTTCTGCCCCTTGGACTTCTAACTGGAACAGATTCAAACATGTGGCGGCGGCCATCTTAAATTGTCCAGCGGTGTTTTGTCATTGAGTGTATAGAACTGTTTTGGGCATGGGACCATGTGCACGGTGGGGCAAAAAAAAGGACTTCCAGGAAATTCCTGAACCCCTTAACTGATCTGGGGATATGTTTGTAACGGGTCACCTGGCACCCCGACTGGGTACCTCCGTTGAAGGATGCTCCTAGCACTTCCTGAGGACTCCAAGCACTCCAGCAGACACCATAACCACCGTAGATTCCTTCAGGTAGCAGAACAGGAACAAGCTCTTACAAGAGCTTAGAAGTGATATAGCAAGGGAGTATGAATAGCATAGCAATCCCTTGTAGCAGATTCCCCCAATAAGAGACTGCACTCCAAATTGAGGGTGAAGTAGAACTGACTGCACTGGCACATGCAGCCTCTTTTATTCACAATCCACAAACATAGTACTGCCCACATGGTTTTAAACAATACAAGCAATCAATCCGTACAATACACACAGACACTCCCACACAAAATCCTCCCCTCTGCCTGTGAAATGATTACTGAACACAATGGTTAATATAATTATCACAGGCAGAGAAATACAGTATTATAAAACATATCACAGGGACCCCAAAACGTGCAATATCCCCAAGGCCCCTCCAAAAACCAGTGGCGAGGTCACTTTCACCACAACATACATTTTTACAAACCCCCAAAAGTACCCCAAAAATACAACATTGTGGCGAAAGTGACTTCGCCACTGGTTTTTGGAGGGGCCTGTTTGCCAGCCTCCTGCCCTGCGACTATGGCCCTGGGATGTATTGCCCTTCTAGGAACTGATTTGGGCATATTGTATTTTATTATGCTGCTGCTGGCCCTTTAAGAACCATCTGGGGACATACTGTGGAGTTACTGGGTGGCCACCATTTCCTGTATCAGAGACACATGGTGAAAACAATGGATGAAGCACATGGTGAGAACAATGGATGGCGGCCATTTTAACTCACAGACACAGTTTGGACTTTTCTACATGGTGCCATCTCGCCGGTATTTGGTGCACAAAGACATCGTGCAGTAGTTTTAAACTATACAACAGGGGACACATTATACAGTAATTATTTTTCATATAACCTGTATATGTTCTGCGGAATCTGCATTAAACTGTATCTTCCAAACTACTGAACGGATCTGGGTGAATTTTGGATATGTGGTTCACCCAGATCCCCCGGTTCAGATGATATATATATTTTGTATGGGGTTATTGCATGTTTTGGGGTCCCTGTGATATGTTACCTTCCTCCCCAGTGGCAGTATGAGTTCCAGGGAGCCAAAGGTGTCGTCCTTCCTCCCTAGCGGCAGTGTGAGTTACAGGGAGCCGAAGGTGTCGTCCATCCTCCCCAGTGGCAGTGTGCACCCCAGGGAGCCAAAGGTGACGTCCTTCCTCCCCGGGGGATCTGGGTGAACCACATATCCAAAATTCACCCAGATCCGTTCAGTAGTTTGGAAGATACAGTTTAATGCAGATTCCGCAGAACATATACAGGCTATATGAAAAATAAATTAATGGCCTACAATCTACACGACCATTTGATGTTCACCTGAAAAGAGAAACAGTAAGTGTGACGAGACCAATCTCGCCACTGTGCATTGGAGGAGCCTGGTTGCCCGCCTGCTGCCTTTAGACTATGGCCCCATGTTGAATCGCTTGATTTTCCCCTGCAAAGACACGAAAGCCGGGTCCTTCGGTGCTTGCCCTGTTTGAGCGGTGATACCCCAGATAGCTATGCCATGGAGCCCATTCGTATAATGAAAGACTATGGGAAAGACTTTGGCTCCATGGCAATTGAACTGTATGTGTGTGATCTGAGCGCCATTCAGTAATAATGTGCGCTCAGATCTGAGCTATCTGGGGATATGTTGAACGTACCTGTTTTATGCAATGGCTGCACAGTTATATATTTTTATGTATTTTATTGTCTTTTTCTGCCATGTGTTCAATGGAGTTTTGCCTCTGTCCTTGGAGATTCTGAAAATTTAAGTTTTATGTGAATGTGATGCATACTTTTAAAGTTATGAATAATGTGGAAAAACTGTATTTCTCTGTCTGTGATAATTACATTACCCATTGTGTAAGGTAATTGTATCACAGGCAGAGGGGAGGATTTTGTGTGGGAGTGTCTGTGTGTATTGTACGGATTGATTGGTTGTACTTCAAAACCCTGTGGGCAGTACTATGTTTGTGGATTGTGAATAAAAGAGGCTTTATGTGCCAGTACAGTCAGTTCTATTTCACCCTCAATCTGAGTCCTGTCTCTTATTGGGGGAATCTGCTACAAGGGATTGCTATGCTCTGCATATCCCCTTGCTATAATCACTGAGCTCTTGTAAGAGCTTGTTCCTGTTTCACTCTCTTGGAGGAGAGGTTCACCCACTGGAACCTGGAGCCTTGTCGTAGGTCCAGGGTGGGTAGGAGACAGCGAGACCCCAACCAAGCTGCGGCGGTTCGTGGGGTCTACGGTGGTTGTGGTGTCTGGCGGAGCGCTTGGAGCCCTCTGTAAGCACTAGGAGCATCCTTCAACGGAGGTACCCAGTCGGGGTGTCAGGTGATCCGTTACATATGTTTTTTCTGTTTAGAGTTTATTGAGTTAGCCCATTCTCTTTGTTAATTGTATCACAAGCAGAAGGGGAGGGATTGTGTGCTGTAAGTGGGAGTGTCAGACATTGTTGTATTGTTCTGATTTGTGTGCCTCTGGCCTGAGGAATTGTATATAAGCAAACCTGTACCAATAAAGCCTCAGACTTGTTCTACCCTTCATGAAGTATTGGCTCATGTTTGGGGGATTGGAGAACTACACTCTGGGGATTACTATAATCACTATACTCGCCAGAGAATAATCACTAGCTCTTGTAAGAGCTGTTCCTGTTCCTTCTCTCTGGATTACAAGAGAGGTCTACCTACAGGAAGCTGGATCCTGGACTTGGGTCCAGAGTGGGTGGACGACGGCGAGACCCCAACCCCACGCTGCGGCGGTTCGTGGGGTCTGCGGTGGTTATGGTGTCTAGTGGAGTGCTTGGAGCCCTAGGGAAGCACTAGGAGAATACGTCAAACGGAGGTACCCAGTCGGGGTGCCAGGCGATCCGTTACAGGTTCTTCTTGGTCTGCAAATTGGTCGTGTGATTCTTCCTGACAGGAAGGGGCAGTCATTAAGCACTGCATTAACCATTCAGCTGCATTAACCATTCAGCACCTCCAATGCTGCCTCGATGTCAATCTTAGCCATACGTGCACCATGACTACACTCTCTCACCCCTTTTAAAGCATCTTCAAACTTACACTGAAGTTTCATTCAATAAATGCTCCCTGAACGTCAGTGTGATAGAAAGCTCACCAGTAGTAAACAAGGAATAAGGGAAAAAGCACAACAAGTAAAATAAGGCAAGAGGGGGCACGGAAGCATCTGCAGCACAAATTCACTAGCGTGCTGCCCACAATTTAAACCCACTGGACCAAGCCGTTACCTCAGAATGGTTTATAAACTTGCTTCCCCCCCCCCCCAAAAAAAAAATCACTTAAAATAACTGCTGACCATGAGGGCATCACTCTTGCCACCAATACCGATGCCCTCCAGATGTTGCGTGAGCACACTGCGCTATTACCCACCCGACCCTGAAGTCGACATGAGCACATGGTCCATTGATATGGTGCAGTTCTGAACTTTCTGTATTTTTTTATGTGTGCACCTTTTAATGTAGTATGCGGTAGGATTAATGTTCACAAATTATTGTTCATATGTAGAGTTGAGCAAACCCGGACTGTAAAGTTCGGGTTCGTACCGAACATTAAGTTTTTTAGACCCTGGACCCGAACACGGACATATCACTGTATGTTCGGGTTGGAGTTCGGTGTTCGGCAATTTAATGGAGCGTTTTCAAAGGCTGCAGGGCAGCCAATCAACAAGCGTTTGACTTGTGTGCCCTTAGAAGCCATCACAGCCATGCCTACTAATGGCATGGCTGTGATTGGTCAGTGCAGCATGTGACCCAGCCTCTATATATAAGCTGGAGTCGCATAGCGCCGCACGCACATGAGGTCTTATTAGTGTAGGGAGAGGATGCTGCCGCTGTGAGGGACAGCTTAGGAAAGAATTTTGCAAACTAGTACATTAGTGGGGTGGGGTGCACTTCATATCTGAGAGTCAAATAGAAGCTTCAAATACCTCAGTTACATCAGAGTTTTAAAAAGTAAATTTGTTTTGGTGCTAAATAGTACATTAGTGGGATAGTACATTAGTGTGGTGCACTTCATATCTGAGAGTCAAATAGAATCGTCAAATACTGCTGTCATATTGCAGTTTTAAAACTTAAAATTTTTTGGGTGCTAAACTGCTAAATAGTATTTTAGTGGGTGCTCTTCATATCTGAGAGTCAAAAAGAAGCGTCAAATAGTGCGCTCACTGCGCAGTTGTAAACATTCTAATTGTTTTGCTGCTAATCTGCTGCTTACATTGGAGTTTTAAAAAGTAAAAAAATAATTGTGCTGCTAAATAGTATATTTGGGGTGTTTACTTCATAGCTAAGAGTCAAATAGAGGCGTCTAATAGTGTGCTTACAGCGCAGTGGTAAAAATTCTAATTTTCTGGGTGCTAATCTGCTAAATAGTACATTTTGGGATGTGCACTTCATATCTGAGAGTCAAATCGAAGCGTCTAATAGTGTGCTTACAGCGCAGTGGTAAAAATTCTAATTTTCTGGGTGCTAATCTGCTAAATAGTATATTTGGGGTTTTCACTTCATAACTGAAATGAAATCGAAGCGTCAAATAGTGTGCTTACAGCGCAGTTGTAAAAATTCTAATTTTCTGGGTGCTAATCTGCTAAATAGTACATTTTGGGGCCTGATCTTCATATCTGAGAGTCAAATCGAAGCGTCAAATAGTGCGCTTACTGCGCAGTTGCAAACATTCTAATTGTTTTGCTGCTAATCTGCTACTTAGTACATTTGCGGCCTGCGGTGCACTTCATATCTGAGAGTCAAGTAGAAGCGTCAAATAGTGTGCTTACTGTGCAGTTGTAAACATTCTAATTGTTTTGCTGCTAATCTGCTGCTTAAATACAAAAAGATAGATATGTGTCCAAATCTCACGGGATGTGACGATCATAATACATATTGTGACTCAGGAAATCAGCACTGAGTTATGGTAGTAAAAGTTGCCAATATAATAAATCACGTAATGGTTCCAAAAAAATGCCAAAAAAATAAAAAATACGTTATTATAATGTATAGAAAAGCACTATGTATGGAACAATCCGAATTGTGACTCAAAATTGTATGGATAAACATACCAAGGTCAATAGGGGAGATAGAAAGACTCAATAAAGCACTGACACCCAAACTAGGACCGGGTTAGTGGCTATAATACAGGTAAATCAGAGGAGGCTACCAGTAGGGATATATATAAAAACTGAATCCGCCCTATTGCTCCTAGGTGAAACACCTTTGAGGGTGTTCGATGCTGTCCCTAATAGAATATAAAGAGGACTCAATAGTCATCAGAGAACGCTTAGAAAAAAGGACAGTGCAGATCCAGAGTTAAATCCCTATTGCTCCTACGAGAAACACCTTCAAGGGTGTTCTATACTGTCCCTGAAGAGAAATGGAAACGAGAGAAGACTCTCTCCCAGTTATCCCCTAGACCACATAACTCAGTGCTGAAGATAAAAATAAAAAAAAGTTAATCAAACACCTAGTGCCACCATGTGTAAAAGACAGGAACCAACAAAGAACCCGACGCGCGTTTCGGTGCATTTAGTTGCACCTTCGTCAGGGGCTAAGAGTACCTCGGTAACTGGGGTGACTTTTAAACATTCAATAAGCCAATCAAAATCGTCCAGAAATCGCCCAGGGTCCATCGACAGGTATGCAAAGGGGCGTGGTATATGCGGGACGCCCGCATGTACGTCATGCCCTAGTGGTAAAGGTTTTTAATATCTGTTTGAGGGTTCCATTGAACCTCTCACATAGCCCATTGGTCTGAGGATGATACGGGGAGCTGAGTAGGGATTTTATTTAGCAGACATGCCATAGTTGTTGCGTTAGTTCAGCCGTGAACTGGGTGCCTCTGTCGGATAGGATCTCCCGCGGGAATCCTACCCGAGAGAAGACCTGTACTAAGGCATTAGCTATGGTGTCTACCTGGATATTAGATAAAGCCACTGCCTCTGGGTAGCGGGTAGCATAGTCCACCACGGTAAGAATATATCTCTTTCCGGATGGTATAGGGGTGGCAAGGGGCCCTACGAGGTCGATGGCTACCCGGCTAAAAGGTTCCTCTATAATGGGCATGTTCACGAGGTGTTCCTTAGGGTGGTCTCCTCTTTTGCCTACCCTTTGGCAGACCTCACATGTGTTGCAGTATGTGCGTACATCTGCATGTACTCCTGGCCAAAAGAGAGTATGGGTGATACGTTTGAGGGTACGGGTTACGGCTAAATGTCTGGCTAAGGGGATATCATGACCCACTCGGAGTATATCACGTCTATACTTATGGGGAATGACCAGCTGTCTCCTATAGTTCCCTTTCTTTTTGGTATGTCTGTACAGTCGACCCTGCTCCCATGCGAACGTCTCTTGGTCTGATCCCCCAGTCCCTGTATCGGCTCTCTCCCTATATTTCTGAAGGGTCGGGTCGGTTTTAGTTTCAGCCTCAAAGGCTGCAGGGGTATCCCAGGGTAATGGGGACGGTTGATTAGTCACAGTCGGGTTTGGTCTTACCTGAGTCTCCCGCACTCGTGAAGGGTCTCGAGTCCTTCCTGCTTGCGACCGGGTTGTGACAGGATGTGCCTCCAAATTGTAGGAAGGAGCATAAGCAGAAGTCATGGGTCCCAGATCGTTGCCCAGTAGAACCTCAGCTGGCAAATTATCCATGATTCCCACCCTCACAATTCCTTTCCCTGCACCCCAATTCAAATGTACTTGAGCCGTGGGTAGTTTGTAAATATCCCCTCCGGCCACTCAGACAGCAACAGTGTCCGTGGAGCACTTATGTGCTGGGACCAGTCGACCTTGAACTAGGGTGATAGTAAGGGTCCCAGATGTTCTTCCAGGGGGCTTTCTTGTTCAACACAAAAAGCACGTGCTGGGCGGTTATTTGCCGAGGGAGCCGTATTGTAATTCCTCGAGGGGTAATTGTTTTTGAGGGGGCAGTTAGCAATGAGATGCCCCGGCTGTTTGCACTTGTAGCATGTAGGGCGGGAGCGCTCCTGTGTGAAAGAGCTGGGTGGTCCGGTGTATCGGGTAGGTCCCGCTGGTACAGGCATACGGAACTCCGTTCGTGGGCTTGGACGGTACGTGTCCCTGGGTTCGGTGTGGGTTACTGTTCGGGAGTTGTTAAATTCATGTACCCGAGTGTCCCGGTGTTCATCAGCCAGTCTCGCTGCCTCGTTGAGATCACTCGGCCGTCGGTCTTTTAACCACTCTCTGTCTTTTTGTTCAAGTCCCTCATAAAAATGTTCTCATAAAAATAATTCTAGAACTTCGGCCGCTGTGACTGCTCGACACCCATCCATTCAATGAGTAGCTGCGCTCCCATTCAGCATGGGTATCATTAGTCTTCTTTTTAGTGTTGCGGAATTGCTTGCGGTACGTGTCGGGGGTTACCGTGTACCGTTTCAATAAGGTGTCTTTGACGAGCGGGTATTGTGCTACTTCCTCGGTGCTAAGAGTCCTGAAAGCCTCCATTGCTCGACTGGCTAATTTCCCTGCCAGTATACGCGGCCAAGCTGTGGTGGGGATTTGATGCAAGGCACATTGACGCTCAAAATTGGTTAAAAACTCGTCGATCCCCATCTCGTTCTCCACGAATGGCTCAAATGCCGCAAACGGAATCTTTGGTTGCCCCGTCCCTTCCGTGGGGTTGCTGTGCGCGTTGATGGGGTTCCCAGGTTGTGTGGTTTTCATGCTGAGCTCATGGGCTTGAGCTCTTTCGATATCCGCCTCTGCCTCTGCCATCAACTGTCTCACTAGTTCCACGGAAGGGTTCGGCCCATATAGGGGGAGCCTTTCCCTGACAATTCTTGTCTTTTCATCGTTGGGTAGTGTCGTGGGTTCTGCCATAGTGAAACTCTGGTCCATCTCGGTTACGTCCGCGATTAACTCTCTCCTTGGACGATTGCTCGCGTTCCCACCTCGGCTATCGAGTAAATCTTTCAACGTGGTGCGTTTCAACTTATCATAATTGCTCTCCCTCCATCCCGTACCTCTCTTAGGGATTCCAGGATGATCCCGGCGCTGCCACCAATTGTTACGATTGCCTCCGGTCTAGCAGGAGGCTGGATCGCTTGGATTTCCTGGTTCCCGAAGTCAGAGAATCGAACGATGCCGCAATCGGCAGAAACCTGTAAATGTAGAATCTCCCACTAGCTATAATAAAGCTAGGATTCCCGGATCTCTACAACACGAGTCGAGGCTGCGAGTTGAGGATAAAATTAGCTTTACTGGCACACAAGCATGGCAATTTATGCAAGTCCCCAGGTCCAGGGACAGCCCCCTATGGACCTGATGGGATACAGGTACAATGCAACGAGTCAACCAATCACAAGACATTGTATCTTTCAAATTAGTACCCGCCCAGCTTGGAGATAATGAGGCCAACGGTTATACAATCTAATTATCTCCAAGCTCCCAAAAGACCATGCTTTATTATATTCCAGCAAACAGCATAAAAACATATAACTTAGGCATTATTAACAACATATAGTCCATTCCACGAATTGTTCGGTAGCTCAGATCTGGATGCATCAATTGTACGAATTGCGCCCAGATCCCACAAACAGAACGGGAGGTTTCTGCTATATAAAGTCCTGTTCGGTAGTTTGATTGTAAGACCTCGATGGCGGCCATGTTTTTAAGTCCGTCAATGGACAGCGGGGCCTCGACTCTATACTTATGGAGCGGAGGTCGGGTAGATAGTCATACGAATCCCCGCTACCAGTCTGGTTGTCCCGGCCGATCGAGACACGAATGGAGACTGCCCGGAAGGGGTACTTAACCTGCGGTTAACCGTACAATGAACATTCTAATCAATGCCACACGCTAGAACGTAGGTGGTCCCCCATTCATGAGTCTTTCGGTAGTTTCCCTTCGGGGAATTGGACACGAATGGAGTGTTCCTTGGGACCGTCGATTAGCTTGTGGTTAACCGCAGACCGCAATGCCTTGTGCGGTTAATGAGTGGCACACTCCGCTCGACGGGTGGTCGGCCATTCGGTATTTTGAGGGCTGACGAGGTTAAGTGGCGGCACACGCCAAAGGCCGGGTGGTCCATCGGTTGTACCGACGAACAAGACGTTATAACAGTTTGTGTAATCCGTTCGTATGAACTGAATGCCCGTTGAATAGGGTTTAAATGAGAAGAGGCAAAATATAACAATAAGATGGGTCTTTGTAACAGTATAATTTGTGCCACTCCATTTTATTTTCATTCTTTTTGACACATACTTTGATTAACCTAGCTAATAATTACATTTCTATTGAAATACCCTTTATGTCAAGTGGTATTCTTTGTGTTACTTTACTTATTTTATTATTTTTTATACCTATAATTAAGTTCTCAGGGTATCAACTGTACAATCAAGGTCCTTGTTGTCTTGATATATATCTGACATGGGAGGACCTATCGAGAGATTATGTGGTAGTTTTGTTTATTTTTTTATCCCCCCCTTCCCAGTTCTCCCCCATGTTCAGTACGATAACGGACTTGGTATACTATATACTCTGTCTCTTTAAAGGGAGGAGTCACTAGCCGCAGGACGCGGCAGGCTCATCCATCCATATCCCGCCTACCATTGATACGTATGTAGGACTAAGGGACGAGTTTTCTTTCTTTGGGTGTAGCCAATAGCCGCATGATGCAGCATCCTGTATCCTCCCTTATCTTTTGCCTTCCTACATTCACGTAGGGCATGATGCATACTCTGTTTAAAAACAGTTTTGAGTCTCATTTTCTTTTTGAGACTCTATTATTTTCATCTTCTAATGTGCTGCTTACATTGGAGTTTTAAAAAGTATTTTTTTTTGGTGCTAAATAGTATATTTGGGTTTACTTCATATCTGAGAGTCAAATCGAAGCATCTAATTGTTTTGCTGCTAATCTGCTAAATAGTACATTTGCGGCCTGCGGTGCACTTCATATCTGAGAGTCAAATAGAAGCGGAATAAGAGTGGAGCAATTTGTTGAAAAGTGACAATTTAGTAACTATGTAATTTAGGCAATCTCCCCCTGAATCTCTACAGGTGTAGAAAGGTTTAAGTAAAACAAAAAGCAATACTTAATCTCCAGGGAAGAGTCTTCCATACATAGATCTCTCAAAGCATGTAGGAAAAAAACATAAAAAGACAAATAATAGTGCAGATTGTATTAAATGTATTCCCAGATATTATACCCCAAACATAGAGGGCTAAAGAAATACCATAAGACAGTGTCTTGATTTTAACAAGCTGTTAGGAAAGGAGCAAATAGTATTACAGATTGTACTTAAATGTATTCCCAGATATTGTACCCCAAACAAAGAGGGCTAAGGAAATACCATAAAGCAGTGTCTTAATTCTAACAATCTTTAGGTAAAGGATTTATTATCACAGATAATTAAAACATGCAATCAAAATACATAGAAGCAAGTTTACAAAAACACATAGCTAGAACTACGAACAAACTGACTCTTACACAAAAGAGTTGTGAGTAAGGCACGGCTTCCGCCGTTACTCACTGCCAAGCTCGTAATCAATAAATTGCTGGGGTGGCTGTCCTCAAAGGATGTGGCTGGAGCCGAAGTGCAGGCTTCCCAGAGGTGGAATCCAGCGTGTTTGTGCGAGGTACAGTTTGCCCCCTGGTGCCAACGTCTACGCATTTCTCCGGTTACCCGGCTTCCTCAGGACGTGATGTGCTGCGTTGGCCATCTTTATTGAGGATTTTTATAGCCCCCAGTTACCAGTTCAAATCTTTCAATTAGTCCTTCTGGCCAACCTCATTTGCATATGAAATAACCATCATTTCAGTGGTTGCACTACTTTTTCAGCACACAGCATCAAAGTCAGAGTTAATTAACATAAAATTGAAGATTATATTAGCTTTAGTGTACTAATAATCTTAATTTTAGTAATGACAGGAGGCGAATATTTGCATATCTTTCTTTACTGAAAACTCCAGCAGCATAGAAACAGTAACAACCAATCAGAGAAAAGATATGCTGCCCATAAAAGGGCCTGTCTATGACATAATTTCCTCTTTCTTTGAAGTGAAAAAAGGTAACAGTCATTATATAAAAACATAAATACAGATTAACAATTCAATAACATATAAGGATAATAAACTTTGGTAGATCCATGATGTGACGGAGTGGAAGACGATTCTTCGTTTCATAAAATGGATGTTCACGCTGAAAGAAAAAGAAAAAGGTGAATGGTTTCTGGCGTGGCAACATGTCCGCATATCATAACCATTGTATATCTGAACAGTAATGTATAGTAAGATGCATAGTCTTATACCTAAATATAGGGCATCAAAATCAGAACGTGAGAAACATAACAACCAAAACCAAAATCAAAGGATACTGATAAATATATAATCCATACATAATAGCAAACAGTGTATCAAAAGCCAACGTATACAGCAAGAACCTGCATGCTTACCTGAGCACTAGGACTTATTCCTGAAAAACTAAATAACCTGGGGGGGAAGAAACTCTAGGGCGGGAAATATTCGCCTCCTGTCATTACTAAAATTAAGATTATTAGTACACTAAAGCTAATATAATCTTCAATTTTACCACATGACAGGAGGCTTCATATTTGCAGTTTTAAAGCTTAGGCCTAACCAGTGTGAAAGAAGCATGCAAAACATGGCAGAAGTAGAATGTCCGAAAAGTACTTTCCCTAGACCAGTCCGCACAACGCATAACGTCGGTTAGGGAGGCGCCTGCCAAGAACGCTTGGGATGGCGCCGCCCCTCTGACCGAATGCGCTCCAAAGCTAGATTCGATTCCCGCCAGCTGTAGTAACCAGCGAACCCATCTGGCCAAGGTGGTCGTAGACACTGGGCCGTGAGGCTTCACGTAGGAAATCAGCAGTTGACCCGTAGGGGAACGCCGGAGGGTGGCTGTGATTTCTATGTATCTCCTAAGTGTCTTGACAACGCACAGTTTGGAGTCTGATTCGAAATATGGGGACGTATCTGACTTAGACCGTCTTGCAATGGAAAAAGTGACTCCCTCTGGAGTGAGAGAGAAACCGTCCACGTCAAAGGCCCTAATGTCAGACACCCGTCGGAAAGAGACGAGGCATAGCAAAAGGGCCAGTTTTGCTGAGAGTTGCTTCAGAGATAGAAACGGGTTGTCCGGCCAAACTCGCAGGAAATCCAGCACTCCATTCACTTGCCAGAGGTTGGAGTATTTGGGTGCTGGGGGTCTCGTCAGTCTGGCACCTCGCAGTAGACGACATACCAGTGGGTCTTGATCCACCGATCTACTGTGGAATCATCGAGAATGGAGGGAAGGCGTAGGCTCCGTGTGAGGGCCAGTCCTGAAGGAATGCGTCCGCCGCTTCGCCCATCGGGTCCGGAAGCCAGCTGTAGTATCTCCGTAGTTGGTGGTTGGTCCGTGAGGCGAACAGATCTATTGATAGCGGACCCATCCGTTGTCGTAGTGTCTGAAATACCTCCCTGTTGAGTGTCCAATCGCTGGTGTCTCTCCAGTGCCGGGAGAACCAGTCCGCCGTCAGGTTGGAGAACCCTGGGAGATATTCCGCCTGTATCGTGATGTTCCTCTGTATGCAGAAGCTGTAAATGTCCTTCGTGGCTTCGGTCAGGTCTTTGGACCTCGCTTCGCCCAGGTGGTTGATGTATTGCACCGCTGAGATGTTGTCCATGCGGAGTAGGATACAGCAATTCGACTTGTCTTTGGCCAGACTGCGTATGGCGAAGGAACCCGCAATCAACACCAGGCAGTTGATGTGTAGGTCGGTCTCCTCTCCTTGCCATGGGCCCCCCATGGAGGCTTCTGAGCAGTGGGCGCCCTATCCCCACAAACTGGCGTCTGATTCCACGATGAAGTCCGGGGAGGGGCCGAAGATCGCCTTGCCGTTCCAGGCTTGTATGTGTAGCAACCACCATCGCAGTTCTGATCTCACCTCCCGAGTGAGTGGGATCCAGTGGTCGTAGGAATGTCCGGTGCGCAGATATCCCGCTTTCAGACGTTGCATGGCCCTGTAGTGTAGAGAGCCTGGGAATATCGCCTGAATGGATGAGGACAGGAGTCCTACAATCCGAGTGAGCATCCTGAGCGGTATCGAGTCCATCTTCAAGACTCGCCTGATTTCCTTCCTTATTGAGGCAATCTTTTTCGAGGGGAGGCGTAGTACGCATTCCCTCGAATCGATGTCGAAGCCCAGGAATTGTACCGACTGGGATGGAGAGAGAGACGACTTTTGCCTGTTCACCACGAATCCCAGGGACTCCAGTAAGTGAACTACAAATCTCGCCTGCGATCGTAGCCTGGACGCGGATTCGCAGAAAATCAGCAAATCGTCCAAGTATACGAGACAGCGTATGCCCTTTGTACGGATGCGAGCCATCACCGGTCTCAATAGCTTTGTGAAGCACCACGGAGCCGAGCTGAGGCCGAATGGCAGGCAAGTAAATTGGCATACCCGTCCTCTCCATCTGAAGCGGAGAAACTGACGGTAATCTTTGTCCACGGGGACCGTGAGATACGCGTCTTTGAGGTCCAGGCGTGTAAACCAGTCGTTCTTGACGAGAAGGTCTTGTAGAAGATGGATACCTTCCATCTTGAAGTGTCTGTAGACCACAAATGTGTTTAGTTGTCGGAGGTTGATAACCGGCCGATACTCGCCTGTCTTCTTCTTGACCAAGAAGATATTGCTTATAAAGCCTCCCCCGTCTGGCGCGTATTGAATCACACCCTTCTCGAAGAGCATGTGGATCTCTTCGTCCACCAGTCGGTTTTGTTCTAACGACATGTGGATCGGGGGGGGGGGGAGTGGTTTGGACGGGTTGCGCGGCAAAGTCTATTACGAAGCCGCGCACCGTTTGGAGAACCCAGGCGTCTTTGGTAATCTGTTCCCAGTTCTGGAAGAAAGAAGACAGGTTGCCTGCAATAAACTTTGGGACATTGGTTTGTACGGAAGGACTCACCATTATTGAAGCGGCCGCGTCCACGGCCTCTGAAACCTCTGGTCCTCCCTGCACCTCGGAACGTAGAGGGCCTTTGTGATGAGGATGGGAAGAAGGTCTGTGGAAACGACCTGGAACCTGAGGTCCAAAATCGGCTGGCGGCACGGTTCCGCTGTCGGCCAGCCCTTCCAAAAACACCTCTTGTGGGAGGAGTGTGGAACACCTGCCTGAGGGAGGTCTGAGCCTTGTTTAAGGTTTTGAACAAGTTCACATGTCGCTTTAGCTCTGTGATGAAGGCATCACCAAATAGTAGACCCTGGGCCTTTGGTCCAAATTCCTTGGCTCCCAGTTCCAGGAGCTTGCTGTCGATCTTGATCAGCGCCGATCTGTGTCTCTCGACGCAAAGTGCGGCGTTAGCGTTGCCCAGTAGACATATTGCGCGTTGGGCCCATTCGCGTATGACATGAGGGTCCAGTTGCGAGTCTTGGCTGAGGGCCAGGTCAGCGAAATACAGCATCTTAGCTATGGGGCCTAGCAGATCCAGCACTTTGTCTTGTGCCGCCTTCATGCCCTTTTCCACCCCTTTGCGTGGGTCTCTGCCCGAGTGCGACATAAACACCACCATAGTGCCACTTTGTCGGGGATCAGCGGTCTGGGGCATTCCTTTTCCAATGGCTTGCGCAGCCAGTAATGTATTAATTTCGCCAGATGCTCTGGCAGTGTCCATTCAGAGGAGCGAGTATGTCGGATGGTACGCGGGTCAAATAACAGCATCCCCTGGTCATCCATAAAGACACCATCTCCGGACGGACCGGTGGGGCGGTCGTCGTCGGCTTCTTTGCCTAAGAAGGTCTCCTTGACGTAAGCCGAAGAAGTGGGTGGTAGGTCTTGCCACTCCTCGTCGTCCGAGGGTGAGCCGTCCCTTTGCCATTCGTCCACCACATTCAGGGGGAGTGGGCCATAGGCCTCGTCCTCGTCCTCGGATAGGGGTGCGAAGGGTGCGGGTTGTCGGTCCGCGCTCTTGACCCGTTTGACGGGCATCTTGCCCTTCGCCTTGGCGGAGGGGGGGGGCTCGAAGCCTTTCTGAGCCTCTTGGCCTTGGACACCTCTGAGCCTGACGCTTCCATGCGTTCTGTAGGGCTAGTGTCACCATGGCTGTGGGGGAGGGCTCGCAAGAGGGCCTTTTCCACAGAAGCCGCCACGGCGGCATTGATCATGGCCTGAAAGTCCGGGTTGTTTTGTGCATCATCCATGATCAGATGTATCGTTTGACCTGTGGGGCGAGAACAAGGTTCAGTGGAGAAAACCGCGGTGGTTTATCGTATGCAAATAGAGACAATATATGTTGGGTCCCGCTACGACCGGGGTTACCCGGCGTAGGTGTTGTATGTATAGAAGGCTTTATGCACGTAATCTTATCCAGAGGGGCTAAATCTTTCTAGAATTAGGTAAGCCCTCGTGCATATTCTCGGGGTTCACCCCGGGTGGTGTGCCGTGGAAACCAGAGGACACCCACATCAACCAAAAAAGTGGGCCGTATCGCCCTGCATGCGTATCTGGGGGGTCACCCCAGGTGGTGTGCCATGAAAAATACCCAGAGGACACCCACATAGATTTCACCCTTGGGTGCAGTAGAGAGGTATGACCCTGTAAAGGGTAACCATATAATATACCCTGGATGGGTAGAGTAATATCACACAATCCCCTGAGGGAGGGAATATAAGCATATGTCCCTTTATATTGCTTGTATAATATCCAGTGATAACATGTATAATATTAAGCCTTCAAATACAAATGTAAATATGTGTATATATGCATGCACTCTTCTTGCCTTACTGAGGCAGATATACATAAACGGAAAATAAAACTTTATTCACCCTTAGGGGTAGACTGCCAAAAATATATCTTTCCCCTGCACCAGAACGTAAGTGGTTAGGGGAGAGAGCGGGGAGTCACCCTGAGGGCAATCCCCGGTATCGTGGCGGCGGTCGGGTGATTACCGAGCCGCCGTGAAGGAAGATAGACGGCTGCTGCGGATCTCGCGATAACCGCGAGATCCAAGATGGCCGCCGGCCGCGTGGGGAAGGGGTTCCCGCTCGCGGCCACTAGCGAGACGCAGATCGCGGTAAAACAAGTAACCCTCCAACCGTCCCCACCAGCCCCTGTGAAATAGCAGACAGGTCCGCGCGGCGAGCGAGGCACGGGAAGCCACGCCGCCCGCGGATCGTCTGGAAACAGTGATATAAAGCTCAGTGCACAGGGACAGTCAGAGAGGGGAAAAAAACGGGTACAAGTAGACAGGGTAAAAGGAGTGAAAAATCAAAATTAAAGCAGAAACAATACAGAATAACAGTAGATAATCAAGGGTATAAAGAGTGTAAAATCAAAATGAAAGCAGTACACAATAAAGAATAACAGTAGATAATCGATATGAAGCACCAGGTAAAAAATACTCTGACCTGTTGATGGCTGGAGCAGCAAAGAAAGAGGAAATGATGTCATAGACAGGCCCTTTTATGGGCAGCATATCTTTTCTCTGATTGGTTGTTACTGTTTCTATGCTGCTGGAGTTTTCAGTAAAGAAAGATATGCAAATATGAAGCCTCCTGTCATGTGGTAAAATTCACTTAAAGCAACATACAGCAAATGTAAAACAGTCTAAAATACAGCTACATTTAATAATTTATTATTGCATTGAACATATAAAAAGGTAAAAAACCTTCAAATTAAGCAAAGAGAAAATGCTAAATTAAGTTTAAAATGAGGGAGCTTCTGGAATTAAAAGAAAAAACATCATTGTTATACAGATACACTTTGAATTCGTAGTATGAAATATAAAGTGACTGTGTGTATATCACAAAACCATTCCAAGGACATTCATAGAGGCATACATAAAAGATAAAAATAGGAGTGGACAGCCAAGAAGTGAAGAAATTCTTAAAGTGGCAGTACTCATATTAAAGAATGTATTCAAGTGGCAGTGCTTATGCACAATACATTGTATTCTTCACTCACAATGGCTTGCATTGAAAATCTTAAGAGTAGATGGATTTTGCGAGAAATACAGATAAAGGGACAGATGACACTTGTTCCCTATGGGTCGTTAAGAGTAGAGGAAATAAAATAAAAACCTAAAAATTATTTAAAAACTTATCGAAATTATACTGTTACTTTAAAAAATGGCAGATTTCAAAGTTGTTATTAAGACCCTCTGGTACCATTGTTTTTAGTTGATATATCCATTTCATTTCGGCCTTGCCTATCTTCTGGGTAAAGTCTCCCCCTCTCCAATAGTTTTTCACCTTTTGGATACCCATAAACTCCAAACCTACTGGGTTGGCGTTGTGGCAATCTCTGAAATGTAGGGAAACTTGATGGAGTGCAAATTTTCTCTTAATGTTGTACACATGCTCACATATTCTTACCCGCAACTGTCTAGTTGTTCTTCCTATATAATTAAGTCCACAGGGGCATGTGAGCATGTATACAACATTCCGAGAACTGCAGGTCATGCCATCTCTTATTTCGTAAGTATGTCCATTTACTTTAAAATGTTTAAACACATTTTTCTTCCTCCTGTTTTTGTACAAACATTACAATTCCCACACTTAAAAAAAGTTATTCTTAAGACTGGAATTTGGGGTTATTAGTATGCCATCTGTCAGTATCCTCTTAAGATTTGGTACCCCTCTATGCACTATTTTCAAGGCAGAATGTTCCTTAAAACTGGATCATCTAGTAATATATGCCACTATTTATTTATAATACGCCTAACTTTAGTATTTTGTTCTGCAGAATATTGGCATATAAAGGGTACACCATTACTCAATGCATTAGTATTACGTTTATATTGGAGTAATTCTACTCTCTCTTTATCGTGTGCTTCTTGGATGACTGTTTCCAAAATGGTTTCTTTGTAGCCTCAGACCCTAAAATCTTGAACCAATTTGCTACTTTGCTCAATGAAGGTGCTTTTCTCTGTACAATTTCTCCTTAACCTGATAAGTGGACCCTTCGGTATATTTCTCAGCCATGGACTATAGTGACAGCTACTAATATTGATGTAGCTGTTCACATCCACGGCCTTGAAAAAGGTTTTCGTTTTCAGAGTGTTATTTTCTACATAGATGGTAAGGTCAAGAAAATGTATTTCTTTGCCACTATAAGTAAAGGTAAGATTAATATTCCAATCGTTAGAATTGATATGCCTAATAAAAAGTTCCAAGAGTTCTCTGCCACCTTGCCAGATGATAATGATATCATCTATGTATCGTTTATGGAGCACCAAGTTTGATCCCCAACCGCCGCTCTCCCCCATGTGGACAAATTCCCACTGGGCCATAAAGAGATTGGCGTAGCTGGGGGCAAACTTGGTGCCCATAGTTGTGCCGCATTGTTGTAGGTAGTAGTCACCCTGGAACCAAAAGTAATTATTTTCAAGTATTAACTGTATTGCTTCCAAAACAAAGTCTGATTCTGGGGGTATTCTGTGTAGGTTTCCAAGATGTGTCTAACTGCATTAAGGCCTAGATCGTGTTTATTAGTATAAAGAGAGGTGACATCCGCAGACAACTATAAATAATCTTCCTGCCATTCTATCTCGCCCAGAATTTGGAGTATATTCGTAGTATCCTTTAAGTACGTCGAGCTGCTCTGTACTTAGGGTTGAAGGATATGATCTAAATATTCCGATAATTTACACGCAATAGACCCAATGGCTTTCTTCCTATGATTGGAGAGGGGGAGACTTTACCCAGAAAATAGGCAAGGCTGAAATGAAATGGGTATAGAAACATAGAAACATAGAATGTGACGGCAGATAAGAACCATTCGGCCCATCTAGTCTGCCCAGTTTTCTAAATACTTTCATTAGTCCCTGGCCTTATCTTATAGTTAGGATAGCCTTATGCCTATCCCACGCATGCTTAAACTCCTTTACTGTGTTAACCTCTACCACTTCAGCTGGAAGGCTATTCCATGCATCCACTACCCTCTCAGTAAAGTAATACTTCCTGATATTATTTTTAAACCTTTGTCCCTCTAATTTAAGACTATGCCCTCTTGTTGTGGTAGTTTTTCTTCTTTTAAATATAGTCTCCTCCTTTACTGTGTTGATTCCCTTTATGTATTTAAATGTTTCTATCATATCCCCCCTGTCTCGTCTTTCCTCCAAGCTATACATGTTAAGATCCTTTAACCTTTCCTGGTAAGTTTTATCCTGCAATCCATGAACCAGTTTAGTAGCCCTTCTTTGAACTCTCTCTAATGTATCAATATCCTTTTGAAGATAGGGTCTCCAGTACTGTGTACAGTACTCCAAGTGAGGTCTCACCAGTGTTCTGTACAATGGCATGAGCACTTCCCTCTTTCTACTGCTAATACCTCTCCCTATACAACCAAGCATTCTGCTAGCATTTCCTGCTGCTCTATTACATTGTCTGCCTACCTTTAAGTCATCAGAAATAATCACCCCTAAGTCCCTTTCCTCAGATGTTGAGGTTAGGACTCTATCAAATATTCTGTACTCTGCCCTTGGGTTTTTACGTCCAAGATGCATTATCTTGCACTTATCCACATTAAATGTCAGTTGCCACAACTCTGACCATTTTTCTAGTTTACCTAAATCATTTTCCATTTGGCTTATCCCTCCTGGAACATCAACCCTGTTACATATCTTAGTATCATCCGCAAAAAGACACACCTTACCATCAAGACCTTCTGCAATATCACTAATAAATATATTAAAGAGAATGGGTCCAAGTACAGATCCCTGAGGTACCCCACTGGTGACAAGCCCAAGCTTCGAATATACTCCATTGACTACAACCCTCTGTTGCCTGTCACTCAGCCACTGCCTTACTCATTCAACAATATTGGAATCCAAACTCAAAGATTGTAGTTAATTGATAAGCCTTCTATGTGCAACAGTGTCAAAAGCCTTACTGAAATCTAGGTAAGCAATGTCTACTGCACCACCCTGATCTATAATTTTAGTTACCCAATCAAAAAAATCAATAAGATTAGTTTGGCATGATCTCCCTGAAGTTAACCCATGTTGTCTCTGATCTTGAAATCCATGTGTTTTTAGATGTTCAACAATCCTATCCTTTAACATGGTTTCCATCACTTTCCCCACTACTTAAGGAAGGCTTACTGGCCTATAGTTGCCCGACTCCTCCCTATTACCTTTCTTGTGAATGGGCACAACATTCGCTAACTTCCAATCTTCTGGGACTACTCCTGTTATCAATGATTGGTTAAATAAATCTGTTAATGGTTTTGCTAGTACACCACTAAGCTCTTTTAATAGCTTTGGGTGTATTCCATCAGGTCCCATTGACTTATTTGTCTTTACTTTTGACAGTTGAAATAGAACCTCTTCCTCTGTAAACTCACGTGTAATAAATGACTCATTTATCCTTTTTCTTAACTGAGGTCCCTTTCCTTCATTTTCATCTGTAAATACCGAACAAAAATATTCATTGAGGCAGTCAGCTAGACCTTTATCCTCATCTACATACCTTCCTTCTTTTGTTTTTAATCTGACTAATCCTTGTTTTACTTTTCTTTTCTCATTTATGTATCTAAAAAAAGTTTTGTCCCCCTTTTTTACTGACTGTGCTATTTTCTCTTCTGTGTGTGATTTGGAAGCTCTTATAACTTGTTTAGCCTCTTTCTGCCTAATCTTATAGGTCATTCTGTCTTCCTCACTCTGGGTTTTTTTATAATTACTAAATGCTAACTTTTTGTTTTTTACTATTTTGGCCACATCTGCGGAGTACCACAGTGGTTTCTTGAATTTTTTGCTTTTACTGACAAGCCTAATGCAATTTTCTGTTGCCTTCAGTAGTGCAACTTTTAAATAATCCCATTTCTTTTGGACTCCATTTAAATTTCTCCAGTCTGATAATGACTCCTTTACACATATTCTAATTTTAGAAAAGTCTGTTTTTCTAAAGTCTAAAACTTTTGTTTTTGTGTGGTGTGACTCAGTCACTGTTCTTATATTAAACCACACTGACTGATGATCACTGGATCCTAAACTTTCACCTACAGTAATATCTGATACCAAATCTCCATTTGTTAACACTAAATCTAGTATGGCCTCTTTACGAGTTGGCTCCTCAACGACTTGTTTTAGAGACAATCCCAGTAGGGAGTTTACAATATGTGTGCTCCTGGCACAAGTAGCTATTTTTGTTTTCCAATTCACATCAGGAAGATTAAAGTCACCCATGATGATAACTTCCCCCTTCATTGTCATTTTAGCTATTTCTTCAACTAGTAGATTATCTAACTCTTCAATTTGTCCTGGGGGCCTATAAATCACACCTACACGAGTTACTGTGTGATTACCAAATTCTAACGTAACCCAAACGGACTCTATGTTCGCCTCACTAACCTTTATTAGGCTTGATTTTATGCTATCCTTTACATACAGGGCCACCCCTCCCCCTTTCTTGCCTTCCCTGTCTTTTCTATATAAAGAGTACCCTGGTATTGCTATGTCCCAGTCATTTTTCTCATTATACCATGTCTCAGTAACAGCGACTAAATCTACACTATCAGTTGCCATTATTGCCACAAGTTCATGGATCTTATTCCCTAAACTGCGAGCATTTGTAGACATGACTCTAAGCTTATCATTTTTTAACACACTTGCTACAGGCACCTTCTGTCCTTGTTTTGGGGTACAATTGGATTGATGTTTTATCACCCTTTTGCCCCCCCCCCTCCTAGTTTAAATACATCCTAGCAAAACCTCTGAACTGCTCACTGAGAACATTTGTTCCCTTTTGAGAAAGATGCAAACCATCTTTTTTGTACAGTTTATTTCCATTCCAAACAGAGCTACCATGAGCAATAAAGCCAAATCCTTGCTCCCGACACCATTCACCAAGCCACAAGTTAAAGTCCCTAATACGCATCCGCCTGTCGTTCTGAGTGTTAAGCACAGGCAGAACTTCAGAGAATGACAGTGTGGAAGCAACCTGCCGTATATCATTGGCAAAAACACAAAAAACTTCCTTAACCTCTGAAACCTCATTGCAAGCCAAGTCATTTGTCCCTAAATGGACAAGTACATCCAATTCCCCTTCCTGCTTTGCTTGCTTAACAATATTACAGATACGTCTCCTGTCTCTGTGAGCTGTAGCTCCAGGAAGACACCTCACAAGACCACCATTGTCCATCTCCACACCTCTTATGATGGAATCCCCCAACAACAACTGCTTTCTATTAGGCCTCACCATAGTCTTCAAGCCTCTCTCCACAACACCACTAGCCTCAATGCCTCTCTTCACAACACCACTAGCCTCAGTGCCTCTCTTCACAACACCACTAGCCTCAGTGCCTCTCTGCACAACACCACTAGCCTCAGTGCCTCTCTGCACAACACCACTAGCCTCAGTGCCTCTCTGCACAACACCACTAGCCTCAGTGCCTCTCTGCACAACACCACTAGCCTCAGTGCCTCTCTGCACAACACCACTAGCCTCAGTGCCTCTCTGCACAACACCACTAGCCTCAGTGCCTCTCTGCACAACACCACTAGCCTCAGTGCCTCTCTGCACAACACCACTAGCCTCAGTGCCTCTCTGCACAACACCACTAGCCTCAGTGCCTCTCTGCACAACACCACTAGCCTCAGTTCCTCTCTGCACAACACCACTAAAGTCTTAATAACGACTTTGAAATCTGCCATTTTTTAAAGTAACAGTATAATTTCGATAAGTTTTTAAATAATTTTTAGGTTTTTATTTTTATTTCCTCTACTCTTAACGACCCATAGGGAACAAGTGTCATCTGTCCCTTTATCTGTATTTCTCGCAAAATCCATCTACGCTTAAGATTTTCAATGCAAGCCATTGTGAGTGAAGAATACAATGTATTGTGCATGAGCACTGCCACTTGAATACATTCTTTAATATGAACACTGCCACTTTAATAATTTCCTCACTTCTTGGCTGTCCACTCCTATTATTATCTTTTATGTATGGCTCTATGAATGTCCTTGGAATGGTTTTGTGATATACACACAGTCACTCTATATTTCATACTACGAATTCAAAGTGTATCTGTATAATGATTTTTTTCTTTTAATTCCAGAAGCTCCCTCACTTTAAACTTAATTTAGCATTTTCTCTTTGCTTAATTTGAAGGTTTTTTACCTTTTTATATGTTCAATGCAATAATAAATTATTAAATGTAGCTGCATTTTAGACTGTTTTACATATGCTGTATGTTGCTTTAAGTGTATTTTTTGTTAATTAACTCTGACTTTGATGCTGTGTGCTGAAAAAGTAGTGCAGCCACTGAAATGATGGTTATTTCATATGCAAATAAGGTTGGCCAGAAGGACTAATTGAAAGATTTGAACTGGTAACTGGGGGCTATAAAAATCCTCAAAAAAGATGGCCACCACAGCACATCACGTCCTGAGGAAGCCGGGTAACTGGAGAAACGCGTAGACGTTGGCACCAGGGGGCAAACTGTACCTCGCACAAACACGTTGGATTCCACCTCTGGGAAGCCTGCACTCCAGCCACATCCTTTGAGGACAGCCACCCCAGCACTTTATTGATTACGAGCCTGGCAGTGAGTAAGGGCGGAAGCCGTGCCTTACTCACAACTCTTTTGTGTAAGAGTCAATTTGTTAGTAGTTCTAGCTATGTGTTTTTGTAAACTTGCTTCTATGTATTTTGCTTGCATGTTTTAATTATCTGTGATAATACATCCTTTACCTAAAGTTTGCTTTATGGTATTTCCTTAGCCCTCTTTGTTTGGGGTACAATATCTGGGAATACATTTAAGTACAATCTGTATTGTTATTTGCTCCTTTCCTAACAGCTTGTTAAAATCAAGACACTCTCTTATGGTATTTCCTTAGCCCTCTATGTTTGGGGTATAATATCTGGGAGTACATTTAATACAATCTGCACTATTATTTGCTCTTTTTATGTTTTTTTCTTACATGATTTGAGAGATTGTGGTGGAATCTCGGTAAAAATAAATTTAGTAGGCCGAGATTACCACGTGGCATGTGTACGTGCATATACTGGTGCATCGATCGGTTGGTTGCACGTGGCAAAGATACAATCAGTAGTGTACGGAGCATGTACGAGAATACCGGATGTAGTATTCCCCTCCTCCATTGTGCTGGGCAAGCCATGTGGTCAAACAGGAAGTTAGTTCTTGTTCGATTGATTGGGTAAGAGAATGTGTGGGTGGAGCTAATTATGGGTGGAGTTACATGCCTATATAAGGAGCCTACACTATTGTCCGGGGCTCAGAACTTGTTGTATTTTGGTGACATTAGTCCCTCTGAGTCCCGATCGGTGAATCGAATAAAGAATCTCTTCCTTCCTGAAGAAACCTGTATCCATCTCTCTGTGCTTGGCTTCCGTCAGTTTCTCCGGTATCATTTGGTGCATTGGCCGGGAAGCTCATCGTTAAACGGTAGCTGAGAAGCAGAGGCGTGAAACGGTCTATCTTTGCCCACGTTCTCTACGGCTGCACCCCTGAACTTCTGCGTGGACCTCCCTTCGTCTCGGCGCCACTGGTCTGTTGTCCAGGAGATCATCGGTCTCTACGTAGTAAGTGCTGGGGTGTCCCCGTCGATGAGTGTGAACTCAGGTTCAGGAACGAGGAGGTAAGACGACCGCTGTTTTAGACGGCGGACCCACTAGGGGTATTGGATACCGATTGTGCGGTAGGCCCATAAGGGGTTATTTGGAATCTGCCCCCCTCCAGTGGAGGGAAGGAGCGAAGGCGCACCGCTCAAATAAACGCCCTGTAGTCAGCCCGTTTAATTTTGGTTTGGAGTCAGGCGGGGTTCTGGTGTAAATAGCCCTAGCCGGACACTGGTGTCTTTTCTAGACTAGCGTTCTAGGGTGTATATTTTGTTCGCTAGGTCGGAGGGACCGGGAGACTAAGTGGCGCCTGTGTAAATTCGGTTCGCTAGATCTCAACCTATCTTGGCTAAGTGGGAAGGCGTGTAAATTTGGAACCCACTAGACTATTGATAGAGTAGATAGACTAAGAGGGTACTGTTGTAAATTCTGCCCTCTAGTTCGCTATATGTGGTGCTTGGGCAGTGTGGCTAACCAAAACGTATGTAGATAGTTTTAGGTAGTCCATCAAGGTACTGGCCAATAGATTAGTTGGGAATTGTAAATGTGTTAAAGATTGTTGTAGTAGCGTGTATATCTTGCTAGATAGCGTGAGCTCTGCCGTCTAGCGAGAGTGTGAATAGTGTGTAATTGTATTATAGCGCACGGTACCATAACCATGTATAATTACTGACACTGTAAATAAGTACTAATAATTGTCGTCTATGTTGCATGTTTAACACCATAACCACTACTAATTGTACTGTGACTTTAAATTGTACTCTAACCTATGCTAACTGTACTATAACTACTGTTTGTAAAGACTATGTTACTGGGGTATGTTATAGGCGGGTAATTCAAATATAGGGAATTATAGCGTGGGTGACCGTATAGTTTCGCCAAAGGGCACAGTATTAGTTACTTAGTGACTGGTGTAACAGCTGTGTGTGTACGGGAATTCCCTGAGTGTTTTGTTGTGTGCGTTTCGCTTAGTAACTGTACCACGTGGTGCTGTTGCCGAGGGAACGTTTGTGACCGTTGGTAGAGTGTTTGTATAGTTTCTGTTGGAAACAACGCTCCATTGTTAAGTATGGGCGCGTCAGATTCAACGATTTTGGATCCCTTAGTATGTATGATAAAAAACTTTAAAAAGGGATACACTGTATGTGATTTTGGGGTAAAGATGTCTCCAGCATGCCTGACTACTTTGTGTAGTAGGGAATGGCCTACTTTGGTTGCCGCATGGCCACCACGTGGCAGTTTGGATCCTAATCTGGTACAGCGTGTACACGTGGCTGTATCAGGTAGGCCTGAACTTTACGGCCAGTTTCCATATATTGATTGTTGGAGGTAGGCCGTAAATGACTCGTCAAAATGGATCCGAGTATGCCACGAGGAACAATGTCGCCTCATGGTGGCCAGGACTCGCTTGTCCACTAAGGTCGTAATTACGCCCATTTTGGACACGCCCCCTGAGTCTGAGATCCCCATGCCGCCCCCTTACTCCTCCTCCACCGGAAGAGGAAGAGGAGGTGCTGTTGGAAATGCTCCTCCCCTTGCCCCGTTGTCCCCACCTACTTCCTCCTCTAGCTCAGAGCCCAGCCCTCTTGTTTCAAACCCTCCCCTTCCGATACCTGCCTCCGTTAACTCTACCTACCCAGAGTTGGCGCCATATCTAGCTTCCGGTCAGGCTCCTCCTAGCCCGGCCCGGAATATTTTACTCACCAACCTTCCCCATAGTAAAGCTTCCCCATCCCCTTGTCTTACTACCCCTCGACCGGAACCCCTAACTGACGCATCCCAACGAAGCCCCATACTAACCCGACAAATGACTGGTGCCCTACAACCCCGACATTATCAGATGCCTCTTCGATTGACTCCTGGCCCGACACACATTAACGGTGACGGCCAGATACAATATTCTGATCCAGTCTTCGTTTATGTCCCTTTTACAACTACCGATCTCTTTAATTGGAAGACCCATAACTCCTTTTACACCGAAAAGCCTCAAGCCATGACGGATCTGTTTACCTCAATAGTCCAGACACACAATCCCACTTGGGCTGATTGCCAGCAATTATTAATGACATTGTTTAATAATGAGGAAAGGACAAGGATAAATCAAGCGGCAATTAAAGCGCTGGAAGAAGTGGCCCATACACAAAATCAGGCCAATCCGGCAGCATGGGCCGCAGCCCATTATCCAAACACCGATCCAAATTGGAATGCCAATAGCGCAGACATGGTCCATTTAAAAGCTTATAGGGACACTATTATTGCTGGCATGAAAGCTGGAGGAAAGAAGGCGATTAATATGTCTAAGACGGCTGAGGTATTACAGAAAAGTGATGAATCGCCCAGTGTCTTTTATAACCGATTATTGGAGGCATACCGTTTGTATACCCCCTTTAATCCAGAGGCCCCTGAGAATTCCCAGATGGTTAACTCTGCCTTTGTCAGCCAAGCCTACGGAGATATAAAGCGCAAGCTACAAAAGTTAGAAGGGTTTGTAGGGATGTCCATAACCCAACTAATGGAGGTAGCGAATAAGGTATATATGAACAGGGAAACAGAGAAAGAAAGAGCGCAAGATGCGTAGAAAGGCAGATATGCTAGCGGTAGCCATCGCAGGCGTAGATAGAAGGGAAAAGGAAGTGTATAGGGGAACGGATAAAGGCGAGAGTAAATGGAATAGGGAACCCCTGAGTAGGAATCAATGCGCGTACTGTAGGGAAGAAGGGCATTGGAGAAGTGAGTGTCCACAAAGGGAACAGTATGAGAAAGACAGACCTAGGGCAGGATATGGTAATTATTAGTGTTGTCGCGAACCCGAAATTTTCCGTTCGCGAACGGTGAACGCGAACTTCCGCAAATGTTCGCGAACCGGCGAACCGCATGAACCGCCATTGACTTCAATGGGCAGGCGAATTTTAAAACCAACAGGGACTCTTTCTGGCCACAAAAGTGATGGAAAAGTTGTTTCAAGGGGACTAACACCTGGACTGTGGCATGCCGGAGGGGGATCCATGGCAAAACTCCCATGGAAAATTGCACAGTTGATGCAGAGTCTGCTTTTAATCCATAAAGGGCAGAAATCACCTAACATTGACACCTGTCCTCAAAGCCCCTGATACACACTGACACAGAGCAGAATAGAGACTGTTCCCCCTACATAGGGTCACTTGGCAGATATGGATTGACACCTGTCCTAATGATCCCTGATACACACTGACACAGAGCAGAATAGAGACTGTTCCCCCTACATAGGGTCACTTGGCAGATATGGATTGACACCTGTCCTCAAAACCCCTGATACACACTGACACAGAGCAGAATAGGGACTGTTCCCCCTACATAGGGTCACTTGGCAGATATGGATTGACACCTGTCCTCAAAACCCCTGATACACACTGACACAGAGCAGAATAGAGACCGGGGGTCTAGTAGCGTGGACACCCAGCACAGGTTGTTCTCCTTCAGCCTTTTTATACGAGGGTCCCTCAACAGGCACGACAGCATGAAAGACCCCATTTGCACAAGGTTGGATGCCGAGCTAATCATTTCCCGTTCCATCTCCTCACACAGAGCAGAATAGGGACTGTTCCCCCTACATAGGGTCACTTGGCAGATATGGATTGACACCTGTCCTCAAAACCCCTGATACACACTGACACAGAGCAGAATAGAGACTGTTCCCTGTCCACAGAGACCATGATACACACTGACACAGAGCAGAATAGAGACTGTTCACCGTCCACAGAGACCATGATACACACTGACACAGAGCAGAATAGGGACTGTTCCCCCTACATAGGGTCACTTGGCAGATATGGATTGACACCTGTCCTCAAAATCCCTGATACACACTGACACAGAGCAGAATAGGGACTGTTCCCCCTACATAGGCTCACTTGGCAGATATGGATTGACACCTGTCCTCAAAACCCCTGATACACACTGACACAGAGCAGAATAGAGACTGTTCCCTGTCCACAGAGACCATGATACACACTGACACAGAGCAGAATAGAGACTGTTCACCGTCCACAGAGACCATGATACACACTGACAAAGAGCAGAATAGAGACTGTTCCCCGTCCGCAGAGACCATGATACACACTGACACAGAGCAGAATAGAGACTGTTCCCCGTCCACAGAGTCCATGATACACACTGACAAAGAGCAGAATAGAGACTGTTCCCTGTCCACAGAGACCATGATACACACTGACACAGAGCAGAATAGAGACTGTTCACCGTCCACAGAGACCATGATACACACTGACACAGAGCAGAATAGAGACTGTTCCCCGTCCACAGAGACCATGATACACACTGACACAGAGCAGAATAGAGACTGTTCCCCGTCCACAGAGACCATGATACACACTGACACAGAGCAGAATAGAGACTGTTCCCCGTCCAAAGAGTCCATGATACACACTGACACAGAGCAGAATAGAGACTGTTCCCCGTCCACAGAGACCATGATACACACTGACAAAGAGCAGAATAGAGACTGTTCCCCGTCCACAGAGACCATGATACACACTGACACAGAGCAGAATAGAGACTGTTCCCCGTCCACAGAGTCCATGATACACACTGACACAGAGCAGAATAGAGACTGTTCCCCGTCCACAGAGACCATGATACACACTGACACAGAGCAGAATAGAGACTGTTCCCCGTCCACAGAGACCATGATACACACTGACACAGAGCAGAATAGAGACTGTTCCCCGTCCACAGAGTCCATGATACACACTGACACAGAGCAGAATAGAGACTGTTCCCCGTCCACAGAGACCATGATACACACTGACACAGAGCAGAATAGAGACTGTTCCCCGTCCACAGAGACCATGATACACACTGACACAGAGCAGAATAGGGACTGTTACCCCTACATATGGTCACTTGGCAGGTATGGATTGACACCTGTCCTCAAAGCCCATGATACACACTGGGGGGAGCTACTGTCCTCCCCAACCCCTGCGCGGTGGGTGGGGGCCATAAATCACAATGGGGGACCTACTGTCCTCCCCCCCTCGGCCCCCACCCCTGCGCGGTGGGTGGGGGGCATAAATCACAATCGGACGGACCAACTGATAGGAGTGGAGTATTGTTCATATCAGTTTAATACCTTCCGCGTCTCCTATCAGTGGACGTGTATATGGCAGCCATTTTAGGAACCGCACTCCTGGGACCCGAGCAAGGTCACCTCGTTCAAGCTGCTCTGGTTCCTTGATGAGCCAGCTGCCCGTGAGTTAACATGTCCCGTGGAGAAGCACTCTGTCCTGTAAAGCCTCACCACAAAAAAAATTAAATAAATAACAGCACTCGGAGTGGTGAGTTTAGTAAATGTTCATATCAGTTTAATACCTTCCGCGTCTCCTATCAGTGGACGTGTATATGGCAGCCATTTTAGGAACCGCACACCTGGGACCCGAGCAAGGTCACCTCGTTCAAGCTGCTCTGGTTCCTTGATGAGCCAGCTGCCTGTGAGTTAACATGTCCCGTGGAGAAGCACTCTGTCCTGTAAAGCCTCACGACAAAAAAAATTAAATAAATAACAGCACTCGGAGTGGTGAGTTTAGTAAATGTTCATATCAGTTTAATACCTTCCGCGTCTCCTATCAGTGGACGTGTATATGGCAGCCATTTTAGGAACTGCACACCTGGGACCCGAGCAAGGTCACCTCGTTCAAGCTGCTCTGGTTCCTTGATGAGCCAGCTGCCCGTGAGTTAACATGTCCCGTGGAGAAGCACTCTGTCCTGTAAAGCCTCACTACAAAAAAATTAAATAAATAACAGCCCTCGGAGTGGTGAGTTTAGTAAATGTTCATATCAGTTTAATACCTTCCGCGTCTCCTATCAGAGGACATGTATATGGCAGCCATTTTAGGAACCGCACACCTGGGACCCGAGCAAGGTCACCTCTTTCAAAAGGCGACATGATTTGGCCCTGTAAAACTATCCTGGATATTCTCTACAATTTCTATGGAGATGGCATTGATTTATGTAACAGGGAGATGGAAGAAGATGCTTGGTCGGTCCTCTTACTTGAAATTTGGGGCACTGCGCGGGCAAGCTAATGTGCCACCAGATAGGAGTGGTGAGTTTAGTATTGTTCATATCAGTTTAATACCTTCCGCGTCTCCTATCAGTGGACGTGTAAATGGCAGAGATTTTTAATTGTTGAATCACCTCCCTTTTGTAGGCCAAGGTGGGAAGATGCTTAGACCACTGGTATATTGGTGCCATCTTGGAGGATTTTTTTTTTGGTTTGGTTTTTGAAGCCACAGTGCTGCACCAGTGGGCCTAAAAATTAGGCATGTACACATGCCTGAAAAATTTGGTATTGTTGCAGCCGCTGCTGTAGCAGCGGCCAGAAAAATTGATGTTTGTTTCACAGGCAGAAAGTGCCCTAAAACATGGCGGCTTGAACCCTAGTTGGTGGCGGATAAGTCACGCAAGTCAAACGTCATTCAGAGCTAAAATACAGCAGCGTGTGGACCATTTTTAGCCCAAGGCAGCTCATCTGATCAGGCCTTTTTTAATCGAATGTATCGCCCAGTGTCAGTCCCTTCGGGATCCATCCCTCATTCATCTTAATAAAGGTGAGGTAATCTAGACTTTTTTGACCTAGGCGACTTCTCTTCTCAGTGACAATACCTCCTGCTGCACTGAAGGTCCTTTCTGACAGGACACTTGAAGCGGGGCAGGCCAGAAGTTCTATCGCAAATTGGGATAGCTCAGGCCACAGGTCAAGCCTGCACACCCAGTAGTCAAGGGGTTCATCGCTCCTCAGAGTGTCGATATCTGCAGTTAAGGCGAGGTAGTCTGCTACCTGTCGGTCGAGTCGCTCTCTGAGGGTGGATCCTGAAGGGCTGTGGTGATGCATAGGACTTAAAAAGGTCCGCATGTCCTCCATCAACAACACGTCTTTAAAGCGTCCTGTCCTTGCCGGCGTGGTCGTGGGAGGAGGAGGCGGAGGATGACTTCCACCTCTCCCCCTGTTCGATTCCCGTTGTGCTGTGACATCACCCTTATACGCTGTGTAAAGCATACTTTTTAATTTATTTTGCAAATGCTGCATCCTTTCCGACTTGTAATTCGGTAACATTTCCGCCACTTTCTGCTTATACCGGGGGTCTAGTAGCGTGGACACCCAGTACAGGTCGTTCTCCTTCAGCCTTTTATACGAGGGTCCCTCAACAGGCAGGACAGCATGAAAGACCCCATTTGCACAAGGTTGGATGCTGAGCTACTCATTTCCCGTTCCTCCTCCTCACTGATGTCATTGAAGGTATGTTCTTCCCCCCAGCCACGTACAACACCACAGGTACCAGTTAGGTGACAACGAGCACCCTGGGATGCCTGTTGTGTTTAGTCTTGCACCTCCTCCTCCTCCTCAAAACTACAATCCTCCTCTGACTCCTCTTCCTCACAATCCTCTTCCAGCGTTGCCGCAGGTCCAGCAAGCGATGCCGATAAGGCTGTTTCTGGTGGTGATGGTGACCACAACTCTTCCTCTTCCTCTTCACGCTCATCTACAGCCTGATCCAGCACTCTTCGCAGGGCACGCTCCAGGAAGAAAACAAATGGTATGATGTCGCTGATGGTGCCTTCGGTGCGACTGACTAGGTTTGTCACCTCCTCAAAAGGACGCATGAGCCTACAGGCATTGCGCATGAGCGTCCAGTAACGTGGCAAAACAATTCCCAGCTCCCCAGAGGCTGTCCTAGCACCCCGGTCATACAAATATTCATTAACAGCTTTTTCTTGTTGGAGCAGGCGGTCGAACATTAGGAGTGTTGAATTCCAACGTGTAGGGCTGTCGCAAATCAAGCGTCTCACTGGCATGTTGTTTCGCCGCTGGATATCGGCAAAGTGAGCCATGGCCATGTAGGAATGCCTGAAATGGCCACACACCTTCCTGGCCTGCTTCAGGACGTCCTGTAAGCCTGTGTACTTATGCACAAAGCGTTGTACGATCAGATTACACACATGTGCCATGCACGGCACATGTGTCAACTTGCCCAACTTCAATGCCGCTATCAAATTTTTTCCGTTGTCACACACCACTTTGCCGATATCCAGTTGCTGCGGAGTCAGCCACTTTTCCACCTGTGCGTTCAGGGCGGACAGGAGTGCTTGTCCGGTGTGACTCTCTGCTTTCAATCAAGTCAAACCCAAGACGGCGTGACACTGCCGTATCCGGGATGTGGAATAGTACCTGGGGAGCTGGGGGGGTGCCGTTGATGTGGAGCAAGAAGCAGCGGCACAAGAGGACTCAGCCGAGGAGGTTATGGAAGAGGATGGAGTAGGAGGAGTAGAGGAGGTGGCAGCAGGACTGCCTGCAATTCGTGGCGGTGTCACCAACTCCTCTGCAATGCCACGCATTCCTTGCTTGTCAGCCGTCAGCAGGTTTACCCAATGCGCAGTGTAGGTGCTTGCAGACCAGGTATCAGTGGTCAGATGGACCCTTGCCCCAACACTGTGTGCCAGACATGCCATGACTTCCTTTTGCACAATCGAGTACACGTTGGGGATTGCCTTTTGGGAAAAGAAATTCCGGCCGGGTACCTTCCACTGCGGTGTCCCAATAGCTACAAATTTTTTGAACGCCTCAGACTCAACCAGATTGTATGGTAAAAGCTGGCGGGCTAATAGTTTGGACAAGCCAGCTGTCAGACGCTGGGCAAGGGGGTGACTTGGTGACATTGGCTTCTTACGCTCAAACATGTCCTTGACAGACACATGACTGTGGGCAGATAAAGCGGGAACTGCTCAAGGCGGGAGACGGAGTGGCGGATGGTTGAGAGGGGGCAAGAAGGACAGCAGTGGTTGACGTGGCTGAAGATGCTGGACCAGGAGGAGGATGGCGGCTTAGAGTAGGCGTGCTGCTTGTACTCATGTGTTGATCCCATAGGCGTTTGTGATGTGAGATCATGTGCCTACGCAAAGCAGTTGTACCTAGGTGGGTGTTGGACCTCCCACGACTCAGTTTCCTTTGGCACAGGTTGCAAATGGCATCGCTGTTGTCAGAGGCAGACACACAAAAAAAATGCCACACTGCTGAGCTCTGCAATGACGGCATTCTGGTGGTGGACACAGCATGCGTTGATTGGCGTGCTGTCGGGCTGACCCCGGGTGCCGATGCATGCTGTCTGACTGTGCCACTAGCTCCTTGCGACGACCCTCCCCTGCTTCCAACTCGTCTCCTCCTCCTCTCTGTCTCCACATATGAACTTTCAACCTGTTCTTCTTCTTGCCGAGCGGGCACCCACGTGACATCCATGGACGCATCGTCATCATCAACCGCTTCACTTGTATTTGACAACTCAGAAAAGGAAGCAGCAGCGGGTACAACATCATCATCATCACACCGTACCTCCATGTGTTTAATGCTGCCTGCCTGAGACATATCCCTGTTATCTACATCCTCTAGCAATAATGGTTGCGCATCACTCATTTCTTCAAACGGGTGTGTGAATAACTCCTCTGACATACCAAGTAAAGCGGCTGTGGTGCTAGTTTTGGTGGTGGCGGCAGGCGGGTGAGTGGTATCTTGAGAGGTGCCTGAAGCTAAGCTGGAGGAGGATGGTGCGTCAAGGTTCCGAGCGGAGGCTGTACAAGATTGGGTGTCCTGTGTTAGCCAGTCAACTATGTCCTCAGAACTTTTCAAGTTCAGGGTACGTGGCTTCTGAAAACTGGGCATTATTCTAGGGCAAAAGGGAATCACAGCACCACGACCACGACGGCCCCTGCGGGGTGGCCTGCCTCTGCCTGTCATTTTTTGGGGGATTAGTGGTACTATGCGTGCAAGCTACTGTGAGACCAGATATGATTGGCAATGTGAACTGTAACAGTTCTGCAGAGCACACACTGTAGGCCTGACACACCCGCTTGAAGACAAGTAACTGCTATTCAATCTATAACAGTGAAAAAACAAATTTTGGTTTTAAAAGCACGCTATAGAGACACCAGATATGATTGGCAATGTGCACTTGAACAGTTCTGCAGAGCACACACTGTAGGCCTGACACACCCGCTTGAAGACAAGTAACTGCTATTCAATCTATAACAGTGAAAAATAAATTTTGGTTTTAAAAGCACGCTATAGAGACACCAGATATGATTGGCAATGTGCACTGGAACAGTTCTGCAGAGCACACGCTGAAGGAAGGACTGACAGAGCCGCTTGAAGGACACTGACTGGCTGCTATTAGCTTACACTAGAAACCTTTTTTCTTTGTAAAAGCACGCTTTAGAGACACCAGATATGATTGGCAATGTGCACTTGAACAGTTCTGCAGAGCACACACTGTAGGCCTGACACACCCGCTTGAAGACAAGTAACTGCTATTCAATCTATAACAGTGAAAAATAAATTTTGGTTTTAAAAGCACGCTATAGAGACACCAGATATGATTGGCAATGTGCACTGGAACAGTTCTGCAGAGCACACGCTGAAGGAAGGACTGACAGAGCCACTTGAAGACAAGTAACTGCTATTCAATCTATAACAGTGAAAAATAAATTTTGGTTTTAAAAGCACGCTATAGAGACACCAGATATGATTGGCAATGTGCACTGGAACAGTTCTGCAGAGCACACGCTGAAGGAAGGACTGACAGAGCCGCTTGAAGACAAGTAACTGCTATTCAATCTATAACAGTGAAAAATAAATTTTGGTTTTAAAAGCACGCTATAGAGACACCAGATATGATTGGCAATGTGCACTGGAACAGTTCTGCAGAGCACACGCTGAAGGAAGGACTGACAGAGCCGCTTGAAGACAAGTAACTGCTATTCAATCTATAACAGTGAAAAATAAATTTTGGTTTTAAAAGCACGCTATAGAGACACCAGATATGATTGGCAATGTGCACTGGAACAGTTCTGCAGAGCACACGCTGAAGGAAGGACTGACAGAGCCGCTTGAAGACAAGTAACTGCTATTCAATCTATAACAGTGAAAAATAAATTTTGGTTTTAAAAGCACGCTATAGAGACAACAGATATGATTGGCAATGTGCACTGGAAAAGTTCTGCAGAGCACACGCTGAAGGAAGGACTGACAGAGCCGCTTGAAGACAAGTAACTGCTATTCAATCTATAACAGTGAAAAATAAATTTTGGTTTTAAAAGCACGCTGTAGAGACAACAGATATGATTGGCAATGTGCACTGGAAAAGTTCTGCAGAGCACACGCTGAAGGAAGGACTGACAGAGCCGCTTGAAGACAAGTAACTGCTATTCAATCTATAACAGTGAAAAATAAATTTTGGTTTTAAAAGCACGCTATAGAGACACCAGATATGATTGGCAATGTGCACTAGAACAGTTCTGCAGAGCACACGCTGAAGGAAGGACTGACAGAGCCGCTTGAAGACAAGTAACTGCTATTCAATCTATAACAGTGAAAAATAAATTTTGGTTTTAAAAGCACGCTATAGAGACAACAGATATGATTGGCAATGTGCACTGGAACAGTTCTGCAGAGCACACGCTGAAGGAAGGACTGACAGAGCCGCTTGAAGACAAGTAACTGCTATTCAATCTATAACAGTGAAAAATACATTTTGGTTTTAAAAGCACGCTATAGAGACAACAGATATGATTGGCAATGTGCACTGGAACAGTTCTGCAGAGCACACGCTGAAGGAAGGACTGACAGAGCCGCTTGAAGACAAGTAACTGCTATTCAATCTATAACAGTGAAAAATAAATTTTGGTTTTAAAAGCACGCTATAGAGACAACAGATATGATTGGCAATGTGCACTGGAACAGTTCTGCAGAGCACACGCTGAAGGAAGGACTGACAGAGCCGCTTGAAGACAAGTAACTGCTATTCAATCTATAACAGTGAAAAATAAATTTTGGTTTTAAAAGCACGTTATAGAGACACCAGATATGATTGGCAATGTGCACTGGAACAGTTCTGCAGAGCACACGCTGAAGGAAGGACTGACAGAGCCGCTTGAAGACAAGTAACTGCTATTCAATCTATAACAGTGAAAAATAAATTTTGGTTTTAAAAGCACGCTGTAGAGACAACAGATATGATTGGCAATGTGCACTGGAAAAGTTCTGCAGAGCACACGCTGAAGGAAGGACTGACAGAGCCGCTTGAAGACAAGTAACTGCTATTCAATCTATAACAGTGAAAAATAAATTTTGGTTTTAAAAGCACGCTATAGAGACACCAGATATGATTGGCAATGTGCACTAGAACAGTTCTGCAGAGCACACGCTGAAGGAAGGACTGACAGAGCCGCTTGAAGACAAGTAACTGCTATTCAATCTATAACAGTGAAAAATAAATTTTGGTTTTAAAAGCACGCTATAGAGACAACAGATATGATTGGCAATGTGCACTGGAACAGTTCTGCAGAGCACACGCTGAAGGAAGGACTGACAGAGCCGCTTGAAGACAAGTAACTGCTATTCAATCTATAACAGTGAAAAATACATTTTGGTTTTAAAAGCACGCTATAGAGACAACAGATATGATTGGCAATGTGCACGCTGAAGGAAGGACTGACAGAGCCGCTTGAAGGACACTGACTGGCTGCTATTAGCTTACACTAGAAACCTTTTTTCTTTGTAAAAGCACGCTAAAGAGACACCATATATGATTGGCAACTGTCAAAGCACGCTGGCACAGGTCTGCAGAGCACACGCTGAAGTAGGCCTGACACCCAGACGCTTGCAGACAACTAACTGCTCTTCTATTACAGTGAAAAAAAATTATTTATTTTAAATGTAAAGCTTAACCTATTGTTAAAACAGATATGAGTGGTGGCACTGACTGTGCAAATGGGCAAGGCATCCAACCTGACACAGAAGCTGGCAGGCAGGCAACTGCTCTTCTATTACAGTGAAAAAAAAATATTTATTTTAAATGTAAAGCTTAACCTATTGTTAAAACAGATATGAGTGGTGGCACTGACTGTGCAAATGGGCAAGGCATCCAACCTGACACAGAAGCTGGCAGGCAGGCAACTGCTCTTCTATTACAGTGAAAAAAAAATATTTATTTTAAATGTAAAGCTTAACCTATTGTTAAAACAGATATGAGTGGTGGCACTGACTGTGCAAATGGGCAAGGCATCCAACCTGACACAGAAGCTGGCAGGCAGGCAACTGCTCTTCTATTACAGTGAAAAAAAAATATTTATTTTAAATGTAAAGCTTAACCTATTGTTAAAACAGATATGAGTGGTGGTACTGGGCAAGTAGGCACAGTATCCAATGTGAACCTCACACAGAAGCTGGCAGGCAGGCACCTGCAATTACATTACACAGGAAAAAAAAAAAAAAGCAGCCTGATGTTATAGCCCTAAAAAGGGCTTTTTGGGGTGCTGTCCTTACAGCAGAGATCAGATGAGTCCTTCAGGATTGTAGTGGACACTGAATACCCTAGCCTAGCTATCAATTTCCCTATCTAATCAGCAGCAGCTAAACTTTCCCTCCTCTCACTAAGCATGCAGCTTCAGAATGAATCGAAAATGGATGCTGGGAGGGAGGTTGGAGGGTGTGGAAGGGAGGGAGTGCTGCTGATTGGCTGGAATGTGTCTGCTGACCGAGAGGCACAGGGTCAAAGTTTGCCCAATGATGACGAATAGGGGGCGGATCGAACTGCGCATGTTTCCGCCCGCCGCGGCGAACGCGAACACGCTAAGTTCGCCGGGAACTGTTCGCCGGCGGACAATTCGGTACATCACTAGTAATTATAGAGGCAGAGCGAGAGGTAGAGGAAGTCCTGGAGGGAATAATGGTAACAATAGAGGAAGTGTTAGAGAAGACAGGTACTATCCAGCAGCGCAGAGACCCCGCGATAGAGAAGATAGGGACTTTGTGGGATTGGCTGACACAGTCATGGAGGACTATTGATACCGACCGGGCTCCATCCCCCTTGGCCGAGCGGAGCCTATGGTCGATGTAGCAATAGGGGGAAAAAGGAGTGCTTTCATGATTGATACTGGGGCTGAACATTCGGTGGTGACTGACCTAGTTGCTCCTCCAACTGGAAGAACTATCACGTAATAGGAGCAACTGGAAGGAGTGCTGCTAAACCGGTTCTTAAAAGTCGACTCTGTACATTGGGAGGCCACGTAGTGAAACATCAATTCCTTTATATGCCTGAATGTCCAGTCCAACTGCTAGGACGTGATTTGTTGTCAAAACTACAAGCACAGATAACATTTCTGCTTAATGGAACAACATTTTTAAAGTTCAATGGACCTTCAGGCATAATGACAATATCTGTACCAAAGGAAGAAGAGTGGCGACTTTATACAGTGTTGACTAGCCAAAACCCTAAGAGTGATGAATTCTTGTTCAATATACCAGGAGTGTGGGCAGAGAACAACCCACCAGGACTTGCTCGCAATATCCCACCAATTCGAATTGAACTGAAACTTGGGGTCTATCCAGTGAGCTTAAGACAGTATCATATCCCACAAAAGGCCAAGAAGAACATACAATCATGTTTGGATAAGTTCATAAGGTATGGTATCCTAAAATTCTGTACTTCCCCCTGGAACACCCCATTGCTGCCTGTTCAAAAGCCCGGTACAGATGACTATCGCCCTGTGCAGGACATGAGAGCAGTCAATGATGCGGTCGTAAGTATACACCCAGTTGTGCCCAATCCATATAACCTGCTTGCTTTAATTCCGGGCGGGGCTACCTATTTCACTGTCATAGATCTCAAATATGCCTTCTTTTGCCTTCGAATTGCTGCGGAAAGCCAGTGTATCTTCGCATTCCAATGGGAAAATGCTGTAACGGGCTCGAAACGCCAAATGACTTGGACAAGACTGCCCCAAGGGTTTAAAAATTCACCTACCCTATTTGGATCAGCTTTAAGTCAAGACTTACTGGATTTCAAGTCCATCACAGGAGAGTGTGTACTATTGCAATATGTAGATGATTTGTTGATAGCGGCAGTTACAAGAGAAATATGTCAGCAAGCAACACATGATTTACTACACATTCTCTGGAAGGCAGGATACAAGGTGTCCAGGAAGAAAGCTCAGTTGTGTCAGCCAACTGTCAAGTATCTGGGATTCCATATCTCTGAAGGTCAAAGAATAATGGGGCCAGAGAGAAAGGAAGCTGTATGCCAAATACCAATACCCAATAATAGAAGACAAGTGCGGGAATTCTTGGTGGCAGCAGGCTTCTGTAGGATATGGATTCCCAGTTATGCGATATTGGCGAAACCTCTTTATGCAGCTATAAAAGGTACAGAACACGATCCCTTCCTGTGGACCCCTGAACAGCAAAAGGCATTTGAAGATGTGAAGAAGGCTTTGATGAGTGCCCCAGCATTAGGTCTACCTGATCATACACGTCCATTCTACTTATACGTACACGAGCAAAGAAGAATGGCTGTGGGAGTATTGACACAGTACTTGGGATCATGGCAACGACCTGTTGCATATATGTCCAAACAACTGGATGCAGTGGCCAGTGGTCTTCCACCTTGTCTAAGAGCTGTAGCTGCCGCCGCCCTGCTGGTAGCCGAAGCTGATAAACTCACTCTGGGTCAAGAACTCTATGTGCGAGTCCGGCACGCAGTACAAACGTTGCTAGACTATAAAGGCAATCATTGGTTTAGTAACAGCCACATGACTAAGTATCAAGCTATGTTGTGTGAAAACCCAAGAGTGCATTTAGAGACTGTTAACACCTTAAATCCAGCTACCCTTTTGCCACAACCTACTGAGAGTCAACATGATTGCCTGGAGGTGATGGATGAAGTGTTCTCAAGTAGACCAGACCTTCGTGACTTTCCCATCCAGAACCCTGATGTCCAGTACTATACGGACGGCAGTAGTTATGTGAAAGAAGGGATTTGCTATGCAGGATATGCAGTAACAACCATAGACAAGGTGATAGAAGCTCGGCCATTGTCAAAAGGAACATCGGCACAGAAGGCAGAATTAATCGCACTCACGCGAGCGTTACAATTGGCTGAAGGATTGAGGGTGAACATTTATACGGACTCAAAGTATGCATTTTTAAAGACTCATGCCCATGGAGCCTTGTATAAAGAAAGAGGACTACTGAACTCAGAGGGTAAAGAAATCAAGTACGCAGCTGAAATATTGCAACTACTGGAAGCCGTGTGGGAACCGAAAGAAGTTGGTATTATACATTGTCGGACACATCTGAAAGGTGATGGTGATGTAACCAAAGGAAATCGGATGACAGATAATGCAGCTAGGCGTGCCGCTGAATCAGGAAGACAGGAATATGTGGAACATATAGCTGCTCTTATACCGACTCCACTGCCTCAATGGACTCCAGTTTATACAGCTCAAGAAGAAGAGTGGTTAAAGACTGAAGCTGGGAAGTACCTGGAGAACAAATGGTATCAGTTAGAAGATGGAAGAATAGTTATTCCAGTATCACTAGCTGTAGAAATTGTCCAGAACTATCACAACGGGACACATTCTGGAAGAGATAGTATGGAAGAATCTCTCAGAAAACATTTCTATATACCAAGATTGTCCAACTTGACTCAAGCCATTGTACGAAGATGTGTGATATGTGCCAAGAATAATGCAAGGCAAGGACCAGTGAAACCACCAGGAGTCCAGTATATGGGGGGACTCCCTATGTCTGACCTTTAAATAGACTATACGGTAATGCCTAAATCCGGTGGACATCGCTACCTACTAGTAGTTGTGTGTACCTACTCAGGTTGGGTAGAAGCATGTCCTACTCGTACAGAGAAAGCAGGAGAAGTTGTACGATTCCTGTTGCGAGAAATAATACCCCGATATGGACTACCGTGTTCTATAGGATCAGATAATGGTCCAGCCTTTGTTCATCAGTGCCTACAACAACTGACTCATATGCTTGGTATTAAGTGGAAGCTTTATACGGCATATAGACCTCAGAGCTCTGGTAAAGTAGAAAGGATGAACAGAACTATTAAGAATTGGCAAAGATGTGTCAAGAGACTCAGCTTAAGTGGAATGTTCTTTTGCCCATAGCTCTGTTGCGTATTCGTAGTACACCTACCAGGAGGATGGGTCTCTCACCTTTTGAAATCATGTATGGGTGTCCACCTCCCGTACTTGGTAACTTAAGGGGGGATTTGAGTCAGTTGGGAGAAGGAATTACCCGGCAGCAGGTTGTAGAGTTGGGTAAAACTATGGAGGAGGTACAGAAATGGGTACAAGATAGATTACCTGTGAATATTTATCCCCCTGTTCATAGCTATCATCCAGGAGATCAAGTATGGATTAAAGAGTGGAACAGTGTACCGTTAGGGCCTAAGTGGAGGGGTCCTTATGTTGTTCTTTTGTCTACCCCTACAGCTATAAAGGTGGCTGAAGTGACTCAGTGGATTCATCACTCCAGGGTTAAACCAGCACACACATCACCCCCTCACACACACATCACCCCCAGACACATACAGCACCCAAACACACACCGCACCCCCAGACACACACAGCACCCTGACGCACACAGCACCCTGACACACACAGCACCCTGACACACACAGCGCCCCCAGACACACAGCACCCCCAGACACACAGCACCCCCAGACACACACAGCGCCCTCAGACACACACAGCACCCCCAGACACACACAGCACCCCCGGACACACAGCACCCCCAGACACACAGCGCCCCCAGACACACACAGCACCCAGACACACACAGCGCCCCCAGACACACACAGCGCCCCCAGACACACACAGCACCCCCAGACACACACAGCACCCTGACACACACAGCACCCTGACACACACAGCACCCCCAGACACACAGCACCCCCAGACACACACAGCACCCCCAGACACACACAGCACCCCCAGACACACACAGCGCCCCAGACACACACAGCGCCCCCAGACACACACAGCACCCAAACACACACAGCACCCCCAGACACACAGCGCACCCAGACACACAGCACCCTCAGACACACAGCACACATCACCTTCAGACACACACAGCACCCTCACTCACACACAGCACCCTCAGACAGACAGCACCCTCGCTCACACACACACACACACACACATATATATATATATATATAAATATATATATGTATATAAAATAACCCTCAGTGAGTAAACAGACAAAGAAAATTAGAAACCTAGAATGTGACGGCAGATAAAAACACCCTCACACACAGCACCCCTCTTACATACACACACACTGCGCCCCTCACACATACAATACGTCCAAATATATATATATATACACACACTACAGCACCCCTCACACTGCACCACTACACACATTACGCTCCAGATACACGCTAGATCCCTTACCCTAAATGCACTCTTAATCCTCTATAAACACACACACACACACACACTCTCCTATACAAACTCTGGGTCCTTTACACACTAGATCTCCTACACACCCTCTCTACAACCCCTACACACACTACGTCACCTATACACACACACTACAGCCTGTATGCACACACTCGCTACATCCCCTATAACACTATACATATTGTAACACATATTAAACCACAAACACAAATGAAATTGACCTATTTACACAATACCACACCACACTCTACACACACGCAATCCCACAAGCAGGCTCCATACACATGCACCATACACTTTCCTGGCCCTTTTGTCCTCTGGTATCCCACTTGTGGAGACACCAGAGACAATTTAAAAGCAAACACAGTGCAAGCATGTTATTAAATTTGCTTGCGCTGTGCAGAACAAATACAGGGCCTTTATCTAATGCCAGAGCTCTTCAGCAGGGCTCTAAGCATTGAACCAACTTGCTCACTTTGAGAGGGGGCGTGCTTGTCATTAGTGATGACAAAACACACCCTCTCTGGCCCCGCCCCCTTCTTAGGGGGCCGCTCTGATTGAAAAATGCCCGGGCCTAATTTTTTTCCCAGTCCGGCCCTGCTATTCGGAGTTACCACAGGACTGGGAAGGGGCATGTGTGTTAGGTATGCTCAAACCATCCTTCTTCTTGTTGCCTATTGAAACAGGAGAGACTTTGGGAGTTAAAGTATATGATGTGAATCATAGGAAGAAAAGGGGACCCCTAGAGATAGGTACCTGGGAAGATAATGAATGGCCTCCCCAGCGTATTATAGATTATTATGGACCAGCCACTTGGGCAGAGGATGGTACTTTCGGATATAGAACCCAAATATATATGCTCAACCGCATTATAAGGTTACAGGCAGTGGTTGAGATAATTACCAATGAGACATCACAAGCGCTCAATCTCCTAGCGAAGCATAATACTAGGATGAGGACAGCCGTTTACCAAAATAGATTAGCTTTGGATTACCTATTGGCAGTAGAGGGAGGTGTATGTGGGAAGTTTAACCTAAGCAATTGCTGTCTTCAAATAGATGATGAAGGGCAAGCAATAGCTGAGCTTACTAGCCATATGGTTAAACTAGCACATGTGCCTACTCAGGTATGGAAAGGGTATAATCCAAGTAGTTGGTTTGGTAATTGGTATGAGCAGTTTGGAGGACTTAAGGCATTGGTAGGTGGAGTCATGCTAATCTTAATGCTGTGTCTTCTCCTACCATGTCTTGTTCCTTTGGTAGTTAGGTCTGTGCAGAGCATCATAGAAAATACAGCAGAAAGAAAGGCTGCTGCACAGATAATGGCCATATATAGATATGAGGCTCTAGATCAGGGAGAACCAGTGCAGGAAGAGGAATGTTGAGGGATTCATGTTATTAGGGAGTCGCAAAGTCTGGTCTGGTTCATGGCAACCTGAGGTATATGCAAACTAAGGTTAAGTGATGCCTCCGTAATTGTGAAAATATGAGAGGCATCAAAGGGGGGAATGTGGTGGAATCTCGGTAAAAATAGATTTAGTAGGCCGAGATTACCACGTGGCATGTGTACGTGCATATACTGGTGTATCGGTCGGTTGGTTGCACGTGGCAAAGATACAATCAGTAGTGTACGGAGCATGTGCGAGAATACCGGATGTAGTATTCCCCTCCTCCATTGTGCTGGGCAAGCCATGTGGTCAAACAGGAAGTTAGTTCTTGTTCGATTGATTGGGTAAGAGAATGTGTGGGTGGAGCTAATTATGGGTGGAGTTACATGTCTATATAAGGAGCCTACACTATTGTCCCGGGCTCAGAACTTGTTGTATTTTGGTGACATTAGTCCCTCTGAGTCCCGATCGGTGAATCAAATAAAGAATCTCTTCCTTCCTGAAGAAACCTGTGTCCATCTCTCTGTGCTTGGCTTTCGTCAGTTTCTCCAGTATCAAGATCAATGTATGGAAGACTCTTCCCTGGATATTAAGTATTGCTTTTTGTTTTACTTAAACCTTTCTACACCTGTAGAGATTCAGGGGAAAATTGCCTAAATTGTCACTTTTCAACAAACTGCCTCACTCTTATTCCTCTTTTTCCTTGTTCACTGCATTGTGTATGATGTGTTTGAAGGGTACCACACCTAGAATGTTTGAAGCAGTAATTTAAGTTATTAGCTCTAATTAGACTTTTTTCATTACTAAATAAGCGCTCCAAATATTACCATTTTAAGTCAAATAGAAGCGTCTAAAAGTGTGCTTACAGCGCAGTGGTAAAAATTCAAATTTTCTGGGTGCTAATCTGCTAAATAGTATATTTGGGGTGTTCACTTCATATCTGAGAGTCAAATCGAAGCTTCAAATAGTGCGCTTACTGCGCAGTTGTAAACATTCTTATTGTTTTGCTGCTAATCTGCTAAATAGTACATTTTGTGGCCTGCACTTAAATCCGAGTGTCAAATAGAAGCGTCTAATAGTGTGCTTACAGCGCAGTTGTAAACATTCTAATTGTTTTGCTGCTAAACTGCTAAATAGTAAATTTTGGCCATGCTCTTCATATCTGAGAGTCAAATAGAAGCGTCTAATAGTGTGCTTACAGCGCAGTTGTAAAAATTCTAATTTTCTGGGTGCTAATCTGCTAAATAGTACATTTTGCGGCCTGAACTTCATATCTGAGAGTCAAATAGAAGGGTCAAATACTGCGGTTACAGCGCAATTGTAAACATTCTAATTATTTTGCTGCTAATCTGCTAAATACTACATTTGCGGCCTGCTGTGCACTTCATATCTGAGAGTCAAATAGAAGCTCTTAATAGTGTGCTTACAGCGCAGTTGTAAAAATTCTAATTGTTTTGCTGCTAATCTGCTGCTTACATTGGAGTTTTAAAAAGTCAATTTTTTTGTAAAATTTTTTTGGTGCTAATTAGTATATTTGAGGTGTTCACTTCATAGCTGAGAGTCAAATCGAAGCGTAACTTTGATTCGAATTTACTACATCTGTGACTTGTAATATTGTTTCACACCCACAACACTTGTTACACAGATCTAAGTGATAGAAAACAGATTTATATTTTCTGCACTAGAAACTACCAGATAACAAGCTGCTATATTTAAACCAGTTATCAATAGCTAAGAGGTACTTAAACAATATTGTAATACTGGGGTCAAACAGAGAGGTCAGTTTATAGGGAAAACTGTTGCCTGGATACAATTCTAAAACAATTTCCATATGTCCTTTGCAGACTTTAGATGCTTGAAAAACACAGGTGCCAACTGCTGTGACTTTCTGCAGTGCGCATACCGGCAAGGAGGGCAGGGTTGAGGAGTGGGTGGAAGATGATGTGGAGGATGATGAGGACCTAGACCCCACCTGGAATCAAGGTCATGCGAGAGACGTGTGCAGTTTGGAGGAAGAGGCGATGGTCGCACAGAGGCATCAGCACAGCATAAGAGGGAGCAGGGTGCAAAAGCGGAGGGGCCGTCCCCTAGCACTCGTCGGCATGTATTAGCTTGAAAATTACCAGTTATCCAAGTAATAGATGTAGCGATCAAAGGATCCATAATAGAGTTGAGCAAACCCAAACTGCAAAGTTCGGGATCGTACCAGATATAACGATCCATTCGTAGTTTCACAGTCACCAGAAACTGTTGGACGACCGAGAACCAGTATGCCTGATGTTGAAGTTAGGAGTCACAGTGTGAAATGGATTAGCAGGGTATGGTGCAGGGTATCCACATGCCCCCTGGTGTTGAGCACCAACGTTTGTGCGTCCACATACCAGGATCCTGATGCAGCTTCAGTAAAAAGAGTACTTGATACCAGAAGCCATCACCAGACTGATCCGCGCTTTTGGCGTTGTCACCCTGCTGCTGCTTGCCTGTCTGTGCTGCAGCGTAACTTCGGCCTTCCCGCTCACTGCCTCATGAGACTGTGTGAGCAGCAGCAGGCGATAGTGGAGTTTCAGCTGCAGCACGCACGGGTCAGTGGCTCTGCACCAGACTTCCCTCCAATTGATCATAGTTAAAGGATTTCAAGTGAACTCATTACAATTACAGGGCCTCTAAAGAGTCCTGTATTGATATTTGTCGTCAGTACCGTCCCGCATTGGGAGTGGGTCATTTGCACGCCTGCTGCCTTCCTTGCATGTGGTAGCCGTTTCTCAGGGTCCCTGTATGGAATCGAACCCTGATTCCCCGTTACCCGTTGTCACCATGATAGGCGCAGTTGATAAGGATGACATCCGAATGCAAAGTCGCCGCCACGGGGATGTGCGATTGGCCCAAGGTTCTCTAGAGTCAAGGTTCTCTGCGCAACTATAATGTCAACAGCTACTCTGCGGAACAGAGTTCTCTTTTTTTTTATGTCCCAATATTTTGGGGGCTACCCCAATTAAAAAAATAATATGTATATATATATATATATATATATATATATATGTATTAAGGCCTTTTGGCCTGTAATTGTGGGAGGGGCGTATGACTCACCTTCTACCTACTTAAGGGACACCCCTTACCTGGCTCCATACCATTCGAGGTCAGCGCTGCATCCTGAATCCACTTCCGGTTCACGGACGGCGCCATCTTGTTTTCGGAAAAACCCCGCGGTTCGTTGGTGTTAGCTGTGTCCAGGAAACTCCTTACAGGTTTTTTCCGCCCGTCCAGCCACGCACAAAACCCGGTCTTCATCGCTGACTAAGTCCACAGGACTTCTAAATCGTAAGTCCGTCGCCCGGATCACTTCCCACGGCGTCGCGATTTTAAACGGCCTTACTTTACGGCCACACGCTTTACGGCCAAGACAGAGGCACATTAACCCTCTGGCTTCCGGCAATTTTTCAATATACATCTATATACTGACAACAGTAAGCGCTTATATGTAGCATCTTACCCAGATGCCTTTCTCCCTCATATCAGTATCTAAAACTTAGTTTTTTTACATATCTCTATTTACTTCATAAAGATTACGTTTACTGGCATAGGAATATAGCATATCCTTCCTTATTTTAATTTTATATAAGGGTTATATAGGTTACTGATTAAATGTGTTATTCAGATTGGACTATTAGTAATATTAGAATGGTTTCCTGTTATACATATATGAAGTTTTGTTTACACAATTTTACATTATGTTATATATCTCACACACTTATTTTAAATATTTTATGTTTACATATAATCCATGAGACGATTACACTTCAAAACACACCATGTACACACGTTTCTTACATGGTATGCACATATGCTGACTTTTTCTTTATGTACTCAAAACTACATACACAAGAACTCGGTCCAAAAAATCTTTCGGGTTGAATCACACGACTTGATTCAACCACTCATACTTCAATTTTCCTGTTTTATAAAGATTTTCATTATTACTTTCCTCATACATTACCTCTTTTAGAGCTTACCTTTCAATACCTAAGATAGACTATATTATTACTAATATACACCATATTAGACTACAAACACTAGCAAGCATACGCATTACTATTGTCACCATAGAGACATATTATACACAAGAAGACACCCGGTTATCAGGGTCATACCACATATGTGACCAGTTAGGTAACTACCATTCTTTAAAATTTACCTTTTATAGGGCTATATATCACTCACTACAGCTATTTAGTCTAAATTGGTATCAAAGGATCCAATTCTCACACTTTGTATATCTTGTTTCTAAACCCTTTTAGGTTTTCCAGGTTTTTCTATACCTGTCGCTTATCAAACACTTACATACTACCAGGTACGTTAAACCTGCTCACGCCGTATATCACATACGGTTCCATCTTTACATAGGACTTAGAGTACTGGCAAATTTTAGGGGTTATAGGCCCAAATAGGTATCTCCCCTCTGGGCTTTCTGCCTATTGTTTAGTGGTCCGCGAGGCCAACACCCCGCCTCAACGTTTCGGAGGTTATGCCCCCCGGGCCACACGTAAGTTAGCCGCCTCGCAAATTATAGAGAGGGCGTCACCTGTCACTCCCTTCCCCTGTTTTCTTTTATTGTCACCGAGAGGCCTACGAACTCCTGCCGCTACGTCGGGCGGCCTCAATAACCCCTCGCGCCAACGCATAGATAGAGCCTCTCACAGCCACTTGGCAACTAGCAGGGCCTCACCTGTCACCAAAGAACAAGATTAATGTTTCGCCTTACCCGGCATATTTAGCCTGCCAGTACATCCCCTGGGGGTTTTCACGCTAATTTATATTTTGTCATCTAGTATGTCTCAAGAAGGGGTAGAGGATTTCTCCATCCCGAGTACTCCAGCCAGAGCAAACACCCCATCACAGGAGGAGGATATGGCTAGCCCAACGTCTTTCAGGTCGTGGACCATACCTCGCATCACTAGCGAACTCAGGAGATGACAAATCCCTTTTCCGGCAACAGCAAGGAAAGCAGAAAAGCTGCACACCTCAACCGATAACAGGGACGCCGGGGAGGGATCTAGCCAGTCTAACCCAGGAGACATACATGGCATGCTCACATCCCTCATGGCGTCTATGAGCAAGGTCAATTCTAGGCTAGAGACACTTGAATCGGTCACTACAGCCCTCACCATGGCTGGAACGGCCACGGCAATCCCCACAGCAGTGGTGGAATTGCAATCAGTCTCTCCAGCCATCACCTTGGATGACCAAGAGGTTCACCCTGCCCACATGATACTCGAACACCTCAAAAAAGATATCCTGGAAGGTAAAGATGTCAATCTGGCCTCACTACTAATTGCCTCCCAGGATATAGTGGAACATAAGACATACGCTTATGACGATATTTCTGTGGTGATAAAATCTAGGGATGCACGATTAAATAGGAAGCTTACTATTCCAGAATTTGTTTTAGCTTTTGGCATTTATCGTGATTTGATTTGTACGGTATATCCCCACAGACATGAGGAGTTTGACTTATATATGCACAGGCTGGTGGACCTGGGCAACAAATATGGTGGGTCAGCTTTCTATGACTACCATAGATCCTTTTCTGCCAAAGTGTCTGGCGCCTTCTCACAGTACGGGACAAGGTCCAACTGGAGCAAGATTGATACGGTCATTTTCTGCAGACACTTTGCAGGTCTGAGAACTCCGGCCTGTGCATACTGCTCCTCCATGGCCCATACTGCCAATTTTTGTCCAACCCCTGCAAACGAACCTACTACCTCACAGGGCACTGGTTCCGCTGGTTCAGCAGAGAAAACGCCCAAAGATAAACTGGGTCGTCCTATCAAGTTTTTGGGGAAATCCCAAATATGTAATAATTTCAAGGTCGGTGCATGTATTTACAGTGGATGTAGGTTATTGCATATATGTTCAAAATGTTTTAGGGCACATGCGAAAACTATGTGTCCGAATAAAATGTACCCTAAGCAATACTTAACGGATATAAATATTTCTGTACTCACGGCATTACTGTCACAACATCCATCTAGACATTTGGTAGACTTCATCATCACTGGTCTATCACAAGGATTCCATACTGGTCTAATACACATGCCTACAGGAATCCTTGAATGCCCTAATTTACAATCTGCACAACAAAACCCTACAGCGGTCAGCACACTTATAGCCAAAGAAGTGGCAGAGGGCTTCTTATTAGGACCCTTTCAGTCCCCTCCTTTTACCACATGGAGGACAAATCCCATTGGTATTGTCACGGGGAAATCGTCCCACAAACAAAGGCTTATCATCGATCTGTCTGCACCTCACACCTCAGCCACACCTAGTCTGAACTCCCTTATCCCCTCTGAGGAATTTTCTCTTCAATACTCCACCATAGATCACGCCATTACGGCTATCATGCAGGCAGGGGTCAGAGCATGGCTCAGCAAGACTGATATAACAAATGCTTTCAAATTATTGCCTATCCACACTACACTAGGGCACCTGCATGGCATTAAGTGGGCCGGGAACTACTACTTTTTCTCACGCTTTACGTTTGGTTCAAAAAGTAGTCCGGCCATTTTCGACGTATTTGACGAAACACTATGCTGGTTATTAGTGTTGTCGCGAACCCGAAATTTTCGGTTCGCGAACGGCGAACGCGAACTTCCGCAAATGTTCGCGAACCTGCGAACCGCGCGAACCGCCATTGACTTCAATGGGCAGGCGAATTTTAAAAACAACAGGGACTCTTTCTGGCCACAATAGTGATGGAAAAGTTGTTTCAAGGGGACTAACACCTGGACTGTGGCATGCCAGAGGGGGATCCATGGCAAAACTCCCATGGAAAATTGCACAGTTGATGCAGAGTCTGCTTTTAATCCATAAAGGGCAGAAATCACCTAACATTGACACCTGTCCTCAAAGCCCAGCCCTGATACACACTGACACAGAGCAGAATAGAGACTGTTCCCCCTACATAGGGTCACTTGGCAGATATGGATTGACACCTGTCCTCAAAACCCCTGATACACACTGACACAGCGCAGAATAGGGACTGTTCCCCCTACATAGGGTCACTTGGCAGATATGGATTGACACCTGTCCTCAAAACCCCTGATACACACTGACACAGAGCAGAATAGAGACTGTTCCCTGTCCACAGAGACCATGATACACACTGACACAGAGCAGAATAGAGACTGTTCACCGTCCACAGAGACCATGATACACACTGACACAGAGCAGAATAGAGACTGTTCCCCCTACATAGGGTCACTTGGCAGATATGGATTGACACCTGTCCTCAAAACCCCTGATACACACTGACACAGAGCAGAATAGGGACTGTTCCCCCTACATAGGGTCACTTGGCAGATATGGATTGACACCTGTCCTCAAAACCCCTGATACACACTGACACAGAGCAGAATAGAGACTGTTCCCTGTCCACAGAGACCATGATACACACTGACACAGAGCAGAATAGAGACTGTTCACCGTCCACAGAGACCATGATACACACTGACACAGAGCAGAATAGAGACTGTTTCCCCTACATAGGGTCACTTGGCAGATATGGATTGACACCTGTCCTCAAAACCCCTGATACACACTGACACAGAGCAGAATAGAGACTGTTCCCCCTACATAGGGTCACTTGGCAGATATGGATTGACACCTGTCCTCAAAACCCCTGATACACACTGACACAGAGCAGAATAGAGACTGTTCCCCCTACATAGGGTCACTTGGCAGATATGGATTGACACCTGTCCTCAAAACCCCTGATACACACTGACACAGAGCAGAATAGGGACTGTTCCCCCTACATAGGGTCACTTGGCAGATATGGATTGACACCTGTCCTCAAAACCCCTGATACACACTGACACAGAGCAGAATAGAGACTGTTCCCCCTACATAGGGTCACTTGGCAGATATGGATTGACACCTGTCCTCAAAACCCCTGATACACACTGACACAGAGCAGAATAGGGACTGTTCCCCCTACATAGGGTCACTTGGCAGATATGGATTGACACCTATCCTAATGATCCCTGATACACACTGACACAGAGAAGAATAGAGACTGTTCCCTGTCCACAGAGACCATGATACACACTGACACAGAGCAGAATAGAGACTGTTCACCGTCCACAGAGACCATGATACACACTGACACAGAGCAGAATAGAGACTGTTCCCCCTACATAGGGTCACTTGGCAGGTATGGATTGACACCTGTCCTCAAAGCCCCTGATACACACTGGGGGGAGCTACTGTCCTCCCCAACCCCGGCGCGGTGGGTGGGGGCCATAAATCACAATGGGGTGACCTACTGTCCTCCCCCCTGGGCCCCCACCCCTGCGCGGTGGGTGGGGGGCATAAATCACAATGGGGGGGGCCTACTTTCCTCCCCCCCGGCCCCCATCCCTGCGCGGTGGGTGGGGGGCATAAATCACAATGGGACGGACCTACTGATAGGAGTGGAGTATTGTTCATATCAGTTTAATACCTTCCGCGTCTCCTATCAGTGGACGTGTAAATGGCAGAGATTTTTAATTGTTGAATCACCTCCCCTTTTTAGGCCAAGGTGGGAAGATGCTTAGACCACTGGTATATTGGTGCCATCTTGGAGGATTTTAATTTTTGGTTTGGTTTTTGAAGCCACAGTGCTGCACCAGTGGGCCTAAAAATTAGGCATGTACACATGCCTGAAAAATTGGGTATTGTTGCAGCCGCTGCTGTAGCAGCGGCCAGAAAAATTGATGTTTGTTTCACAGGCAGAAAGTGCCCTAAAACATGGCGGCTTGAACCCTAGTTGGTGGCGGATAAGTCACGCAAGTCAAACGTCATTCAGAGCTAAAATACAGCAGTGTGTGGACCATTTTTAGCCCAAGGCAGCTCATCTCATCAGGCCTTTTTTAAGCGAATGTATCGCCCAGTGTCAGTCCCTTCGGGATCCATCCCTCATTCATCTTAATAAAGGTGAGGTAATCTAGACTTTTTTGACCTAGGCGACTTCTCTTCTCAGTGACAATACCTCCTGCTGCACTGAAGGTCCTTTCTGACAGGACACTTGAAGCGGGGCAGGCCAGAAGTTCTATCGCAAATTGGGATAGCTCAGGCCACAGGTCAAGCCTGCACACCCATTAGTCAAGGGGTTCATCGCTCCTCAGAGTGTCGATATCTGCAGTTAAGGCGAGGTAGTCTGCTACCTGTCGGTCGAGTCGCTCTCTGAGGGTGGATCCCGAAGGGCTGTGGCGATGCATAGGACTTAAAAAGGTCCGCATGTCCTCCATCAACAACACGTCTTTAAAGCGTCCTGTCCTTGCCGGCGTGGTCGTGGGAGGAGGAGGATGACTTCCACCTCTCCCCCTGTTAGATTCCCGTTGTGCTGTGACATCACCCTTATACGCTGTGTAAAGCATACTTTTTAATTTATTTTGCAAATGCTGCATCCTTTCCGACTTGTTGTAATTGGGTAACATTTCCGCCACTTTCTGCTTATACCGGGGGTCTAGTAGCGTGGACACCCAGTACAGGTCGTTCTCCTTCAGCCTTTTGATACGAGGGTCCCTCAACAGGCAGGACAGCATGAAAGACCCCATTTGCACAAGGTTGGATGCCGAGCTACTCATTTCCCGTTCCTCCTCCTCACTGATGTCATTGAAGGTATGTTCTTCCCCCCAGCCACGTACAACACCACGGGTACCAGATAGGTGACAACGAGCACCCTGGGATGCCTGTTGTGTTTGGTCTTGCTCCTCCTCCTCCTCCTCAAAGCTACAATCCTCCTCTGACTCCTCTTCCTCACAATCCTCTTCCAGCGTTGCCGCAGGTCCAGCAAGCGATGCTGATAAGGCTGTTTCTGGTGGTGATAGTGACCACAACTCTTCCTCTTCCTCTTCACGTTCATCTACAGCCTGATCCAGCACTCTTCGCAGGGCACGCTCCATGAAGAAAACAAATGGTATGATGTCGCTGATGGTGCCTTCGTTGCGACTGACTAGGTTTGTCACCTCCTCAAAAGGACGCATGAGCCTACAGGCATTGCGCATGAGCGTCCAGTAACGTGGCAAAAAAATTCCCAGCTCCCCAGAGGCTGTCCTAGCACCCCGGTCATACAAATATTCATTAACAGCTTTTTCTTGTTTGAGCAGGCGGTCGAACATTAGGAGTGTTGAATTCCAACGTGTAGGGCTGTCGCAAATCAAGCGCCTCACTGGCATGTTGTTTCGCCGCTGGATATCGGCAAAGTTAGCCATGGCCGTGTAGGAACGCCTGAAATGGCCACACACCTTCCTGGCCTGCTTCAGGACGTCCTGTAAGCCGGTGTACTTATGCACAAAGCGTTGTACGATCAGATTACACACATGTGCCATGCACGGCACATGTGTCAACTTGCCCAACTTCAATGCCGCTATCAAATTTTTTCCGTTGTCAC